>NC_053394.1:336302892-336902892 GCF_905171765.1 Bufo bufo | reverse complement strand
CCCATTGAGAATGAATGGGTCCACACCCGTTCCTGATATTGCGGAACGGATGCGGACCCATTTGCGGACATCTGAATGGAGCCTAAATCTGATATTGATGAGAAAAAAAGTCTTTTTTTTTAACTTTTAATAAAATTGTATGTGTATTATGTTTGTCATGTCAGCACGCAGCATCTAAAGTGTTACAATGGCAGAATCCTGCCAGCTGCAGCAATGTGTCACCTGCATGTTATAACGGACACCAGGTAATGGTGCAAGCTCAACTCGTGTATCTGCACCATGTACAGTACAGACCAAAAGTTTGGACACACCTTCTCATTCAAAGAGTTTTCTTTATTTTCATGACTATGAAAATTGTAGATTCACACTGAAGGCATCAAAACTATGAATTAACACATGTGGAATTATATACATAACAAACAAGTGTGAAACAACTGAAAATATGTCATATTCTAGGTTCTTCAAAGTAGCCACCTTTTGCTTTGATTACTGCTTTGCACACTTTTGGCATTCTCTTGATGAGCTTCAAGAGGTAGTCCCCTGAAATGTTTTTTTACTTCACAGGTGTGCCCTGTCAGGTTTAATAAGTGGGATTTCTTGCCTTATAAATGGGGTTGGGACCATCAGTTGCGTTGAGGAGAAGTCAGGTGGATACACAGCTGATAGTCCTACTGAATAGACTGTTAGAATTGGTATTATGGCAAGAAAAAAGCAGCTAAGTAAAGAAAAACGAGTGGCCATCATTACTTTAAGAAATGAAGGTCAGTCAGTCAGCCGAAAAATTGGGAAAACTTTGAAAGTAAGGGCTATTTGACCATGAAGGAGAGTGTTGGGGGTGCTGCGCCAGATGACCTGGCCTCCACAGTCACCGGACCTGAACCCAATCGAGATGGTTTGGGGTGAGCTGGACCGCAGAGTGAAGGCAAAAGGGCCAACAAGTGCTAAGCATCTCTGGGAACTCCTTCAAGACTGTTGGAAGACCATTTCAGGGGACTACCTCTTGAAGCTCATCAAGAGAATGCCAAGAGTGTACAAAGCAGTAATCAAAGCAAAAGGTGGCTACTTTGAAGAACCTAGAATATGACATATTTTCAGTTGTTTCACACTTGTTTGTTATGTATATAATTCCACATGTGTTAATTCATAGTTTTGATGCTTTCATACTCATGAAAATAAAGAAAACTCTTTGAATGAGAAGGTGTGTCCAAACTTTTGGTCTGTACTGGTATGTGCGCGTACATAGCAGTAGCAGAAGATAATGAGGATTTAAAAAATATATAATTATATACATATATATACAGTTGCAAGAAAAAGTATGTGAACCCTTTGTATGTGATCTGATCTTCATCTAAGTCACAACAATAGACAATCACAGTCTAATAACAGACAAAGAATTAAATGTTACCATGTTTTTATTGAACACACCATGTAAACATTCACAGTGCAGGTGTAAAAAGTATGTGAACCCTTGGATTTAATAACTGGTTGAACCTTCTTTGGCAGCAATAACTTCAATTAAACGTTTCCTGTAGTTGCAGATCAGACGTGCACAACGGTCAGGAGTAATTCTTGACCATTCCTCTTTACAGAACTGTTTCAGTTCAGCAATATTCTTGGGATGTCTGGTGTGAATCGCTTTCTTGAGGTCATGCCACAGCATCTCAATCGGGTTGAGGTCAGGACTCTGACTGGGCCACTCCAGAAGGCGTATTTTATTAACTTCCTACTTAGGTACATCACTGGGTGCTCCTCCCCATTTATCACTTGTGACAGGACTGCTCCCAAGCCTGTCTCAGATGCATCAGTCTGGACCAGAAACTCTTTTCTGAAATCCGGGGAAATGAGCACTGGCTGTTGACAGAGAGCGGACTTTAGGCTTTGAAAGGCCTTTTCTGCCTCTGGGGTCCACTTCACCATTACTGACTTAGGGCCTTTCGTTAAGTCAGTCAATGGTGCTGCCATCGAGGCAAAATTCGGTCCGAACCGGCGGTAGTACCCTGTTATGCCAAGGAAGGCCCTGACTTGTTTCTTCGTTAAGGGCCTAGGCCAGTGTTGTATCGCCTCTACTTTATTGATTGGGGTTTAACTAGCCCTTTACCAATAATGTAGCCCAGATATTTTGCTTCCTCTAGACCAGGGGTGCACAACCATCTCTGGTTGGGGGCCACATTGTCAGCCTGAACCAATTCTAAGGGCCGAAAATAAAACTTAAAGGGGTATTACTAACTGAAATACTATATTTATGGCATATTGAACATACAGTATATATCATAAATGTCTAGTTGCACTTCTAGTACTCCCATCTAATGGGGAAATACATGAAAGATCCATGTGAGCAGCCACAAGACATAGACATACATGTCTGTTACCTGATGGTTGGGGGCCACACAGAATGGTATCGAGGGCCGCATGTGGCCCCCCGGGCCGCAGGTTGTGCACCCCTGCTCTAGACTCACTGCACACTTCTCAGGGTTTATGGTTAGGCCAGCATCACTAATGGAGTCTATAACGGCCTGTACCTTCCAGAGGTGACTTCTCCAATCAGATGAAAAAATGACCACATCATCAAGGTAAGCGGCCGCATAGTCATGAGTCATGTGGCTTCAAGATCAGGTCCATCAACCTCTAAAATGTATCAGGGGCTCCATGTAACCTGAACGGCATCACTGTGTACTGGAACAGCCCCTCTGGAGTGGAGAATGCCATCTTTTCTTATGCATCATCTGATAATGGTATCTGCCAATACCCTTTTGTAAGGTCAAGGTTCGTGATGTACCTTGCTTTCCCAAGCCTCTCAATTAGTTCATCTACTCTGGGCATGGGGTACGCATCGAATTTTGACACCTCATTTAGCTTCCGGAAATCATTACAAAATCTCCAAGTCCCATTAGGCTTCGGGATTAAGCCAATAGGGCTTGACCACTCACTGGTAGATTCCTCAATGATACTCAAGCATGCGCCTGACCTCAGAGGATACCGCTTTTCTGCGTGCTTCTGGTATCCTGTAGGGCTTTAGATTCACCTTACTGTGGGGCTCAGTTCTCACTGAATGTTTTATCAGGTGGGTACGACCTGGTAGGTCAGAAAACCTTCCTCTGTTTTTCTGTAGAAACTCCTTTACTTCTTGTTTCTGGGGTACTGACAGTGCCTCACTAATTTTTACCTGAGGAATTGGTGGTGACACCTCCTTACTCTTGGTATCTGCGGCCACCAATGACTCCCGATCTTTCCATGGCTTGATCAGATTTACGTGGTAAATCTGGTATGGTCTTCTCCTTCCTGGCTGGTGCACCTTATAGTTCACCTCGCCCACTTTTTCCACAATCTCGTAGGGACCCTGCCACTTTGCCAGAAACTTACTTTCTACAGTGGGAACTAGAATCAGGACCCTTTCCCCGGGATTAAAGTCCCTTACCTTGGCAGACCTGTTATAGATTCTGCTTTGAGCCTCCTGAGCTCTTTGCAGATGTTCTTTAACCACTTCAGCCCCCCTAGCTTAAACACCCTTAATGACCAGGCCACTTTTTACACTTCTGCACTACACTATTTTCACCGTTTATTGCTCGGTCATGCAACTTACCACCCAAATGAATTTTACCTCCTTTTCTTCTCACTAATAGAGCTTTCATTTGGTGGTATTTCATTGCTGCTGATATTTTTACTTTTTTTGTTATTAATCGAAATTTAACGATTTTTGTGCAAAAAAATGACATTTTTCACTTTCAGTTCTAAAATTTTGCAAAAAAAACGACATCCATATATAAATTTTTCTCTAAATTTATTGTTCTACATGTCTTTAATAAAAAAAAAAATGTTTGGGTAAAAAAAAAAAAATGGTTTGAGTAAAAGTTATAGCGTTTACAAACTATGGTACAAAAATGTGAATTTCCGCTTTTTGAAGCAGCTCTGACTTTCTGAGCACCTGTCATGTTTCCTGAGGTTCTACAATGCCCAGACAGTAGAAAAACCCCACAAATTACCCTATTTCGGAAAGTAGACACCCTAAGGTATTCTCTGATGGGCATAGTGAGTTCATAGAACTTTTTATTTTTTGTCACAAGTTAGCGGAAAATGATGATTTTTTTTTTTCTTACAAAGTCTCATATTCCACTAACTTGTGACAAAAAATAAAAACTTCCATGAACTCACTATGCCCATCACGAAATACCTTGGGGTGTCTTCTTTCCAAAATGGGGTCACTTGTGGGGTAGTTATACTGCCCTGGCATTTTAGGGGCCCAAATGCGTGCGAAGTAGTTTGAAATGAAAATCTGTAAAAAATGGCCGGTGAAATCCGAAAGGTGCTCTTTGGAATGTGGGCCCCTTTGCCCACCTAGGCTGCAAAAAAGTGTCACACATGTGGTATTGCCGTACTCAGGAGAAGTTGGGCAATGTTTTTTGGGGTGTGATTTTACATATACCCATGCTGGGTGAGAGAAATATCTTGGCAAAAGACAACTTTTCCCATTTTTTTATACAAAGTTGGCATTTGACCAAGATATTTATCTCACCCAGCATGGGTATATGTAAAATGACACCCCAAAACACATTGCCCAACTTCTCTTGAGTACGGCAATACCACATGTGTGACACTTTTTTGCAGCCTAGATGCGCAAAGGGGCCCACATTCCTTTTATGAGGTCATTTTTAGACATTTGGATCTCAGACTTCTTCTCACGCTTTAGGGCCCCTAAAATGCAAGGGCAGTATAAAAAACCCACATGTGACCCCATTTTGGAAAGAAGACACCCCAAGGTATTCAATGAGGGGCATGGCGAGTTCATAGAATTTTTTTTTTTTTGGCACAAGTTAGCGGAAATTGATATATATATTTTTTTTCTCACAAAGTCTCCCTTTCCGCTAACTTGGACAAAAATTTCAATCTTTCATGGACTCAATATGCCCCTCACGGAATACCTTGGGGTGTCTTCTTTCCGAAATGGGGTCACATGTGGGGTATTTATACTGCCCTGGCATTCTAGGGGCCCTAAAGCGTGAGAAGAAGTCTGGAATATAAATGTCTAAAAAAATTTACGCATTTGGATTCCGTGAGGGGTATGGTGAGTTTATGTGAGATTTTATTTTTTGACACAAGTTAGTGGAATATGAGACTTTGTAAGAAAAAAAATATATATTTCCGCTAACTTGGGCCAAAAAAATGTCTGAATGGAGCCTTACAGGGGGGTGATCAATGACAGGGGGGTGATCAATGACAGGGGGGTGATCAATGACAGGGGGGTGATCAGGGAGTCTATATGGGGTGATCACCCCCCTATAAGGCTCCATTCAGATGTCCGTATGTGTTTTGCGGATCCGATCCATGTATCCGTGGATCCGTAAAAAACATACGGACATCTGAATGCAGCCTTACAGGGGGGTGATCAATGACAGGGGGGTGATCAATGACAGGGGGGTGATCAGGGAGTCTATATGGGGTGATCACCCCCCTGTCATTGATCACCCCCCTATAAGGCTCCATTCAGATATCCGTATGTGTTTTGCGGATCCGATCCATGTATCCGTGGATCCGTAAAAAACATACGGACATCTGAATGCAGCCTTACAGGGGGGTGATCAATGACAGGGGGGTGATCAGGGAGTCTATATGGGGTGATCACCCCCCTGTAAGGCTCCATTCAGACATCTGTATGTGTTTTGCGGATCCGATCCATGTATCCGTGGATCCGTAAAAAACATACGGACGTCTGAATGGAGCCTTACAGGGGAGTGATCAATGACAGGGGGGTGATCAATGACAGGGGGGTGATCAGGGAGTCTATATGGGGTGATCACCCCCTGTCATTGATCACCCCCCTGTAAGGCTCCATTCAGACGTCCGTATGTGTTTTGCGGATCCGATCCATGCATCAGTGGATCCGTAAAAATCATACGGACGTCTGAATGGAGCCTTACAAGGGGGTGATCAATGACAGGGGGGTGATCAATGACAGGGGGGTGATCAGGGAGTCTATATAGGGTGATCAGAGGTGATCAGGGGTTTATAATGGGTTAATAAGTGACAGGGGGGGGTGTAGTGTAGTGGTGTTTGGTGCTACATATTACTGAGCTGCCTGTGTCCTCTGGTGGTCGATCCAAACAAAAGGGACCACCAGAGGACCAAGTAGCAGGTATGTTAGACGCTGTTATCAAAACAGCGTCTAATATACCTGTTAGGGGTTAAAAAAATCGCATCTCCAGCCTGCTAGCGAACGATTGCCGATGGCAGGCTGGAGATCCACTCGCTTACCTTCCGATCCTGTGAACGCGCGCGCCTGTGTGCGCGCGTTCACAGGAAATCTCGCGTCTCGCGAGATGACGCATATATGTGTGACTCTGCGCAGGGCTGCCGCCTCCGGAACGCGATCCTGCGTTAGGCGCCCCGGAGGCGGTTAACAATGGGCATCACGGTCGCTATCCTGTATTGCATGTCAGCCACATGTTCGATGACGCTCTTATAGGGAGTAGCCTCAGCCTCCCAGGTTTCTTTAGCTACATCGAGTAAACCCCTCGGGTGATGGCCATATAGTAACTCAAATGGTGAGAACCCTGTAGATGCCTGAGGCACCTCCCTAACAGAGAACATAAGGTAGGGTAGGAGGCAGTCCCAGTCCCGACCATCTTTTTCTACCACTTTTCTTAAAATCTGTTTCAGCGTCTTGTTAAACCTCTCGACCAACCCATCTGTCTGTGGGTGGTACACCGAGGTACGTATCTGGGTGATTTTGAACAACTTGCACAACTCTTTCATGACCTTCGACATAAAGGGGTACCCTGGTCCGTGAGAATTTCTTTAGGGATCCCAGTGCGGGAGAACATGAAAAATAATTCCCGGGCAATATTTTTGGACGCCATGTTTCGCAAGGGTACCGCTTCTGGGTATCGTGTGGCATAGTCCAACACAACCAAGATATACTGGTGTCCCGTAGCTGACTTAACAATGGGACCCACCAAGTCCATGGCAATTCTTTCAAAAGGTACCTCAATGATGGGAAGAGGCACCAAGGGACTCCAGAAAAGTGAGGTCGGGGCACTTATCTGGCAGGTTGGGCAGGACTCGCAGTGTATTTCCACTTCCTTGTATACTCCAGGCCAGAAAAATCTTTGTAGTACCCTCTCCTGTGTTTTGCTAACACCCAAATGACCCCCAAGTACGTGGTTATGTGCGAGACCTAGTACCATACGTCTATAAGGTTTTGGCACCAGAAGCTGCTCCACAATTTCATTAATTCACAGAAATACCACCATTGTAAAACATAACCTTTAATACTTATATATTTAAGAAATATCGATACACTCTTATAGTTATAAATAATTGATAATTAAAAAAGAAAATCAAAACCTAGGGTCAGGTTGTTATGCCCTCATAAGGTCTTTGCAGGAGGGTTAGAAGATGTTAGTAGGGCCTAGTGGGGGCAATATCCCTATTTCTGGCCCTAATCTAGAGGCCCTGCCTAGATACGGAATAGCCGCCCCGATAGGGGCGATCCCGTTTCTCGTACCTCCTAATATCCCTGGATGGGCCCTAGCGAGGGGAGAAAAACCTGAAGAGTAGGTTGCCCTATCATGAGACCTAGGCTATTATAAATACAAAAAACAATAAACAAATAATTAATACCCAGAAGTGGTGACAATAAATACCCAAATGAGGTTAATAAAGATGTCCAATATCGTCCCTACGCGTTTCGCCTGGTTGGTGTCAGGCTCATCAGGGGACATATTTGACCATAGAGTACATATCACCATAAATAATCACCTGAGCACTTCAAATAACACTATTATACACATTAATTTATTTATTTTTCTATTTTTCTCTCTTTTATGATATTGAGAAAATTATTGGAACATATAATAAAAATTATTATTAACTGCCAACAGCCTGATTGGCTAATTGATTTATCAAGTTAGCTTATAGGGCAGGAGACATTGGTCAAATATATATAGTCCGGGTACTGATATTTGGAAATGACCCGGATTAACCCTAATGTCTCGTGCTCTAAGCTAAAGCCAAACTGGGATATATTACATTTATATAGAAGTATATAGCCCACGATTGAGTTTGAATAAAACAGTGTCTGTTAGTTACCACCGATCCATAGATAAATACGCCTAAATTGCATCAGGAATGATGAAATACAAGTATATCCGATGCCTATGGCATAATAATAATACTTGGCCAGTTCTACGGAAGTTACGAACTCACATAGATGATACACAGTAAATTATTAATATGTAGTGCAGACTGGTATCAACAAGATAATACTGATATAGTTAGCGGTACTTGCGTTCCTTTTATGGCTAGACAGATGGGCCACTAATGATGTCCAGGAGTCAGGAGGCCAGTATCGGTGGAGACATAATGATGACACTGAGGCACAATAAGTTAATATAGATAAATTGATTAAATTCTTAAAGGGTGACTGACTAATATATAATAAGGATCAAGTATGGAGGGGTTTACCTCCCAGTCAACAATAGTTGTACTATATAGAAGATATATTGATCTTGAAAGATAGAGAGAACGTCTTAGATGAAACACGCAAAGTCTATACATTCATTTAGTCCAGTTGGTGCGACAGTATTTAACCTGAAGATCCACCTGGATTCTTTTTGTTTCAACAATTTATCTAAATCACAACCTCTTTTAGACATTTTTAATACCTCAATCATAAAGAAATTAATAGTTTTAGTAGACCCTGCATGATTGGTCCATACATGTCTTGATATAGGTTTATCCCGTTTATTGCGAATATCCCCGATGTGTTCAAGGATTCGATTTTTTAAACATCCTTTTGGTTTTACCTATATATTTAAGTCCACAGTCACATTGAGCCATATAAATGATACCAGAGGTATTGCAGTTGGCAAAGCTACGGGCATAAAATGTCCGATCTTCCAGGCTGTTCGTAAAGGTTTTTCCTGAAGCTATAAATGTACATGCTTTGCATTTGCCACACTTGAAAGTACCCATCTGTCTATTCGACAACCACGTAGTTTTTTCTGGGGACTCAAAGTGACTGTGGACCAATGAATCGCCTACATTGCGTCCACGTCTATAGGTAATAGCCGGGTTTTCAGATAATACATGAGTTAGGTCAGGATCTGTCTTTAATAGAGACCAGTATCGATTTAAGATGTCTCAAACTTGTTTTGAGGATATGTAACGTGAGGGGATGTTTAATGTTGGAGGAGCGATGATCGAAAACGCTAAAGAAAAGTAGCCTGGGTGGCATTTCAGTGCATGTATTGAAGATGTGACCTAGAATAGCAGTAATATTTCTCCAAAACACTTTCATGCATTTACAGGTTAACCATATATGCGATAATGTACCACGTTCTTCCTCACATCTCCAACACAGGGGGGACGTATTTGGGAACATACGTTGTAATAAAACCGGGGTTCTGTACCATCTTGATACCAGTTTAAAATGCATCTCTTGTATTTTAGGTGATGCTGACTTTGATCTGGCATTCCTGATGATATCTCTCGTTTCTGTTTCATTGAAAGTGATCCCTAACTCAGAAGACCATTTGGGGAGATAGGAAGGAGGCAGGTCAGAGTTATTTATTATGCTATATATGGTAGAAATCGGTCTCTTGACTGGAGAGCCGATATTTATGCTATTTTGGATTGTCGTCATAGGTAGAGAGAGGGAGTTATAGGCCTTAGAGCTTAAAATGCATCTTTTAAAATGCGTATACTCCTTACTTGTGAACTTTAGGTCCTGAAAGTATAGGTTTAGGTCGTCCTTTGAAATAAATACGTGTCCACTAAAAAGGTTCATAATTGGGGAATTATATAGCTCTGAAGTGTTTAGGACTTTTTCTTTAACTATTTTCAATTTGGCCGGGATTAATGTGCCTATTGGGGTGGTTGCACAGTATGTAGGTAGAAAGCTAATTTGTTTGTTCAACCCATGCCAAACTTTCAAAGATACTGTGGTAAGGAGATCTTTAATTTTGGGTTGAGGGGGCCTGGCAGTTTCTTTGGTTTTCCACAGAAGTATATGAGAATTAGGAGGAAGGGCTTCCTTCTCTAATTCATGCCATAATTTCCTGTTTGGTTTAACCGTCCATTATAATAGTTTGGTAATATGCACAGACATGTGGTATTTATGGAAGTCTGGGACTGCCAAGCCTCCCCTAGACTTGGGCCTGATTATTGTGTCGTAGGAAACTCTGCTGCGTTGGATCTCCAAATAAAGCTCATAATTTTCCTCTTGAGGGTACTATAGAATTGTTTAGGGATGTCAATTGATAATGCTTGGAGGACGTATAAAATTTTAGGCAGTGATATCATCTTTATTGCGTTTATTCTCCCAAACCAGGATATGAACAGATTCTCCCAATCTTTAAAGTCTGCATCTAGTTTAGATAGAAGGGGTAGAAAATTCAGTTGATATAGTTCAGCGATACTTCTACTAATGTTAATGCCTAAATACTTAAAGGAGATAGGAGCAGGTTTTAGAGGGGAGGACGAAATCACCTCCTGCCAGGTATTCTGAGGAATAGATACATTATATATTTCCGATTTTTGCCAATTTATTTTGAAGTTAGATATAGCACTGAAATCTTCTAATTCCCGTATTAATGCAGGGACTCCTTCTCTTGGATTAGTGATCATAAAAAGGGTGTCATCCGCGTAAGCGGCAATTTTCTGTTGTGTATTTGATGTATAGATACCTTGTATCGAGGTGTTGATCCTAATTTTAGATAGAAGGGGTTCTAGCGACAAAACAAAGAGGATGGGAGAAAGGGGAGAACCTTGTCTCGTGCCATTAGTAATTAAAAATGTGTCTGAGACAGAATCATTAACTCTTACTGCAGCTGACGGAATGGTATACATAGCAAGTATTTTTGATATGAATGGTTGTGGGAAACCAAAATTGTTCAGCACCTCCTCCAGGTAACTCCAACTTATCCTATCAAATGCCTTTTCAGCATCGGTTGTGACAAATGATAAAGGAAAGTTTTTAGATTGTGTAAGTTGTATGGCATGAAGAACCCTATAGATATTGTCTTTAGATTCTCTGCCTTCTGTGAATCCAACTTGATCCGGATGTAGTATACCAGGGAGGATGTGCTGAAGTCTAATGGCAAAAAGCTTTGCGTAAATTTTTATGTCGACCTTTAATAATGATATAGGTCTATAATTAGAGCAAATGGAGTTATCTTTACCTTCTTTTGGTATTACTGTGATATGAGCTAGTAGAGACTCTGCGCGAAATGAATCACCACTCGCTATACCATTAAAATAAGTGCCTAAGTGTGGGGAAAGGTTTTTCAGGAATTTTTTATAATATGTAGCCGTCAGTCCATCTGGGCCTGGGCTCTTTCCGTTTGGTAAAGAATTTATCACGGATACTATTTCTTCCTGTGAGAAAGGTCTGGTTAGTTTAGTCTGCTGGGATACTGATATTTTAGGGAGGGGAAGTGAACCTAAAAAATTTCTTATTTTGGATTTTAGATCTGTTGGGGCAGGTAAACTTTTTCCGAGATTATATAGTTCTTCATAGTATTGTCTAAATACCTTCATAATATCTGGCGTTGAAAGTTTCAAGGAGTTCTTTTGGTCTCTAATTTTGGTGATATATGACTTATTTTTCTGTTTTCTGAGGAGTCTAGCCAGTCTCTTACCACATCTATTATCTTCTAAGTATTTGCTGAATTTCGCTAGGTATAGATATTTCAGATTTTTCTGGTCTAACAGGTCAAATAATTTAGATCTCAAAGATGTGAGATCATTCATTATCTTTTTCTCTAGTGAGAGTTTATGGGCCGATTCAAGGATGTGAATTTGATACAGGAGATCTGAAATCTGCTTTTCGCTTTGTTTTTTTGTTGTAAGCTCCTAGTCTAATCAGTAAAAGTTGGCAAATGTATACATTTTACCGTATATAGATCCCTTAGCAAATAAGTATCTACCTTCTGGGTCGGACAACGTATTCTTATGCTGAAAACCTAGTTCTACTAAAAACTATGGAGACACCTTTTTTTTTGCGGGTTGGAGTGGTAGTTATACCATTGATTGTAATGGAAAGTTTTAGGAAGGGTGTGAATGTTTTTTTAAAGTGCGTTTCCTGGAAAAATGCTACGCTACTTTTCTTTTTTTAAGTACATCAAAATTTTGGATCTTTTCTTGGGAATGTTTAGGCCATTCACGTTATATGATGCGCAGACTAAATCAGCCATGACCATGACATTTTAGAAGGTTTGTGACTTATCTTAATTTGAGTCCCTGAAGTTGAAGTAGAGGATGGGTTAGGGAACTGTAAAACATAATGTAACACTGATTCAAAAGTAGTACATATTCAAACGTGAATATGAGTTAAAGAAACAATTAGTCCTGTCTGTTATGGCACCACGTCAGTGTGGTGCCCAGGGTCCTCTATTAGGATTGACTTCCTCCGTAGATGTTAATGCGGGTGGAAGTGGGGGGGGGGGGGAGTTCAATTAAGTTTGAAGGATGTGAACATTAAGGACTGCTCCTCAGTCCTAACATATGATGTGTGTACAGAAACGTGTACATATTAAACAGTGCAATTCTATTTAAACGTCAAGGGTTCATATATACCTAGATACAAGTATAGGTTTCTCTGCAGCCCATACCCTTAGGCCCTGCGTGTTCGCGGGAGACCCTTAGGTAGGTGAGCATATACATCAAAACCGCCTCCTGTATGTAGTGTAGATATACCACAATATAATGGGTCAAAGGATTAAGTGGAACAACATGTGGCATTACAGTGAATTTCTCTGTGGCGTGACCATTGATGAACCATATACCTAACATCCTGAAAGTCTCCACTGTGGTGTTTCTAGAATTTAACTACCGTGGCTAGACCGTATGAACCTACCTACACCTTAGAGGCCTATATGCGTCTAGATGTGGATAAGGGTCTCCCCTGCAGGCCCTGCGCCCTAGGCCCTGCGTGTTCGCGGGAGACCATAAGGCACTTGGACATACATCAGAGCTCCTCTCCGCATCTAGCGCACGTTTAACACAGTATATGTAATCAACAATAAAATTGTAACAAAAAGACAAAATCAGAATGAGTTGCCTATGGTGTAGCCTTCAACAGAAAGTGTAGCTAAGACTACATCATAAAAGTCTCTAAAGAAATTTTAGTAAAGTTATTACCATCTTTCATGTGTGAAGGATCTTCACAGGTATGAATAAGAGTTTCGGCAGAGAGATCTCATTCTCCAGCTGGTGTACGTTGAGGCTTCTGCGGGGCTCTGTAGATGGCTTCTGTGTCTATCTTGGATCTTTTGGATTTTGGTGTAGTCACCGTCTCCCATGGTTGGAGTTGGGGAAGTTGTGGTTCTTCATCTTCTTCCTCTCCGTCAATCCAGTTGTTGATCACAATGTTGTTCAGTTCCAGCTTGGACGCTTTGTTGACATCTGCGGGTTCTTGACAATTATTGGCTTCCCTGCGCAATTGATGAAAAGTCCAAATGGAAATAGCCACCTATATTTCATGCCTTTGTTTCTTAAGGCGCTAGTCAGAGGTTGGAGGTTGCGTTAGTTCAAGAGTGTATCTTGAAATGTCCTGAAAATTGACACCTCTTTATCTCATATTCTATTTTCTTTGCAAACCTCGCTTTTTTAAAGATTTCTTCTTTGATGCTGAAGTCCATAAGGCAACACAATATGTCTCTGGGCGAGTCTATTTTAATTTTTCGGTCTATAGACTCTGTGCACTCTTTGAAATCCTAGGTCACATGTTCTTCTTTCCCAGGAGCTCACAGAAAATTTTGGTAAGGGCTGGTGTCATTCTTCATCTGTGACCGTTTCAGAGAGGCCTTTAATTCTCAATTGTTTCGTCGTGATCTATTTTCAAGATCATCTAGTGAAGTTTAAGGCGTATGACTCTTTCTTTTGTTCTTTTATTTTTTTGATAGGTGGGTAGGTGAAGAAAGCGATTGGTGGCATCTTCAACTTGAGACACTCTTGAAGAAATTTGTTTCATGTCTGCTTTTATTTCAGTTAAATCTTCTTTGATAGATTCTGAAACTCTCTAATCATATTTTTAATACAGGATACTGTGGGTAATGATTTGATAAGTGTCTGCAGTTTTCTGATTCTGAGACTTGTCTTCTTCTTCATCGCTCTCTGACCACTCGTTAGCTTGGGAGCTGTATTTAGTGCATCTTTATGTTTAGAGATTTTTTCTGTATCATTTTTTTGCAATTTTGAGAGTTTCTTTGGCGTCTTTTGCGCTTTCGCACCTTTCTCTGGTTGTTGGCCTTTATTCATTTGGTTGGTTGATTGCCTCACAGACACTAAGGGCCTTGACGTTAGTTTACTGTACACACTTTAGAATGGAAAAATTAGCAGATTAAATACTGAGGAGCAGTTTGATCATGTTACTTATTGAGTTTCATCATTCTGCTGCATTGCACTTTAATAGCAGGGCTTTAGTAGCACTGACTCGATCACAGCGGTGCCGGCAGACAGTGTCCTGTCTTCACTTATGGTCCGGTCCGTCAGATCAGATCTCCCTTAAAGGTGCAGTTCCTGACTCTCTGTATCAGAGCAATTCTGTCAGTGGTAGCTGTAATCCTATATTAGGGTCTCCTCTTTTTCTACCAGATGTAAAACAAGGTGAGCTGATTCCTCTCTACCTCCGGTGAGTAGCTGGGCAGTGAAACTCAAGCCTGTGGTCTCAGGCCCGGACTAGGCCGCAACCTCTGGCACTGCTGTAGAGGCCTGCCTCACCTCTATTGTGGCTGTGTTGCTGACCGGGCTGACCCGCTCTGGGTCCGATTCTACCCCCGGTCCTCCTCTTTGCCCCTATGCCATGTGGTGGTCATTTGGGGCTCTACTTTAGTCCGCGGTCTTAGGCCCGGACTAGGCCGCAACCTCCGGCACCGCTATTGGGGCCTAATTCACAGCGAGCGCGGCAGCAGCGGAGACCGGACGCTACCCTCCGCCAACCGGGTACCCCACCTATGCTTGGGGAACCTCACCGGGGTGTTGTTGTGGGCTTACCGCTCCTGGAGGTATATCGTCCGGGCCGCGCTCCCTGATTCTGGTAGGCCGCTCCTCTTCCTCTGCTTCAGGCCGTATAAAAACGGCACCGCCGGCAGCAATTTTATGCCTGTGTCTTCTCCTAGGCCTCCGCTCTTCTTACTTTATAGGTGATGCTCCACCGGGGCACTGTATCAGGGGATGATGCACTTGATAGCCGGCCGTCCGGTCTACTCCATGCAGGCTTTTGTAGGCCGCAACTTTAAAAGTCTGCCGGGATGGATAAGTAAATTAATGTGTATAATAGTGTTATTTGAAGTGCTCAGGTGATTATTTATGGTGATATGTACTCTATGGTCAAATATGTCCCCTGATGAGCCTGATACCAACCAGGCAAAACGCGTAGGGACGATATTGGACATCTTTATTAACTAAATCTCTACACTAATTACTTCATCATTTGGGTGTTTATTGTCACCACTTCTGGGTATTAATTATTTGTTTTTTGTATTTATAATAGCCTAGGTCTCATGATAGGGCAACCTACTCTTCAGGTTTTTCTCCCCTCGCTAGGGCCCATCCAGGGATATTAGGAGGTACGAGAAACGGGATCGCCCCTATCGGGGCGGCTATTCCGTATCTAGGCAGGGCCTCTAGATTAGGGCCAGAAATAGGGATATTGCCCCCACTAGGCCCTACTAACATCTTCTAACCCTCCTGCAAAGACCTTATGAGGGCATAACAACCTGACCCTAGGTTTTGATTTTCTTTTTTAATTATCAATTATTTATAACTATAAGGGTGTATCGACATTTCTTAAATATATAAGTATTAAAGGTTATGTTTTAGAATGGTGGTATTTCTGTGAATTCTTGTTAAACGACCAGGATTATGTTCAATCTGTGAATAAAATCCACAATTTCATTTTTGCATTTATTAACTCGATGCAGCAGGTTTCCATTCATGGCAAAATGCAGAAATTTCTGGTCAGCTTCTGGTACCTGTGGTACACCATCTATCACAGTAACATTTCCGTGAGCACTCATGAGAATGGGGTCTCTCAATTGCTCTGTACCAAAGTTACCCTGAGACACCCCTATATCCAACACATTTTCCCCAGTTGGGGAAGCTTCATCTTCGCCAGCTAACACCTGCAATGGAAAATTGTCATTATCCTGGTACGTCACATAACCCCACATTTTCAGACATTTCAGTTAACAAGACATCTTCATTTTGCACCTTATCGGCACCATGGTCTTCAATGGTCTCTTCCGTTAAACCATTGGATTCAATGGGCCACTCATAGCAATGATTATTTAAAGGAGAAAGCACAGATTCTGCAGGAGTGTTTCTACTCTCCCACAACTTCCAAAACAAGGGGAAGTCCCGGCCCAATATCATATCATAAGTCTTTTGACAACCCCAACTTCATAGGATAGAGTCCCAGCCGGAGTCTCCACCTTAACGCAATCCACCGGGTAGGATTTTGCATCCCCATTGATGCACAACACATTTACTCTTTTGTCCGGCACATAATTCCCAGCCACGAAGCTGGCATGTACTAAGGTGACCAGACTACCGGAGTCCAACAGAGCCCTGACGGAGCAGTCATTTATTACCAGGGTACACATCTGCGATTCAGTCTCTAGTCCTAGGGAGGCCGCACACACTGGCACTGCATACAGTCACTGTCTCCGGCTCCCGTAACACTCCATGGGCTCTGATGTCAGAGGGCAATAGGCAGCAATGTGTCCCCACTCACGGCACCTCCAGCACTGGGTTGCCCCGGGTCTCCTAGGTGAGAAGACCTCTCCAGGTCCGAACTGCCCGGGAGACTCAGCCTTATGCCCACACCCAACCTCTAGAGCCTTATTCCCTCTTGCACCCTTCCACACACCCCCAACAGCCGGAACTCTCTTACCCACAGAGGACATTGATCGGGCACTCTGCGGAGGTGTTGGTGCGGTAGGGACATCACGGAGGTAGTCCTCAGTTGACAGGAACCTTTCCACCAGGTTTACGAGCTGATCCGCAGTTTTGGGGTCTCCTTGTCCGACCCACCGTTGCAGCTCCGCTGGGAGGGCTCTAAAGTAGTGATCCACCATTACTTTCTCCACAATCTGGTCTGGTGTAGAAGTCTCAGGTTCCAGCCACTTCCGTACAAGATGGAGGAGGTCAAACATCTGAGATCGGGCAGGCTTGTCCATGGTGTAGCTCCACGTGTGGACCCTCCGGGCACGAACCGCAGGTGTAACGCCCAAAGGAGCCAGGATCTCCATTTTTAATTTGACATAGTTCCGGACATCCTGCTCCCTGAGATCATAGTAGGCCTTTTGTGGTTCGCCGGACAAAAAGGGCGCAAGGACCTCTGCCCACTCTGCTACTGGCAGCCTTTCTCTTTCCGCCACCCTCTCAAATACGGTCAGGTAGGCCTCTATATCATCATCAAGTGTCAGTTTTTGTAAGGCCCGCTGCACAGCCCTCCTAACATCTAAAGTCTCTGGGGGCTTTCCTCCACACGCGGGGTTGGAGCTACAACAGTCTCTCTCAATACAGCAATCTGCTCCACCAGTAAACGATTGGTTTCCTGCTGCTGGGCCTGGGCCTCCTCGTGTCTCTTTTTATCCTCAGCATGTCTTTTTCTTTCCTCCAGATTGGCCTGTAAAAACATCTTCATCATTTCCTCCATGGTATTCGGTGAACTTTGCAAAGCTGCAGCAGCTTTCACCCAGGACATTAAATCATCAACTGTCACGCCGTTGCCCTTAGCAACCTGCTATTGCCTATTTCAGCAGGTACCATACACTTTTCTGTTCACCTTACCACACCTGTTACAACACCTATCTTCTGTTCAGCTTCAGCTGGTGGACCGATGGCCTTAAGTTCTCCTGCAAAATGTCTTGATAAACTTGGGAATTCATTTTTCCTTCGATGACAGCAATCCGTTCAGGCCCTGACGCAGCAAAGCAGCCCCAAACCATGATGCCCCCACCACCATACTTCACAGTTGGGATGAGGTTTTGATGTTGGTGTGCTGTGCCTCTTTTTCTCCACACATTGTGTTGTGTGTTTCTTCCAAACAACTCAACTTTGGTTTCATCTGTCCACAGAATATTTTGCCAGTACTGCTGTGGAACATCCAGGTGCTCTTGTGCAAACTGTAAACGTGCAGCAGTTTTTTTTGGACAGCAGTGGCTTCCTCTGTGGTATACTCCCATGAAATCCATTCTTGTTTAGTGTTTTACGTATAGTAGATTCGCTAACAGGGTGTCACAACTAGACAGCTGAGAAGCTCTGACAGGGGCTTTCAAGACCCTCCTCCTTGAGTTTCTTTGTTTTGGTTAAGTTCCTCATCTCGTTAGTCTATCTCAGCTGTCATGCAGTTGGACTGATTGCTTCCCTTTAAGTTCCTCCCCATGATGCATTAGGTTTCGGCTTATACAACTTCCTGGAGTGTGTGTGCATGCTGTTTCTATTCCTCAGTCCTCTGCAAGATAAGTGCTGTTCCTTTATTTGTGATTTTCTGTCTGCTGGATTTTCAGGTGACCCTGACTCCCTCCGTGTCTTGTGTAGGGAGCCGGTGGTCGTGTCCCCTCACTATTGTAGGGTCTTCAGGTATTAGATAGCCGAGGTACGTGGATATGCGCCCATCCACCTTTGGGGTGTTCGCATAGGCTGAGCAATTAGGGAGAGTGGCAGGTCTCATGTAGGGGTCTCCCTTTTGTTCCTTAGTTGTGGATCCAGTGAGTCATTAATTGTATTGCATTGTCTTGTTTCCTGTACACCATCCGTGACACAGGGATGTTAGCATATGCCAGAGACATTTGTAAGTCTTTAGCTGACACTCTAGGATTCTTCTTCACCTCATTGAGCAGTCTGCACTGTGCTCTTGCAGTCATCTTTACAGGACGGCCACTCCTAGGGAGAGTAGTAGCAGTGCTGAACTTTCTCCATTTATAGACAATTTGTCTTACCGTGGACTGAAGAACAGCAAGGCTTTTGGAGATACTTTTATAACCCTTTCCATCTTTATGCAAGTCAACAATTCTTAATCGTAGGTCTTCTGAGAGCGCTTTTGTGCGAGGCATCATTCACATCAGGCAATGCTACTTGTGAAAAGCAAACCCAGAACTGGTATGTGTTTTTTATAGGGCAGGGCAGCTGTAACCAACACCTCCAATCTCATCTCATTGATTGGACTCCAGTTGGCTGACACCTCACTCCAATTAGCTCTTGGAGATGTCATTAGTCTAGGGGTTCACATACATTTTCCACCTGCACTGTGAATGTTTACATGGTGTGTTCAATAAAAACATGGTAACATTTAATTCTTTGTGTGTTATTAGTTTAAGTAGACTGTGATTGTCTATTGTTGTGACTTATATGAAGATCAGATCACATTTTAGGACCAATTTGTGCAGAAATCCATATAATTCCAAAGGATTCACATACTTTTTCTTGCAACTGTATATACCTACTACAAGTTCTGAGGGGGGGGGGGGGGGGGGATCCAGTCCCTACCCTTCCCCCTTCGCCTACATGTCCCTAATAGAAATAGGCTATTACTAATAGAGCGATAAGGGGCAGGGACTGGACCTGTCTCAGAACTTGAAGTATATGTCTATGGGGAGGGGGGGTGTATAGTTGTACTGTATGTATAAACACCACCACATTGCAGTATTATGTGTCTTTTTACACGTACACACAATGTGATGAATACTGCAGCTACATGTCAGCTCACCAGCAGGTTGGTTCGGGATGTTGGATCCTTGGATTTAATCAGTTACACAGAGCTGAGGGCCACTCTGGAGCAGGAAGAGCCTTCACACTGTGCTCCCATTACTCCTGTAATGACGCTGGACTGAGGTATATCCGCAGGCAAAATTAGAAGCAGAGCCAAGAGTGGAGGCTAGGTGGCGCTGTCTACAAGTCAGCAGACTAGTAAGGAGCAGAGCATCTGCGTGCTTATTGGCCAGCTGACTGGTAAAAGCTAATGTTGGCAGCAGCAGCAAGTACCAGGGGGCTTCAGGAGGAGTACTCAGGAGGGCTGGCATTTATCTGTCCAGCATCTGTATGTGGCGTGTATTCAGGTCAGAAAGGGGGTGGGGTCATTCAACTTGGCCAGGCCCCGAAGCTCACGGGCCCCATAGCAACTGCGTGTTCTGCCGCTATTGACGGTACGCCACTGGTCAACAGACAAAGAGGAGCGTCATTAAAATAGGTGTTACGGTTAGGTATAGTTACCCAATACCCATCCTCCGCTATACCACTTAACCAATTGCGGTGTCTGTGGGGAATTCCCTCATAACGTCCTGCGCGCCGCCCCGATGCGCTGGAAAGTGCCGTGCTGACCTTAATTGAGTATGCGCACGGACAAGTTTTATCAAAGAAATCTATAATTTGTTTCAGAGATTCAGTGCAAGAGGTTATCCTAAGAAAGTTTTGCATAAAGCTTTTGCTCGTGCAAATGGGACTAACCGTTCAGATCTGTTACATAATAAATCCAACACCCCTGTATCTAAAACAGTTAGATGCATTGGCACCTATAATGCCCAAAATCAGAAGGTGAAGCAGTGGCGTGCCCAGGGGGGCGGTCCACCCCGGGTGCCGGCTCTCACGGGGGTGCCAGCAGGCCCAGAAGCAACGAGCGCTTCCATCAATACAGATGCAAGCGCTAATTGTTGCAGCGCTGACACCCACATACTGCGGCGGGGCAGGGAGCAGAGCACATAGTTCCCTGCCCCGCCGCCGATCACCGCCATAGGCTTCAGGCCTAGTAGGCCTGAAGCCTATGCGGTAGTGAAATCCCGGCGCAGGCGTGCGTGATCACGTCATCGTGCGCACCTGTGCCGGGACTCAGCAGCACAGTGCCGGGACTCTGTGATCAAGCGCAGGTAAGTATTTAGCTTTTCGTTTTTTTTTTTGTGCCAACTTTGGGCGACATGAGGTGGCCGGGGTGCACACAGGACAGAGGACGTGTGGGGGGGAAATATGGTGGGATACTGTGTGGCACAGGGGGGGGGGGGGGGCAAATTATTATGGGAGGGATTACTATGTGGGGGGAAAACATTTTAAAACAGGAATTCGAAGTCGGCTTCGGTACCGGCTGGTACCTCGGTACCGAAGCTAACTTTAAATTCCTGTTCCTGTTTTACTCGGATTCACTCACCCCTAATTGTCAGAATAAGGGCTCTTGCACATGGATCTGCAAAAAATACCGATGACGTGTGCATTCCATATTTTGCAGAACAGAACAGCTGGCCCCTAATAGAACAGTTCTATCCTATCCTGTCTATGATATGCCATCATGGCTGAGCAGCCTGACAGGAGAACTTCCCCATCCCATTATGTAGTATATGCAAGAGCCAGAATGTAGTGCGTCGTGAGGCCTCGCCGCCTCATGTCATATCTTTCATGGTGTGTAGGCATTGAACCGAAAGCCCACGGAAGTGCTTCTGAAGGCTTCCGATCCGTGCCTCCATTCCGCAAAAGATAGGACATGTCCTATCTGTCACTGGGTCCGCATCCGTACCACGAAGTGCATGTGGCCAATGCCCGTAGATTGCAGACCCGCTGTTTGCGGCCGTAATATGGGCTCAGAGACCTTACGGTCGTCTGAATGGACCCTAATATGTAGACATAATATAGCTACTCTGCAATCTCTACTTGGTGGTAGGTTCTCCTGTTAGCACAGCTTATAATGCTGCTCTGTATATATCAATCAGATGCTTCATACACAATACCGGTATGATTTTATACAAAAATAGCAGCCATTGTAAAGTTCCCTGTTTCTGTGGAAACTAGTAAACACTTCATCATATCAAGTTCAGTAACCCAAAGACTTGTGCTCCATTATTCTAGGCATTAGAACAAAATATGTGCAAAAGCCTTCCTGACGCTTTCACTTTAGATCTTGAGGACCTAAATCATAAATGAATGTAATGGGTATGAGTATCTATAATTAAGGTGTCATGTTATTTTCAGCCTCAGATGATGTGTGTATACTATGGGAAAGCAGCACTGTACAGCTGAATAGAGCACTGTTATACACAGAACAGAATTCCAATATATCCGTGTGTGAAAGGGGCTGTTTAGTAAAAAACAAAAAAAAATAAAACCTTTTCATCTTTTCATATTCTCTGTCAGGGAACTTTTAGTTAGTATTAGTGCCCTCTGTTTAGGATCCTCATTGGCAAAAGCATAAAGTGATCTGTGCCATATTTACATGAGGACATGTGCCTAGGACATGGATGGGCAGGGGGTTCACTTCACAGAGAAAACTAATAATTTATGTTGATTCTTTCTCCTTAGTGCTGGTTCTCATGTCTCCTTATCCTTAACTTTTGTTTATTGTAGCTATAAGTCAAGAGATTCAACCCTCACACTGATTAAGCTGAGTTCACATTTCAATTATTTGATCAGTTATTTCCATTAGTTATTGTGACCCAAAACTAGAAGTGAAACCTACTCATAGATAAGGTATAAGGGATAGATCTGCATCTGTTCTGTGTGGTTTTGGCTCAAAATAACTGATGAAAAAAACTGATCAAATAACTGAAGTGTGAACTCAGCTTTACCTACAGCTAATCTAACAGTCATATCTTCAGGAAGGCAGTGTAAGGATTAACTCCCCTGACTTGGTGCTGCAGTTAACAAAAGTAAGAGATAAGGAGACATTAGAGCAGTCAGATGAGGAGAAAGGTGAAGCAAGTAAATAGGAGGAATATATCAGGGTAATAGTTCAAATCATTTTGCTCCTGATATTCTTAGGTTAGTGCGGATATACAGTCAGGTCCATAAATATTGGGACATCAACACAATTCTAACATTTGTGGCTCTATACACCACCACAATGGATTTGAAATGAAACGAACAAGATGTGCTTTAACTGCAGACTGGCAGCTTTAATTTGAGGGTATTTACATCCAAATCAGGTGAACGATGTAGGAATTACAACAGTTTGCATATGTGCCTCCCACTTGTTAAGGGACCAAAAGTAATGGGACAATTGGCTTCTCAGCTGTTCCATGGCCAGGTGTGTGTTATTCCCTCATTATCCCAATTACAATGAGCAGATAAAAGGTCCAGAATTCATTTCAAGTGTGCTATTTGCATTTGGAATCTGTTGCTGTCAACTCTCAAGATGAAAAACCCAAGAGCTGTCACTATCAGTGAAGCAAGCCATCATTAGGCTAAAAAAACAAAACAAACCCATCAGAGAGATAGCAAAAACATTTGGCGTGGCCAAGACCACTGTTTGGAACAGTCTTAAAAAGAAGGAACGCACCAACACCAAAATACCCGGAAGACCACAGAAAACAACTGTGGTGGATGATGGAAGAATTATTTCCCTAGTGAAGAAAACACCCTTCACCACAGTTGGCCAGATCAAGAACATTCTCCAGGAGGTAGGTGTATGTGTGTAAAAGTCAACAATCAAGAGAAGACTTCACCAGAGTAAATACAGAGGGTTCACCACTAGATGTAAACCATTGATAAGCCTCAAAAACAGGAAGGCCAGATTAGAGTTTGCCAAACAACATCTAAAAAAGCCTTCACAGTTCTGGAACAACATCCTATGGACAGATGAGACCAAGATCAACTTGTATCAGAGTGATGGAAAGAGAAGAGTATGGAGAAGGAAAGGAACTGCTCATGATCCTAAGCATACCAACTCATCAGTGAAGCATGCTGGTGGTAGTGTCATGACATGGGCATGTATGGCTGCCAATGGAACAGGTTCTCTTGTATTTATTGATGATGTGACTGCTGACGAAAGCAGCAGGATGAATTCTGAAGTGTTTCGGGCAATATTATCTGCTCATATTCAGCCAAATGCTTCAGAACTCATTGGACGGCGCTTCACAGTGAAGATGGACAATGACCCAAAGCATACTGCAAAAGTAACCAAAGAGTTTTTTAAGGGAAAGAAGTGGAACGTTATGCAATGGCCAAGTCAATCACCTGACCTCAATCCGATTGAGCATGCATTTCACTTTCTGAAGACAAAACTGAAGGGAAAATACCCCAAGAACAAACAGGAACTGAAGACAGTTGCAGTAGAGGCCTGGCATAGCATCACCAGGGATGAAACCCAGCATCTGGTGATGTCTATGTGTTCCAGACTTCAGGCTGTAATTAACTGCAAAGGATTTGCAACCAAGTATTAAAAAGTAAAAGTTTGATTTATGATTATTATTCTGTCCCATTACTTTTGGTTCCTTAACAAGTGGGAGGCACATATGCAAACTGTTGTAATTCCTACACCGTTCACCTGATTTGGATGTAAATACCCTCAAATTAAAGCTGCCAGTCTGCAGTTAAAGCACATCTTGTTTGTTTCATTTCAAATCCATTGTGGTGGTGTATAGAGCCAAAAATGTTAGAATTGTGTCGATGTCCCAATATTTATGGACCTGACTGTATATTAGTGGTGTATAGACCAAACTCATGCCCTTTTGATGTTCAATGTAATGTTCAAGCTTGTTAATTGTTTCTCATTTACTGCATGTAACCATATGCGTTTTGGAGTTTAATGCTCCTTCCTCAGTGGCAGGCATTGGAAAGGAGCTACCTGGTATAGTTGGTTACTGGCCCACAGAGACACAGGGGCAAGACACTGAAGGGTCAGGCAATACTGGCAGTCAAGGAAAAGGCAGAGGTCAGGGCCAGGTCAGGCCCAGAAATATTTATGCAAATTAGGACTAGCACAGAGGGTAATTAACACAGACTGAGGTTAGTACCCAGGCAGACAGCAGAAAAACACACACCCTACAAACAGGCTGGGAGGCATTTAGAAAGACCACTAGTGGGTGCTCTGCATCAGCCACATGGGATGCTGGGCCCGCTGCATGTGTGCAGCGGAGGGAGAGTGGGTCCAGACTGTCGGCACAGCAAGGAGAAGGGTAAATGACATGGTTCCTGTGCCTGCCCTGGCATGGGCAGTCACGACCAAGTCTAATACTTTTTACTCTTTTCTTTGATTTTGTTATCTTTATTTACAATTAGGACTTGTGTGAAATCTTTGGGGAGACCTAGCAGCAACTATTCAAGTTCCCGGAAGCACCACCACAGGGCAAATGAAGTATTACACAATGTCCATTCACATCAATCCTGCAATGCAGGATAAGATAGGACAGGTCCTTCAGAGCGAGATGCTCTTTGTGACTGCTCTCAGGGCTGTATTTAGAGTTTATGCTGCCCTAGGTACATTTAGTCATGTAGTTTATACAGTACAAGTAAAATACATTTATGTTACATTTTTAACCGCAGCAAAGCCGGTAAAACGGAGTGCTGTTTGTAATGCAATTTTGACTGTGTGGTTAAAAGCTTCCCATCTAAATATACCCTTACAAAGCTGCCAGTAATGTAAAAACCTAATTGACAATTTCCAAGGCGTCTCCTTTAATGAATTATGCATGCTTTGATTGGAAAAATCATAGAATGTACCATCCAGCTCTAATTTTTCCTCAAGATTCAAGTGAGTTGGTCTGCAAGACCCTCTGAGTGGTCCATATTAAAATTCTTCTGTGATCATAGGGCTAAACACAAACAAGTTTACCTTCACTTATCTGAACGGGCCCTAACTCTTGCTAGGTGTATGGCCACCTTTAGGGTCCATTCACACGTCTGCAACTGTTTTGCAAATTGTGGTTTCGCAAAACACAGACACCGGCCATGTGCGTTCCGCATTTTGTGGACCGCACATGGCCGGCACTATAATAGAAATGCCTTTTCTTGTGTCTGTGGACAAGTATAGGACATGTTCTATTTTTTGGTGGGGCCGCGGAACGGAAGTGCGGATACGGACAGCACACTGTGTGCTGTCTGCATCTTTTGCAGCCCCATTGAAAATTAATTTTGCGGACGTGTGAATGGATCATTAATCCGTGGCTGCTGTGTTTTTTTTTTTTCAAATCCTTTATTATTTTCTGGAACAAATATACAAATTTTCATATCAACCAGTTCAAATTTACAAATATACTTTATACAGGTTAATACACTTGTTCCTTTTAACTCACCCCATCCCTTTTGCTTCCCTGCTGCGGGGTCCATCCGCATTTTAATAACTACCTTAACTTCTGTTTCCAGAAATTCCAAATATAAGGGATCCTGGGGGCCTGAAGCGAGTAAGGGAGCCTGCCCCCGCAGGAGCCATCACTCCAATTTCCTTGTCATTCTTCTATAGGCCTCAATAGTGTCTAGCCGAGCCCTCCATTCATTAAAACTAGGACTATTCTTCGTACCCCAATATTTAATTATCAGGGCCTTTGCGACCATAAAACTTTCCATGCTAACTCGTAGTTGGTAGGGGGTCAATTCAGAGCGGGGGAAAAGACCCAATATTGCCTGTGTAAAACTTTGCTTCAATTTGATCTTATATCTTTTATATAGTTCCTCATAGATGCTAGTCCAATACCCCCACACTTCCGGACAATCCCATAGTAGGTGACTTAACTCCGCATTTTCTGATGAACATTTCCAGCACAGGTCCTTCCTTTCCTTGTATATCTTGGCGAGGAAGGAGGGGGAGTAGTATAGGCGGTGAACAATCTTGAACTGTATCAATCTGTATTTCTGAGAGATCGATACTTTGTTTTGATATACGATATCCCATTCCAAGCTGTTCCCTTCGCCCAAATTTAGCTTCCCAGCCTCCCTCACTTTTAAATGTGGTTATTTCCCCCAAACAGTCCCGGAGTTTATGATATATTTGAGAGAGTGTAAGTTGAGTATCCTTAAATCTAAAACAATAGTCCAAAAAGGGGCTTGTCCTAATGGCTAATAAATTTTTGTCCTAAGTGCTCATATATGCGTGACTAATTTGTGCATACCTATATCTATCTACAAAGGACGGTATACCTTTTATTAGTGCATCTAAAGGAATAATATTACCATGTGATATTATATGAGTTAAGCGGTTAATTCCGCGTGAATTCCAATATTTATAGTCTAATTATAATTGTGCCAAAGTGGAGTAAAGTGTGTAGGGAATGTCTCACCCAATAATTTTTTTATCTTATTCCAAACCTTGTTTAGTGTATCACTAATCAAACATAGTTTTTTCCTCATGTCCAAATGGCCAGTCTCCAAGACAGAAAAAATGTCCCCATATGGCCCCTGGAAATCCCTCTAAAGGATACCCAACAGCAAAGCGGCCTGACTTTCTGCCCTCCCAAACATCACTTTATCTGTGCTGCAATATAATATCCCTGGAGGAATGGAAGGGAAAGGCCACCCCTTCTCTCCGATATACAAAGATATTTTTGCTTAATCCTAACCCTTCCCCTCCCCCAGATTAAGTCGTTCATCAATTTGTCCGCTAACCCAAAAGTAGAGTCATCAATCCATATCGGGCATGCTGTCAAAGGGTATAATGCAATAGGGAGGACCACCATCTTAATCAATGCAATCCTTTCCTCCTGTGACAAAGGCAGCTTCTGCCAGGACCGGATCTTCTCCCTGATCTTATTAATCATGGGAGTTATATTTAAGGAGTTATATCGGGACAAGTCCGCGCTTATGCTGATACCCAGGTATCGGATGGAGTCATTTAATCCAAGAACCTTAATGCCTAAGGACCTATCAGGGGGCACTCGAACCAGAGGGAGAAGTTCAGATTTATCCCAGTTTACTTTATACCCCGATATCGCCCCATATTCTCTCAAGATATTCATTACAGGTGTAACTGCCTTCCATCCCTGCTTCAGAAATACGAGAATGTCGTCCGCGTATAGACTAATCCTATCTTCCTCTCCTCTCCCTCCAAATCCTACAATCTGACTAGACTGCAGGATTTTAAAGGCGAGAGGTTCCAGAGCTAGGGCAAATATCAGAGGTGAAAGGGGACAACCCTGTCGAGTACCTCGCTGTAGGGTGAGCTGTTCCGAGTCAATCCCATTTATCTTAACCCTGGCCCTAGAATCTGAATAAAGTAACTGTATCCATTTAATGAAATGTTCGCCCAAGTTCATTCTATCCAAAGTCGCCCACAGGAAGGGCCACTCCACCCTGTCAAAGGCCTCCTCGGCATCCAAAGACAGGATGGAGCGATCCTCCCCCTCCCCAACATATACATTTAGAAAGGCCCTGTGGATATTAGATTGTATGTCTCGTTTTGGGATAAAACCCGTCTGATCCGGATGGATCAGACGGTGAACAACCCCCCTTAGTCTATTTGTGAGCACTTTCGCTAGTATCTTGTAATCGGTGTTAAGTAGCGAAATAGGGCGATACGCCCCCACCTCTGTCTTATCTTTATCTTTCTTCAGGATTAAGGAAATGGAGGCTCCCCTCAAGGAGGGGGGGAGTGAACCACTCCTCCAAGATTCATTAAACATTTGCAAAAGAAGAGGCAATACGGTTTTACGATATACTCTGTAAAATTCAAAGGGTATGCCATCCCTTCCCGGAGCCGTATTGCCCTTTATGCTGTCAACAGCTTTCTCCACCTCTTCAAGAGAGAGTGGCAAATTTAGTTTGGCACTATCTTGCCCGGAGAGGCAAGGGAGTGCCATACCTTCAAAGAAAAGAGCCTGGGCCCCGTCATCTACCCCGAGGTCCGACCGATATACTTTAGTGAAGTGTTCTACGATTACAGTTTTGATTTTAAAGCTGTCATTAGTTAGTACACCCGTTGGAAGTTTTATTTGCTTTATTGGGATTTGGGCCCTTTGACTAGAAATCACTGATGCCAACATTCTACCAGTCTTGCCTTTCTCAAAAAAATCTTGCTGTCCAGCGAAAAAGCGTCTATGTTGCGCCTTTTCATAAAGAAAATTCTGGTACTCCCTCTTTGCCTCCATTAGTAATGATCGAGTGCCGTTCTCATTTTGTTTGGCCAAGGCCGCCACAAGCGCCCCGACCATCTCTACCAATCCCTTTTCAGTATTAGCATATTCCGCACTTTTCCGCGTAATCCTCATACTATATGCCCCTCTTATCATGGCCTTCAAGGAATCCCACACATAATGTATGTGTGTGGATCCATAATTTAGTGCCCAGAATTCTGTAATATCTTTCCCAATTTTTTCTTGGTCACCGACCACCTGTATCCAATGTGGGTTTAACCTAAAGGGTTTTTTCCCCACAGAGGGTAGAGAGTCAGCCCTCGAAATTAACATCGAAGTATGATCAGATATACCATGTGGTTCGTACTTCATTTTTTTAATCAATTCCAAAAATTCTGCACTTGCTAGAAATAGATCTATCCTAGACATGGCCCTGCAAGATCTACTAAAGCAGGAAAAGGCTGTTTTTTTCCCGTACAAGAACTGCCACACATCTATAAGACCCATCTCCTGGCAGATCCTGCTGAGGATCGTGGGTTGATCATTAATACTCCCCCTTCCACTATACTCGGATACCCTGTCCCTATTATCCATAATAGAGTTAAAATCTCCCAACACTAATATAGGACACGGATCCCACTTACATAAATACTCTGCAAGTTTCCTAAGTACTTCCGAGGAGAAAGGGGGAGGAATATATACAAACGCAAGCACGCATACCAGTCCCTTCCACCGGCCATATAGGAATACAAATCTTCCCTCTTTATCAATCCATTGATCATATGTCTCATAGTCCACATTCCTATGTATATAAACACTGACACCTCGTGAATAGGCAGAGTAGTGGGAGTGGTATTCGTACTGCGTCCAAGGTTTTCGCATATATTTCAAGTTTTTCAGCATAAAATGTGTCTCAGTCAACCCCACGATAGCAGGTAAATGTCTAGAAAATGATATCATATCCACCCTCCATTTAAGTTTGGTCCGCCAATCCCCGGGAATTCCATGTTAGTATACGTGACATTTACAGAATTACGTCGAATGGCCAGGCCCTTCCCGCCCCTCTCCCAAAATTCTAGGTTGGACCCCCGCAGTAGAAAAAACAAATCCCCCCCCCTTCCCCATGGTGCACAGACAATAAATTCCCATGCGCCTCTTACACATTGCCTAGGCCTCCTCCACCCCCCCGGCGCTCTAAATCAATTTCTTGCATGTTATATATATAGTACAGAGAATTCATCAAACACAGACACTGCACTGAACCAGATGACTCTTAATTAAACATACAGAAGAGGAGAAAGAAAAAAGGAAAGAGAAGAATCCGACCGTCTCATAGCCCCTTAGCCTCCGTGGCTGCTGTGTTAAAAAAATTTTTTTTGAAAAAGTTAAAAAATCAAAAAGTCACTGATGCGGTTGCCAGCTTGGTCGTCCAGTATATAGGAGGAATATATCAGGGTAATAGTTCAAATCATTTTGCTCCTGATATTCTTAGGTTAGTGGTGGATATACACTCACCTAAAGAATTATTAGGAACACCTGTTCTATTTCATCATTAATGCAATTATTTAGTCAACCAATCACATGGCAGTTGCTTCAATGCATTTAGGGGGGTGGGTCCCTGGTCAAGACAATCTCCTGAACTCCAAACTGAATGTCAGAATGGGAAATAAAGGGTGATTTAAGCAATTTTGTTCGTGGCATGGTTGTTGGGTGCCAGACGGGGCCGGTCCTGAGTATTTCACAATCTGCTCATATACTGGGATTATTCACGCACAACCATTTCTAGGGTTTACAAAGAATGGTGTGAAAATGGAAAAAACATCCAGTATGCGGCAGTCCCGTGGGCAAAAATGCCTTGTGGATGCTAGAGGTCAGAGGAGAAATGGGCCGACTGATTCAAGTTGATAGAAGAGCAACGTTGACTGAAATAACCACTCGTTACAACCAAGGTATGGCAGTCAAAGCATTTGTGAAGCCACAACACGCACAACCTTGAGGCGGATGGCTACAACAGCAGAAGACCCCACCGGGTACCACTCATCTCCATTCTACAAATAGGAAAAAGAGGCTACAATTTGCACGAGCTCACCAAAATTAGACTGTTGAAGACTGGAAAAATGTTGCCTGGTCTAATGAGTCTCTGTTTCAGTTGAGACATTCAAATGGTAGAGTCCGATATTTGGCGTAAACAGAATGAGAACATGTATCCTCCTCTGATGGCTACTTCCAGCAGGATAATGCACCATGTCACAAAGCTCGAATCATTTCAAATTGGTTTCTTGAACATGACAATGAGTTCACTGTACTAAAATGGCCCCCACAGTGACCAGATCTCAACCCAATGGAGCATCTTTGGGATGTGGTGGAACGGGAGCTTCGTGCCCTGGATGTGCATCCCTCAAATCTCCATCAACTGCAAGATGCTATCCTATCAATATGGGCCAACATTTCTAAAGAATGCTATCAGCACCTTGTTGAATCAATGCCACGTAGAATTAAGGCAGTTCTGAAGGCAAAAGGGGGGTCCAACACCGTATTAGTATGGTGTTCCTATAATTCTTTAGGTGAGTGTATATTAGTGGTGTATAGACCAAACTGATATCTTTTTGACCATATTCTGGACGTCAAAGTCACTTAGTAAAGAAAGATTTCTTTATATGTCTGGCAATCTCACATAATTCTAGTTATTAGACAAAGACTTTGGGGTATGGTTTGTAATTTTGCTGCCAGTACGTTATCAGCCCTATGAGAGGAAGCGGCTGTATCCGGATGGTTGCGATGTTGTCGGGATCGCGACTCCTCTGTTGCGCGCTCACTGGCTCACTCCGTGGCGTCCCACGTGGTAGGGAGTTGCTGCGCTGGTACAAATGAGAATAGGGAAAAAAGATGTCCTAGTGTCAGATGTACTTGGTCCAGCTGGGATGATATACAATAAGGCGATCGACTTTTGCTGGAGCTATGAGTAATGTTCAAACTTGTTAATTGTTTCTCATTCACTGCATGTAACCATACGCGTTTCGGAGCTTAATGCTCCTTCCACAGTGGCAGGCAGTGGAATGGCTGAGTAAGTCTTTTTATAGGTACTTCATCAACGAAGGGAGGTACCCCTCAAAAAGTCCGGTTACAGTCAAAAAATGGACTGGATTCCAACATTCACAATGTGTACAATTTATAACAACATGTTGGGTGCTTCTGTATATATCACTCAAGAGCATTCACAACACAAAACGATAAGTTGTTGATATGAGTCGCTATCAGGGATTTTGGTGCAATTCCCTGTCGCCGCAGCTGCACATCATTTTGTGTTGAGAACTTACATAAATATTGCGCATGTTTGCGCACCTGATATTGCTCAATACCTTCATACAAGATATAAACATAAATGACAGGAACCTCCATTTCACCACAAACATAAGCAAAACACAAGTGGAATTCTTGGATCTAACTATCAAGATAGAAAACTAGAAAATTAATATGCAGCACGTACTATAAGGCTAGTTTCACACTAAAGACAAGGATCTCTGGCAGGCTGTTCCAGCGGGTGAACAGCCTGTCGGATCCGTGCTGCAGCTAGTGCACGCATGCCACCGGACTACCGCTCCGGCCCCATTGACTATAATGGGGGCGGGCCAGAGTTCCGCCGGCAGCACGGCAAACATGCCGAGAGGCGGCCAGAATAAAAGTAAGCAGATTTGCGCAATATCAGGTGCGCAAACATGCGCATAATTTATGTAAGTTCTCAACACAAAATGATGTGCAGCTGCGGCGACAGGGAATTGCAGCAGAATCCCTGATAGCGACTCATATCAACAACTTATCATCTCGTGTTGTGAATGCTCTTGAGTGATATATACAGAAGCACCCAACATGTTGTTATATATTGTACACATTGTGAATGTTGGAATCCAGTCCATTTTTTGACTGTAACCGGACTTTTTGAGGGGTACCTCCCCTCGTTGATGAAGTCCCTATAAATAGACTTACTCAGCCATTCCACTGCCTGCCACTGAAGAAGGAGCATTAAGCTCCGAAACGCGTATGGAGCCAGTGAGTGCGCAACAGAGGAATCGCGATCCCGACAACATCGCAACCATCCGGATACAGACGCTTCCTCTCATAGGGCTGATAACGTGCTGGAAAGAAAATTACAAACCATACCCCAAAGTCTTTGTCTAATAACTAGAATTATGTGAGATTGCCAGACATATAAAGAAATCTTTCTTTACTAAGTGACTTTGACGTCCAGAATATGGTCAAAAGGATATCAGTTTGGTCTATACACCACTAATATATATCCACACTAACCTAAGAATATCAGGAGCAAAATGATTTGAACTATTACCCTGATATATTCCTTCTATATACTGAACTACCAAGCTGGCAACCGCATCAGAGATTTTAAATTTTTTTTACTTTTTATAAAAAATGTTTTAACACAGCAGCCACGGATTAATGATCCATTCACACGTCCGCAAAATAAATTTTCAATGGGGCCACAAAAGATGCAGACAGCACACAGTGTGCTGTCCGTATCTGCACTTCCGTTCCGCGGCCCCACCAAAAAATAGAACATGTCCTATTGTTGTCCTCAGACACGGACAAGAAAAGGCATTTCTATTATAGTGCCGGGGCCATGTGCGGTCCACAAAATGCGGAACGCACATGGCCGGTGTCTGTGTTTTGCGGATCCGCAATTTGCAAAACAGTTGCAGACGTGTGAATGGACCCTAAAGGTGGCCATACACCTAGCGAGAGTTAGGGCCCGTTCAGATAAGTGAAGGTAAACTTGTTTGTGTTTAGCCCTATGAACACAGAAGAATTTTAATATGGACCACTCAGAGGGTCTTGCAGACCAACTCACTTGAATCTTGAGGAAAAATTAGAGCTGGATGGTACATTCTATGATTTTTCCAATCAAAGCATGCATAATTCATTAAAGGAGACGCCTTGGAAATTGTCAATTAGGTTTTTACATTACTGGCAGCTTTGTAAGGGTATATTTAGATGGGAAGCTTTTAACCACACAGTCAAAATTGCATTACAAACAGCACTCCGTTTTACCGGCTTTGCTGCGGTTTTGTGATGTGGTTATTTGCACGCATTTTTTTTCCAAGTTAAAAATGTAACATAAATGTACTTCATTTGTATAAACTACATGACTAAATGTGCCTAGGGCAGCATAAAGTCTAAATACAGCCCTGAGAGAAGTTGCAAAGAGCATCTCGCGCTGAAGGACCTGTGATGTGAATGGACATTGTGTAATACTTCATTTGCCCTGTGGTGGTGCTTCCGGGAACTGGAATAGTTGCTGCTAGGTCTCCCCAAAGATTTCACACAAGTCCTAATTGTAAATAAAGATAACAAAAATCAAAGAAAAGAGTAAAAAGTATTAGACTTGGTCGTGACTGCCCATGCCTGGGCAGGCACAGGAACCATGTCATTTACCCTTCTCCTTGCTGTGCCGACAGTCTGGACCCACTCTCCCTCCGCTGCCCACATGCAGCGGGCCCAGCATCCCATGTGGCTGATGTAGAGCACCCACTAGTGGTCTTTCTAAATGCCTCCCAGCCTGTTTGTAGGATGTGTAACATAGTAACATAGTACATAGTACATAAGGCCGAAAAAAGACATTTGTCCATCCAGTTCGGCCTGTCATCCTACAAGTTGATCCAGAGGAAGGCAAAAAAACCCTGTGAGGTAGAAGCCAATTTTCCTCACTTTAGGGGAATAAAAAATTCCTTCCCGACTCCAATCAGGCAATCAGAATAACTCCCTGGATCAACGACCCCTCTCTAGTAGCTATAGCCTGTAATATTATTACACTCCAGAAATACATCCAGGCCCCTCTTGAATTCCTTTATTGTACTCACCATCACCACCTCCTCAGGCAGAGAGTTCCATAGTCTCACTGCTCTTACCGTAAAGAACCCTTTTCTATGTTTGTGTACAAACCTTCTTTCCTCCAAACGCAGAGGATGTCCCCTCGTCACAGTCACAGTCCTGGGGATAAATAGATGATGGGATAGATCTCTGTACTGCCCCCTGATATATTTATACATAGTAATTAGATCTCCCCTCAGTCGTCTTTTTTCTAACGTGAATAACCCTAATTTTGATAATCTTTCAGGGTACTGTAGTTGCCCCATTCCAGTTATTACTTTAGTTGCCCTCCTCTGGACCCTCTCCAGCTCTGCTATGTCTGCCTTGTTTACAGGAGCCCAGAACTGTACACAGTACTCCATGTGTGGTCTGACCAGTGATTTGTAAAGTAGTAGGAATATGTTCTCATCACGGGCATCTATGCCCCTTTTGATGCAACCCATTATCTTATTGGCCTTGGCAGCCGCTGCCTGACACTGTTTTTTGCAGCTTAGTTTGCTGTTTATTAAAATTCCTAGATCCTTTTCCATGTCAGTGTTACCGAGTGTTTTACCATTTAGTATGTACGGGTGACTTGCATTATTCCTTCCCATGTGCATAACTTTACATTTCTCAGTGTTAAACCTCATCTGCCACTTATCTGCCCAAGCCTCCAATCTATCCAGATCCCTCTGTAGTAGTATACTGTCCTCTTCAGTGTTAATTACTTTACACAGTTTAGTGTCATCTGCGAAAATTGATATTTTACTATGCAAGCCTTCTACAAGATCATTAATAAATATATTGAAGAGAATAGGGCCCAATACTGACCCCTGAGGTACTCCACTAGTGACAGTGACCCAATCTGAGTATGTACCGTTAATAACCACCCTCTGTTTTTCTATGTGTGTTGTAGTGTACGGGGACTGTAATACCCGTCACTACCAAAGTGTCACTTGGTGTGCTGTCGTCCCTCCTAATTATGGGAAGTTGGTATATGTCAGTTTTATAAAATGTCATGTAATGTATGTATTTTCCTGTTACTGAAACTTGCATGTACAGGCCTACTAGGGGTGTCATTCCAGCTTCTAGTCAATAGAGGGAGCTAGGGAGCCCTAGTTTATATAAGGCCCAGACAAGGAAGTAAAGGTCAGTCTAGACCACAGCTCAGAAGTTTCTAGAGCCTGAGGAAGTGTCCAGAAGTTGAGAGAGACAGAGAAGCAAAGATCAGGAAAGCAAGAGGTACTCAGAAAGACAGAGGAGGTACTGATTAAAACTATAGCCAAGGATATAAAGCCAGAACTAGGTTAATGGGCCTTGGTGAAGATATGCTATATTCCAGGATCAGACAGAATTAGAGTGCAAGCTCCTGTGCTGCAAGTCCTGTGTTCAACACTCTGTAATCACCTTGCTGTAACTGAATTGCCTGCATCGACCGAATTGCAAAATCGACTGTATGCCAAGGAACTGCGATTCCAATATTGTCTCTGCTTGAAAACTACTAAAGTTGGAGTTCTGTTTTAATACTACGTTTCCTCAATTTATTCCTGCATCCGCAAACGGCGTGCCACCGTTTACTTGGCACTGGCGTCACGAACTATTTCTACCTATACCTGCCCTTGCAGAGAGTCAGCTGTACCAGGTTAGTGTATATTGCACTACATCACCCAGAAACACCTATTGCACACAACTTGAGTATGCTGCACATCTCTTTTGGTGTCACGAACAGGATTCGCACGCTTTCTAGTGCAAGAAGCGTGAACTTTGTGCCTTATACAGTTGCCTGTGACCAAAGTGACAATTTGCCTGTTTTATTCAAGTGGACTTTGTGGACTGAAAATCATACCCAAAGTGTACCAAAAACCTCCAAAAAGCGCTGTGCAGTGTTGCGCTACACAGAGGAAGAAAACCGCCGCATTGGAATGTGGTTTTGTGGACTTTTTACAATCCTGCTTGCTGTCAGTGAATGGACAGCGTTTTGCTAAAGATGGCCACCGGCTGCCTGGAGTAAAGTTTCCCGCGCCGCTGAGGACTTTCGTGGGCGGATCCCTGCAAAGACACAGAGAGTCCCGCCCCTCTTGATCATCGCACCGCCGCGGCCCTGCTTCTCCTGCGTCATCGGGTCCTCAGGACGTCCGGAACCTCGCGAGACTGGACCTGCGCAAGCCCGGCGATACCGGTAAGCACTTGTAACCGGAGGGAAGGGGAGTGTACCGGCCTCTTTAGTCGCCAGCGGCCACCTCTCAATAGACTACCATGTCAGAGCCAGGAGTGCCTGAGCAGCCGGCTCCAGGAGAGCTTGCGGCTCCTGATCACCCTACAGCCCCTAGCATGATGCCCTTTACCATGCCCTACTATTTCGGGGCCCCATGGTTCCCCCGCTACAGGGGAGAGACCCATACCCTACGGGACTTTGAAGAAAAGTTGCTGGGACTATTCCGATTATACCCTATAAATGCCGACCAGCAAATGGAAATCATGCTGGCGCAACTGGAGGGGGCTGCCCGCAGGGAAGTGTTATCATGGCCTGCTACTGAGCGGAGTACTCTAGAACAGATCTTCACCCGCCTCAGAGCCACTTTTGAAACTAGGACTGCCTCAGAGATAAAGATGCACTTCTTTGGCAAGAGACAGAAGCCCGGTGAGTCCCTCCGTGACTATGCCCTATCACTTCAGGAGGCTTTAGGGGCTGTAATCCAGATAGATCCCAAAGAGGCTGATAACCGGGACCAGACCCTGAGGGAACAATTTATCAACGGGGTGTCTAGTGAACAAATAAGGACCCAGTTAAAGATGCTGTCCGCCCAGCACCCTAACAGTGCCTTTCTGGACTTTAAAGAACTGGCTATAAAAATTCTGGGGTCCACAGTATCTCCTGAGTTGAGCGCCCTATCTGAGTCATCAGCCTGCAAGCCAAAACCGCTTGTCACTAACCGAGCTGAGGCCGGCCAAGCTGTTCAAGTGTCAGCTACTGATACTATTGCCATGCTGACAGAGTAAGTAAATCACCTCACTAAAAGTCTAGAGAAGGTGTGCAGAAAAATAGAGGAATGGGAAAAACCCATAATGACAGAAGAAGAGTTCCTGTCATCTCCTAGGCCGTTCTCACCTCCATACCAAGAGACTCACCCCAGGGATCCTGGGAGGCGTAATAGAGGTCGCAAGAAGCCCGTGTGTACATACTGCAAAAAGCTGGGACACACAGAATCCACGTGCTGGCAGTTAAACGGGCAACCCCTGAGGCTGAGGACCACCCCTCGGGAGGTAGAACACTAGGTCCAGAGGATCCAAATTGGATGCCACGTTATGTAGGACCCCATCCTAAAATCAATATAGAGATCAACGGGGTCCCCTTTGAAGCCCTATTAGATACTGGGTCTCAGGTCACTACTATTCAGCTGCCTGCATTTGAAAAGTTCTGGGACACCAACCAGTTGACCCAACCGCCTGACTCCTGGGTGGAAATTATCGCCAGCAATGGCAAACCAGTAAAGGTTCATGGATACTGGGAACCCACCCTGCAGGTGGGAGAAGTAACCCTGCCTCAACAGGGAGTGATCGTAGTACAGGCCGGTGACAGAGGAGGACATCCTGTCATTCTAGGCACCAATGTCTTCAAAAACTGTTATTCAGAAATACTTGCTGTATTACATCAGACTTTGCCCACTGCTTCCTCTGCATCCAGGAGGGTGATTCAAAAGACTATCACTGTGTTAAGTGCCCAGCAGAGGTTTGCTAATGGGAAAGGAGAAATTTGTACTGCCAGGATCCGTGATATTAAGCCTGTGACTTTGCCTCCTAATTCTCAAACTCTTTTGTGGTGTCGTGCTGTCCTGGGAGTCGAAGGCCGAGATTATCCAGCCCTGGTGGAACCACTCCAGATGGAGGATTATCCTTATGTGAGAGCTGCCAAGTGCCTGGTGAACGTCTCCCAAGGTAAAGTACCTGTCCGTCTGATTAATCTGAGTAATCATCCTGTTGCGCTTACTAAGCATTGCCCTGTTGCCCAGCTGTCCCAGGTGTCCTTCCAAGACATCATTCGTCTTCCAGTGACAGAAAAGCCGCCAGCTGCAGACAGCAGATGTTCGCCGGTGACCCAGCCACAAGTGCCCTGGTGGGAAGAGCTCCATGTCGGGGACGAGAATACCCCCCAACGGCAACAAGAAGGGATTATACAGCTTGTCAAGGAGCACCACCAGGCCTTCAGTAAGCATGCCACTGATTATGGAGAGGTGAGTGCCATACAACACACCATACCTACTGGCTCTCATCCTCCTATCAAGGAGAGATACCGACCTTTACCGACCTACTTCATATCAGACTGTAAAGGCAATGATCCAAGAGATGAAGGACTCTAATGTAATCCGGGACAGCCGTAGTCCGTGGGCTGCACCCCTGGTCCTTGTAAAGAAGAAGGACGGTGGTATCCGTTTCTGTGTGGATTATAGGAAAATTAATCAAATAACCCACAAAGATGCATACCCACTGCCCCGCATTGAGGAGTCACTAACTGCTCTGGGCTCCTCTGCCTATTTCTCCACATTGGACTTGACCAGTGGCTACTGGCAAGTACCCATGGCCCCTGCAGATAGAGAAAAGACTGCCTTCACTACTCCCATGGGCCTGTTCGAATTCAATTGTATGCCGTTCGGGCTATGTAATGCCCCAGGAACTTTCCAGAGATTAATGGAGCGGTGTTTGGGTCACAAAAACTTCGAAACAGTGCTGCTGTATCTAGATGACGTCATTGTGTACTCAAAAACATATGAGGACCATCTGAAACATTTGGCAGAAGTATTTGAAATCCTTATCAAATATGGCTTGAAGGTAAAGCCATCCAAGTGTCACCTGCTCAAACCTGCAGTAAGATACCTGGGCATATAGTAAGCGGAGAGGGAGTGCAACCTGACCCTGATAAATTGGCAGCTGTCTGTAATTGGCCGGTTCCTACTACTGTCAAAGAGGTGAGGAGTTTCCTGGGTTTTGCCGGCTACTATAGACGTTTTATCCCCCATTTTGCTCAAATAGCTGATCCTATCCAGGAGCTCTTGAGGGGGCAACCCAAAAAGAGTCCTAGAACTCCTGTGCCCATTGAGTGGAATGAGAAAAGAGAGATAGCGTTCCAATTGCTAAAAAAGAAACTGACCGAGCCTCCAGTGTTAGGTTATCCAGATTATAGCAAGCCCTTCCATCTCTATACTGATGCTAGCAAGCGAGGCCTGGGAGCTGTGTTAGCCCAGATCCAAGAGGGAAAAGAGAGAGTGATAGCATATGCAAGCCGCTCCCTGAAAGGAGCTGAGAAAAATGACCAGAATTATAGTTCCTTCAAACTAGAGTTCCTGGCATTAGTGTGGGCGGTGACAGAAAAATTCAAGGATTATCTAGCCGCCACCCCGTTCATTGCATTCACTGACAATAACCCTCTGGCACATCTCAATACAGCTAGATTGGGGGCCTTGGAGCAGAGATGGGCCTCTCGCCTTGCCAACTATAATTTCTCTGTAAAGTATCGTGCTGGACGTACTAATGATAACGCTGATGCTTTATCCAGGCTTCCCACAGAGACAGCTCCTGATGATGTGCGAGATGCTTGGGAAGATGTAGAGATGCCGGCTTTCTATAACAAATTTGCTCAACAGGATCAGGCTCGAGCTACCAATAACAGAGCGGCAGTTCCTTCACCCTCCAGTAGGCCTGAACCTAAAGAAGAAAGGTGGGTGAAACTACAGTCTGAAAGTAGAGTGCTGGGTGAGTTGTTGGACTTCATTACTAGTGGCAGAGCCCCTGAGAGGATCCGGCGTAAGAGTGCAGATCCTGAGCTCATCAAACTGTGGAGACAGCGCCATCAACTCTTCATACAAAAGGGCCTATTGCTACGGAGAAGCCTAGACCCAGTGTCCAACGAAAGAGTTCACCAGATTCTCATACCCCGACGAGATGCAGGTATGGTGTTGGAGATGTACCACAATCAATCCGGTCACTTTGGGGTCCAAAAGACTGAGGCTACTATCCGCCAGCGGTTTTACTGGGTGGGCATGAGAGAAGACATGGAAAAGTGGTGTCGAGAGTGTGTAGCCTGTGCCTTGAAACGAAGTGAGCACCATGATTAGAGGGCACCACTAAGACCCATTGTAAGTACCCGTCCTCTTGAACTTGTCGCCATCGACCATGTAAAACTGGAGCCTAGTCGCTCAGGGTATGCTTATGCCATGACTATTATTGACCATTTCACAAAGTTTGTTGTAGCAGTGCCTGTGAGAGACCAGACAGCCAAGACTACAGCCGAAATGTTCTGGAAGCACTTTCTCCTGCCCTATGGATGTCCAGAAAAGATCCTCACCAATCAAGGACCTGCTTTTGAGTCCCATCTGTTCCATGAACTGTGCCGCTTACACAACTGTAAGAAGATCCGGACGACGGCCTACCATCCTCAAGGTAACGGATTATGTGAAAAAATGAATCAGACCTTGATAGAGATGCTGAGGGCCGTGCCTCCTGAAAACAAAGGAGATTGGCCCAGTCTGTTGCCACAGCTCATGTTCACATACAATCATACCATACATTGTTCCACCGGGTATACCCCTTTTTACTTGAGGTTTGGGCGCCAAGGGACATTGCCTGCTGATCATTCATTGGACATACATGTGCCTGATTGCATTAACCCATTACCTAACACCGACTGGGTTGCTGAGCACCAAAGGCGATTGGATGCAGCCAAAGCCATTGTTCAGGAACGTATGGACCTTGCTAGAGACCGACAGCAGAGAGACTATGATCAGGCAGCCCATGCAGAACCCTTGACCATAGGGGCCGTGGTATGGTTAAAGAATAACCGTCGTACCAGCAAATTGGACAGTAAGTGGGAGCGAAGTCCTTATGTTGTCACTGCAATCCCAAATGTTGGAACTCACACTTATGAGATCACCCGGGAAGACAAGGGATCCCAAATTGTACACCGAAACCGGTTGAAAGTCTGCCTGACGCCAGAACCTAGTGCCGAGAGTTCTGGATCAGAATATCCGGTGTCAGAGTCAGCCATACAGCCCGAGGATCCTATGCAGGCTGTTAGTAATCTGAGGTATGACGCTGATCCCATGCATTGGCTTCTGACACCTTGGTTGAACTTGATGGTGCCTGCTCCGGCACCTACTGTAGCTTCACCTCCAGCAGAGCCGGTTCAAGATGCTCCGGGTCCGGTTCCCCCTCTAGTGGATATTGTTGTTCCAGTTGTTCCTGTTGTTCCAGTTGTTCCTGACCAAGGTCTCACGGATGGAGACCCTCCTGTTGCTCCTCTCTCGTCTACCTCGTTGCTAAGGGGAGAGGAGACCCCTGTTTTGAGAAGGTCTACCCGGATGACCAGGGGACGCCCACCAGTCCGTTTAGGAGACTTTGATTATTCTGGTGGTGTCTCCTCCCAAACAGTTGCCACGGGCAATACCTTACTTGACATTTGTGCGCAAGAATGGACTCCTCCACGTGAGCCCTTGCCTGTGATACACCCACGGGAAACTCCTGGGTAGTTCCGTTATTTTGCTGTTCTATCATGGACTTATTCATTGTCATGGACTATCCTGGTTATAATGTTACGCTGTGCCAGGTCAGCGCCCCCGTTCCATTCATTATCCTGAGAGAAGAGAACGACGCCCCTTGTCACCACACTTCACCTTTGCCAATTGGACCTGATGTAAATATAAATGCAGATGAATTACATGTATGTATGCCTGCATGTCTCTTTTTCTATTTCAGGTAGAGATCCCAGTTGGGCGACCCATGATGGAGTACGAGGTCGTACTCAGCTTAAAGCAGTGGGGTATGTAGTGTACGGGGACTGTAATACCCGTCACTACCAAAGTGTCACTTGGTGTGCTGTCGTCCCTCCTAATTATGGGAAGTTGGTATATGTCCGTTTTATAAAATGTCATGTAATGTATGTATTTTCCTGTTACTGAAACTTGCATGTACAGGCCTGCTAGGGGTGTCATTCCAGCTTCTAGTCAATAGAGGGAGCTAGGGAGCCCTAGTTTATATAAGGCCCAGACAAGGAAGTAAAGGTCAGTCTAGACCACAGCTCAGAAGTTTCTAGAGCCTGAGGAAGTGTCCAGAAGTTGAGAGAGACAGAGAAGCAAAGATCAGGAAAGCAAGAGGTACTCAGAAAGACAGAGGAGGTACTGATTAAAACTATAGCCAAGGATATAAAGCCAGAACTAGGTTAATGGGCCTTGGTGAAGATATGCTATATTCCAGGATCAGACAGAATTAGAGTGCAAGCTCCTGTGCTGCAAGTCCTGTGTTCAACACTCTGTAATCACCTTGCTGTAACTGAATTGCCTGCATCGACCGAATTGCAAAATCGACTGTATGCCAAGGAACTGCGATTCCAATATTGTCTCTGCTTGAAAACTACTAAAGTTGGAGTTCTGTTTTAATACTACGTTTCCTCAATTTATTCCTGCATCCGCAAACGGCGTGCCACCGTTTACTTGGCACTGGTGTCACGAACTATTTCTACCTATACCTGCCCTTGCAGAGAGTCAGCTGTACCAGGTTAGTGTATATTGCACTACATCACCCAGAAACACCTATTGCACACAACTTGAGTACGCTGCAGTGTTTTTCTGCTGTCTGCCTGGGTACTAACCTCAGTCTGTGTTAATTACCCTCTGTGCTAGTCCTGATTAGCATAAACATTTCTGGGCCTGACCTGGCCCTGACATCTGCCTTTTCCTTGGCTACCAGTATTGCCTGACCTATCAGTATCTTGCACCTGTGTCTCTGTGGGTCAGCTACCAATTATACCAGGAATATACCAAGAGGTAGCAGTCTGGTGGCACCCCTGCAGTGAAGACCAGATACCTGTATAGGGGTTAAAGGGTGAATACCAGGGGACTGCCAGGACAATGCCCTCAGGCCCAAAGTCAAATTGGTTAGTTTGTGCAGTAGTTCAACACCCTCTGCTTGTAATATTTATTTATTAAGGAAAGTGGTCCAATATCACGTCTGTGAGTGGTGAAAGTATGTGTACCTTTGCTTTCATTATCTGGTGTGACCCCTTGTGCAGCAATAAAATGCAACTAAACATTTTTAATAGTTGTCGATTAGTCCTGCACATCGGCTTGGAGGAACTTTAGCCCATTTCTCCATATATAACAGCTTCCCCTCTGTTATATTGGTGGGTTTTCTCCCATGAACTGCTCTCTTTAGGTCCTTCCACAACATTTCTATTGGATTAAGGTGAGGACTTTGCCTTAGCCATTCCCAAACTCTATTTTCTTTAACCATTCTTTGATAGAAAAACATTGGCGTTTAGTGTTGGTGTCTTGCTGCATGACCCCTGTTCTCCTGAAATTCAGGTCACGGACAGATGTCCTGATATTTTTCTTTAGAATTTGTTGATGTAATTTAGAATTCATTGTTCCATTAATAATGGCAAGCCGTCCGGGCCCAGATACAGGAAACCAGACCTAAACAATGATACTACCACTGCCGTGTCTCACAGATGGGGTGAAGTTTATATACTGGAATGCAGTGTTTTTCCATCTACAAACATAATGTTACTCATTTAAATGGAACCTGATCATTTATGTGATATAAACTGCCCACAGTACTTTTTTCATCTGGTTATGGTACTCCAGAAATGACTCTTCATTCCTTTGTGTAACATGTAAATCCACAGAAAATGCTTTTTTAATTCTTGTTCTCGTCATATGCTAATTAGCTTATTGAAGTCAAGGAGGCCAGCGCAAACCTCCTGGAACTCCATCTTTGCCCACCCTTCCTCATTCTGCTGCAGCTTAATTGACGTTCTCCAAGCCAGGAAACCTTATCCCTGTCCTCGCGAGATCCTGTGCAGGCTCCATTTGTTTTCCCTTCTGTTGCATGTCCAGTGAATAGCGCTGTACAGCTCTGGCTTCCATGGTTTGCTGCACGTGTGCCACAGGGTGGGACCCCTCTCCTCACTACAGCTGCTGTACAGCACTATTCACTGAGCATGCTTCAAAAGTGAAAGCGAATGGAGCCTCCTTGGGATCTCGTGAGAACATGGGATGGCGTTCTCTGGCCTGGAGAATGTCAATCAAGCTAGGGAAAGGCTGACTTTGAGGAGGTTTGCGCTGGCCTCCTTGACTTTAACAAGCTAATTAGCATACAGTGAGAACAAGAATAAAAGTGCAAGTTACATAAAGGAATGAAGCATCACTTCTGAAGCACCACAGCCAGAGGAAATAGGTACTGTGGGGAGTTTGTGTAACACAAATGAGCTTCCCTTTAACCAAAAAGTTCTGTTTTGATTGTTTTGGAGATCAGGGGCTTTCTCCTTACAATCCTTACATGCACACCATTGTTGTTCAGTATCCTCCTGATGGTGGACTCATGAACATTAACATTAGCTAATGTGCGAAAGGCCTTTAGTTGCATAGCGGTTACCTTATATTCCTTTGTGACCTTGCAGACTATTCCACACCCCGATCTTTGTGTCATCTTTGTTGGTTGACCAGTCCTGGGGAGCGTAATAATGGTCTTGAATTTACTACCTCTCCTTTTCAGCCAGATGAGAATCAACAACTCTTCTTCTGAAGTCCTCAGAAATCTTTGTTCATGCCATGATACACTTCCACAAACGTGTTGTAATGATCAGACTTTGATAGATCCCTGTTTTTTAAATAAAACAGGTCGCCCACTTACACATGGTGTAACATTGGTTCTCTGAATAGGAGCCCAATAGGCGAGGCAATGACACAGTTCTCTATTAACAAAGTACTTTGAGGAATTGTAATGTAAGGAGTTGTACCTCAAGAGAAGAAACAGTAGTATGAAGTAGACAGGACAGCAGTGGTCAGATGTATGCAGGATTTGATGCACAAGCACAACAGATCAGGCGTAGTCAGGCGTATGCAGAGTTTGGTATACAGAGGAAGGCAATCAGGCATAGTCAGATGTATGCAGGGTTCAGTACACAGGTGCAGATCAGGCATAGTTAGACGTATGCAAAGTTCTGTACATAGGAGCAGGAGATCAGGCATATGCAGAGTTCGGTACTTAGAGGAAGGCGATCAGGCGTAGTCAGATGTATGCAGGGTTCGGTACACAGGAGCAAGGTATCAGGCGTAGTTAGACGTATGCACAGTTCAGTATGCAGGAAATCAGGCTTAGTCAGGCGTATGCAGAGTTCGGTACACAGGGACAGTAATAAAAGGCAGAGAACACAGGGAAGCTGGGATACTAACAAGCCAGAATAATCAGACACATGAAGTAGCAAGCTGAGGGTAGTTATAGGGCTGCAATCAAGATGATTGGCTAAAGCACAACTGCTGACCATTAGTAATATTGTAAGTGGATGAAGGAACACAAAACTGATCAGGGCTGCAACAGAACAAGGCTCGAGATTACATAGTGGGTAAGTGCTCATACACACGGTCGTATGTATTTTGCGGTCCGCAAAACATGGATCCGCAAAAAATACGGATGACATCTGTGTGACATCCATATTGCATCAGTTTTTTTTTTTGGGCGGATCCATTGTAACAATGCCTATCCTTGTCTGCAAAACAGAAAAGAATAGGGCATGTTCTGTCTTTTTTGCGGACTGGCCATGCGGACATATGGAAACGGAATGCACACATAGTCAATGTCACAATCAGTGTGGGGGGAAACTCCACACTGAAAACAGGAGGGAAGAGGAACAGTAACTGGGCCTGGAAACTAGGGATGAAACAGGTCACCTCCTAGACAACCCTAATCCGGGCCCTAACTATCTATCAATATGAATAGACCTTGAAGGTAGGAATATTCATATGCAGTATACCTAGGCCTTTATATCCCTATAAGGCCCTGGAAAAGGTTAGGACCAGAGACAACCCATTCCTCCCCAGATGGACGAATGGAAGTCTCTGTCTCAGGCCCAGATACAAACAACAGGGAATATAACAAACACAAACAAACGCGACACTTAACTTCTGTAGAGACGGATGAGCAGGAACACCAGAGACAAACTCACACCAGCTCAGCCAAACCCAAATGAAGCTATCTACCACATAGTCAGAAGGGTGGGGAAAGACTATAAAGGGTAGAAGTGATGACCACTGAGCAACATCTGAGAAAGGGGAAGTGGTCATTAAGCCTATCAACACTGAATCAAGAGAAATCAAGGAGGCTGTCAGATTCCTCCACGCTCAGCCAATCTCCTTGATTTCCTGACATCAGTCACCTGAGGGACTGTGACAGTCATTTCCATTTTTTGGCAGACCCATTGAAGTAAATGGTTCTGCATATGGGCTGCAAAAAAAACCCCAAAAAACGGAATGGACACGGAATAAAATACGTGTGCATGAGCCCTTAGGCTGCAAGCTACAACTGAGGAGTCTATGGTTCAAGTCCAGCTAATTTTAATTCCTGACAACTGGTTGTCATTTCATTGATTAAAAACACTTTATTTTCACCATCAAACTATCCGCTAATGCTAACGGTTCATATACTTTTGACACTCGAAGACATGTGATATTGGATCATTTTTCTCAATAAATGAGCAAGTAATATTTTTGACTCGTTTGTTTGATTTGATTATCTTTATCTATGTTTAGGACTCTTGTGAAAATCTGATGTAGTTTTAGGTTAAATTTATGAATACAGAAAATTCTGAAGGATTCACTGTGAAGAATGTACAGCCATAATCTAATTCCAGCCATTTGCTGTCAGATAGCAGAGGGAATAAACTCCACAGGGGGCCTGGCTTCAAAGCAGGCCACATGTTTGCAGTTCACACCTCACTCAGCCACAATGGCTCTGGTCATCAGAACAAAGGAATCCATCAGACATTATGGAACCGGGGGTTCATAAGGAATTATGAATTGCCCGTCCATCACGGGCATAAACCAGTCACATATCTGTGACCTTAGGGCCAAGACAGACCTAGTGCCCCTAGTCGTAGATTGGGGGTCGAATGCCAGGAAGGGGAAACACAGAGATCTCCCAGCAGGAACCTAATAACGGCACCATGTTTGATCTCCACCTGTAGCCGGAACCCAGGCGGATCCGTTGGTCCCAGAACCATCTCCCTGTGACCTTCCGGTCTGTAGCTATGGGCCATAATAGGTTTCTGGGTCTTTGGCTACCAGGACAAGGAAGGGAGGGTGGCCTCCTCCCAGAGGGAGGGCGGGGAGTGACCGACTACAAGTGAAAAGGCCCATGCAGGCCAGAGGCCAGTAACTTTTTCTGAAGGGGGTCACATCGAGTAATGTGTTTGGAGGGACCGTGGACAAACTGCTGACATCATTGCCCCCACGTGACTACAGCCAAGGATTACAGCAACCTAGAATTCATTACAACCCAAAGGACTACTCATCCACCTAGTAACTGACTCTGGCTCTGTTTAACTCTGTTGTATCATACCGCCTGTATTTGCACATCTGACCAGACCACTGCCTTAATTTGCCCTAAAGGCAATAAATATATAATTTAATCTTGTGCTGTGCTTGTATCTCGAATTCCCATGTCCATGTTTCGGCATAGTTATACGCTACAGCGGGTTGGTTTCTCACCCTATATAATTGTTGTGCCTTTTCATAGGTATATGCATTGATATCCAATTATTCTAGTCAAGATGAATGTTCATTGCCTTTAAGAGCCATGCTCGACTATATTTACAATTTTGTATGTCTTGAGTAGGCCAAAGTAAGGTCGCACAAAGGTTTCTGTGTAAAAAGGTTTCTACTTTTTAGTGTTATTCTTCTCATGAATGTACCAGTCTGAGAAGAATCCTCCTTGTCTACTTATAAATTTATGACGGGAGATAAAGATAAGCTCTATGCAGCTGGTAATAATTACCTATACAATAGGCATTTATTAACCACTTGCCGCAACTGTAACGCCGAAAGGCGTCATCGCGGCGGCTCCCCCAGGCTACGCTAACGCCGACTGGCGTCATCTCGCGTGAGCCGAGATTTCCTATGAACGCGCGCACACAGGCGCGCACGCTCACAGGAACGGAAGGTAAGAGAGTGGATCTCCAGCCTGCCAGCGGTGATCGTTCGCTGGCAGGCTGGAGATGTGTTTTTTTTTAACCCCTAACAGGTATATTAGACGCTGTTTTGATAACAGCGTCTAATATACCTGCTACCTGGTCCTCTGGTGGTCCCCTTTGTTTGGATCGACCACCAGAGGACACAGGTAGCTCAGTAATATGTTGCACCAAGCACCACACTACACTACACCCCCCCCTGTCACTTATTAACCCCTTATTCACCCTTGATCACCCCTGATCACCCCATATAGACTCCCTGATCACCCCCCTGTCATTGATTACCCCCCTGTCATTGATCACCCCCCTGTAAAGCTCCATTCAGATGTCCGCATGATTTTTACGGATCCACTGATAGATGGATCGGATCCGCAAACCGCATACGGACGTCTGAATGGAGCCTTACAGGGGCATGATCAATGACTGTGGTGATCACCCCATATAGACTCCCTGATCACCCCCCTGTCATTGATCACCTCCCTGTAAAGCTCCATTTAGATGTCCGCATGATTTTTACGGATCCACTGATAGATGGATCGGATCCGCAAAACGCATACGGACGTCTGAATGGAGCCTTACAGGGGCGTGATCAATGACTGTAGTGATCACCCCATATAGACTCCCTGATCACCCCCCCTGTCATTGATCACCCCCCTGTAAAGCTCCATTCAGACGTCCGCATGATTTTTACGGATCCACTGATAGATGGATCGGATCCGCAAAACGCATACGGACGTCTGAATGGAGCCTTACAGGGGCGTGATCAATGACTGTGGTGATCACCCCATATAGACTCCCTGATCACCCCCCTGTCATTGATTACCCCCCTGTCATTGATCACCCCCCTGTAAAGCTCCATTCAGACGTCCGCATGATTTTTACGGATCCGCTGATAGATGGATCGGATCCGCAAAACGCATACGGACGTCTGAATGGAGCCTTACAGGGGCGTGATCAATGACTGTGGTGATCACCCCATATAGACTCCCTGATCACCCCCCTGTCATTGATTACCCCCCTGTCATTGATCACCCCCCTGTAAAGCTCCATTCAGACGTCCGCATGATTTTTACGGATCCACTGATAGATGGATCGGATCCGCAAAACGCATACGGACGTCTGAATGGAGCCTTACAGGGGCGTGATCAATGACTGTGGTGATCACCCCATATAGACTCCCTGATCACCCCCCTGTCATTGATTACCCCCCTGTCATTGATCACCCCCCTGTAAAGCTCCATTCAGACGTCCGCATGATTTTTACGGATCCACTGATAGATGGATCGGATCCGCAAAACGCATACGGACGTCTGAATGGAGCCTTACAGGGGCGTGATCAATGACTGTGGTGATCACCCCATATAGACTCCCTGATCACCCCCCTGTCATTGATCACCCCCCCCTGTCATTGATCACCCCCCCTGTCAGGCTGCATTCAGATGTCCGTATGATTTTTACGGATCCACGGATACATGGATCGGATCCGCAAAACACATACGGACATCTGAATGGAGCCTTATAGGGGGGGTGATCAATGACAGGGGGGTGATCACCCCATATAGACTCCCTGATCACCCCCCTGTCATTGATCACCCCCCCCTGTCATTGATCACCCCCCTGTCATTGATCACCCCCCTGTCATTGATCACCCCCCTGTCCTTACATTTTCACCCCTCTGTCCATTCAGACATTTTTTTGGCCCAAGTTAGCGGAAATTATTATTTTTTTCTTACAAAGTCTCATATTCCACTAACTTGTGTCAAAATTTTTTATCTCACATGAACTCACCATACCCCTCACGGAATCCAAATGCGTAAAAATTTTTAGACATTTATATTCCAGACTTCTTCTCACACTTTAGGGCCCCTAGAATGCCAGGGCAGTATAAATACCCCACATGTGACCCCATTTCGGAAAGAATACACCCCCAGGTATTCCGTGAGGGGCATATTGAGTCCATGAAAGATTGAAATTTTTGTCCCAAGTTAGCGGAAAGGGAGACTTTGTGAGAAAAAAATTAATAAAATCAATTTCCGCTAACTTGTGCCAAAAAAAAAAAAATTCTATGAACTCGCCATGCCCCTCATTGAATACCTTGGGTGTCTTCTTTCCAAAATGGGGTCACATGTGGGGTATTTATACTGCCCTGGAATTTTAGGGGCCCTAAAGCGTGAGAAGAAGTCTGGGATCCAAATGTCTAAAAATGCCCTCATAAAAGGAATGTGGGCCCCTTTGCGCATCTAGGCTGCAAAAAAGTGTCACACATCTGGTATCGCCGTACTCAGGAGAAGTTGGGCAATGTGTTTTGGGGTGTCATTTTACATATACCCATGCTGGGTGAGATAAATATCTTGGTCAAATGCCAACTTTGTATAAAAAAATTGGAAAAGTTGTCTTTTGCCGAGATATTTCTCTCACCCAGCATGAGTATATGTAAAAAGACACCCCAAAACACATTGCCCAACTTCTCCTGAATACGGCGATACCACATGTGTGACACTTTTTTGCAGCCTAGGTGGGCAAAGGGGCCCACATTCCAAAGAGCACCTTTAGGATTTCACAGGTCATTTACCTACTTACCACACATTAGGGCCCCTGGAAAATGCCAGGGCAGTATAACTACCCCACAAGTGACCCCATTTTGGAAAGAAGACACCCCAAGGTATTCCGTGAGGGGCATGGCGAGTTCCTAGAATTTTATATTTTTTGTCACAAGTTAGCGGAAAATGATGATTTTTTTTTTTTTTTTCCCTTATAAAGTCTCATATTCCACTAACTTGTGACAAAAAATAAAAACTTCCATGAACTCACTATGCCCATCACGAAATACCTGGGGGTGTCTTCTTTCCAAAATGGGGTCACTTGTGGGGTAGTTATACTGCTCTGGCATTCTAGGGGCCCAAATGTGTGGTAAGAAGTTTGAAATCAAAATGTGTAAAAAATGACCAGTGAAATCCGAAAGGTTCTCTTTGGAATATGGGCCCCTTTGCCCACCTAGGCTGCAAAAAAGTGTCACACATGTGGTATCTCCGTATTCAGGAGAAGTTGGGGAATGTGTTTTGGGGTGTCATTTCACATATACCCATGCTGGGTGAGAGAAATATCTTGGCAAAAGACAACTTTTCCCATTTTTTTTATACAAAGTTGGCATTTGACCAAGATATTTCTCTCACCCAGCATGGGTATATGTAAAATGACACCCCAAAACACATTCCCCAACTTCTCCTGAGTACGGCGATACCACATGTGTGGCACTTTTTTGCAGCCTAGGTGGGCAAAGGGGCCCACATTCCAAAGAGCACCTTTCGGATTTCACCGGTCATTTTTTACACATTTTGATTTCAAACTCCTTACCACACATTTGGGCCCCTAGAATGCCAGGGCAGTATAACTACTCCACAAGTGACCCCATTTTGGAAAGAAAACACCCCAAGGTATTCGTTGATGGGCATAGTGAGTTCATAGAAGTTTTTATTTTTTGTCACAAGTTAGTGGAATATGAGACTTTGTAAGAAAAAAAAATAAATAAAAAAATCATCATTTTCCACTAACTTGTGACAAAAAATAAAAAGTTCTATGAACTCACTATGCCCATCAGCGAATACCTTAGGGTGTCTACTTTCCGAAATGGGGTCATTTGTGGGGTGTTTGTACTGTCTGGGCATTGCAGAACCTCAGGAAACATGACAGGTGCTCAGAAAGTCAGAGCTGCTTCAAAAAGCGGAAATTCACATTTTTGTACCATAGTTTGTAAACGCTATAACTTTTACCCAAACCATTTTTTTTTACCCAAACATTTTTTTTTTATCAAAGACATGTAGAACAATAAATTTAGAGAAAAATTTATATATGGATGTCGTTTTTTTTTGCAAAATTTTGCAACTGAAAAATTTCATTTTTTTGCAAAAAAAATCGTTAAATTTCGATTAATAACAAAAAAAGTAAAAATGTCAGCAGCAATGAAATACCACCAAATGAAAGCTCTATTAGTGAGAAGAAAAGGAGGTAAAATTCATTTGGGTGGTAAGTTGCATGACCGAGCAATAAACCGCTAAAGTTGTGGAGTGCCGATTTGTAAAAAAGGGCCTGGTCTTTAGGGGGGTATAAACCTGTGGTCCTTAAGTGGTTAATGAAGCAAAATATATAATATTCATGTATTCATTTAATGAGCCTTAGTTATTCCTTAGCATAAGACAATCAGTAGGACATATAATATATATATATATATATATATATATATATAAATATTATATTATATTGTTATATGTTATGAAGACAACATGCATCCAGTATATTATATATTTCTCATTAGTAGAATATTCGTCTCAAAAAGAGTGTCTGTAAAGATGTGTATTTTGTAACAATGAATCATATCTTTGGTATGACTGTGAGAAAACAAGGCCATTCATATCATGGTCCATAAATCAACAGTGTGAGAAACATTCAGAGAGACGCCTAGAGGTCTGTCTCTAATTGCTGCAAGTGTCAGAATTAATCCCTATAGCTTTGAATTAAAGCTTCTAAGGTCAAATGTATAGAATACGTTTTATTCAGACTTACATAAGTTAACCCTTTATACTATGATGCAAATAGTTTATACAGCAGTGCCACCTAGGTATCAGTAGGTGACAATACAACAGTAGCAAAAGTGCATTCTGGGTAAGGTTATGATGTCACGTTTTTATCAATGGTCACGCCCATCCGACAATGATTGGAAAGTTCCAAACTAGGAAGGTGTGTCTAACTGATAAGTTGGTGATCATTAACCATACACAAAGAGAAGGGGGAAAAAAAAGGGAAAGAGAGAAGTTGAGCTCTCTAGAGGGGTCTATCAAGATGAAAGCCATGGTGAGATGCGCTATGATGGACCACCCAGCTTTCCTAGGAGCAGAAGTGAGATTCCTACTAGGACTTGGTAAGAGACACAGAAAATGATATTTCATTTTATTAAGACTAATTTGATAGTGTGGGTGAAATTATACCATCTAGATTGGCGAACAAATAAATAAATAAATTAATTGATCATCTCCATATTGAGATGTAGTCTTAGGATATTGTGAGGCTTCATTCTACCTGCAGAAGAATCCAGACTCATAATCTAGCAAAGCATTAAATGATTGCTTATATATATACATATATTGATAGAATATTCTTCTTGTTTCAAGTCCTTCCCATTTAAGATATGGTCTAGCAAAGATCCTAGATCCCTGTTATTTGTCTTAATAGTCTTACCAAAGTTATATGTATGAAAATAGTCCAGGATGGGGCGGAAGGATACAGTTATCTCTTCTAAGTTATATCCTTGAATGGATTTGCCCATCTTGAAGTCATGTGATGTGTAGTTGGTTAGAAGGGGGCAGAATGTATTTAGCATTCCATATTGATGTCTAGGATTAGACATGCCCATCCTGATATCATGAGGTTTTCTCTGAACAGAAGTAATATATATAACTTATGTTCCAACTTTGATATCCTAACCTTATAATAGCTTGGTTATAATGTGACAAGTTATTTCCACTCACATGTATTGTTAAGCTTGTAATGCTTTATATCAACGCTATATACACTCACCTAAAGAATTATTAGGAACACCATACTAATACGGTGTTGGACCCCCTTTTGCCTTCAGAACTGCCTTAATTCTACGTGGCATTGATTCAACAAGGTGCTGATAGCATTCTTTAGAAATGTTGGCCCATATTGATAGGATAGCATCTTGCAGTTGATGGAGATTTGAGGGATGCACATACAGGGCATGAAGCTCCCGTTCCACCACATCCCAAAGATGCTCTATTGGGTTGAGATCTGGTGACTGTGGGGGCCATTTTAGTACAGTGAACTCATTGTCATGTTCAAGAAACCATTTTTCCAGTCTTCAACAGTCCAATTTTGGTGAGCTCGTGCAAATTGTAGCCTCTTTTTCCTATTTGTAGTGGAGATGAGTGGTACCCGGTGGGGTCTTCTGCTGTTGTAGCCCATCCGCCTCAAGGTTGTGTGTGTTGTGGCTTCACAAATGCTTTGCTGCATACCTCGGTTGTAACGAGTGGTTATTTCAGTCAACGTTGCTCTTCTATCAGCTTGAATCAGTCGGCCCATTCTCCTCTGACCTCAAGCATCAACAAGGCATTTTCGCCCACAGGACTGCCGCATACTGGATGTTTTTCCCTTTTCACACCATTCTTTGTAAACCCTAGAAATGGTTGTGCGTGAAAATCCCAGTAACTGAACAGATTGTGAAATACTCAGAGCGGCCCGTCTGGCACCAACAACCATGCCACGGTCAAAATTGCTTAAATCACCTTTCTTTCCCATTCTGACATTCAGTTTGGAGTTCAGGAGATTGTCTTGACCAGGACCACAACCCTACATGCATTGAAGCAACTGCCATGTGATTGGTTGACTAGATAATTGCATTATTGAGAAATAGAACAGGTGTTCCTAATAATTCTTTAGGTGAGTGTATATTCATTTGCATGTATCATTGTGTTTATTTACTTATATATGTTTATAACCTTGTAACCAATAAACCTGTGTATTATTGTATAATGCAGAACTACATGTTTATCATTAACGTCATCTCATGTCAAAAGAACGTATTTATCTGAGGAAATAGTCGGCCTCAGATATGAATTGTATCAATTAGGTTGTCTACAAATCATCAGGTCATGATTTTAAGAATTTATGACAAATTTTATTTTTTTATGGTTAATTATTTTTATGACCATAATTAATAATTCTTAATTGAATTATTATTATTGCCTATGCATGTCTCACTTCCACAGTTAAACAGAGCCAGTGAGTAACGGTCACTGGGGCCCGCGGTAGTCGGGCTCATGTTATTTCAGGGCTTTCCTCCACTTCCGTCAGTCAGCTTTCTTGGTGGCACTTCGCCAGGATGTCAGAGGGTGGCAGTGTTCCGTCGCTCCGAAGCTGGACCATTCCCAAGCTCACGTCGAAGTTGTTGAAAAGGGGTATCCCTTTCTCAGCCACTGCTAGGAAGGCGGAGCTGTACCGCTTGCTCGTGGCGGGTACAGCTGGTCCTAGCCATAGTCTATGGCCACAGTACAGACTTCTCTTTCACAGTTGCATGTCATGATCAATAACTTGACGTCCTCAATCACCAATATTCAGGCGACAGTGGAGTCTCGGGGTGCAGTTATCGCTCATCCTCCACCAGATGTACCTGTTACATCCACATCCGCCGCAGGTTGCTCAGGTACAATGTCCCCTGTGCCCAACGTCACACCTGCTCATTTCATTCTCGCGAATATCAAGAAGGACATACTTGAGGGTAGAGACGTGAATCTTGCTTCCTTACTGATTGCCACTCGAGATCTCTCCAATAACAAAGTTATTGCCTGTGGCAACGTTTCGGTAGTTCTCAAGAGCCGCGACCAGAGGCTCAATCGGAAGCTAACGATTCCGGAATTCGTTCTGGCGTTCAGCTTGTACAGGGATGTCATCTGCTCTGTCCGTCCAGACAGGAGAGAGGAGTTGGATCGCTACCTTTATAGAGTCACTGATTTGGGGCATAAGTATGTCGGTGCTGCGTTTTACGACTACCACTGTACTTTTTCTGCGAAAGCAGCGGCAGCACTTGTCAGTCAGTTTCAGTTTACCACTAATTGGGCCAGCATAGACACTGAGATCTTCTGCAGACACTTTGCTGGACTTAAAGCCCCATCGTGTTTCTCTGTGTCAGTCTATATTTCATACGGCCGAATGGTGCCATAGTGCAACCGCCGACTCGGAGTCGAGTTTCAAAGTCCCTGCAGCCGGTCCGTCGGATGCTCACAGGGCACGGTGGATAAGTTAGGTCGCCCTATCAAACATTTAGGGAGATCCAAGATTTGCAACAACTTCAATTTCTCAGCTTGTAATTACAGCCAATGTCGTCTGCTTCATGTCTGCACCAATTGTTTCAGAGCTTACCCTAAGATAGCGTGCAGATTAAAGTCAGATAAAGCTTACATGAGTGTCATAAACACTGATTATTTACAGTTATGTCTGCAAGGTCACCATGACCCTAAGTTCGTCAATTTCTTGATCACCGGGTTCGTGGTAGGGTTCCATACAGGACTGGTCGCCCTGCCAGAGGTTACGTACGAGTACAAAAATTTACAGTCTGCTGAGAGGGCCCCAACTTCAGTGGACAAGTTGTTAGAGGCTGAGTTAGAGAAAGGGTTTCCCGTAGGGCCTTTTTCAGTGTCTCCATTCGACCACTGGAGGGTTAGCCCGGTAGGCGTAGTCACAGGTAAATTTTGCAGAAAGGAGAGGCTGATCTACGACCTCTTAGCCCTGCGTGCTTCTCACATTGCCAGCCTCAATTCCCTCATTCCGTCAGAGGAAGTCAGCATGAAGTATTCTACGATAGATCAGGCCATAGCAACCATCATGCAGTTAGGGCCTGGGACCTACTTGTCTAAGGCAGACATATCCGATGCTTTCAAACTCCTTCCCATTATGTCTGCGCTCTGGCAATGGCATGGTATAAAATTTAGGAGTTTGTACTATTTCGCCACGAAGCTAACGTTTGGCTCCAAGAGTAGCCCTTGGTTGTTTGATCAGTTTGCGCAGGCCCTGCATTGGATTTTGGAAACCAAGTTCCACTGCGAACATGTCATCCACTATCTGAATGATTTTTTGCTGATTGAACGTCCGGGACGTACACCTCAGGGGCTTGAAACCTTACGAGCAGTTTTCTCCCAGCTAATTGTGCCAGTGTCACCCAGGAAGGTTGAGGGCCATCCACTGTTATCACGTTCCTGGGCATCGTGCTAGACTCAGGGAACATGTTAGCCAGACTGCCTGAAGACAAACTGGTGAGGATTAAGGAAGTCATCCACAAGTTCACAGCAGTGAACTTACAGTCGTTATTGGGGATGTTAATCTTTGCTATGCATATTATACCACAGGGTAGGTCATTCATTTCCCATCTGTTTCCATGGCACCACATCAGGATAGCCCAGTACAGCTAGATGACCAGGCAGTGGCAGATCTACTCATGTGGGACCAGTTCCTGAGTCAGTGGAACAGGATTTCTTTTTTCATCCCCACCGCTTCTAGTTCGTCTCCTATGGTCTTTTCTGATGCTTCCGTTGGCACTGGTTTTGCAGCCATTTTTGGCACCCAAAGGATGGCCGGGACATAGCCCGCAGAAGTTAGACAGATCCCGGCTTTTTTACAGACTTCCGCCTTGTTTGAACTGTACCCCATAGTGGCTGCCGCATACGTTTGGGGTAGCTCATGGGCCAATTCCACGATTGTGTTCATTTCAGATAATTCAGCTACAGTGGACATCTTAACAAAAGGTACAGTCAAGTCCATAAATATTGGGACATTGACACAATTCTAACATTTTTGGCACTACACACCACCACAATGGATTTGAAATGAAACGGACAAGATGTGCTTTAACTGCAGACTGTCAGCTTTAATTTGAGGGTATGTACATCCAACTCAGGTGAACGGTGTAGGAATTACAAAAGTTTGCATATGTGCCTCCCACTTGTAAAGGAACCAAAAGTAATGGGACATAATAATAATAATAAATCAAACTTTTACTTTTTAATACTTGGTTGCAAATCCTTTGCATTCAATTACAGCCTGAAGTCTGGAACACATAGACATCACCAGAGGCTGGGTTTTATCCCTGGTGATGCTCTGCCAGGCCTCTACTGCAACTGTTTTCAGTGCCTGCTTGTTCTTGGGGCATTTTCCCTTCAGTTTTGTCTTCAGCAAGTGAAATGCATGCTCAATCGGATTGAGGTCAGGTGATTGACTTGGCCATTGCATAACATTCCACTTCTTTCCCTTAAAAAACTCTTTGGTTGCTTTTGCAGTATGCTTTGGGTCACTGTCCATCTGCACTGTGAAGCGCAATCCAATGAGTTCTGAAGCATTTGTATGAATATGAGCAGATAATATTGCCCGAAACACTTCAGAATTCACCCTGCTGCTTTTGCCAGCAGTCACATCATCAATAAATACAAGAGCACCAGTTCCATTGGCAGCCAAACATGCCCACGCCATGACACTACGACCACCATGCTTCACTGATATGGTGGTATGCTTAGGATCATGAGCAGTTCCTTTCCTTCTCCATACTTTTTTCCCATCACTCTGGTACAAGTTAATCTTGGTCTCATCTGTCCATAGGATGTTGTTCCAGAACTGTGAAGGTTTTTTTAGATGTCGTTTGGCAAATTGTAATCTGGCCTTCTTGTTTTTGAGGCTCACCAATGGTTTATATCTTGAGGTGAACCCTCTGTATTTACTCTGGTGAAGTCTTCTCTTGATTGTTGACTTTGACACACATACACCTACCTCCTGGAGAGTGTTCTTGATCTGGCCAACTGTTGTGAAGGGTGTTTTCTTCACCAGGGAAATAATTATTTGGTCATCCACCACAGTTGTTTTCCGTGGTCATCTGGGTCTTTTGGTGTTGCTGAGCTCACCGGTGCGTTCCTTCTTTTTAAGAATGTTCCAAACAGTTGTTTTGGCCACGGCTAATGTTTTTGCTATCTCTTTGATGGGTTTGTTTTGTTATTTCAGCCTAATGATTGCTTGCTTCACTGATAGTGACAGCTCTTTGGATCTCATCTTGAGAGTTGACAGCAACAGATTCCAAATGCAAATAGCACACTTGAAATGAACTCTGGACTCATTATCTGCTCATTGTAATAGGCATAATGAGGGAATAACACACACCTGGCCATGGAACAGCTGAGAACCATATTGTCCCATTACTTTTGGTCCCTTAACAAGTGGGAGGCACATATGCAAACTGTTGTAATTCCTACACCGTTCACCTGATTTGGATGTAAATACCCTCAAATTAAAGCTGACAGTCTGCAGTTAAAGCACATCTTGTTTGTTTTATTTCAAATCCATTGTGGTGGTGTATAGAGCCAAAAATGTATAGAGCCAAAGAATTGTGTCGATGTCCCAATAATTATGGACCTGACTGTAGATCTAAATCCCTACACGTTATGTTTTTCATGAGACGCTTAGTGCAGCTCTCGTTACTATACAACTTTCACTACTGTTGTTCCCATGTCCGAGGTACACAGAACGTGGCGACTGACGTATTGTCACGGGCTAACTTCTCCCTCTTTTCACAGGTCATGCCAGAAGCGGACGTCATAGGGGCCTCGATTCCTCCTTACTCAGCGTTAGTTCTGGACTAGCAAACCATCTGGTTACTGCACACAGTCTGGTAGCTAGGTCACTGTCATCTAACACGGCTAGGAGTTACAACACAGGTTGGGATCTGTTCGGCAGGTTTCAGGAGAGATACCCCCAGGGAAATACTAGCTTTATAGATTATATTTTGGTGTTCATAGGATACTGCCACTCGGAATTGAAGTTGTCCCACAACACTGTTCAGTCCTACCTGGCTGGGATACAACATTTTTCCGCCATTAGTCATCCAGAGCGGGGGTCCCTGTTTTCTGATCATGTTATCAAGGCCGCCTTGAGAGGTTTGGGTAAATGTAGTATGGAAGGTCAGCCTCGCAGACAGGCCATCGCTGGTAAGATCTTTCGGGACCTGTCTGACATGCTGGATAGAGCCCCTTTTGGTGTACTCCCCAGTTTAGTGCTTAAAGTCACCATCTACGGGTTCATGAGGCCGGGCGAGTTCATGTGCACTTCCACCAATACCAGGTTTGTCAACCTCAACCAGTTGAGCCTGAGCCCCGACGGTTACACGCTGTCCTTACCCATCACCTAGACATCTCAGACAGGACCCCCCACTCAGGTCATTTTCTTTCTGATGTCTCATTCATGGTGCCCGGTTCAGTTCTTTCAGCAGTTACTGACAGCCTTAGCAGACCGAGACCCAGACAGTCCTCTTCTGCCATTTCCCACAGCACCACTCACCACCTCTCAGTTTGTATGTCATGTCCGTATGCTGGTGTCCAATTTAGGGTTGAACCGGCAACCGTGTCAGGTCACTCTTTCAGGATAGGTGCAGGATCCGCTGACTCCAGGAACAGAGTGCCAGCCCATATTATCCGCAAACTAGGTAGTTGGCGCTCTTCATGTTTTAATAGGCATATACCTAATACCTATGCTGTGTACCCTTCCAACCCGCCCTCCTTTTTCATGTTACATCTTACAGGGTATGCCCTCTTTTAGGCGTCCCTCCTACGCAGCGGTTATGGCACAATTCAAGCCGCTTAGATCTAGTTAGTTAGGCAGGTTGATGGTCACGTCTCTAGTTGCCTTCGTCACATAGGTAGCCGTGACCACAAATATATATATATATATATATATATATAGTGTGCATTTGTATTCAGCCCCCTGTACTCTGATACCCCTGAATAAATCCAGTGTGACCAATTTCCTTCAGAAGTCACCTAATTAGTAAATAGAATTCACCTGTCTGTAATTTATTTTCAGTATAACAAGTTGTTTTATGAAGGCCTCAGAGGTTTTTTAGTTAACATTAGTGATCAAACAGCATCATGAAAAAAAGGACACAACAGACAGGTCAGGGATAACGTTATGAATATCTCACGGAGCACTGTTCAATCCATCATCCGAAAATGGAAGGAGTATGGCACAACTACAAACCTACCAAGACATGGCTGTCCACCTAAACTGACAGCCCAGGCAAGGAGACCAGTAATTAGAAATGCAGCCCAGAGACCCATGGTCACTCTGGAGGAGTTGCAGATATCCACAACTCAGTTGGGAAAATCTGTGAGAATCCAGTCATAGGTGTCTTAGGCTCCAGGGAATGTGTGGATGGTAACGGAAAACTAAGACAGTCCAAGAACTGGCTGGTTGGGCAAAGGGTCCTGGAACTGGATTGGGAAAGAGTAGGGTGGCCTCCTGTAGTACCCTAGAGTGGACAGTACCTTTCCTACACCCTTCTACTGTCTCTAATGGCTAACCAAGAATGTCATCTCTATATTTAATTCCAGTTCCTTTGATATTGTGCCTTAATAATATTGCTATATATACAGGGTGGGCCATTTATATGGATACACCTTAATAAAATGGGAATGGTTGGTGATATTAACTTCCTGTTTGTGGCACATTAGTATATGTGAGGGGGGAACATTTTCAAGATGGGTGGTGATCATGGCAGCCATTTTGAAGTTGGCAATTTTGAATCCAACTTTTGTTTTTTCAATGGGAAGAGGGTCATGTGACACATCAAACTTATTGGGAATTTCACACGAAAAACAATGGTGTGCTTGGTTTTAACGTAACTTTATTCTTTCATGAGTTATTTACAAGTTTCTCTTTGTTTACAGCCACTGACATGTCGCCGAGGTTAACACGTGAGGAGCGGATAGAAATTGTGTTGATGTCTGGTGAACGCAGTAACCGGGTCATTGCAGCAGATTTCAATGCAAGACACCCTACGAGACCACCCATCTCCCCTGCTACAGTTAGCAAACTGCTTGCCAAGTTTCGTGAAACTGGTTCAGTGTTGGATTTGCCAATTTGCCAAAATGTGGACGCATGAAATCTGTCTCTATTGAAGAAACATCAGTGGCTGTCCTAGCTTCATTCAGCAAGAGCCCACAGCGTAGCACTCGCCGCATGTCACTGGAGAGTGGCATTAGTCGAACATCCCTTCGGCGGATATTAGCCAGGGCCGATCCTACACGGGGTGCAGTGGGTGCCCCGCACCCCAGCGCTGTCACCCGAAAGGCGCCGAGCGCAGGGCCGGACTGGCCTGCCGGGATAGCGGGAAATTTCCCGGTGGGCCGGCAAGCCTGAGTGCCGCAAGGCCGCGGCCCTGGTGACAAGTGGGGGCGGCCGCGGCCGGCGGCAGGGCAGAGCAGGAGATGAGCGCCTCCATTGCGGAAGCGCTCATCTCCATAGTCATCTGTATTGCCGTCCTCAGGACGGCAATACAGATGCCTGTGCTGCGGCAGAGGAGGGAGAGGTGTGTCCCCTCCTGTTCCTCTGATAGGCTGCCGGCTTAGTGCTGGCAGCCTATCAGAGGCCGATGCAGGCGGCGCGATGACGTCATCGCGTCGCCTGAGCCGTATAGCGAGGGACACAGACGGAAGAGGCGGCCTGCATCGCATCGCATTGCTGGAGGTAAGTATAAGTGTATTATTTTTTTTAATTTTTTTATATAGGTACAATACTGGGCTGGCACATGATAAGGGGGGCTACTGGGCTGGCACATAAGGGGGGCTACTGGGCTGGCACATAAGGGGGGACTACTGGGCTGGGCTGGCACATGATAAGGGGGGCTACTGGGCTGGCACATGATAAGGGGGGACTACTGGGCTGGCACATGATAAGGGGGGCTACTGGGCTGGCACATAAGGGGGGCTACTGGGCTGGCACATAAGGGGGGACTACTGGGCTGGGCTGGCACATGATAAGGGGGGCTACTGGGCTGGCACATGATAAGGGGGGACTACTGGGCTGGCACATGATAAGGGGGGCTACTGGGCTAACACATAAGGGGGCTACTGGGCTGGCACATAAGGGGGGACTACTGGGCTGGGCTGGCACATGATAAGGGGGGCTACTGGGCTGGCACATGATAAGGGGGGACTACTGGGCTGGCACATGATAAGGGGGGACTACTGGGCTGGCACATGATAAGGGGGGACTACTGGGCTGGCACATGATAAGGGGGGCTACTGGGCTGGCACATGATATGGGGGCACTCTGGCTACTGGCACATGATATGGGGGCACTCTGGCTACTGGCACATGATAATGGGGGGGATCTGGCTACTGGCACATGATATGGGGGGGGGCTCTGGCTACTGGCACATGATAAGGGGGGGGGGCTCTGGCTACTGGCACATGATATGGGGGGCTACTGGCACATGATAAGGGGGGCTACTGGCACATGATAAGGGGGCTACTGGCACATGATAAGGGGGTCTACTGGCACATGATAAGGGGGGCTACTGGCACATAGGGGGGCTACTGGCACATAAGGGGGGCTACTGGCACATGATATGGGGGGCTCTGGCTACTGGCACATGATATGGGGGGGCTCTGGCTACTGGCACATGACATTTATTTTGACTTGTCAAAGCCGTTGACTAAGTTATTGTCAAAGCAAATTGGTGGGGCTGAAGTTGGGGGCTGAAGTTGTTGCCATAGAAACATTGTAAAGGGGAGGAGTTAGTAAGATAACCACGCCCATGTGGGGGCGCCAGAAATATTTCTGCACCCAGGCGCCTGTGACCCTAGGATCGGCCCTGATATTAGCTACTCACAAATGGCACCCTTACAAACTCCAGCTACTGCAGCATCTCAACGAGGATGACCCAGATCGGCGCACTGAATTTGCAGAATGGGCAAAATAAAAATTGGAACAGGACCCTCAATTTACGCAGAAGATTTTGTTCAGTGATGAGGCAAACTTTGAATGGTGAAGTTAACAAACAAAACCACCGCTATTGGTCTGACACATTGGATAGATCCCTCCAAGACTGTTGGAACAAAAAAATTGATGGTATGGTGTGGTATATGGGGTACAAAGATAGTGGGGCCATTCTTCATCAATGGAAACCTCAAGGCCACTGGATATGCAAAATTGATACATGATGATGTGTTTCCCTCTTTATGCACTGAAGCTGGCACGTTCCCTGAGTTTTTCCAGCAAGATGGTGCACCACCACATTATGGGTGTCAGGTCCGAGCATTCCTAGATGAACAGTTTCCTGGAAAGTGGATTGGTCGTCGTGGGCCAGTTGAATGGCCCCCAAGGTCTCCCGATCTGACCCCCTTAGACTTTTCTCTTTGGGGTCATCTGAAGGCAATTATCTATGCTGTGAAGATACGAGATGTGCAGCACCTGAAACTATGGATACTGGAAGCCTGTGCTAGAATTTCTCCTGCGGTGTTGCTATCAGTGTGTGAAGAGTGGGAGAAGAGGGTTGCATTGACAATCCAACACAATGGGCAGCACATTGAACACATTTTATAAGTGGTCAGAAACGTGTAAATAACTCATGAAAGAATAAAGTTACGTTAAAACCAAGCACACCATTGTTTTTCTTGTTAAATTCCCAATAAGTTTGATGTATCACATGACCCCCTTTGGATTCAAAATGGCCGACTTCAAAATGGCCGCCATGGTCACCACCCATCTTGAAAAGTTTCCCCCCTCACATATACTAATGTGTCACAAACAGGAAGTAAATATCACCAACCATTCCCATTTTATTAAGGTGTATCCATATAAATGGCCCACCCTGTAGTTATTACATGCACTGTGGCTGTTTGTCCAGCAGGTGGCAGTGTATCCACACAGAGAGATCTTTAGATGGAATGGAACTTACCATTCCATTCTTTCCCATTTTGGGCAGAAGTGGGCTAGTCCTGCGTCCTACCAAGGGAGCGGTTGCATGAAGATAGAGTTGAGTTGGAAAGAGACAAGACATGACGCAGTGAGGGGAATGTCCCCAACTCCTGCAGCAGGAGTCTTCCAGGGGAAGTAGCTCATGATTGATGGCACGGTCCGCCGCATCGCTGCCGAAATCTCGCGCCTGCGCCGTTCACTTCTGTCTTCGGCGCAGGCGCAGTGAGTGAAGGCCGCTCTCCTGATGCCGGCTTCCTCACTGTGATGTAGTCGGCGCAGTGAGGAATCCGGCACCAGGATCGCATCATTCACTCACTGCGCCTGCGCCGAAGACAGAGGTGAACGGCGCAGGCGAGGGATTTAGGCAGCGATGCGGTGGACCGTGCCATCAATCAAGAGGAGCTGGGCGGGCACAACACTGGACCTGGGCGGTATAATGGGTGAGTGGACGGAGCCTCTAGGTGCTGATTTTACGCCCACATAGCACCTAGAGGCTCATTAGCATATAATAAAAGTGCTTTTTTAACAAAAAACGGCTGCAGGGACTAACGTTAGAAACATACTGTTATGTAGTGCTGACATTAGCGCATCGCTATATAACAGTATTTCTGGTGGTAGAAACCCTTTAAAGTATTAAATGGGGTGCCTCAACATCTGAGGGCCAATAAAGTGTTTCCACATATGGCTATTAACCAGAATCTGCTGTATCGGGTATATAGCATATGTGGAGAGGTTGTCTGCCGATTGTGGCCCAACCATATCACAGAATGGTGGTAAACCTAGCCCATAAACATGGTGGACACCTAGGTTGTGAAAAGACCAGAGAACGTATCTTACAGCGATTCTTCTGGCCAGGGGTAAATACTGAAGAACAGAATTACTGTGAGTTCTGCCCAGATTATCCAATAACAGCTTCTATGCCACATTTTAAGTATTGAAGTACCTTTCGAGAGAATTGCAATGGATCTGGTTGGCCCTTTGGTCAAGTCATCTAGGGGACATTAGTACATCCTAGTAGTGTTGGATTATGCCACAGGCTCAACTAAACCTTGTACATAAAACCATCACACTATTTTTGTGCATACTTGTTGGGTGGCCACAGCTTTATTTAACCACATCTAACAATGTGAGCCCTGAAAACAAACTCATTTAACGCAATGCAACTTCCTGTTTTCCAAAGACACATAGCCTCCTGTTATGCCGAACGCTGTAGGCAGCGACGCACGTAGGATTTTCCACTTGTTTCAGGGCTACCTTCCGCCAATGGGCACGTCTTCTCTGCCACTGGTGAGCTCTGCCTTAGCCCCTCCCTCCTGCTCTTTTATACCTCCCTGCAGGCAATCCTCTAGCTGCATTAACCAACCTTTTGCCTGGGTTTTCCCGCCAGAGCATTAACCCCTCATGCGCCTTTCCCCTCCTTCCCCCTGCAGTCCTAGGCCCTCGTTATTCACTTTGTTGCCACAAAATCCTTACAGATGAATCTTTACAAATCCTTATCTTCATGTCCAAAGTGACCAAGGAATTGTGTAACTTGTTGAAAATTAAACACTTGTGTATATCAGTATACCACCTTCAAACTGATGGTCTTGTTGAAAAATTAAATAAGACATTAAATGGAATGTTGAGGAGTGTGGTTAGTAAAGATGGGAAGGATTGGGGCTGTCTTTTGCCATACCTGATGTTTGCTGTACATGAAGGTACTCAGTCTTCTACAGGTTTTTCTCAACTTGAACTTATATATGACATCCCCGTGGTCTCCTTGACGTAGCAAAGGAAATCTGGGAACAAGAATCCACATCTTACAGACGTGTCATTGAGCATATCACATTGATATCACCGGATTACTGCAGTCATGGCCATACTTAAGGAACACCTACAGCAAGCTCAGGATGCTCAAAGAAGATGTATGACAGATCTGCTAGCTAAAATATGAACTTTTAATCTGGGAGATCGAGTGCTGGTTTTGGTGCCAACTGTGGAAAGCAAATTTCATATTAGGTGGCAAGGGCCATTTGAGATAATTGAAGGTGGGGGAAGTAAATTATAAGGTTTACCAACCTGGTAAAAGGAAGCCAGAACAGGTGTACTATGTAAACGTAATTAAGCCATGGAAGGACAGAGTCCTATCCCAGATGTGTCAAAGATCCCTGTCAAAGGCACTGTAGCCATGATCTTTCCAACTTACTGCTGCACACAAAATTACTTTGGAGTTGGTGACCCCTTGTGTTTCCATTGCATGGACTTTTGTTTGGTCTCAGGGTCATGGTGGTGGACTCATGTTTCATCACCCGTAAAAAATTGAGAATAGAAGTCTCCTGTATTTTCTCTAACCATGTCTAAATTCTCTTGGCTAAATTGCTGTGACATGTTCTTTGCTCTGGCGTCAACATTCGTGTCATCCACTGGTAACTGACCTTTGATATCATCAAAACTTCATGAATGATACTGGAAACTCTGGCAACTAAAATGCCTAGTTCATGAGCTATAACACTGAATTTGACCCGACAACCTTCCAAATTCATCCACTTTACAGCACATTTCGTCATCTTCTACCGAGCACCCGAGTATAATGGAAGTCAATGGGAGAACCCTAGCATTAAACCAGGCACCACCTGCTCTGAAGAGGAGAGGGTGCCTGGTTGATAATAAAAGGTCAGAAATTGATGGAAACACCACCGAAATGGTCGCTGCTGGGAACGATGTTGTCCGAGTAGTACGCCACGTTTACAGACTGACAATAATATGCACCAAACCGAAGATAAAATTGATTTTAGAGGAAAAATTGTTAGGAAACATTCCTTCATGTATATTTACTTGTATATAGAGTGCAAGTGCTGCCAGAAATTACAAGGAAGAGGCACTCCGATACAACCTGTATATCACATAAAGGAGGGCCTTATTCACATTGTGGTACAATTGTTCAGGTAGTGGGACTTCTACACTCATAAAGCCTATTCACTAAGTGAAAGAGCTGCCAAAAATTACAAGGAACCGGCACTCCAAAAGACCCTTTGTTAAACATAAAGGAGGGCATCATACGCAGCATAGAAAAATTATGATTGATGGCCTGCTGGTGACCCTAAAAAACATTTGGAGCAAGGGACTGCTGATTTGACCATCTAAAACATTATGGGTGAGGGCCTGCTGCCGCTATGGTGACTCTAGTTAACCTGGGGCCGATCGCACGTCCCCGTGACGGCGACGATCCATTCGGATGTCTGGCCTATCAACTTTCGATATTATTGTCTGCGCAAACCATGGTGACTACAGGTAACGGGGAATTTGATTCCGGAGAGGGAACCTGAGAAATGGCTACAGCTATCACATCCAAGCAAGGCATTGTGAAGATATGCGTATTGTGTGGCCTGTAATTGTACCATGTAATTTGTCTATTGGGTAATTTTCGTGGGTTTATTGTCTGGAGATAATTAAGTTATACAGTGTCTGGACTAATTATGTCCAGGCAAACAAAGGGAGAGACCTGTGAAGATATGCGTATTGTGTGGCCTGTAATTGTACCATGTAATTTGTCTATTGGGTAATTTCCGTGGGTTTATTGTCTGGAGATAGTTAAGTTATACAGTGTCTGGACTAATTGTCCCCAGGCAAACATAGGGAGAGACCAAACTGTAAAGCATGTACTATTGGTTGTTTCTTGCCTCCCCCTGGGAAGGCCCCCTCTTGCAGGGGGTACAGTATAAATACAAGTTCTGTTCAATAAAAAGGGAGTCTTTTTACACCCTTCATCACGTTTCAGCTGATGTTTGGGTACCTGTGATGTGTGTGGGAGTGATACTGCTGAGATTGCTGGCTGTTATACCTTGGGAATCTACCGAACAAGCAACTGAACGGAGGGCTATACTCACTGCGTGCTTTTGGTGGCAAGCAGAGGGATGTCATATCCCGAAGGGACGTCCCGGACAGAAGAATAAGTGAATGGCTCAGCAGTACGATCTACTAAAGAGAACCACATTAAAAGACCTGCTGGAATCTCGAGGCATTGCGGCAAGTAAAATGTCGAAAGCTACACTAATTGCCGAACTAATGCAGAGTGACGGAGCCAGCAATATGGAGAGAGGGAATACGGAACCAGATGAGCTGGAAAAGAAACTGCAGATGTTTATTCGGCTGCTAGGACCAAATCCCTCGGAAGGGGCTGTGGTACAGGTGATTGCGGACACCCACAGTTGCACATGTAGCGCAGCAATCCAGAACCGGGTCAATGCAAGGGGACTCGCTACATTCCCCTGGATTTACAAATGGAGATCCTAAAAAGGTAAATCATGCTGCTTTTAAAAATTTTGATGACAACAGAGCAGATATTGACGGCTTTTTAAAAGACTTTGAATGCCATTGCTTGTTAGAGGGAATAGAGGAAGAAAGATGGGTCTCAGTACTCAGCAGCAAGTTAACTGGGCGGGTGGCAGAGGCTTATAGAGCAGTACCGGACGAGGACATTCGGAATTATCAAAAGATAAAGGAGGTACTGTTGTCCCGATTTTCCATCACCCCAGAGGCGTATCGCCTGAAATTCAGAGAATTAAAAAAGACTGGGAAAGACTCTTTCACCGAATGGGCCTGCAGGTTAAAGAGGGCAGCACACAACTGGCTGCAGGGATCCCAAGCTTCAACGTTGGAGGATGCTTTGCAGCTCCTCACGTTGGAACAATTCTATGATGATCTGGAGAAGGATCTCAGGCATTGGGTGAGAGATAAAAAACCCAAAACAGTAAAAGAAGCAGCAAAATTGGCGGATGAGTATCAGGACACCAGACGGTCGGAAGTCAAAGAGGTACGAGCCAGCTCCAAACCGTTTGTCCCTTTTTCCCCAATACAAAAGCCCGTACCCTACCAAGCAACTACAAACCCCAGGCATCAATCCAAAGTGTGTTTTCTGTGCAACCAACCTGGGCACATTAAGCCCCATTGTCCACTCAGAAACAGAGGGGGCTCACCAGCTGCACATCCTTACAAGGCCACCGCTCACTGTTACCAGCAGGAGCCTAATGTCAACCCTGCATCCGGTGAAGAACAGTGGAACATTTTGTACGAGGAAAATATGGCACAGGCGGAAACTGACAACCGGAATCATCACCGACAGTGGGTTACCGTAGATGGGGAGGAGGCCGAAGCTCTACGAGACACTGGGGCCACAATTACACTCATTCAGCCGCATAAAATTCGGCCGTCTGCCCGCACCAACCGCACGGTGACAGTTCTAGTTGCAGGGGGAGCTATCCACAAGCTTCCTACAGCAAGGGTGCTTTTGAATTGGGGCACCGGCAGTAAGCACTATGCAAACTTTGCCGGCCGAAGTATTGTTGGGGAATGATGTGGGTTGCCTTACATCCCATTTGGCTTGCCAATCTCCAATGGAAGGGTTACCCGTTACTACCAGGGCTCAAGCACGGAGGGGAGGACCTGCGCACCCGGAGGAACCCTAGGTAGGACATTCGTCCCTATTGCCCCCCTTGACCCCTACTCCCTTTTGGGATACCCCAGCAGGGTTTGAGCAGGCTCAGAGGGGGGATTCCACCTTAGCAGGTTACAGGAGGGAGGCAGAGAAACCCATGGAAGAGCAGGGGGGAGAACGGTTTAGTTGGGAAAAGGGGCTGTTGTATAGGATAACGGGGGGAGTCGGGAAGGGAGATACCCAAGTAGTTAAACGGCAACTAGTAGTACCCCGGAAGTTTAGGGCAGAACTGCTAAAGCTTAGCCACGATATTCCATTGGCTGGGCATTTAGGAGTGACCAAAACAAAGGATAGGTTAACGCAGAACTTCTTTTGGCCAAAAATTTCTCAAGACATTAAACTATATTGTAGGACATGTGAGATATGTCAGCGGACAGGTAGGAGGGGGGATCGCCAGAGGGCTAAACTTCACCCCCTCCCTATTATTGAAGAACCCTTTAGCAGGGTAGCCATTGATTTAGTAGGGCCGCTCCGCAAATCGGCCACATCTGGAAAGAGCTACATCCTCACGGTGGTAGATTTTGCTACTCAGTATCCGGAGGCTGTGGCTCTGTCCAATATAGAGGCCGAAACCGTTGCAGAAGCCCTAGTAAAGATCTTCACCCGAGTAGGATTCCCGAGGGAAATTCTATCGGACAGAGGGACTCATATCACGTCTCATCTGACCAAACAATTATGGAAAAGTTGTGGCGTAAAACTCCTGTTCAGTACACCCTATCACCCGCAGACAAATGGACTCTGTGAACGGTTCAATGGCACTCTGAAACAGATGCTCCGAACCTTCACAGCGTCCAATCCTCACTGGGAAAGATTCCTACCTCACCTCCTGTTTGCTTACCGGGAAGTGCCCCAAGCATCCACGGGGTTCTCCCCCTTCGAACTTCTTTATGGAAGAAGAGTCCAAGGACCCCTGGATCTCATACGGGAGCACTGGGAGGGCAATACAGGAGAGGAGGGGGTACCTATCGTCCTTTATGTGCTGGAGTTTCGGAACCGGTTGCAGGCGCTCACCGAATCTGTTCGGGAACACCTGCAGACGGCTCAGACACGCCAAAAGAGATGGTACGATAGGGGTCTTTGACCTATGGGTCAGCAAGTCTGGGCTCTGAAGCCGGTTAAGCAGGACAAATTACAGGCCTCTTGGCAAGGCCCTTTTAAGGTAGTAAAGAAGCTAAGCGACACTACGTACATAGTGTGCAAGAGTTCAGATGAAAGGTTCAGACGTGCCTTTCATGTGAACATGTTAAAACCATATTACGAACGGGCAGAGGATATAGTGGAGGTGTGCGCGCCGGCAGGGGAAGATAGTGAAAACGTACCCCTGCCAGATTTACTCACCACTGACCCTATCTCTATAGACCAAGTGCAAATAGGCGAGGGGTTAAACCCTGAGGAGAAATATACAGCCTCTCAATTACTACAGGGATACAAGGAGATGTTTTCTGCTGTCCCGGGGTGTACCTCTGCTGCAGTCCACCGAGTAGAGACTCAGGGAGACACCCCCCTGCGACAACAGCCTTACCGTATCCCTGTAGCTGTTCGAGATAATATATTAGCAGAGATACAAGAGATGCTGCAGCTAGGGGTGATAGAGCCATCCCAAAGTCCTTGGGCATCTCCGGTAGTACTAGTGCCAAAGCGAGACGGTACGACTCAGTTTTGCGTAGACTACCGGAAGCTCAACGACCGCACTATAACAGACGCATACCCCCTGCCTAGAATTGACGAGTTACTGGATAAGATGGCTGGGGGTCATTACCTAACCACTCTAGATTTATGCAAAGGCTACTGGCAAATCCCTCTGGAGCCAGCAGCCATTCCCAAGTCGGCATTCGTCACTCCATTCGGGCTATACCAATTCAAGGTTATGCCCTTTGGAATGAAGAATGCGCCGGCTACCTTTCAGAGAATGGCTGACAGACTTCTGGAGGGGTTTCAGGACTTCTCATGTGCGTACTTGGATGACATTGCCATTTATAGTCGCAAATGGGAATCCCATCTAGAACACGTAGCCAGGGTCTTAGAGCGCCTCCAGACCGCCGGACTAACGTTGAAACCGGACAAATGCCATCTAGGAATGGCGGAGCTCCAATATTTAGGGCATAGAGTGGGGTCAGGTAAGCAGCGTCCCAAGCCGGCCAAAGTAGAGGCCATTGCTAATTGGCCCCGTCCTACTACCAAGACTCAAGTATTAGCGTTCTTACGAACGGCGGGATATTACCGGAAATTTGTCCCAAAATATAACGCCGTGGCCAAACCCCTGACCGACCTAACCAAAAAAGCCCTTCCCAAGCTCGTAACCTGGTCTCCGTAGTGCGCAGAAGCGTTCTAGCAACTAAAGTTAGCCCTCAGCAAGGCACCTGTGTTGGCAGCACCAGACTATAACAAAACCTTTCTTGTGCACACAGATGCCTCCATGTATGGGCTGGGAGCCGTGCTGAGGAGCCAGGTGGGGGAAGATGGGTTGGAGCACGCAGTGGCGTATCTCAGCAGGAAACTTTTACCCCGGGAGGTCAGCTACCCCACTGTGGAAAAAGAATGTTTAGCTCTGGTGTGGGCCTTAAAGAGGCTCCAACCCTATTTGTATGGTCGCCCCTTTACGTTGATGACGGACCACAATCCGCTTGTATGGTTGAACCGCGTCTCAGGGGACAATCCAAGACTATTACGCTGGAGCCTGGCCTTACAACCGTACAATTTTACTATGGCCAGGCAAACAACATGGGAATGTGGATGGATTGTCCCGTCAACCGGACTTGGACACATAAAAACTTTCGTTCTTCGGACATCTCTGAGCCAACCCGACAGGGTCTAGGCGGATATGCTGACCCATGGACTTAGGGGGAGCTGTGTGAAGATATGCGTATTGTGTGGCCTGTAATTGTACCATGTAATTTGTCTATTGGGTCATTTTCGTGGGTTTATTGTCTGGAGATAATTAAGTTATACAGTGTCTGGACTAATTATCTCCAGACAAACAAAGGGAGAGACCTGTGAAGATATGCGTATTGTGTGGCCTGTAATTGTACCATGTAATTTGTCTATTGGGTAATTTTTGTGGGTTTATTGTCTGGAGATAGTTAAAGGGTTTCTGTCACCCCGCAAAACTCATTTTTTTTTTTTTGGATAGTTAGATTCCTCATAGTGCGATATAGCAGAATATAATGCTCTTACTTACTTTCATGCGGCCGATTCTTTATAAAACGAACTTTTATAATATGTAAATGAGGGCTCTACCAGCAAGTAGGGCGTCTACTTGCTGGTAGCTGCTGCAGAAATCCGCCCCCTCGCCGTGTTGATTGACAGGGCCAGCCGGGATCTCCTCCTCCGGCCGGCCCTGTCAGTAATTCAAAAATCGTGCGCCTCGCGTCATTCGGCGCAGGCGCTCTGAGATGAGGAGGCTCGTATCCTCAGCACTCCCTCAGTGCGCCCGCGCCAATGACGTCTTCTCTTTCGGTGATGTCATCGGCGCAGGCGCACTGAGGGAGTGCTGAGGATACGAGCCTCCTCATCTCAGAGCGCCTGCGCCGAATGACGCGAGGCGCGCGATTTTTTAATTACTGACAGGGCCGGCCGGAGGAGGAGATCCCGGCTGGCCCTGTCAATCAACACGGCGAGGGGGCGGATTTCTGCAGCAGCTTCCAGCAAGTAGACGCCCTACTTGCTGGTAGAGCCCTCATTTACATATTATAAAAGTTCGTTTTATAAAGAATTGGCCGCATGAAAGTAAGTAAGAGCATTATATTCTGCTATATGGCACTATGAGGAATCTAACTATCCAAAAAAAAAATAATGAGTTTTGCGGGGTGACAGAAACCCTTTAAGTTATACAGTGTGTGGACTAATTGTCTCCAGGCAAACAAAGGGAGAGACCAAACTGTAAAGCATGTACTATTGGTTGTTTCTTGCCTCACCCTAGGAAGGCCCCCCCTTGCAGGGGGTACAGTATAAATACAAGTTCTGTTCAATAAAATGGGAGTCTTTTTACACCCTTCATCACGTTTCGGCTGATGTTTGGGTACCTGTGATGTGTGTGGGAGTGATACTGCTGAGATTGCTGGCTGTTATACCTTGGGAATCTACCGAACAAGCAACCGAACGGAGGGCTATACTCACTGCGTGCTTTTCCGTTCGGGTAAACCAGACGAACCAGACGCTACTACTACGGGGTTCGTTACAGGCATCATGCGCGCAAATTACCTATTAGGTATAATTAGGTGAGGGCCTGCAGGTGAGCTGACCCTGTAAAAGATTTTAGGTGAGGGCCTGCTGGTGAGCTGACCTTCTAAAAAATTTGATGTGAGGGCCTGATGGTGAGCTGACCCTGTAAATGATTGTAGGTTCGGGCCTGCTGGTGAGCTGACCCTCTAATATATTATATGCGAGGGCCTAATGGTGAGCTGACCCTGTAAATGATTGTAGGTGAGGGCTTGCTGGTGAGCTGACCCTGTAGAAAATGATATGCGAGGGCCTGCTGGTGAGCTGACCATGTAAAACGTTATATGCGAGGGCCTGAAGGTGATCTGACCCTCTAAAACATTATGGTTGAGGGCCTGCTTCTGAGCTGACCATTAAAAGAATTATGGGAGAGTGCCTGCTGCTTAGCTGACCATGAAAATATTTACAGTGTTCAAAGCAGGCCGGGTCGCCTGAATACTTCAGCTAGGAATAATGGAATAGGACTCTGGTTCTATTTTGTTGGTTTTCGGAACTGGGGCCATGATTAAGAGAGATGGCCGGGGACATCCCTATTGTGCCGCTAGAGGTGAAATTCTTGGACCGGCGCAAGATGAACCAAAGCGAAAGCATTTACCAATAATATTTTCATTAATCAAGAACGAAAGTCTGAGGTTTGAAGACGATCAGATACCGTCGTAGTTCTGACCAAAAACGATGACGACCGTCGATCCGGCGGCGTTATTCCCATGACCCGCCAAGCTGCTTCTGGGAAACCAAAGTCTTTGTGTTCCACGGGGAGTATGGTTGCAAAGCTGACAAAGTACAGTGTATGTAACAGAAAATATTTTGAAGAGCACACTTTACACAGCAGATGTGGCCCTGGTAAGGTCACTGTCAGAAGCAGATACTGTCTACGAAAAAATGTAATTTTATCTCACAGCTAAATTTTTAAAAGCGCACAAGTTACACTGCAGATGTGGCCCTGGTAAGGTCACAGTCAGAAGCGGTCACCGTCTAGGGAAAAATTAAATTGTATGTCACAGAATTTTTTTTTTCAAGCGCACACGTTACACAGCAGATGTGGCCCTGGTAAGGTCACTGTCCGAAGCGGACACCGTCTAGGGAAAAATTTAATTGTATGTCACAGATAAATTTATATATATATTTTTTCAACTTTATGATTATTAAACATTTTTCATTTTCCAAGTATCAAAATATGAAGCAAAATCTTCTACAGACAACATGACTATGATAATGTAGCCAAAATATAGGATTACACAGATACATTTTTGAAGTGCACACGTTACACTGCAGATGTGGCGCTGGTAAGGTCACTGTCAGAAGCGGACACCATCTAAAGAAAAATGAAACTGTCTGTCAGATAAATTTTTGAAGCACTCACGTTACACTGCAGATGTGGCACTGGTTATGTCACTGTCAGAAGCAGACACCGTCTAGGGAAAAATTTAATTGTATGTCACAGATAAATTTTTGAAGCGCACACGTTACACAGCAGATATGACCCTGGTAAGGAAGGTCACTGTCAGAAGCGGATACCGTCATAGTGCTTCGGTGGCCTTCCACTCTGTGCCTCTGCTCCGTATCTTCCGGATTGCAGACCCATTAAAGTGAAAGGGTCTGCATCCATGATATGGTGCGCACACGGCCATTTACTGTATATTGCAGACCCGCAGTTTGTGGGCCGCAATATGGGCACAGCTGGCACACGTTCGTGTTAATGAGCCCTTAGGGTCCATTCACATGTCAGCAATTCTGTTCCGCATTTTGCGGAACAGAATTGCGGACCCATTCATTTCTATGGGGCCGCACGATGTGCTGCCCAGATCCAGAATTGCGGATCCGCACTTCCGAGTCCGCAATTCCGTTCCCCCAAAAAATAAAAGTCCTATTCCTGTCCGCAATTGCGGACAAGATTAGGCATTTTCTAATAAGTGCTGGCAATGTGCGGTCCGCAAAATGCGCAATGCACATTGCCGGTGTCCGTGTTTTTCCGGTCCATGGATCCGCAAAACACACACGGACGTGTGAATGGACCCTTATACTGAACTTTTCCTCACAAAACTATTAGGGGCATATTTACATTAGGGGCAGGGGAGTCTGGAAGGCTGTTCCGGCGGGTGAACAGCCTGTCGGATCCGTCCTGGTGCTAGTTCACGTGTTCCCCCGGTCTGCAGCTCCATCCCCATTGACTATAATGGGGGCGGGGGCAGAGTTCCTGCGGCAGCACGGCAGCCCACGGCAAGAGGCAGCCGGACTAAAAGTACTGTGAAACTTGCCTAAGTCTACACCGTGTCTTCTCTTTTTTCATGGTGACAGGTTCCTTTCCCTTTAATATGAATACACTCTGCTCAGTCAATGCTGTTTTAACATGTATAACATTACACCAACGCTAAAACAAGCTGAAAGGTGCAGAGGTCTTTAATGTGTCTTAATTAGTATGTTTACCAGAAAGGGATTGTTATAGCAGTATATAATAATTATATACCATGCACTCCCCTGTGAAGGGGGCACTGTAATGCACTTTTGACAGATTTAAGAGGATAAAATGTATTTTAACCCCTTCACACTTCTATAGCTACAAATACAGACTTAGGGCTTCGTACACAAGACCATGATTTTGGTCTACATCTGATCCACATTTTCTGCGGATTGTATGCGGACCCATTCGCTTCAATCAGGTCGCAAAATATTCGGACAGCACTCAGTATGTCCATTCTGTGGTCCCGCAAAAAAATAGAGCATATACTATTCTTGTCCGTTTTGAAGACAAGGATAGAACAGTTCTACAGAGGGCAGGAAAATCTGTTCCGCCATATGTGGAACACACATGGCCGGTATTGTTGTAGGCGCAGCACTATAAAATGCCTTTTGATATCTCTGACTTTTTAGTCTAACCAGACTGTCTATTACTCTGTAATTCCTCTAGCGCTGTTCTATGGAAGCAGTAGGTTTAAAGAGCACACCAAATACTTAAAATAACTTCTTTATTAACTTCAACTTTCTTTCTATAACACTGCCGCCTCCGCAGCAGATAGTCCATGTACAAAACACGAGTTGAAAAGATATCACAAAATGGCGGTATGCATAAGATAGTGGTTCAACTGTTCAATCTTGTCATTCAACATAAAATGGTGGATATATTTCTCTCTTCGGTATCTGTACTCTCACTTTAAGTTATTTAAGCACTTTATGATCTCACTGAGTGGTATATCTGAGGTCTAACTAATAGTTCTACTTGCTGAATTTGGTCACAATTTTCAGTATGCAGTTAGCAGTAACTATTTGCAGATTCGTTGAGTATGATCTGGTATGGTTGTATGCAATTTGGATTGCAATATGGAATTTTAATTTGTATGCAATTGGTGGAACTGTAAATAAACACATACAGTGGATCTACACACCCCTGTTAAAATGTCAGGTTTCTGTGATGTAAAAAAATGAGACAAAGATAAATCATTTCAGAACTTTTTCCACATTTAATGTGACCTATAAACTGTACCACTCAATTGAAAAACAAACTGAAATCTTTTAGGTGGAGCGAAGAAAACAAAACAAAAACTAAAATAATGTGGTTGCATAAGTGGGCACACCCTCTTATAACTGGGGATGTAGTTGTGTTCAGAATTAAGCAATCACATTCAAAATCATGTTAAATAGGATTCAGCATACACCTGCCATCATTTAAAGTGCCTCTGCTTAACCCCAAATAAAGTTCAGCTGCTCTAGTTGGTCTTTCCTGAAATTTTCTTAGTTGCATCCCACAGCAAAAGCCATGGTCGAAAGAGAGCTTCCAAAGCATCAGAGGGATCACATTGTTAAAAGGTATCTGTCAGGAGAAGGGTACAAAACAATTTCCAAGGCATTTGATATACCATGGAAAAAAGTGAAGACAGTCATCATCAAGTGGAGAAAATATGGCACAACAGTAACATTACCAAGAACTGGACGTCCCTCCAAAATTGATGAAAAGACGAGAAAAAAACTGGTCTGGGAGGCTACCAAGAGGCCTACAGAAACATTAAAGGAGCTGCAGGAATATCTGGCAAGTACTGTCTGTGTGGTACATGTGACAACAATCTCCCATATTCTTCATATGTCTGGGCTATGGGGTAGAGTGGCAAGACGAAAGCCTTTTCTTACGAAAAAAAGCATCCAAGCCAGGCTACATTTTGCAAAAACACATCTGAAGACTCCCAAAAGCATGTGGGAAAAGGTGTTATGGTCTGATGAAACCAAGGTTGACCTTTTTGGCCATAATTCCAAAAGATATGTTTGGCGCAAAACAACACTGTACATCACCAGAAGAACACCATACCCACAGTGAAGCGTGGTGGTGGCAACATCATGCTTTGGGGCTGTTTTTCTTCAGCTGGAACTGGGGCCTTAGTTAAGCTAGAGGGAATTATGAACAGTTCCAAATACCAGTCAATATTGGCACAAAACCTTCAGGCTTCTGCTAGAAAGCTGAACATGAAGAGGAACTTCATCTTTAAGCATGACAACGACCCAAAGCATACATCCAAATCAACAAAGGAATGGCTTCACCAGAAGAAGATTAAAGTTTTGGAATGGCCCAGCCAGAGCCCAGACCTAAATCCGATTAAAAATCTGTGGGGTGATCTGAAAAGGGCTGTGTACAGGAGATGGTCAAGACTCCTGATTAACAACAACAGTTTAACTCTATGTTTTCTGTTGTGTCTGCTGTGTCATTGAGCTTACCTTACATTATATAATGAATCTTAATGTCATGCCTTGCTCAGGCTATGTGCGGAGGTCTGCCAGGTTAGCAGCACGTGTGTAGCCTTTTGTTTTTGTTTTGGAGCTGAGCTATCCGCCTCCCTTCAGGTGCACTGGGTGGGGTCATTGGTTTGAGTTTGAATTACGCCCACTCCCAGTGTCCTGTGCGGGTTATAGCTTCTGTCTGGCTCAGAGGAAGGAAGGAAGGATTTGCTGTTCCTGCTCAGTAAAAGATAAGTTGGTTTTGTTTTCTTGTGGTTGTCTGTCTAGGCTGTTAGAGAGACTCCTGCCCCCTCCAGGTCCTGAGGGAGCAGGCTGCCTCTTTCCCCCTTTCACCATCTTAGGGATTTTAGGGAATCTTCAGCCTAGGCACGGGGACACGTTTATTCTCACCTTCAGGGTCTGAACGTGGGCATAGAAGTCTAGGGAGAGCTGGTAAGGATTTGTCAGGAGGTGACCGTTATCCCCAGCTTCTTGCCTAGACACTTGTATCCTGTCCGCTGTGACACTTAAAGGCACATTATCTTTTTCTACTTCTGTGGACACAAAATATAACAGTTATATGACATCCAAACATGAAGTCACTGTAAATAACTCTGCTTTTGTCTTTAACACACAAACATAGCAACTGTATTAAGGTTATTGGCAGGTCTAGCTGTATATACATATAAGCTATGTTAGCAACCTAGGACAGGTCTTAGCTGGCCAGCTACTGGTATGCATGTTTTGCGGATCCACAATTTGCAGACAGCAAAAACGGCAACGGCCATGTCCATGAGCCCATGTAGTCTCATAATTTTCACTAAGATATTATTATTACAGGGAAAATGTATAAAATAAAACTGATCAAGAGGCAAGAAGATAGTAGAACATGAAAAACGTAAAGTCCAATCTTTTCTCCCACTGATAAACAGCACTGGTTAAAAAAAAAAAGTGGGGCACATATTAGAGGATAGTTCCAGAATTGTTGCAAAAATTAATGAGCTTGTCCTATTCATCTAATGGGGCTTGCCGAAAGACAATCAAGACACCAAGATATGACTCGAAACCTCACCAGCATGAAAAAGCCATTGTAAATTTTAGGCCTGGACTCCACAGAGGCATCTTAGCATTAGCCATATTGCTGTAATGCTGCAATGCTAGCGAATGCCATGGCAAAATACCTTTTACATTAGATTTTTTTTTTAAGCCTTTGCATTGCAAAGGGGGCAAAATCTGCAGCAGCGTGTGGATGACACTTCATGAAACCTCACCCAATTTACTGGTAGTATAATAGAGTGTGGACTTCCAGTCCACATTTCCATGGTGAAACATCCACAGTGTATCTGCCTACGTGGACATACCCTTAGAGCTCATGCCCACAAACATAAGGGCTCAGTGCCTGTATTGCATACCGTAAACGGCGAGTATGCAATATATGGGCAAAGGCCGTGTGTACTCTGTGTTGTGGATGGGGACACATTGACTTGAATGGGTGTGCCCGCGATCTGCAAGATACAGCCGAAGATAGGACATGTTGTATCCTTTGCGGAGCGGAGGCACGGAAGCACTATGAATCACTTATGTGGGCTTTTGGGTCCATGTCTCTGCACCGTTAAAAAAGATAAGACATGTCTTATCTTTTGCCGTCTTATGCAGATCGTGGACCCGTTCCAGTCAATGGGTCCGCATCCATGTTATGGACTGCACACGGCCGGTGCCCGTGCATTGCAGACTGCTGTTTGTGGTCCGCAGCATGTTCCCAGGGCCCTCACATTTGTGGGCATGAACCCTTATTATGACCATGTATCAAAATATCACAGCGAAGCCCAAGCCTCATCCACTTTATATGTGGTGACATACCTGCCGGACAGTCTGAAACTTATAGAGGGTTGATTGATCAAAACTTGTGTAAAGGAAAACTGGTTTAGTTGCCCATAGCAACCAATCAGATTCCACCTTTCATTTTCTAAAAGAGCTCTGAAAAATGAAAGGTGGAATCTGATTGGTTGCTATGGGCAACTAAGCCAGTTTTCCTTTACACCAGTTTCGATAAATCTTCCCTACAGCGTTTAATCTAATTAAAAATGCTTATGTAATTTACATTGGAGTTACCTTCTGTGCTGTGAAGACAGACAAAACGGTGTCCAATCATGCAGGAAAGGTGAACCCAAAACCCAAAATGTCCTACAAGTGAACGTATTTCAGCTGCAATCCAATAGGGTTAGGCCTTATTCACACATCTGTGTCCGTGTTGAAATCCATGAGAAGATGATCAGTGATTCATCCGTGAAGATTTCTGCGAAGAATCCGTGTTTGGTCTGTGTGTCCGTCTTTTGCTTTTCGTGTGTCATCTGTGTTCCATGGACACTGCACAGCTGAAAATTAACTTTCAGAGCATCTCCTATAAATGGTCTGTGAAACATGAACGAAACACGGTCACAGACCCATAGACTATAATGGGCATGATGGACCAAAATAGGGTATCCCTCTGTGCTAACACCACGTACCCACGGACCGTACTTGAACACAGTCGAGTGAATACATACATTAAAATAAATGGGTGCATGTACTGTTCTTGAATCCCTAACATGTGAATAAGGCCTAACCTTGGAACAAGTAGTCTAAGTGTGCCCTATGCGTTGCGGTTGAGCGATGGCAATCTGGCTATTGCAGCTCAGTCCTATACAGGTGAATGGAAGGAGAGCATCCATAACCTAGCAGAATGGTCGGCTGAATGGGGGTCTAATGAAAGAGGTAGATAAGGTGGAGATGTGGCCATGTATATGTGCGGCTATCTTCATTGTACTTGGGAGTAATGAAACATGGCTAATTGAGCAACACACATAAATTACAAGGGAGGGAGCCACATGCAGTAATGATATGTCCTTTTCCTTTAAAGTGGTTACCCTAGAGCAGGCCTCCTCAAACTGCGGCCCTCCAGCTGTTGCAAAACTACAACTCCCAGCATGCCCGGACAGCCTACAGGTATCAGCCTACAGCAGGGCATTGTGGGAGTTGTAGTTTTACAACAGCTGGAGGGCCGCAGGTTGAGGATGCCTGCCCTAGAGTATAAAATTCCCCCCATATGCCCGGGCCCCTCACACTGAATATACTTACCCCGCTCATGATGCCGCTCCTGGTCCCCACACCGCGCTTCTGCTTCTCCCCGTGCGCAGATGAAAACATCCGGTGTCGGGGGTGAACAGCCAATGGCAGGCGGGGACGGGGACGAGCCACCCTAGCGGCTCTCGGATAACCCCTTTAAGGGATCCCCTATCTCCCAATAGATAGGAGTCCTGGAAGTGTAACTGACACCTATCAGATCCTTATGACATATACTTTCGATATGCCATAAATGTCTCCAATGATAATAGCCCTTTAAGTTTTACTTCGGGCGTTGGAATTGGTGCGAATGTGGCCCCTCGGAGGAAAAAGGTTCTGTATCTCTTATGGTTACAAAGGAAAGTGGTTGATATGGAAAACCCAGATATAGATAACTCTATTATTGAAGGATACAAAAATGAAGGGTTAATGCTGTTAGTACACAGTACATAGGACATGTATGCTGCCGTTAATCAGAGCGCACACTAATTAAGCTGAGATAAGGATTAAACACTGTTATGTACCACTGAGCGGATCCAGATGCTGATGCACTCATCATGTTAACACCTTCCCTCCCACTGTCTCCGAAAACCTACAATGGTAAAGTGCTAAACCAATGCGATGCTCACTGATAGGTTCAGAACATATATAGACAGCCATACATAAGAACGGCCATAGTTCATGAGTCGATTGTTTTGACTGTTTTAGTGTTGTTGTCTTTCTTTTGGGCAGCATGATCCAGGTATGGTGTTTTTTGAGGGACTTTCCCTATAGGCTTCTCTATAGGACATAAAATGCCAGAAAAAAAATAGTCTGTTTAAACAGTTAGGGTTCATTCACACGTCTGTAGAATGGGTCCGCATCCGTTACGCAAATTGCGGAACGGGTGCGGACCTATTCATTCTCTATGGGGCCTATGTGCTCTCCGCATCCACATTTCAGGAGCGCGGCCCCAATCTTCCGGTCCGCAACTCCGGAAAAAAATAGAACATGTCCTATTCTTATCTGAAATGGCGGACAAGAATGGGCAGTTGTATGGGGGTGCCGGCCGAGTGTACTGCAGATCCGCAATACACTACGGACGTGTGAATGGACCTTTAGAAGAAAAGGTGATGCAAAGCAGTGCAAAACACTAAAAGATTGTAAATGGCAAACATGTTGGTTTCAAATCCAAATAAATAAAAAAAATGCAAAAAATGTGTGAAGGAAGAAGATACACGCAGAACCAACAATGACTGGGAACAAACATGTTGTGTAAGCTGTATTTACATGCAGCAATCATTCCCTCAGTATGGGGATGAATGATCACTACTTTGATCATTTATCCCCATACAATATTCATGGTTTGATGGCAGCAAATTCAGATTAATGAATCTGCCGACACAAACAGGACTTAAATCCTGACAGGACTCCTACGAGAGATAATGAGAGTCCTAATAACTGTCTACTCTGGATGATTGATAGCCATCCGTGTACACATGCAGCGAGACCCCGTGGGAGCCTGTGTGGAGAATGGGAGTGGTAGTGCGAATGCAAGCTCCCTGGGTCCGTTGCAGTAAAAGTGATGGAGTAAACTGTAGTGTGGTGCGGTATAAAGATGAGACCAGATCCACAGTACTTTACTGAAGCCAGTCAGCAGGTGATCCACACAAGCACTATTCACATGAAATGCAGTCTTTACTCAAGTAGTTCCCAAAAGTTGTATATGGAGGCTAGCTTCTATGTCTTACAATCAGACTAAAGGGATGCACTTTCTCTATCATCAGATATATGATATACACAGAAGACTATAGGGAATACAGTCTATGAACAGGGGGCCGTCCGGTCCTTTGGTTATGGTGGGCAGCTTGTAGCTTATAGTATTCCCACCACATGCAGAGGAGGCTAAAGCCAGATTAGCAGTGTTTACCTTCCTTGCCAAAGTGGTCTGCAATCCCAATATGTCAGCTAAACCTTCTGTAGATCTTCTCCCTTCTAAGGGTCCATTCACACGTCTGTAGAATGGGTCCGCATCTGGTGCGGACCCATTCATTCTCTATTGGGCAGGAATGGATGCGGACAGCACACAGTCCGCGGCTCCGGAAAAAAATAGAACATTTCCTATTCTTGTCTGCAATTGCAGACAAGAATAAGCAGTTCTATAAGGGTGCTGGCCACTTGTATTGCGGATTCGCAATACACTACGGACGTGTGAATGGACCCTAAGGGCTGGTACATAAACTGCTTGTAGTCTGTAGGGGAGATGAATCTCTGTACAGGAGCTGCTCCTTGCTGCCCTGAGGTGTTCTCTCCTCAGCAGGCAGCCATAAACTCGGAGCCAGCCCTGACTAGCCACATGGGACCTCTCACTCCCTATACAACCTTACGGGATATGTAGTATATGCACCTAATACATGAATTACGGTGATATTAACACTTTAAGTGGTTTGCACTGTATTTCAGGACTTCCTCTCCATAATAAATGCCATGTGCTGAAGTGAGACAGCCCCTTTAAGTCTCTAGTGACCTAGTGGTATGTTTTTCTTGGTGACTTCTTGGGCCAAGGTCCAACCAGGGGCATAGCTATAGGGCGTGCAGAGGTAGCAGTCGCTACCGGGCCCAGGAGCCTGAAGGGGCCCAAAGACCCTTGTGCCACATAAAAAGACACTGGCATTATAGAAAGTGCATGCTAGTCGTTACCCCTCTGGCTGGAGGGAAGGGGTTAGGCCAAGAATTTGGAATGGCGGGGGTGGGGGTGAGGTTTTTGCCCCAGGCAGCACGAAGACTATGTGCTTCCCTACCCCTGACCACAAAGCACTGAGGGAAGGGGGGGCCCAAGCTGAACTCTAGCACCAGGGCCCATGAGCCCATAGCTACGCCCCTGGGTCCAACCCTTGGTAGCCAAATGAATTAGCTCCAGTATCTAGTAAATCATTAAGAACTTTTGTTAGTGTTCATGAAACCTAGGGAGCTTCTTCCATTGATGCTGACAAAAATTTTGTTTTTCTTCATTTCTAATGTCAGCGGAACCATAGATTTTTAGAATCTGGGCTAAATCAATTGATAGGTGTCTACTGAGGTGCAAAAGTATTTTAAGGAGCATTGTATATGGGCCAATAAGATGCCTAGCTTGGCACAGAAAAGTATTGTATGATATTGGCATCCACTGGCCACTAAATTGCCTATAACCATCTATTGGGTCTAACTGAAGAGATCACATGTACTCTAGTAACCTATTTTCCGCTGCGGTGTGTAGCTGCTACCATCATGCCTCTCTGTACCCAACTGTTTTACAGATGGCCGATTTCATGTCCTAAACATGCTAATCTGAGGGAGTCTCAGGGGTTTTCAGCATCCTGAATCAGCGCACCGTGACAATAACACACGCTGCCAGAAACGGTGCAGTCAGGAGGACATAAAGTCATCTGCTGGCGCAGGCACGTGTCGCCAGGGCACCTGCTTAGAGCAGACACACATTTATTAGCGCAATATGGCGTAATGACAACAGTATGCTGTGACAGTAACATTCAGCTTTCAAAATGAATAACATACTGGACGCAGAACCTCAAGACATTTTACTTTAGTTAATAACGTGTTACAGAAGCAGCTTGCGCCCCCCTCTGCTCACCTGTTTTGGTGGCACTGATCCGCCTACCACTGTTTCCTCAGACTTGCTCTGTCCGTCCATGCAGCCTGTGGCCCTTCTCCTCTGCCCGTAGGGTGCGCATACGCAATCCCTCCGGCTCTTAAAAGCCAAATCATCACCCCCCAATATATGGTAACCCTGGGGTACTGAAGGCACCTTACCCTTTGGTAAGGTGTCTAAGCAATAAGGTTTTTAGTCTGCTACTTCCTGCAAAGGTGTCCTATATCTTGTTGTCTGCCTCTGTACCAACCTCCTTTTCACTGGATTTTTTTAATTAAATTTATTATTTACAAAAACATCAATAACTACACAAAAAAGACAGGATATAAGAAAAAAAAAATGTTATTCATACATTATCCTTATATTATCCTGGGCAGTGGCTCGCCTCAAGGAGAAAATATACAGAAAGAAAAAAAAAGTTAAAATCTCTCAAACGTGAGATGTCAGGTAGCTAAGGTCATACCAATATACAGCCCAGATTAATACAGTATAATTTAATTTTCTGTTTAATTTGCCCACCGCATTACTTCACCATTAATTCACCCTTCCATTGTCTGTTACAGATATCTTTTATATCATATCGTAGACAAATATATTTTCTCATAGAGAGAATACTTGTCTACTCTGATAGGCATTTCCATTCCAAGTCTGGATGTTCCTGAGACTTCCAGTTGATAATAACTATACTACGAGAAGCCTCCAGAATACGGGGCGCGACCCAGCACCCTTCTCTTGGAATCTGCGATTTCTGGGTTCAGCGTTATCTCTTGATTAGCCATTTGCAAAATCAGAGTGGAAATACCCTCCAAAAAGGTTTCATTTTCCTTCAACCCTAAAGCATATGCAACAGATCCCTCATTTCCCCACATCCCTCATTGCCTCCAAGAGAGACACTAGATTTGTGGGTTAGATTTTGCCATATGTGTCAGTGGGAGATATGCTCGCATGTGGGTCTTTTTAAAGCCATAGCCACATGGTTTGTACTTGTAGTATTTTTACTAATCCATCTGATTAATGCTTTTAATTTTAGCCGTCATGTCTGCGATTGATATTCCTAGATATTTTATGCTCTTTTGTTCCCATTCAAAGGCTTAACATTCCTTAATTTAGCTTTGTAGTTATGAAGGGACATTAAAGTTTTTTTTATATTGATGACCAATCCTCAGGATAGGTCACCAATATCAGTTCGGCAGCAGGCCATTGTCACGGATGATGTTGCAGATAGCTGGAAGTTATGGATAAACATCCGACTGGCTTGATCCCAAACTAAGGAGCATAAAGGTGACCCCTATGAAACTCTAAGAGCTCACCCTGACTGCTAAGCACATACAAGGGTCTCAGAGGTAGACGATTGCATGCCCTCGTACCTAGACTGTGTGACACCTGAAAACCCTATAATAGTGAGGGGACACGACCACCGGCTCCCTGCACTTAATACGGAGGGAGTCAGGGTCACCTAGAATCAAGCCACAAGGAAACACAATACAAGAAAGGACTTATCTGAACAAGCAGTAACAGAAGTCTTCCAGCAGTGAACACTTCAATCCAGGAAGTAGTATAAACTGCAAAGTGAGCCAGTATGGGAGGGAGTATAAAGGGAGGCAATTAGTGTAAATAGGTGACAGCTGGGAGAAGGAAAGGTGATGACAAAGTGAAACCAAAACAAAGAACATCATGCAAGAGGTACAGAAGAACGTCTGCCAGACCTTCTCAGAGAGCTGGCGGTGACAGCCATCTGCCAGCACCCCCGCCGATCAGCTGTTTGAAGAGAACGCAGTGCTGTCACGGACGCTGCCTTCTCTTCACTTTTTACCTGCTCAACGTCGTAATTACAGCAGCGAGTAACTTGATGTTTATATATTTATGGGTGGCTTCACATTAAGTTTTTGCCATCCATTTAATGTATACCGTACTTTGGGGAAAAGCACAGCACACTTTTCTATCCTGCAGTCCAATAAAAAGGCATATACATTAACGTAAACTTTTTTTTTTTTTTTTACAATGGAACTCTATGGTGAACAGATCCCACTGTATGGCATACATCGGAGGCATCCGTTAACATATATATATTTTTTATACTTTAAACGGATGGCAAAAATGTGATGTAAACCCACCCTAAAACTCTTCTTTTTCTGAGCTCAGTTTACACAAGGGCAACCTTATAAGTGACTGACAGCTATATCTGTAAATACACTCACTAGGAAAGCGCGCAAAAGATGCAGTAGCAAAAAACACCCAATATTAATATATCAAATGATAGTTAAGTGCTATGTACACCTTTGGGTGCAATTTTTTTTTAATGATGACATTTTACTTATTTTGGATTAAAAATAATTTTTTCAATTGGTCTTTATTAAAAAATAATCAACCAGTCACCAAGGGTTAACTGTTTGTCTAGCTGTGTGAATCATACTTTCACTTTGTGCCGGTTATCTAATACATTTTAACTCCAAATTACTAAAAGGTCATAAACACTTATTTAAGCCACACTCTTATCAGTGAGATAAGAATAGTGCTATAATGTTTATAAGGTCAGAGACAAGGAGCCATCAGCTGAGCTGCCTGATGGAACATAGTAACAACACAGAGCCTGATACTAGAGAATCTAAAAGCTGTACAGAGAAAGGGGCTCAAATGTTTAATAAAGACCAATTGAAAAAATTATGTGTAGCTCAAAATTAGTACAATGTATTATTTAAAAAAATGCTCCCAAAGATGTACATAGCCTTTAACCCCTTTAATCCACAGATGGTTTTTCATTTTTGTACTTTTCACTCCCTGCTTTTCCAGGGCCATACCATGTTTTCCGTTCAAATAGCCGTATAAGGGCTTGGTTTTTTTTGCGGGAAAAGTTGTACTTTCTGATGGTACCATTTAATATTGCATACAATGTAGTGGGGAGCTGGAAAAAAATTCCAAATAGGTTAGAATTGAAAAAAAAATTATAGTTTTTTGTTTTCATCGCCATATTCTGACCCATATAACCTTTTTGTAGTTATGTGTACGAAGCTGTGTGAGGGAACATTTCATTGATACCATTTTGGGGTGTGTGTATGACTTTTTGACCACTTTTTATTCCATTTTTTGTGGGAGGTGAAGCAACCAAAAAATGACAAATCATTTTGTCCATTTAGCCGTTTGCCGTATGGGAAAAAAATATTTATATATTTTAAGAGTACAGGTGGTTTTGCATGCAGCAATGCCCATGATGTTTATTTTTTTTTTATTGTTTATCTATCTTTATTTTGGGGAAAAGGGAGTGATTTGAATTTTTATATTTTTGAAATTTTTATATTTTTATAAACATTTATTTTTTATTATGCTTCTTTATAGTTCCCCTAGGGAACTTTAACAAGCAAGCATCAGATTGCTTCTCTCATAGACCCCAATGCAATAGCTCCATAAGGACCTATATGCGACAGCCTCGGATCGAGGCTGCAAATAAATAGTTAATGGTTTCACAATGGGACATCTGTCGAAGCAACATTTGCAAGTGATGATAAGCATGGGAAGTGCTCCCTCTTAGTTAGACTCAGCATCACACACTATGGATATTGTCTATTAACTATTACGGTATTTTTTGGTTTGCATGAGATGTCACATTGAGATCCTTTAACTGTTCATTTGCAATAGCATTTTAAATGTCTCTTTAGATAAAACAATATTTGGTGGTTTTTGTTACTGTGTCTTTTTTGTGTGCCTTCTAGATATGGGTTTTACAGGGCCTGCATGAGTTCATGTGTTAGCATTATCATATGCAGTAACCATGTCATATTACTCTCACAGGTGTTTGGGAGCTCTTAACATTTTTAAAGTGTCATTCATGTTGCTTGGGTTCTAATAAGGATTATTTCATTATTTATTTATTTTTTGGGTGTTCACATTTATACGTGGGTTTGTTGGGATTTATGCATCAAGGTGCACTGTGCTGGTGGCATTAATATGCTTGGCTTATGTATTTTCCTTTCCAAAGGCTGTATATGGGGGAGAGTCAGTTAATTTGCAGGACCTAGAGATAGTTGCCGGGTGTGGGCTGATCCCATCCCTCTCTAATTGGAAGCTGCTCATTGGAGGTGTAGGCTGTGTATGAGAGCAGAGTGAGCCATAAGGACTCCAGCTCTGTAAGTCTAGAGCAGGCAGCAAAATGACATTATATATACCAGCCCAGAGAGGAAGGTTTAGCGACTGTGCAAAGAACATTGCTGAGTATCTTTCAGAGAAGGTAATGCCTGTACTTTGGCTGTAGACTTCCCTACATTTTGGTTGGAGCTATAAACTTCAGGTTCCTCACTGTATTAAAGAGACAGTGTCACCGCCAGCTCTCTGAGAAGCTGTGGCAGACGTTCTTCTGTACCTCTTGCATGATGCTCTTTGTTTTGGTTTCACTTTGTCATCTCTTTTCCTTCTCCCAGCTGTCATCTATTTACACTAATTGCCTCCCTTTATATTCCCTCCCATACTGCCTCACTTTGCCGTCTATACTACTTACTGGATTGTGTTCACTGCAAGAGGCTGCAACTGCTGGTTCCTCAGATAAGTCTTTTCCTTTATTTGTGTTTCCGTGCTGGCTTGATTCTAGGTGACCCTGACTCCCTCCGTATTAAGTGCAGGGAGCCGGTGGTCATGTCTCCTCACTATTATAGGGTTTTCAGGTGTCACTCAGTCTAGGTACGAGGGCATGCAATTTTCTATCATAAAGATCTTTGCATGGGCAAAGAAGTCAGGGAGAGCTCTAGGGGTTTTATAGGGCTCACCCATATGTTCCTTAGTTTGGGATCAAGTCAGTCGGATGTTTATTTATAACTTCCAGTTTTCTGCAACACCATCGTGACATTATAAACCGCCATAACTGTCTTAAGCATGGATCCGGTTTCAGCCTTGATTGACCACATGCAGGGTCTTTCACTGGAGGTAGCAAATCTCTGTAAAACTGTGTCTCAGTTTCAGGTGACCGGTTCTGCTTGCGTTCATGGAGTTTGTTCCGAGCCTAAGATCTCGCTTCCGGATACGTTCTCCGGGGGTAGTGAGAATTTTGTTAGTTTTAGAGAGGCTTGCAAACTCCATTTTCGCCTACTTCCCCATTCCTCTCGTGATAAGGTGCAGAGGGTGGGGATCATCATCTCGCTGCTCAGGGATAACGCTCAGTCTTGGGCCTTTTAGCTGCCGTGGGGGCACGGCCCCTCCGATCGGTGGATGAATTTTTTGTAGCCCTGGGGCAGATATATGATGACCCGGATCGTATTGCTCTGGCTGAATCTAAACTGCGTCTTTTATGCCACGGTAAACAATCCGCAGAGATATATTGTTCAGAATTTCGGAGATGGGCAGCTGATACTGGTTGGAATGATGCTGCACTCCGAAGTCAATTTTGCCATGGTCTTTCGGAGGGATTGAAAGATGCATTTGCCTTTCATGAGAGACCTGCCTCCTTGGAGTCTGCCATGTCTCGAGCTGTTCGTATTGACAGGCGTCTTAGAGAGAGAGGAGAGATCACTCCTTCCTGTCATATTCAGTCCAAGGACAGTGGGGCGGTCTCATTCAGTGCGCAGGGGCCTCAGTCTCTCTCAACCCCCTCTGAGGAAGAGGCCATGCAGCTGGGTTTTCTTGCCTCTGATAGTAGAGGATTCAGCTCTCAGAGGAGGGTTTGTTTCTGTTGTGGAGGTATAAATCATTTGGCAAATGTTTGCCCCTCTAGGAGATTCAGGGAGTTTTCTGAGAGTAATAAAGAAACAAAAAGAAAAAAAAACTCTAAAAACTTTCCATCTGTTACTATTGGCAAGGTTGATGCGGAAATTGAAGGTTTGCCATTTGCTTGTAGTTCCCATTTTGTCCTACCTGCCAGGGTGGCGCTAGATAGCAAGAACATTGTTTGTGAGATTTTTGTAGATAGTGGAGCAGCTGTCAATCTCATTGATAATCAATTTGCTATAACACATGGTTTCCAGGTATGCACTTTGGGAAAGAATATACCTGTTTTTGCTATCGATTCCGCTCCACTTTCTCAAAAATCGTTAAAGGGCATAGTTCACAATATCTGTTTGACTGTGGGTAATGCTCATGTTGAGGATATGTCATGTTTTGTCCTAAGTGGATTACCTACTCCTCTAGTGTTGGGGCTACCCTGGCTCACTAAACATAACCCCACCATTGATTGGCAAGCAAGGCAAATAAATGGTTGGAGTGACTTTTGCAGAGAGAATTGCCTCACGGCGTCTCTTTCAGAGGTTTCTACCAAGACTGTACCATCTTTTCTCTCTGAATTTTCGGATGTGTTTTCACAGAGTGGTGTCCAGGAGCTGCCCCCTCACTGGGAGTACGATTGCCCTATTAATCTCATCCCAGGCGCCAAGCTGCCAAAATCACGTTTATATAATCTCTCCCAACCTGAAAGAGTCGCTATGCGTACTTATATCTCTGAGAGCCTGAGAAAGGGACACATCCGACCCTCGAAGTCACCTGTTGCCGCTGGGTTTTTTTTGTTAAGAAAAAAGATGGTTCTTTAAGACCATGTCTGGATTTCAGGGAGCTGAACTGTATCACAATTCGTGACCCTTAGGCCTCATGCACACGACCGTTGTTGGGTTCCGTGTCCGTTGTTCCGTTTTCCGTGATTTTCTGCGGACCCATTGACTTTCAATGGGTCCGTTGAAAATTCGGAAAATGCACCGTTTGTCATCCGCGTCCGTGATCCGTGTTTGCAGTCCGTCAAAAAAATATGACCTGTCCTATTTTTTTCACGGACAACGGTTCGCGGACCCATTCAAGTCAATGGGTCTGTGAAAAAACACGGAGGCACACAAGATTGTCATCCGTGTCTGTTTTTTTCCTATCATTTTCAAGGCAAACTTGACTTAGATTTTTTTTCCACTTTTTATGTCTGGTGATCCTCCAAAAATCAAGGAAGACACACGGAAACAAAAACGGAAACGGATCACGGAACAACGGAACCCCATTTTGCGGAACGGAACACAACAACGGTCGTGTGCATGAGGCCTTATCTGCTTCCTCTGATCCCGGACCTGTTTAACCAGATTGTTGGGGCTAAAGTTTTTTCTAAGTTGGATTTAAGAGGGGCATACAACCTAGTCAGGGTCAGGGAAGGGGACGAATGGAAGACGGCCTTCAATACCCATTTCGAGAATTTGGTTATGCCCTTTGAATTTGGTTATACAACATTTTGTGAACAGCATTTTATATCATTTAATGGGGAAATTTGTACTGGTGTATCTAGATGACATTTAGATTTTTTCTCCTGATTTCAAAACTCATAGGGACCACCTACGTCAGGTCTTGATCATTCTGCGGGAGAATAAATTGTACGCTAAACTGAAAAAATGTGTGTTTGCGGTTCCAGAAATTCAATTTCTGGGTTTTCTTCTCTCCGCTTCTGGTTTTCGCATGGACCCTGAGAAGGTCTGCGCTGTGCTTGATTGGGAGCTTCCTGAGAATCAAAAGGCGCTGATGAGGTTTTGGGGTTTTGCCAATTATTACAGGAAGTTCATTTAGAATTATTTCTCTGTTGTTAAGCCCCTCACTGATATGACTAAGGCTACTTTCACACTAGCGTTCGGGTGTCCGCTCGTGCGCACCGTTTGAAGGGGCTCACGAGCGGCCCCGAACGCATCCGTCTGGCCCCAATGCATTCTCAGTGGAGGCGGATCCACTGAGAATGCATCCGCCTGCCAGCGCTCAGCCTCCGCTCCGCTCAGTGAGCGGACACCTGAACGCTGCTTGCAGCGTTCGGGTGTCCGCCTGGCCGTGCGGAGGCGAGCGGATCCGTCCAGACTTACAATGTAAGTCAATGGGGACGGATCCGCTTGAAGATGACACAATATGGCTCAATCTTCAAGCGGATCCGTTCCCCATTGACTTTCAATGTAAAGTCTGAACGGATCCGCTCAGACAACTTTCACACTTAGAAAATTTTCTAAGTTTTAATGCAGACGCATCCGTTCTGAACGGATGCGAACGTCTGCATTATCGGAGCGGATCCGTCTGATGAAACATCAGACGGATCCGCTCCGAACGCTAGTGTGAAAGTAGCCTAAAAAGGGGGTAGATTTTTCCTCCTGGTCGGTAGATGCGCTTAAGGCCTTTTCTAGTATCAAAGAGAGTTTTGCTTCCGCTCCCATCTTGGTACAACCTGATGTCTCTCTGCCTTTCATTGTTGAGGTGGACGCTTCTGAAGTGGGTGTGGGGGCGGTCTTGTCTCAGGGTCCCTCTCCTGCCAAATGGCGACCGTGTGCCTTTTTCTCAAGGAAACTCTCCTCCGCAGAGAGAAATTACGATGTGGGAGATAGGCAGTTGTTGGCCATCAAATTAGCTTTTGAGGAATGGCGCCATTGGCTAGAGGGAGCCAGACACCCTATTACCGTGTTTACCGACCATAAGAATCTGGCCTACTTGGAATCAGCCAAGCGTCTGAACCCAAGACAGGCCAAATGGTCTTTATTCTTTTCTAGGTTTAATTTTGTTGTCACGTTCCGCCCTGGGGTTAAAAATGTGAAGGCTGATGCCCTGTCACGTTGTTTTCCGGGAGGGGGGAACTTTGAAGACCCCGGTCCCATTTTGGCTGAAGGGGTGGTCGTCTCTGCTCTTTATCCTGATTTGGAGGCAGAGGTTCAGGCAGCCCAGGCAGAGGCTCCTGATCTTTGTCCTCCTGGGAGGTTGTTTGTGCCTCTCGCTTTATGACACAAGGTTTTTAAGGAGCACCACGATACTGTCCTTGCTGGGCACCCGGGGAGTAGATCCACAGTGGATCTCATTGCTTGGAGATTCTGGTGGCTGGCTCTTCATAAGACGGTTGAGGGTTTTGTGGCAGCCTGCGAGACCTGCACTCGTGCCAAGGTCCCTCATTCACGGCCATCAGGTTCTCTCCTCCCGTTACCCATTCCTTCCCGTTCTTGGACCCATCTGTCCATGGACTTCATTACTGACCTGCCTCGTTCCTCGGGGAAGACTGTGATTCTGGTAGTAGTGGACCGTTTTAGCAAAATGGCACATTTCATTCCCTTTCCTGGGTTACCCAATGCTAAAACGCTGACGCAAGCATTTGTTGATTACATTGTCAAATTGCATGGCATTCCTTCAGACATAGTTTCTGATAGGGGCACGCAGTTTGTTTCCAGATTCTGGAAGGCCTTCTGTTCTCGCTTGGGGGTTCGGTTGTCGTTCTCTTCTGCTTTTCACCCGCAGTCGAATGGCCAGACCGAACGCGTCAATCAGAATCTGGAGACATATCTGCGCTGTTTTTTGGCAGAGAATCAGGAGGATTGGTGTTCATTTTTATCCCTTGCTGAATTTGCTTTAAATAACCGTCGCCAGGAGTCCTCGGATAAGTCACCATTTTTTCTGCATATGGGTTTCATCCGCAGTTTGGGACATTCTCTGGAGAGGGGTCTTCTGGTTTAGCTGATGAAGAGAGATTTTCCTCGTCTTTGTCATTTATTTGGCAATAGATTCACGGTAATCTGAAGAGGATGAGTGAGAGATATAAGCGTGTGGCAGATAAGAGACGTGTGCCTGGTCCGGACCTGAATGTGGGTGATCTGGTGTGGTTGTCTACAAAGAATATCAAACTGAAGGTTCCCTCCTGGAACTTGGGTCCTAAGGTTATTGGGCCTTACAAGATCTTGTCCGTCATCAATCCCGTTGCCTTCCGTCTTGATCTTCCTCAGACTTGGAAGATCCATAATGTTTTTCACAGGTCCCTATTAAAACCGTATGTCCAACCCACTGTACCCTCCTCTTTGCCTCCTCCTCCGATTGTTGTTGATGGTAATCTTGAATTTCAGGTCTCTAGGATTGTGGATTCTCGCATTATCCGCGGTTCTCTCCAGTACCTCGTTCATTGGGAGGGTTATGGTCCTGAGGAGAGGATGTGGGTCCCAGTGGCGGACATTAAGGCCACTCATCTTATCAGAGCATTCCATAGGTCCCATCCTGAGAAGGTGGGCTCTGAGTGTCCGGAGTCCACTCGTAGAGGGAGGGGTACTGTCACCACCAGCTCTCTGAGAAGCTGTGGCAGACGTTCTTCTGTACCTCTTGCATGATGTTCTTTGTTTTGGTTTCACTTTGTCATCTCTTTTCCTTCTCCCAGCTGTCATCTATTTACACTAATTGCCTCCCTTTATATTCCCTCCCATACTGCCTCACTTTGCGGTTTATACTACTTCCTGGATTGTGTTCACTGCTGGTTCCTCAGATAAGTCTTTTCCTTTATTTGTGTTTCCGTTCTGGCTTGATTCTAGGTGACCCTGACTCCCTCCGTATTAAGTGCAGGGAGCCGGTGGTCGTGTCCCCTCAATATTATAGGGTTTTCAGGTGTCACTCAGTCTAGGTACGAGGGCATGCAATTTTCTATCATAAAGATCTTTGCATGGGCAAAGCAGTCAGGGAGAGCTCTAGGGGTTTTATAGGGCTCACCCATATGTTCCTTAGTTTGGGATCAAGGTTAGTCAGATGTTTATTTATAACTTCCAGTTTTCTGCAACACCATCCGTGACAGACAGATTGGATATCTGTTTGAGGACTGCACCCAGCTGAGGGTACTGTGGAAATACAGATATACCCCCATTGGAGAATTGGGAGGATTGTGCAGGTTACCTGGAGAGGAACTCAGAGGGGACTTTTATACTGTCAACACCCCCTATAGACAGCCTTGGAAAATGCATGCTATGTATATGATAAGAACTGTGCCTACCTCTGCCAGCACATGTATTTGTGTACTTTTGAAGCTGCTAGCAAAGGTAGCATAACTACTGTACGGGGCAATAAGGGAGCATTCTACTGTTTGGGCACAAAGGGGACATGACTTCTGTGTAAAAGCACTAAGGCACTAAGGGGGCATCACTACTGTGTGGGGCACTAAGGGAGTATTCTACTGCAAAGGGTGCACTAAGGGAGCATTTTAATGTGTGGAGACACTAAGGGGGCATCACTAATGTGTGAGAACACTAACGGGACATTCTACTGTGTGAGGGCACTAAGGGGGCATCACTACTGTGAACCGAACACTAAAGGAGCAGTCTACTGTGAAGGGAGCACCAAGGGGGCATCACTACTGTGAATGGGGCACTAAGGAATCATTACTACTGTGTGGGGGCACTAACACGGAATAAGGGGAATAAATACTGTTTGGTGCACTATGGAGGCATACTGGGCCAAGGCAGTATACTATAAACTCTTGACTCCTCTCCTTTTCAGCATTAGTAAGCATTTTATTTCCATATTCTTTATATGACTAAATTAAGGGGGGGGGGGGGGAGGGTTTGTATGGCAATTGTCAATTGTTGGCAATCTTGACTAGTTGGATAGGGAAGGGGTTGCTTGGGAAGTTGCTTGGGGCCCATTCATAATTTTATGACATATCCCAGCAAATGCCATAACATTATCAGACAAGAATCCTCCTTTAAATATAGGGCATGGGCCAAAGCAGACTATGTTCTAGTCCAACAAGCAATGCCCATGTTTGACACAATCCACTAAAGCAACCCTCCAGGTTCATCCTTACCAAAGCTCAATAGCTTATGTGTGGATATGTGCAGAAATCCAGCTCTCGGTGCACTGATTTCATGGTAATCCTATGATAGTGTTTCTGCACAGCAGCCAATCAGAAGAGGCACAGCTGCAGGAAGAGGGAGGAGGCAGCAGCCTGAACCAATCATGAGACAGGGGGCGTGTCTCAGTCTACCTCAGACTTTTTTTAGGCATTGTAGATAAACTGAAGTTAGAAGTCATAGAGCACTGCTCTGCCCTTATGGAGCTGAGCTAAATAGCAAGTGAAGAGGGAATGAGACAGTAGGTGACGGTAGAAGCTGATTATCTGGCCGTGTGGTGGCATCATGCGGCGGCGTCCAGGAGCAGTAGAGGTAAGTGTAAGTGTTTTTTATTTTATAAAACTTGGGGCTGATCTGAGGCCATGGGGGGGATGAGAGGCATAATGGATGATAATGGGGGTGATGAGAGGCATCATGGCTGATAATGGGGGTGATGAGAGACATTATGGATGATAATTGGGGTGATGAGAGGCATCATGGATGATAATGGGGTGATGAGAGACATCATGGATGATAATGGGGAAGATGAGTGGCATAATGGATGATAATGGGGGTGATGAGAGGCATAATGGATGATAATGGGGGCTGATGAGAGGCATATTGGATGATAATGGGGGCTGATGAGAGGCATATTGGATGATAATGGGGGCTAATGAGAGGCATAATGGCTGATAATGGGGGCTGATGAGAGGCATAAGGGGCTGATCTGAGGCCATGGGGGGGGGGGTGAGAGGCATAATGGATGATAATGGGGATGATGAGAGGCATCATGGATGATAATGGGGGTGATAAGAGGCATAATGGATGATAATGGGGATGATGAGAGGCATAATGGATGATAATGGGGATGATGAGAGGCATAATGTATGATAATGGGGGTGATGAGAGGCATCATTGATGATAATGGGGTGATGAGAGACATCTTGGATGACAATGGGGAAGATGAGAGGCATAATGGCTGATAATGGGGGCTGATAAGAGGCATAAGGGCTGATATGGGGGCTGAAGAGAAGCATAGGGGCTGATATGGGGACTGATGAGAGGCATGGGGGCTGATATGGGAGTGATGAGAGGCATAAGGGCTGATATCGGGGCTGATGAGAGGCATAGGGGCTGATATGGGGGCTGATGAGAGGCATGGGGCTCTTTTCTGAGGTCTGATTGGGGGTCATTTACATTGGGGTCTGAGCTGACGTCTGATTGGGGGTCTGATCTGAGGTCTTATTGGGATCTTATTACCATTGGGGGTCTGATTGGTGGTCTGACCTGAGGTGTAATGAAAAATATTGTTTTCTTATTGTCCTCCTCTAAAACCTAGGTGTGTCTTATGGGCCGGTGCGTCTTAAAGAGCGAAAAATACGGTAGTTCATGATGATGAGGTTTTGCACTAGTATTTTAATTGACTCAGGTTTAAAGGGGTTATAGAATCCTATACAAAATCCCCCTTTATGACGGGCACCCCACGCTAAATATACTTGGCTCCCCGTCTGGTGTCGGGGGGTCAGCCAATGGCAGGTGGGGACGAGCCTAGCGTCACCCACGATGCTAGGAGGCTCGTTCCTGTCCCCGTTTTCATCCGGGCATGGGGAGAAGCAGCAGGGACCAGGAGCGACACAGGGCGAAGGAGGGCTTTTTATAGCATTGGATAACCCCTTTAAGGACAGAGCGGACACGAGAAATGTTTTTGAGTTGAAAACAGCAGAAGGTCGTAAGGATTTGACTGTGTGGCTTGAAGGACAGGGAAGAATCAAATGTTATCCCCAAGCAGCGTGCCTGTGACACTCAATAAAGTATGGAGCTATTAACTGTAATTGATAGATCTGGTGGGGGGGCTGAGTGACATAGGGAAAAGATGATGAATTCTGTTTTCTCCATGTTGAATTTTAAAAAGTGTGAGGAGAAGAAGGAAGATATAGCTGATAGACACGCTGAGATTCATTGGTGACTTTAGTTAGGGCAGTTTCAGTCGAGTGATTGGGTCAAAAGCCAGGTTGCAGCTGGTCCACAAGTGAGTAGATTGAGAGGTGGAAGGATAGTTAAAGGTGGACATGTGGTTCTAGGAAGATTTTATGTGAATGGGAGTAGCAAGATAAGATGGTGCGGTAGCTGGATAATGAGGACAGGTCGAGGGTAGGCTTCTTCAGTATGGGTGTGATTGTGGCATGTTAAAAAGAAGAAGGGAATACACCAATGATTAGCGATAAGTTGAAGAGTTGGGTTGAGGCTGGAAGTGAAAAGAGAGGTGGGAGGATTGTACAAGGTGGAAGAAGATGCAGAACAACAAACTGGCATTTCTGGACTGTCTTATAACAGTGGAAGAGGGAAGGAAGCTGGGAATAGAGGTCTATTGAAAACCAACACACACAGACCAGTACCTGCTATTTGATTCCCACCATCCTCTAGACCACAAACTGGGAATCATCCAGACTCTACACCACCGGGCAGAGAAAATCCCCACCAGCACAGAGGCCAAGGCGAAGGAATTCAAAAACCTCAGAGGGGCACTTAAAAATTGTGGGTATCCAGATTGGGCCTTTGTCAAAACAGAAGGAAGGAGAAGAAAGAGCACTAAGACTACCAGTGAGGGCAAGAAGCATGACAGACGCAAGAATATGGTTATCCCATATGTAGCTGGGGTGTCTGAGAAACTCAAAAGGATTTTTAATAAACATCACATCCCTGTCTGCTTTAAACCCAGCAACACACTGAGGTAACAACTGGTTCACCCAAAAGACCCAACGCCTAAACACAAGATGGACAACATTGTGTACGCAGTCCAGTGCAATGAGGAATGCTCAGAACTGTATATCGGCATAGAAGAGCCAAAACCTCTGGTCAAGATTCAGCCGTGTACTTACATCTAAAAGAAACAGGTCACACCTTTGAAGACAGTCAAGTACATGTTTGGATAAGGAGGCCGATTGGTACAAACGAGGTGTGAAGGAGGCCATCTATGTGAAAATGGAGTAGCCAAGCTTAAATAGAGGCGGGGGGGGGGGGGGGGGGGGGGGGTTAGAAATCTATTGTCTGCCACATACAGTGCTGTCTTTGACACCTTTTTCTGGGAGGTCATTATCACCTACTGACTCTAATTAGGATAATGGAATCAACACCTTTTTTTTTTTTTTTCTTTTTTTTTCAAATATAAATTTCTATTGATCAATTATATTTAGTAGTACATAGGCATGGAATTGATTTCGGTACATACATAATGCATCCATTGATGTTACTCAGTTTCAAAGAATCACATATATAATAGCATGACACGCACATACATGAGATTTGCACACAATATCGTTACCATCCATTATTAATAAAAACCGTCATATGAATAGAGTTGACCTACTGTTACCTCACATAAGTCATCTTAATTTTCCAACTTTTACCCCCTCCTCCCTCCCCCCCTAAACAATTCAGTGTCCCTCCTTCAACACAAGTAAAATAATCATCCTAATCGACCAGTAACCTCCCCAATGATCCTGCTATCTTATTCTTTAGATACCACTCTGAGCTCAAGAAGGGTTTCATAAGGGTTTTCAATTCTGCGTCTGAGTATACTGTTGACATGAAAGCCTTCCATTTTTTAAAGAACGAGCTGATTAATGACCCTCCAGCCTGTTCCACCTCCATTCTTTCCATATCAAAGCACCTCTTGATTTGTATGAATATCTCAGAAGCTGTCGGAACCTGAGATTGCAGCCAGTTTCTTAGAAGACAACGTTTGGCCGCCAAAATTGCTATGTGGACTACTGGAGCAAAGAGGTTACGATCTGTGGATGAGTGAAAAATAATAAATTCTGGTGTGATTGGAATCGTTATTTTCAGATGTGCCTTGATATGGTGTTTGACCATCTTCCAAAATTGGATGGAGTTTGGACAGGACCAGAGCCCATGAATCATGTCCGACCCCCTAAGGTGACATTTTAGACAAGCGACAATTCTAGATTGGTCTGGGTTTTTCCCAGCACAATTGAATCCATATATGGCTTTATGTACTATCCTAAAGTGTGTTTCTCTCCAGCCTTCATTCCAAGTTGATCTCCTGATCTTTTCTAAACCTGGTATAATTACATTTTCCGCCGATATGAGAGGAAAATCTTTTTTCCAGTGTGCAAAAACAGTGTCCGACAACGGTTTTTGTCTAATTTCCCTAAGTTATATATATAAATCTGAAAGGGATTTTTTTACTTTTCCCTGACCCAATAGCCTGTCCAAGATATTAGGAAGCATTATTGCCGCTGGGGATTGGGTTCTATGTTTAAGGAAGCTTACAATTTGCATATATGCAAACATGTGTTGGGAGTGAGCAAGTCCATACTTGTCCTTAATTTCCAAAAGGGAGTTAAGTCGCCCTTCCTGGCCATTCCAGATATCCCCCATTCTTTTTATTCCCTTTGCTCTCCACTCTCCAAAGTGTTTCGATTCCACTCCTGCCGCAAACTCTGGATGTCCCCAAATAGGCATGAGCTTGGAGAGCAAGAAGGGCAATTTAAGGACTTTACAAACCTCCTTTCCAGGTAGCTATGGTATCCCGAACCATGAGACTGCTTTTAATTAGGGGAGGGATATCAGCCAACCTAGCATGAAGCAGCGCTCCCAAAGACCAGGGCCTGACCAACTGAGATTCCAGCTTACAATTGGAGTAGAAGCTAGTGTCAATACAGTGTCTCAGTAATCCTGCCAGGTTATAGAGCCGAAGACATGGAAACGACAGCCCACCTTTTTGTTTTTCGGTAATTGAAGCTTACGTAAAGCTATTCTGGGCCTCTTACCTCCCCATAAAAAGGATCGAAAAGCTGATTCTAGCTTGTCCATGTCTAAATGTTTGAGCAAAAGAGGAATATTCTGCAGATGATAGAGTACCTTCGGGATACTGACCATTTTTAGTAGCTGACATCTCCCCCCCAATGACAACGGGAACTTTTTCCATCTATCTAAATCTGCCAGAATAGATTTAATAAGAGGAGGATAATTTAATAAATACAGAGATTCCGGACGCCTTCCTATGTGAATTCCCAAGTATTTTATTGAAGTATTAGCTATACGAATGGGAACATCTAGCTGGAAAGAAGGAGTATCTTTAGGGCCAGGGGCGTAGCTAAAGGCTCACAGGCCCTGGTGCAAGAGTTCAGCTTGGGCCCCCATTCCTTTAGTGCTTGTTGGCAAGGGGCAGGTGAGCACATAGCCTTCCTGCTGCCAGAGGCAAACATTGAAAGGGCACCCCCTCATGCCACATTCTTGACCTAACCCTTTCCCTCCAGCCAGAGGTGTAAATTGAAAAGCATGCACTTTCTATAATGTCAGTGTCTTATGTGGCACAAGGGTTTTTGGGCCCCCTCAGGCTCCTGGGCCCGGTAGCGACTGCTACCTCTGCACCCCCTATAGCTACGCCCCTGTTTAGGGCGATTATATAATAAGAGAAGTTCAGACTTTGTAGGGTTGGCCTTATAGCCCGAGACTGTTCCGAAGTCTTCCAAGAGCTGGAAAACTCGCTTCAGATCCCTCTTGGGATTTTCTAAAAATAATAAAAGGTCATCAGCGAAAAGGGCATGTTTTATGGTGATATTCCCAATTTTTATACCTTCTACACTGCGTGCAGAATTATTAGGCAAATGAGTATTTTGACCACATCATCCTCTTTATGCATGTTGTCTTACTCCAAGCTGTATAGGCTCGAAAGCCTACTACCAATTAGGAAATTAGGTGATGTGCATCTCTGTAATAAGAAGGGGTGTGGTCTAATGACATCAACACCCTATATCAGGTGTGCATAATTATTATGGCAAAATGGGTCAAAAGAAGGACTTGACAGGCTCAGAAAAGTCAAAAATAGTGAGATATCTTGCAGAGGGATGCAGCACTCTTAAAATTGCAAAGCTTCTGAAGCGTGATCATCGAACAATCAAGCGTTTCATTCAAAATAGTCAACAGGGTCGCAAGAAGTGTGTGGAAAAACCAAGGCGCAAAATAACTGCCCATGAACTGAGAAAAGTCAAGCGTGCAGCTGCCAAGATGCCACTTGCCACCAGTTTGGCCATATTTCAGAGCTGCAACATCACTGGAGTGCCCAAAAGCACAAGGTGTGCAATACTCAGAGACATGGCCAAGGTAAGAAAGGCTGTAAGACGACCACCACTGAACAAGACACACAAGCTGAAACGTCAAGACTGGGCCAAGAAATATCTCAAGACTGATTTTTCGAATGTTTTATGGACTGATGAAATAAGAGTGAGTCTTGATGGGCCAGATGGATGGGCCCGTGGCTGGATTGGTAAAGGGCAGAGAGCTCCAGTCCGACTCAGACGCCAGCAAGGTGGAGGTGGAGTACTGGTTTGGGCTGGTATCATCAAAGATGAGCTTGTGGGGCCTTTTCGGGTTGAGGATGGAGTCAAGCTCAACTCAGAGTCCTACTGCCAGTTTCTGGAAGACACCTTCTTCAAGCAGTGGTACAGGAAGAAGTCTGCATCCTTCAAGAAAAACATGATTTTCATGCAGGACAATGCTCCATCACACGCGTCCAAGTACTCCACAGCGTGGCTGGCAAGAAAGGGTATAAAAGAAGAAAATCTAATGACATGGCCTCCTTGTTCACCTGATCTGAACCCCATTGAGAACCTGTGGTCCATCATCAAATGTGAGATTTACAAGGAGGGAAAACAGTACACCTTTCTGAACAGTGTCTGGGAGGCTGTGGTTGCTGCTGCACGCAATGTTGATGGTGAACAGATCAAAACACTGACAGAATCCATGGATGGCAGGCTTTTGAGTGTTATTGCAAAGAAAGGTGGCTATATTGGTCACTGATTTGTTTTTGTTTTGTTTTTGAATGTCAGAAATGTATATTTGTGAATGTTGAGATGTTATATTGGTTTCACTGGTAAAAATAAATAATTGAAATGGGTATATATTTGTTTTTTGTTAAGTTGCCTAATAATTATGCACAGTAATAGTCACCTGCACACACAGATATCCCCCTAAAATAGCTAAAACTAAAAACAAACTAAAAACTACTTCCAAAAATTTTCAGCTTTGATATTAGTGAGTTTTTTGGGTTCATTGAGAACATGGTTGTTGTTTAATAATAAAATTAATCCTCAAAAATACAACTTGCCTAATAATTCTGCACTCCCTGTATGTCATTGGTCTGAGCTAATTTTCGTGAGAGCGGCTCAATGGCTAGGTTAAATAGCAGGGGGGATAACGGACACCCCTGCCTAGTTCCTTTACGCAATGCAAAGGGAGGAGAAACAAAACCCGGAGTGTGGACTCTGGCCTTCGGGCCACTATACAAGGCATTTAAGTATTGACGAAAAGGGCCAGTTACTCCCATGTTTTCCATCACGCTGCCCATCCATCCCCAGTCAACGTTATCGAAAGCTTTTTCAGCATCTATTGTTACCATTGCTGGGGATGGATGCGCCCCCGGATGCATTTTTATCTCATCTAGGATCCCCAACACCTTGCGAATATTAGTGACCCCTGACCTGCCTTGGACAAATCCCACCTGGCTAGGGGAAATTAGTTTAGGAAGTATAGATGCTAGCCTATCCGCCAGGACCTTGGATGCTAACTTCAGATCCACATTAATGAGCGAGATTGGACGATATGAGGAAGCCAGGGTGGGGTCTTTGCCTGGTTTTGGCAGTACTTTATTATGGGCCGTGTTTGTATATGTCGGAATCGTTTTCTCCTGCATATAACCGGTGAAAATGCTTGAAAGAGTGGGGGCTATGTCAGGGGCTAGTAGGCGATAAAATTCTCCTGTGAACCCATCTGGGCCTGGTGCTTTCCCCAAGGTGAGAGATTTAATCGTCCGTATCACATCTTCCGTAGATATAGGAGAATTAAGCATGGACCTATCTTCCTCCGTTATTTTTTAAAAGCCTGACTTCTCCTAGCCATTCCTGAACTCCTCTATTCTGGCACCCTGGAGTATCATATAATTTGGTATAAAAATCCTGTAGAATCCCATTTATCTCCTTGGGATGTGAACATATTTTGCCTGCGCTATCTAGAAGACTATGTATGGGAATCTGCCCCCTCTGTCCCGCAGCTAGTCTAGCTAGAAGCTTACCCGCTTTATTTCCGAATCTAAATAAATGTGCCTCCCACCTAGACTGCGTTAACTGTTCCCATTGGAGAAGCCATGACTCATACATCTGTTTTGCTTTGCGCCATTTCTGCTGCAAGATTGGATTGGGATTGCTCTGAAAAGCTGAGTACGCTGATCTCAACTCATCACTGAATTGCATTAGTTTTGTTCTAGTTGTGCGCTTTTTCCTATACATATACGCCATGACCTTTCCCCTGATCACCGCCTTTCCCGCATCCCACAACAACTGGGGGTCCAAGGTCTCCTTAATATCCTGCTGATATTCCATCCACCAACCATGGAGCATGTCACAGAAATTCTCATCTTTCACTAAGCACGTTGGGAACTTCCACAGAAAATCCGTTCCTCTCGGTATTCCATCTTGGAATAGAATCGTGACAGGTGCATGATCAGAGATCACCATATCTTCGATTCTTGATTCTGTGAAACGCCCCATGGAGTCCCTGTCAGCCAAAATGTAGTCGATACGTGACCACAATTTATGGGCTGCAGAGAAAAAAGTGAACTCTCTTCCCTCAGGGTGAGCCAGGCGCCAGGTATCCACAAGATTTGTATCAGCCAGAAGTCGCGTTAAGTGTACATCTTCCCCTCCTCTCCTACTGGGCAAGCTTAGATCTCTTTTAGATCTCCTACTGGGCAAGCTTAGATCCGATTCATTTGGCCCATATATATTATAGATGCTTAAGTCTCCCTTCACTGAAGTAAGATGCAGGTGTGACACTCACCCTCTCTCATCATGCTCATGGTCTAGTACTGTATAGGGTAAGCCTTTTTTCAATAAAGTGAGGACCCCTGCCTTTTTCTCTTTGGCCTCCGACCCAAATACCTCCCCCACCCACAGCTTCCTCATGCGATAGAAATCCTGTGCTGCCAGATGCGTCTCCTGAAAAAGCGCTATGTCCGCCCCTAATCTTTTGAGGTGCCTCAGAACCATCATGTATTTACCCGGTGATCTCAACCCTTTTATGTTCCAGGATACAATTTTTAGTGCACTAGCCATTAGGAAACAAAGCTACGTATTCTTTAGAGATACTTGTGAATCTGAAGCAGACACCACCCCTATCCCACCCCCCCCCCTTCCCCAGAGCAATACCCCAACCCTAAACTTAAACATGCTGTCTAAGATGAATCCATCCTATACAGTTAAAACATATAACATTATCTCACATATTCTGACTCCACTTTTTTCCAGCAAAGCAGTTAGCATGGAATCAATATATGACAAAGCATATTCACCTAGAAGCAAAATATACACATTGATATCATAGGTTCAAGCTGACAGTACATATAAAAATGAAAATAAATGTAAGAAGAAGCGGAAGACAGCCCCTGCAAAATTAACTCATTCCAATCTGGAATAGCCTCCTCAAAGATCTGAAGTTCCAACCGGTACATGTGTAAACTATAACCTGCACACGGATAATCACTTACAGTTCCTCAGTGATTTCACAATGAAGTGAACTTTAATGGCACCTGGCATCGGTAACCTAGGAACCGCAGGACAGGATAGGCGTCCCCTAGTTTGCTCAGGGACGCTGCAAACTGTTATTTTTCCAAACTTCTGACGAAGTTCCTGCATACTGTCAGTCTGCAATAAGGTCCCAATCTTAGTTGTCTCCACTTCAACTGCCCGGGGGTTCATTTCGGCGGGAAGAAGAAAATGGCTCCTTTCCTGATACCACCCTCCTGGGTGGCCTGGGTGGTTTTGGAGATGTTGGGGCCTCCGAGTATTCCAGGGCAGGTAAAGAGCGTCTATCCGGAGCTAAAGACTCCCTAAGCTGTATTCTCGCCTCATCCGGGTTATCGAATGTAGCTGTCGAGCCATCAGGCAGTGTGACCCGTAGAACAGCTGGGTACAATAAAGCGAAGCGTATTTGTTTCTTATAAAGGACCGTGCAGATCGGGGAGAATAATTTCCTTCTCTTTGTGACCTCGGCCGAGAAGTCCCCAAACAATAGAATGCGCTGCCCTCTAAGCGATACCCCATTGCCTTTTTGCTTATAAGCTCTAAGCAGTGCCGCTTTGTCTGAGTAGTCAAGATATTTGACAATGACCTGTCTGGGTCTTGTATTGCGGTCGGGTCGTACCTGCGATCTAGGTGGTCTTGTGGATGTTTCTGGAGGGATCTCCCTGCCCACTCTGTGTGCTCTTTCCACTTTACAGGGCGTAAGCCCTAAGGCTCTGGGAAGTTCAAGCTCACATAAGGATATAAGTTCCTTTGCTGGGATATGCTCCGGCACCCCCACTATACGCAAGTTGCTTCTTCTCGACCTATTCTGCAGGTCGTCTATTTTTGCCCACAACCTAGCGTTTTCGTCGACCGCTTGGGTCAAGTGATTTTTTATTATCACGTTATCTGTTTCCACCGCTTCTAACCTGGTTTCCAGCTCCTACAGGTGGGCTGAGTGCTGTTTGATCTCAGCTTGTAGCGTCCCCAGGGACTGCGCCACGGTGGAGGAGAGGGCCTCTTGGAGATCCGGTATTATACGGGTGGCAACCTCCAGTGCTAGGTGCTTGTAGTCGATAGATGTCCCACTAGCTTCATTCAGGAGGTCTCCAGAGTCCTCTGGTAAATGGTTTGGGGATCGCTCTCCCTCGCCTTCATCTGGCGGAGCCGCCATCTTAGAATCCGCGTGCTTGTCAGCTTTCGCCGAGTTTTTCTTTGCTTTGCTCCCCATAGGAATCAGATACCGGTCCATAGACCGAGGATCCGGAGTCAGAGCGCGTGGGACCAACTACAGATTTAATCCTGTAGCTGGAAAGTTGAAGGGAGCCGTTCAAAACTTGCTTCTGGCACGGAGCTGCTACTACACGCTGCCGCTCATGCTGGCGCCGGAACCGGAAGTCTCAACCTTCTTAATGGTGTCGGCCAACAGTCGAATCAACACCTTTGACCCCATGCTGGGTATAATGACCTCTGACCCCATGCTGGGTATAATTACCAGATGTTGATTCAGTTACATATTTATTCCCAGAGAATTCTTGTACAGTCACTCAGAATTGAGAAAGCTCGATGGAAGAACGAGTGAAACGTTTTCAAGAAATCTACAGTAAGTCCAGTTCCCTTGATTTATTCTTTACAGATATACCATGACCTGGATAAATGAGAACCTTCACAGACATGTTCTCAACCTGAGAACAGCCTGCATGACCAGGCATCTAAGTGCAAAGCACGAGCTGCAGTGGAGTAGAAACCAAGAAAGGTCCCTGGCTCCTCCTGGTTCCTATTCTGCTGCAGTCTCGGACTCTTCATCCACCTCTGGAGTGACAGTGCCACCTGCCACCCCGCAAACAGAGGATCTGCCAGCAACACCAGCACCTGGGTCACTAAGCATCTCCACAATGTCCCAAGGAAGCGTTCAGCTCTCCATCTCCCAAACGCTGGAGAGGAAGAGGAAGTACCCCCCTACCCACCCGCGATCCCTAGCCCTGAATGCCAGCATTTCTAAATTACTGGCCTTTGAAATGCTGTGATTCCGTCTGGTCGAGACGGATAGTTTTAAAGGCCTTATGGTGGTGGCTGTCCCACAGTACGTCGTGCCTAGCCACCACTACTTTTCCAGGCGTGCCATCCCTACCCTGCACAACCAAGTGGGGGACAAAATCAGGTGTTCACTACGCCATCTGTGGCAAGGTCCACCTAACTATGGATACGTGGACCAGTAAGCACGTCAGGGATGCTATATCTCCATAACAGCACACTGGGTGAATACAGTGGCGGCTGGGCCTGAGGCGGATAGCAGTTTGGCACATGTCCTTCCACCACCGAGGATTGCAGGGCGCTTCAGTTTGCCTCCTGTTGCTTCCTCCTCCTACTCCGCTTCCTCATCCTCTACCGGCTCCTCATCCGGTCAGCGTAACACCTTCGCCACTAGCTTCAGCACAGCCAAGGGTAAACAACAGCAGACAGTTTTAAAACGTATCTTTTTGGGGGACAAACCCCACACCACGCAGGAGCTGTGGACGGGCCTTGAACAACAGACCGATGAGTGGTTGGTGCCAGTGAGCCTCAAGCCCGGCCTGGTGGTGTGCGATAATGGGCGAAATCTCGTAGCAGCTCTGGGACTAGTCGGTTTGATGCACATCCCTTGCCTGGCACATGTGCTGAATTTGGTGGTGCAGAGGTTCCTTAAAAATTACCCCAACATGTCAGAGCTGCTGCATAAAGTGCGGGCCGTCTGTGTGCGCTTTTGGCGTTCTCACCCCGCTGCTGCTCGCCTGTCAGCAATGCAGCGTAACTTCGGCCTTCACCGCCTCATATGCGACGTGCCCACAAGGTGGAACTCCACCTTGCACATGCTGGCCAGACTGTACGAGCAGCAGCAAGCGATAGTGGAGTTTCAACTGCAGCACGCACGGGTGAGTTGCTCTGCGGAACAGCACCACGTCACCACCAATGACTGGGCCTCAATGCGAGACCTGTGTTCCTTATTGCACTGTTTCGAGTACTCCACCAACATGGCCAGTGCCGATAACACCGTTCTCAGCGTTACTTTCCCACTTCTATGCCTCCTTGAAAAAACGCTGCTGGCGATGATGGAAGAAGATGTGGCACAGGAGAAGGAGGAGGAAGAGGGATCATTTCATAGGGTTTCCGGCCAGTCATTCACAAGTGGCTCCGAGGGTGGGTTCCTGCACCCACAAAAGCCAGGTACACAATTGTCCAGCCAGGGCACAGTTCTAGAGGATGACAAGGTGGAGGATGAGGAGATGGAGGAGGAGGAAACGTGTTCACAGCAGGGTGGCACCCAAACCAGCTCATGGCCATCACTGGTACGTGACTGGGGAGATACAGAGGACACAGACGATACACCTCCAACAGAGGACAGCTTTTCGTTGCCTCTGGGCAGCCTGGCACACATGAGCGATTACATGCTGCAGTGTCTCAGCAACGACCGCCGAGTTGCCCACCTTCTAACTTGTGCTGATTACTTGGTGGCCACGCTGCTGGATCCCCATTACAAGGACAACGTACCGTCCTTAATTCCGCCACTGGAGCGTGATCGTAAGATGCGCGAGTACAAGCGCACGCTGGTAGACGCGCTGCTGGTGGCATTCCTACCTGACAGCGGGGGCACAGTGGAAGCACAAGGCGAAGGAGGAGGAAGAGGTCGCCAACGCAGCTGGGACACCACCAGCACCTCTGAAGGCAGGGTTAGCTTGGCCGAAGTGTGGAAAAGCTTTGTCAGCACGCCACAACAACCAGCACCACCAGCTGATATGGAACGTCTTAGCAGGAGGCAGCATTTCAGCAACATGGTGGAGCAGTATGTGTGCACACGCCTACATGTACTGAATGACGGGTCTGCCCCCTTCAACTTCTGGGTCTCCATATTGGGCACATGGCCTGAGCTTGCTCTTTACGCCTTGGAGGTGCTGGCATGCCCTGCAGCCAGTGTATTGTCTGAACGTGTGTTTAGCACGGCAGGGGGCGTTATCACAGACAAGCGCAGCCGCCTATCCACAGCCAATGTGGACAAGCTCACGTTCATTAAAATGAACCAGGCATGGATTCCACAGGACTTGTCCGTACCTTGCGCAGAATAGACATGTATACCGGCCTTAACCAGCCATTGTTATACTACAGCGCAATTGCTCATTGTTGTATTTTGGATATTTCACACTTTTTTGGAGTGTACCCTAATTAAAAATAAATAAATACAATTAAAACAAAAAAACAGTGTTGGCTACCTCGTCCTCCTCCACCGCCGCTTCCACCTACACCGCTACGTCCTCCGCCACCTCAAACTCCTACTCCATATCGACCTCCACCTCATAAATCAAGTTTTTTTATTTTTATTTTGTTACATTTTCTCTTGAAATTCACCAATTTTTGGGTGGGATATACCACTGCTATACCTAGTAGACAGGTAAAAATAAATCAATAATTTGTCTGTTACATATTCGGGTGAAATTCACCTATTTTTGGGTGTGATATACCCCGGCTGTACCTAGTAGACCGGTAAAAACATTTCACTAATTTGTCTGTTACATTTTCTGGTGAAATTCGCCAATTTTTGGGTGTGTAATACCCCTGCTCTACCTAGTAGACAGGTAACATTTCACTAATTTGTCTGTTACATATTCGGGTGTAATTCACCACTTTTTGGGTGGTATATACCCCGGCTGTACCTAGTAGACAGGTAAAAACATTTCACTAATTTGTCTGTTACATTTTCTGGTGAAATTCGCCAATTTTTGGGTGTGATATACCCCTGCTCTACCTAGTAGACAGGTAACATTTCACTAATTTGTCTGTTACATATTCGGGTGTAATTCACAAATATTTGGGTGTGATATACCGATGCTATACCTGGTAGACAGGTAATAAAAAATTACTAATTTGTCTGTTACATATTCGGGTGAAATTCACCAATTTTTGGGTGTGATATACCCCTGCTCTACCTAGTAGACAGGTAACATTTCACTAATTTGTCTGTTACATATTGGGGTGAAATTCACCACTTTTTGGGTGGTATATACCCCGGCTGTGCCTAGTAGACAGGTAAAAACATTTCACTAATTTGTCTGTTACATTTTCTGGTGAAATTCACCAATTTTTGGGTGTGATATACCCCTGCTCTGCCTAGTAGACATGTAACATTTCACTAATTTGTCTGTTACATATTCGGGTGTAATTCCCCAATTTTTGGGTGTGATATACCACTGCTATACCTAGTAGACAGGTAAAAAAAATCATTAATTTATCTGTTACATATTTGGGTGAAATTCACCAATTTTTGGGTGTGATATACCCCTGCTCTACCTAGTAGACAGGTAACATTTCACTAATCTGTCTGTTGCATATTCGGTTAAAATTCACCAATTTTTGGGTGTGATATACCCCGGCTGTACCTAGTAGACAGGTAAAAACATTTCACTAATTTGTCTGTTACATTTTCGGGTGAAATCCACCAATTTTTGGCTGTGATATACCACTGCTATACCTAGTAGACAGGTAAAAAAATTTCATTAATTTGTCTGTTACATATTCGGGTGAAATTCACCAATTTTTGGGTGTGATATACCCCTGCTGTGCCTAGTAGACAGGTAACATTTCACTAATTTGTCTGTTACATATTCGGGTGAAATTCACCTATTTTTGGGTGTGATATACCCCGGCTGTACCTAGTAGACCGGTAAAAACATTTCACTAATTTGTCTGTTACATTTTCTGGTGAAATTCACCAATTTTTGGGTGTGATATACCCCTGCTCTACCTAGTAGACAGGTTAATACATTTCACTAATTTTTCTTTTACATTTTTGGGTGACATTTTACCATTTTTGCCGTGAATAAACCCCTGCTCTGCATAGGTGACAGGGACCGAAATTTTTTAAAATCATCTGTTCCATTGGTGGGTGACATTAACCCATTTCTGGCCATGAAAACCCCTGCTCTGCATAGGTGACAGGGAATTAAATTTGTAAAATTATTCTTTAATTGTCCCTTTCATTCGATCCTTCCGCTTTAATAACTTGTCCCACATTTCCGCTCGATCACATTGCAGCCATTGACCTCCCTTGGATGTGGTATCCCTTTCTCACGCTCCCTCTCCGGCGTGGAATCCTGATTCGCTGATAACCGTGATCAGGTCATGGTAGGCTCAGAAAAGAACATCAAAAGTTGATAGAGAAGATATCCAAATGGATCGTGAACATCAGGGGGACGTGCGACATGGTGGGGCAGTAAGTGTGCACACACCTACCCGAACTGACTAATGGGTCTGCCCCCTGCAACTTCTGGGTCTCCAAATTGGGCACATGGCCTGAGCTTGCCCTTTACGCCTTGGAGGTGCTGGCCTGCCCTGCAGCCGGTGTATTGTCTGAATGTGTATTTAGCACGACTGGAGGGGGTTATCACAGGTTATATTTCCCAATGTTTTGGGGTGTACCCTAATTTTAAAAAATAAAAATACATTTAAAACCAAAAAGCAGTGTAGGCTACCTCCTCCTCCACCGCCGCTTCCACCTACACCGCCACATCCACTGCCTCCTCAACCTCCTACTCCATATGGACCTCGTCCTACTAGATCAAGATTTTAATTTTTTATTTGTACGTATTTTATGTCATTTAAAGTCATTTTTTTCTCCACATTTGTTTGCAGAGAACCTGCCATGCTCTTAACCACATTTTGATGCCATTTGCAGCCCTCTAGCCCTTTCCATGACATTTTTAGAGCCATTTTAGTGCTCAAAAGTTTGGGTCCCCATTGACTTCAATGGGGTTCGGGTTCGGGGTCAAGTTTGGGTCCCGAACTCAAACTTTTTTGTCAAGTTCGGCCGAACCCGTTGAACCCGAACATCCAGGTATCCACTCAACTCTACTGGTGAGTTGTTATTTGGAGGGTATGATTGAAAGATTTTCCTCAGTGGATATGTGGGATGAGCACCGAGTAGTTGTGTAGAGCGGTTGTGGAGATTGTTGGTTGAAGTTTTTTTTGATGTTGTCAATTTTATTGCTGAGATAAGGGGTATGAGATAGGGCACTGGGGAATGGAGTGGGGAGTTAAAAGTATTAACTGTTTGGGGCTGTGGGACAGTATAAGAGCAGTGAAGTAGTCCTGTTTGGAAGCGGTGACAGCAGGCTTGAAGTTGAGAACTGCTTGTTTGTGATGAGGTTTTTACTGGAGTATTTTTTCTTCCAGTGTTGCTTTTGCTTAATTGGCAACTGGTGATTCCATCCATGGTGAATCAATACTTCTTACTGTGCAATCAAAGTACAAAGTATATTCTGATGTTTCTGCCCAAAGTTTGTATTAGCAATTAATGGGTTAAAACTTAAAAGATAAGTCCCAGCTGCACAAATCCGCCTTCTGTTTCCTTCAAATTAACACATAATCAGTACGGTTATTAACTATATCTGCCAGCAACTCAGGCTGTTCAATTTCTAAATTAATAAAGGGGGAAAGGAATTATAAATGGATGCCAGGCTTTTAATTAATTTTCTCCTCAATTTAAAGAAAGTATCTGTGGCTCCCTGACGCTTTCAGGGTCAGGTATCTCAACGCGACAAAATCCAGTGCCGTAATCCAAAATCAATGTAATCAACTCGGTGGTATTCTTTAATCTAACACAGATTTGCAGCTGGTTAGTACTCTATTCAATGTATGGGCCTGAAGAATTTTACCTCGATTATGAACGCCACCCAAAGACATACATGAAAAGATTTCAAACACTACCCCCAGGAAATATTCTTAAAGGGGTTAAATGAAATTAGCAAAACTCAGCTGCTTCCTTTTCAGAAACAGTGCCACTCTTCACCTTGGGCTAGGTCTGGTATTACAGCTCAGCCTCATTCAAGCAAATAGGGCTGAACTGAAGTACTAGGTACAAGCTCCATGTTTTTTTGTCCCTCCGAAACCCATCACTCATGCCAAAAAATAACCGGATCCCCATCGGATCCAAATCTAGTCAATGGGGTCTGTGGTGAACGGCATTATCCGGCTAGGCTGGGGCTGGATCTGTCAGACTGTTCTCTGTCAGAACAGCCTACCGGAGCAGTTGAATGGAGGTGTGAACGTACCCTTGGCACACCTGACCTTGGTCTGAATACACCCAAGAGCTCTACCATGTTGGGGTGGACCATCCAATCCTGTGATAACATTAGGGATGAGTAAATCGACTTCAGATGAAACATCCGAAGTCGATTTGCATAAAACTTTATTTGACTACTGTACGGAGCAAGCGTTCTGTACAGTATTAGAATGTATTGACTCAGATGAGCCGAAGTTATTACTTTGCGAAGTCTCGCAATACTTTGGGTAATAACTTTAAAAATTAATTTCTACTGTTAAAAACCTTTTCCCGACCTTGGGTTCGGTTCCAAGTGGTACAGTATTCAAACAAAGTTTTATGCGAATCGACTTTGGATGTTTAATCCGAAGTCGATTCGCTTATCCCCAGATAACATGATCGCCACCCACATGATGGCAGCAGCAGCCATCACTGTGTGCTGTGTAAGCTGCAAAAGAAACCGCTACAGACCACTTGTGTCTACTCCTTGGGATCCAACCTTCGCCTCCTGGATTGCTGCATGCGATTCTATTTGGGGAATCCCATTCCCACGGATTCAAAGCTTTAGCCCCATATGCGGTATGTCAGACCGACAGGGGATTTATACGTGAGGTCACGGTGTGAGCATTAGGTGGGCCAAGGGAAATACAGTTATGGTTACTCACGGTTATGTCGTTCCTGGGCAGGCCTGCACAAGTGATGAGGAGAACGGCACAGGAATTCTCTGGGGCAAACTCTGGTGTAAGGGACACAGGCCAGATGGTGGTTCGAGGTGCCCTTGATGGTCTGTATTAATGTGCCTATGGCAAGGTCCCTTGCAGTCGTGACGCCAGTACCTTTTATGGTGGTACAACCATTTACTGTACTGTTAACTGAGGAATTGGAGACTGAGACAAGGATGGTGCAATCCAACTTATAAATTTTACTAAACGTTGCTCCTGGTAATGGTAACATCCAAGTATAAAACAGTCTCTAATACATCCAGACATGAAATACAGTCTCTTTAAGATGGACAGAGGTAAAGCTGCAAGAGGTCCACTGCTTACAGGTGTGATGTCTGTCTCTGAGGCTATTAATGATATAAGTTTTATGCTTACTGGTAGAGGACTTCTACGCTGGTCCCAGTTATCCCAGTTCATGTTTAATGAGGACTTGGAAGACTTCTGCAAGGTGTTTCAAATGGTCTTTGTAGGATTTGGAATAAATAATGATATCGTCCAGATAGAGTAGGACAGTCTCGAAGTTTCTATGGCCTAAACAGCGTCCCATTAGTCGTTGAAATGTTCCTGGTGCATTACAAAGTCCAAAGGGCATGTAATTAAACTCGAATAGGCCCATGGGGGTGGTAAAAGCAGTTTTCTATCGGTCTTCCGGAGTCATGGGTACTTGCCAGTATCCACTGGTCAGATCAAGGGTAGAGAAATAGGCTGATGACCCCAGTGCTGTCAGGGATTCTTCAATTCTGGGTAAGGGATAGGCATCCTTGTGGGTGATTTGATTAATTTTTCTGTAATCCACACAGAACCTGATGTTATGATCCTTTTTCCGGACAAGAACTAGTGGCGGAGCCCATGGACTATGGCTGTCTTGGATGATATTGGAATCCTTCATCTCCCAGATCATTTGTTTCACAGATTGGTACATCGTTGGTGGTATAGTACCTTTATTTTATTGGAGGGTGAGAGCCGGTAGGGATAGTGTGTTTGATTCCACGGACTTCCACATAATCCGTAGAGTCCTTACTGAAGGCTTGATGATGTTCCTTCACGATGTTCAAAACTCCTTCAATTTGTTTTTTGGGTGTAGAGCTGTCTCCCACGTTGAGTTCTTCCCACCAAGATGCAGGCGGAGCATGTTCGGGAGTACTGGAGCCCTGCGCAGATTGTTCTACTTTAATTGCAGGCATGCTGATGACATCCTGGAAATTTGCAATAACTGAGCAACAGGATAGTGTTTAGTGAGGGTAATGTGGTGATCATTCAAGTTTAGGAGACGGACAGGCACTTTACCTTGGGAAACAGTTACTAAGCTCCTCGCGGCTTTGACTAGAGGATGATCATCTAGCGCGAAGGGCTCTACCATGGCTTGGTAGTCTTGACCTTGAATTCCCAGGGCGGCACGGCACCAAATGAGTGTCTCGGTATTTGGTTTAAGGATCACAGGTTTGTTACCTTGGATAAGGACACAGCAGATTTCCCCTTTCTCATTGGCGAATTTATGTTGTGCGCTTAACACACGGATGGCCTGTTGTATGACCCTTTTGGAGGCAGGTGAAGCAGTAGGCATAGATTGGCGTAATGCCTCAAACATTTCAGTGTAACAATTCCTAAGGACATTCATTCCTAGGATTACTGAAGAGCCACCTTTTTCTCCGTCTTGTACAACAATACCTTGTCGAGGTAGGGTGGTTTCTCCTACTTGCAGAGTTGGCTCCCAATACCCATGTATTGACACGGATTTCCTGTTGCTGGCTGTAAGATCCAACCAGGATTCTGGTGGTTGCGTAAGTTGGCTCTGGTCCCAGTATTTATCAAATGCAGGCCGTTGAATGGTAGTGACCTGAGACCCGGTGTCCAGTAGGGCGACAAAGGGAACTCTGTTAATTCGGATTGCCACTTCCGGACGGGATCCTACATATCTGGGCATGCAGTTGGGATCTTGTAGACCTACTGGTTTACCTCTCGAGGGGCGGTCCTTAGCCTCGAGGGTTTCTCTTTTAACCACCAGCACATTGTTTCCGTATGCCCTGACTTATGATAGTAGGTGCAAATAGGTCGCCTGGAGGTCGGCGTTGGAGTTGCCATGTAGGTGCCCGCCAGGGCCTCTGGGATATATATCTTTGTATTTAGGAGGGAAAACTTCTCTTCGTACAGGTGTCTCATCCTCCAATAATAAAGGCTTCTCCCACTGTTCTAATTTCTGACACACCTTCTCCAGGCTTTTTGTCAAGAAGTTAACCTGTTCTGTCAAGGCTGCTACGGCATCAGGGACCAGAGTTTGAGCTGCTTGACTGGCTACCGGACAACACGTGGAAGGGGTAGCAGGCGTGTGGACAGGGGTTTCAGCAAATTTAGCAGGCTCTGGTTGCGGACTCTTCCCCAGAATGCTAATGGCTAGCTCTTTAAAGTCCAGGAAGGTGACATTTGGGTGCTGTGCAGCTAACATTCTCAACTGGCTTTTTAGGTTGTCAGTGTTAACACCTTCAATGAATTGCTTTTTCAAAGTTTTGTCTTGGTTCTCCGCCTCACGGGGGTCTACCTGAACCACAGCTCTAAGGGCTTCTTGTAAAGACAATGCAAAGTCTCTGAGTGACTCACCGGTTTGTTGTTTCGTGCTGAAGAACCTCGTTTTGACCTCTGACACGGTCTTGGGTTCGAAGGTGGTGTAGAGTCTCTCGAAGATCTGTCTCAGTGTTCTCCTTTCAGAGCTGGGCCAGGACTTCACCTCCCGGAGTGCGGCTCCTTCTAGTTGCGCTAGGAGTATTTCCATTTGCTGCTCTGTGGAAACAGGGTACAACCTGAATAAGGCACACATTTTCTCTTTAAAGTCTCTTAGGGTGTGAGCTTTCCCAGAGTATCGGGGGAACCAAGGGGCCCCAAAGTAGTAGGGCATGGTTAGTGATATCATGCTGGCTGGTGGTGCACTGAAGCCAGCTGCTGCTGCTGCAGGGGATCCGCTGAGGTCAGGCTGCGTGGCTTCTTCCTGAGCAGACTTGGCAATGACAGTTTATTTAAATGCTGCAGGCTAAATTTGACTTTATACAGTTTTTGAATGGAGTTGCTATAGGCAACCGTTGCAGGTGTATGGCCCTTTAAGACGAGCGGTGCAGGCCGGAGATACTATTGAGGGAAACTCTTATTAAATGCCCTCTTGTTACTGATGGAGGATTTTCACAGGCTGAGGAGTAAGGTCGGGGCCTTTACTTGCGTTTATCCCCATGGAGGTTGGCTGGCAATGCGACGGTCCGCCTCTCTTGCACGCATGCCAGATCTCGCAATCCGCGAGCGTATGTCACACACAAGTCCCGTCATAAGGGGCGGTGCTACACTCTGCATACAGCTCGGCCTCTCCGGACCGCTACAGGAGTGGTAGGCGTCACTCTAACTTATTCTTTTGCATATGGAGCGGTGCACCAACTCTTTCCGCTCTGAGAGGGGGTGTAACTTATTTTTCCGGCCAGGCTGCTCTGTGATGGCGCAGCAAACAACTACAAGTCCTTTAGGCGGCCATTTTAAGTGCAAAACAGTCCATTCAAATAGAGCAAGCAGCATTATTGACTTTTGAAATATCCACAATTTTGCAGTTTTAAAAATGCGGTTTTGTAGTAGAAGTGTAGCGCAATACATGCAGACAGTCTCTAAACAGCCTAAATAGTTCTTTGGCTCAATAAAAGCAATCCAACAGTTGGGGCTCATTCACAATAGGCAGTCTATAATGGCGCAGGGGTTTACAAATCCTGTTCACACAGTTCATTAAAGGCACAAAGCAATGGATCCTGTTCGTGTTAACTAAGGAATTGGAGACTGAGACAAGGATGGTGCAATCCAACTTTTACTAAACGTTGCTCCTGGTAACGGTAACATCCAAGTATAAAACAGTCTCTAATACATCCAGACATGAAATACAGTCTCTTTAAGATGGACAGAGGTAAAGCTGCAAGACGTCCACTGCTTACAGGTGTGATGTCTGTCTCTCAGGATATTAATGATATAAGTTTTATGCTTACTGGTAGAGGACTTCTACACTGGTCCCTGTTATCCCAGTGCAGGTTAGTGAGGCTGCCGGAGGCTGGGAAATCCTTCACTTTTGACTCCAAAGGTCCTAAGACGTGTGTAGCGATGGCCGTAACCCTTTGGGTCTCTGTTTCTTTAGAGCTTTCTGGATTAATATCCTCTTCTGAAGCAAAACTTGTAGCTGATGTCCAGAGTTCTGAGCTGGATGTGGACCACTTCAGCTCAGGGCTGAAGACTCCAGACTGAGAGATAAGACTAAACTGCTGAGACTGTGTAATGGAATCTAACACACCTGTAGGCAGAGATTATGCATAAAGATGCACTGCAGCATAAAACAGGTTATATAAAGCGTACAAAGCATAACACTACGACTTTGCAGTACCCACGAGGGTAGTGGGAAACTGCACATATGCTAGACCTAATTAAGTTTTTCCCTTACGAAAATTGGATTTAGCTCTGTAAAGAGTGACCCTGACTCATCAAGAGAACTAACATAAAAGCCTAAGAGGGAGATTTATCATTTTCCTTGTGCCTGAAAAGTGGCGTTAAGAAGTCGCAAGCTATGTGTTTACGACTTTTTAAAAATTGTCACATCTCTTCTATTTTACGCTACCCTCAAAACTTTAACTCCAGCATCTACCATGCCAGCAATGGGAGGAGTCTGCAAGTCCCACTCAAGATTGGCTGGTATGGCCCAGGTTTTACAGGTGCACCTAAATGTAGCCTGTAGATGGAAAACAGGCAGATTTAAATTGGAGTTTATACACCTCCATATACAAGCAAACTAACAGAAATAGCGTGGTGTTCAACAGGCAGGAAATGCTCAAACCCATATGCAGTTATGCACATATATACAGGGGAGCAAATTCTGCACTTGTGGCCCATTGCTAATGGCGATCCCCAGCAAAAATGCATACAGTGGAGGATGCCTACAGTGGACCACAAGTACCACAAGAGACATCCTACACAAGATAGCAATTGTGTGAATGTGATAAACAGTATAACAATCTAATAACAAGGACAGGTGCACTCTGCGATCTTACTAAGCCCTCAAACTGATGTTAAAATTGAGAGATTAGCCAACATGTCCTACTATGAATCCCACTCGAGACTTGCAGACTCCTCCCTCCTCCCATTGCTGGCATGGTAGATGCTGGAGGTAACTGGTGAGTTGTCTGTGAGTCGGACCTCACACTCCTGTAATTCACCCACTGGCCCCTGGTATTGCCCATATGGCTCAGGTAGGTGAGTGTTAGGACCCGAGCCACTTGAGAAACCTTGCCGCGGTGCTTGGGCTCAGACGTGTCCTCATAGTAGGACATGTTGGCTAATCTCTCAATTTTAACATCAGTTTGAGGGCTTAGTAAGATCGCAGAGTGCACCTGTCCTTGTTATTAGATTGTTATACTGTTTATCACATCCACACAATTGCTATCTTGTGTAGGATGTCTCTTGTGGTACTTGTGGTCCGCTGCGGGCATCCTCCACTGTATGCATTTTTGCTGGGGATCGCCATTAGCAACGGGCCACAAGTGCAGGATTTGCTCCCCTGTTTATATATGCACAACTGCATATGGGTTTGAGCACTTCCTGCCTGTTGAACACCATGCTATTCTTGTTAGTTTGCTTGTATATGGAGGTGTATAAATTCCAATTTAAATGTGCCTGTTTTCCATCTACAGGCTACATTTAGGTGCACCTGTGAAGCCTGGGCCATACCAGCCAGTCTTGAGTGGGATCAGTAGGATCTGAGCTACTTGAGAAACCTTGGGGCGGTGCTCGGGCTCAGACATGTCCTCATAGTAGGATATGTTGGTTAATCTTTCAATTTTAACATCAGTTTGAGGGCTTAGTAAGATCGCAGAGTGCACCTGTCCTTGTTATTAGATTGTTATACCCTCAACACTTACCTTTGTCAGTCACCCTGACAAATTTATCCTCATTTACACCAGTTTTCTGGTGCCAATGATGCCATAAATCTACGGCAGCTCTGAGCTGTCGTAGATTTCTGTTTAGTCACATAGACAAGGACAAAGCACCGGTGTTAATAAATCTCCCCATAAGTATTGGTATCGGGCAGTGTCCTTAAAGTTATCCCTCCCTCAGTCTAAGGGGGTGACCCCATGGTGCATTTGGCCACAAGTGGCCAATCCAAGCCCACCCGTGGCAACCAATGGCCATACGAACACGCCCATTGTTTGCTGTGGGTGGCTTGGTCGCACCTTGCCAGTCACACCATGAGGTCACACCCTAATAAATTGGGTTCCTACATTGGGAGATTTCCATAATAAAATATTTGAAAATAGGTTTTCTAAACCAACAAAACCTTTATGTTTTAGGAAGTGGGTTGTAATACCAAGGGGTGGACTGGCCATATACGCTACAAAGAAAATTTCCAAGTTGGCCGAGGCCCAAGGGACCGCCCAAGCCCTCGTCACGGCAGCTGGCCAGGTACATAACGTTCTGATGCTCACAGCATTGAAGGGCCACTTCAAGTTCCCAGTCTGCCCCTGGAAATATCCTAACAAGATCCCCTATGGCCGTAATCTGGCTGTGGATACACCAGGACATTTTTGCATGAAAAGCAATATTTTCTGTAGCATTCTCTTAGAAACACTTGCATAAAAATGGAAGCCACTGAGCACATATGCCAATAGAAGGACTATGCAATAGTATGCCATGTGCATACACTGGGTACATTTTACATAGAGGATGAGATTAGCAATGCATTATCCCCATCAGGTCTGGCAGGTTTATCAGGGTGTTATATACACTGCTCAAAAAAATAAAGGGAACACAAAAATAACACATCCTAGATCTGAATTAATTAAATATTCTTCTGAAATACTTTGTTCTTTACATAGTTGAATGTGCTGACAACAAAATCACACAAAAATTAAAAAATGGAAATCAAATTTTTCAACCCATGGAGGTCTGGATTTGGAGTCACACTCAAAATTAAAGTGGAAAAACACACTACAGGCTGATCCAACTTCGATGTAATGTCCTTAAAACAAGTCAAAATGAGGGTCAGTAGTGTGTGTGGCCTCCACGTGCCTGTATGACCTCCCTACAACGCCTGTGCATGCTCCTGATGAGGTGGCGGACGGTCTCCTGAGGGATCTCCTCCCAGACCTGGACTAAAGCATCTGCCAACTCCTGGACAGTCTGTGGTGCAACATGAAGTTGGTGGATAGAGCGAGACATGATGTCCCAGATGTGCTCAATTGGATTCAGGTCTGGGGAACGGGCGGGCCAGTCCATAGCATCAATGCCTTCGTCTTGCAGGAACTGCTGACACACTCCAGCCACATGAGGTCTAGCATTGTCTTGCATTAGGAGGAACCCAGGGCCAACCGCACCAGCATATGGTCTCACAAGGGGTCTGAGTATCTCATCTCGGTACCTAATGGCAGTCAGGCTACCTCTGGCGAGCACATGGAGGACTGTGCGCCCCTCCAAAGAAATGCCACCCCACACCATTACTGACCCAATGCCAAACCGGTCATGCTGGAGGATGTTGCAGGCAGCAGAATGTTCTCCACGGCGTCTCCAGACTCTGTCACGTCTGTCACATGGGCTCAGTGTGAACCTGCTTTCATCTGTGAAGAGCACAGGGCGCCAGTGGCGAATTTGCCAATCTTGGTGTTCTCTGGCAAATGCCAAATGTCCTGCACGGTGTTGGGCTCTAAGCACAACCCCCACCTATGGACGTCAGGCCCTCATATCACCCTCATGGAGTCTGTTTCTGACCGTTTGAGCAGACACATGCACATTTGTGGCCTGCTGGAGGTCATTTTGCAGGGCTCTGGCAGTGCTCCTCCTGTTCCTCCTTGCACAAAGGCGGAGGTAGCGGTCCTGCTGCTGGGTTGTTGCCCTCCTACGGCCTCCTCCACGTCTCCTGATGTACTGGCCTGTCTCCTGGTAGCGCCTCCATGCTCTGGACACTACGCTGACAGACACAGCAAACCTTCTTGCCACAACTCGCATTGATGTGCCATCCTGGATAAGCTGCACTACCTGAGCCACTTGTGTGGGTTGTAGACTCCGTCTCATGCTACCACTAGAGTGAAAGCACCGCCAGCATTCAAAAGTGACCAAAACATCAGCCAGGAAACATAGGAACTGAGAAGTGGTCTGTGGTGACCACCTGCAGAACCACTCCTTTATTGGGGGTGTCTTGCTAATTGCCTATAATTTCCACCTGTTGTCTATCCCATTTGCACAACAGCATGTGAAATTGATTGTCACTCAGTGTTGCTTCCTAAATGGATGATTTCACAGAAGTGTGATTGACTTGGAGTTACATTGTGTTGTTTAAGTGTTCCCTTTATTTTTTTGAGCAGTGTATAAGCCATTCATTGCCCTAGGATGAAAACCTCTCTTATTTATGATTTATTGTACCAGAACCTTAAGATGACATGCACTTGGCAGGTAGCAAAATGAGCCGTGCCTTGTACAAGTTGTCTCAGTATTGCAACAGATTGTCCAATTAGCAGTGTATCCGTCTGTGAAATTTATAGGACTGGAAAGAATACAGAGCGAGGGAATGTGCATCAGTTATACCATTTGGAGGACAGATTTTATATTGTACATAGACTCGTGTTCTCCTTCAGGATAAAAGAGAATGGCAAAGATACTGTATAGCATAAACCATCATCTGCAAATGTGTCTGCTAATAACAAAGGCGGTTATCAAAAAGCACCACAGTAAGCAATTAGACATGATACAAAATGAGCTCCTACATGACATTTTCTTGCTTCAGAGACCTTTTGTGCAATTAAAGGCCATATTCACTCGAGGTTCCATTGTGCTACCTGTATTTCCCAGGAAGAGACCCCAATGGAAGAAGAGGTCTTTAGTACATTTTCATGGCTTTATAGATAAAAAAAAAGTGAATTTTTTTGGTTGGTGCGGAAATAATGGCGGATGGAGGGACACAAAAATTGGACATGTTGGCTAATCTCTCAATTTTAACATCAGTTTGAGGGCTTAGTAAGATCGCAGAGTGCACCTGTCCTTGTTATTAGATTGTTATACTGTTTATCATATCCACACAATTGCTATCTTGTGTAGGATGTCTCTTGTGGTACTTTTGGTCCGCTGCGGGCATCCTCCACTGTATGCATTTTTGCTGGGGATCGCCATTAGCCACGGGCCACAAGTGCAGGATTTGCTCCCCTGTTTATATATGCACAACTGCATATGCAGTTCTGTCTACTACAACTTTACTGTACATATCTACATATGATTTCTCCATGGGAGGGCACAGTAATTTTTCACATGTGGTATCAAATATACTGTATTCATAGATACATATGCTTTCTGATTATGGCACTCAGTATGAGGGTACTAGACTAGCAATGGCTACAGTTTCTCAAAGGCACATCACTTGTAGCCTCTCAACGTATATACTGTATGTATAGTCTGCAACTATATACAGTCTATATTTTCAGTCCATAACTTCGAAGCTGGACCTCCCTGATTTATGGGTGATGTTCAAGCTCCTGAACCTCAAGTGCCTTGGCTCCAGGTCCTGTAATGTACATCCAGGAGGGAGACTTCCTCTTCATCTGCATGCTCTGTTCTATTTTCACCTGCTGTAGCAGTTGCTGAAGCAGGCCTATGCTGGTGCTCACCCCTAGCAGGAGGCACAACACAAGGCTCATGCTGCACTGCTTGAAAATGGAGCCTAACAGGTTCTTTGTACAGTATTATACAGCTTGGTTTCTGGTCTCCCTAAGCAACGATGTGCTAGTCACATCACTGCTTCATCATCCAAGGGAGGATGCACTCCTCTGCACTTCAGTGCCTGAGCGTTTGCTCAGCCCCAGCTTATGAAAGGGGCTGTACTGTCCTTGGTGCCCCCAGAAGGGTAAGGGGGTAAAAGATCAGGACCCCCAGTGAAGTTAGAGCGGCATAGCACCATTCAGGACATAAATATTGATGGCCTAATCTTAGAATAGCCTTCCCATATCTGTTCTGTGGGCGTATGATTCCAGCACCCTCTCCTATCAGCTGTCGAAAAGGGCAATGGCACTCAGGCAAGCGATGTGACCTATTCCTTGGCATTGGAACTGAGCTGCAATGCGAAGCACAACCACTATTCAATAGGCATGGTTTTATATGCTGCTGTTCTTTGCTGGTGCTGAGATCCCCCTGCATCGCTAAAGGATATGCTTAATTTATAATGAGGCGCATACCCTGTCATATATTAAGCACCTTCCAGAAGTCTGTTGGTCTAGAATAGATCACTCCAGCTGCCGTAGCTTACAGTCATCATTTATGACACAAAACCACTGTATGTGAGGATAAATCTGCAAGGGTTGATGGTACCACCCATGTAAGGCTCCTTTTTGTAAAGTGGCAAGGGTGGCATAAAAACACCTTTTGTCCAAACTTTTTTGCACAAATGATGCTTAAAAAGTCAAAAACCTGTGGGCTCGACTTTTTTATACCAGATTTCTGGGCTTAAAAGATAAACCCCAATGTATGGTGCTGTGCTTAGCTCAAGAACTGTGGGCCCCATCAAACAGCTGATCGGTAGGGTGCCAAGAGTCGTACCCCAGTTAATCAGTTATTGATGTGCTATCCTAAAGAAAGGTCATCAATATATTCCTGGAAAACCCCTTTAAGATGCCATTCTTCTCAAGGTGGGCTCTGTCGCCCACCTAACAGTTTCACATCAGTAAGAGACCAAGGTTCTACATGCATGACTTTCCTGACTTCTCAATGATTATAAGTCACAGACTATATTTAGAAGAAATTGGTAGGTTATAACTGACATGTTATTGTGAATACATCTTGATTAGTATGGTAGATGTAAAATAGAAATCTCTAACCAAGGCAATTACCGTACCTCATTACTTCACTCTTAGGCTTGGTTGACATTTGTGTAGAAAAAACAGAAAGACACAAATTACTAGAGATTGTCCCCAAAATGATGAATTTGGCTGTTTGTCAGAGCCATAGACTTTAAGTGTAGTACCAGGGTGCATGCTAATCTAATGTACAGTTAACAAATTTTTTAGGCTAAATACATATTAGCATTGTCAAAACAGGTAGGAAATAATTGGGTTGGGACTGGGGATAGGGACACATCCAGGTTTGGGGTATAGAAGTCCATGGCATATAATGCTCCTCTCAGTCTATGGCAGGCACTGACATAATGTGCTGCTATGGCCGCTGTGTTTTTCTCATCTCCCAGCGGTATAGATAGTTTCTCTTCCTCCTCCATGAAGGTGATGTCTGGGAAGAGATCAGACAGTCTCCTGAAGTGAGTGTCCCTCACGGCTGAGTATTTGGAATACCACAGCAGGAATAGGGCCTCATCCTCCACAGCCTCCTGGTCGATCTATCTATTTATCTATCTATCTAGATGCAGAAAGAATCACAGCCCTCCAATTGCAGTACACCAGTCCTTCAGGGTGAGCGAATGTGAGGTCACGGGTTAATAGGCAGAACGAGGGTTGCTCTTAGTACTCACAGTTTGTAGAAGACCCTGGGCAGGCGTACAGCAGTGATAGAGGGGCTGGCACATAGATCCTCTGGGGCACTCTCTGAATATAGGGACCAGGCCGGGTGGTAGGTGAGGTGCCCTGGGTGTTGAAAGTTTAGTGTGCCGGTGGCAAGATCCCTTACAGTTCGTGACGCCAGTGGCGGTAACGGTGGCACACCGATTTGTTGGAGGAATAATTGAGGTACACACGTTTATGGTGAACTAGAACTCCTCTTTACTGAACAGTTCAACTATATACAGGCTTCAGACAGTTCCATGTGAAGTAGATTTGGTAACAGGCAGGCTTTACATTAATGACAGGTAGAATCCTAGCAAGATTACTCAGAGGGAATCAACTCACAGATCAGGCTGTACTTTCTGCTGAATCCTGTTTGACTTTCTCCAAGGCCCGAATGCCTAATAGCTGGCTTTATCCTTGGGTAGGGAAACCTTCCTCTGGTATAAATCCACTTGCTGCAAATAAACTTCTGCCCTTCAGCTTTCTACTTGGCTGGATACAATTAGCACTGCTCTGTACTTTGCTTGATGCAGGATAACTTCAGGAGGAAACTTCTTCTCCTGGACTAACGTCTGAGCTTTGCTTACTCAGGACTTCAGGCAGGCTAGACTGAGCTACTTAGCCTCCTGGACTGGACTGAACTAACTCTTTCCTGTCTGGGCCTAACTATATATACTAGGGGGTTCCCTAGCTCCCTCTACAGCTTGGGAGGAGAAACTACACCCCTAGCAGGCCTGGAACACAGAAAATAACATGAAAATATGCATTACAATGCAATACAAAACACAATAGCAATTTCCCACAGGAGGTGGGGGCAACATGTCCCTTAGTAGTGCCCACCCTTACGTAGTGGGACACTACACAATGATTATTCAAAATGTGTGCATTTATTCAATTGTGTTCTTAAAAGCGATATGTTTCAGCTCCCACCAGGAGCTTTATTTTAAGCATATTGTGACATATAACATCAGGGTATATATAGCCCAAACACATAGTGAGTGACATCAGAATTAATGGTAATTAAGTATTAAGTAAATGGGCTATATATACCCTGATGTTATGTCACAACATGCTTAAAATAAAGCTCCTGGTGGGAGCTGAAACATTGAGCTTTTATGGACACAAGTGAATAAATGCACAAGTTCTGAATAATCACTGGAGTATTATCTATCTATCTATCTATCTATCTATCTATCTATGGACCTCAGGGGTGTACCATCAATGAGGCCAGGTGAGTCGGATCACCTCAGGCAGCACCAGGTAGGGGCAGCCGAAGGGCCATGGACAGAAGGGAAGGGGTTAGGTTAGGAAACTGGCATTGGGGGGGCATTTCAGTTTTCACCTCAAGCACCAGAAAGGCTAGGTGCACCCCTGTGTGCCCCATAGCTATCTATCTATCTGATCCAAATCATGTGGCCATGTATTATAGCCATGACTGCATCAAGAAAGGACATACTTTGCAGCCATTACTTAAAGGGAACCTGTCACCAGTTTTATGTTGTCCGAAGTAAGGGCAACATAAATAAGTGATTGATTCTCTTAGCACAATGCTGGGTCACTTTCTTTAATTGACCCAGTCAATCTGCCAACATCTTGTATTGAAAAGCTCCAGCTGATAATGATGAGTCCTGAATATTCATGAGCTCCTGACTCTCCCCGCCCACCTGCTGCTGAGTGACAGTTTGTTTCCATATGAACCAGCAGCAGGTGGGCAGGGGAGTGGCTATAGCTCTGAATTAAATATACGCTGGACTCAATGACATCACGCCGGACTCCAATCAGCTCATTAGCATGCAGCATGCGGCATCTTTGTGTATATATTATGAGATAACCATCTGTCACTGTCACAGTCATTACCTCTGGCTGTGACCTTCTGTGTATGCTCTCGCTGCAGCTCCGTTCCTGTGTGTCATTTGTGGTTCTTTATGGGTTAACTCCCCTGTGTGTTTATTAGGAGTTAATCCTCTCTGTCTGCTCCATGGGTGAGGCTTCTCTGCTGCACCCATGGAACCTGTATATAAGGCTGATGTTTCCTCAGTTCTGGGTCAGCTCTCCTGGTGTGTGTTGTCTTGTCCTGCTCCTGGTTTGTACTCTCTCCCATGCTGCTGACCCATGGGATCCGTTTCTGTCTGTCTGTGCTCTGTGGGTTTCCCTACTTGTTCACTGACGTCCTCTTTCCTGTCTTTCTGTTATCTGTTCTGCCAGTTATGTTTTAGTTACTTTGTGGGTATTCATATGTCTGTGTTCAGCAAGCCTTTGCAGCAGAGTGGCATGCGCAAGGCCATGCAGTTTACTACTGGTGGAGCAAGTCCTTCTCTGCTCATTGTCACTCCTGTTTCCTTGCTATGTATTTCTGCTTGTGTTATTAGTTGCCCTGTTTTGTATTTGCCTGTCTGTTATGTTTGCCTATGTGCCGTCAGTACCTTCTGGTACCTGTTGTCCATTCATTCCTGCTGTCACTGTCTAGTTCACGCTCCAGAGTGGACCCTGGCAACTTCCTGCGGCAAAGCCTAACCCTACCTTCTGGGGCCCTAGTGAATACCAGGAGTTGCTTAGTCACGCCCCTCTGGAGTATTACTAGACAGTGGCGCAGTGGGGGTTTTCTCCCACTGTGCTGCCTTCCCTGGTTTTTGTTTGTGCAATTAAAACGTATGTGTCTGTACCTGATTTCCGTTTGTTTATTGCTTGACGACGCGGTGGTCTCTCCTGGGACCTCCAACTCGTGACAGTCACACCAGTAAGTGAATACATCTAAGGCACTTTTTAGTAGTTAATGATTTTATATAATTAGTTAGATTATAATCAAATATCCACATGACCGGTTCCCTTTAAGACCACTTTCACATGATCAGTATTTGGTCAGTATTTTTCATCAGTATTTGTAAGCCAAAAGCAGGAGTCACCCAAAAATATAGAAGAAGCACAAATCTTTCCAATAGACATTTCCTGGTTTTGGCTTACGAATGACTGTGAAAGTGGCAGATGCAATGTGGTCATATTACAGCCAAGTGAATCTGGACTATATTTTGAAAATGGAGACGCTGGGCCAATCAGGCCAATCAGGCCAATCATGCTTCATGTCACTGGCAGATTTAAACAGGCAACAGGTGCCTGTGATTGGTCTTCATTGCCACAGTAGCATTTGTATATTTTGGAACTCCTGAATCTTGACTTCTGCACTGACTTTGCCCTTGCCCTGACTGCCGATAATATTTCTGATGTCACCTCCTGGTATTGACCCTACCTGTTATTTGACTCTGTGATTATATCCTGTTTTGTCTCTGAAGTTTTACCTTCTGGTTCTGTCTTTGTCAGTGTGTCTATCCCATTTTGTCTAGGCCCTTGCACTTAGTTAAGTTAGGGACCTTCGCCAAATTGGGGGCTGTCATTTAGGGCAGATCATCCAAGTAGGTAGGGACAGTGGTGCGGGTAAAGCTTAGGGATGCACTGCTCCCTACATTACATGACAACTTCCTTCCAAATGTTTTCGGCGCTGAGCAACTGCTGGAAAAAAATTATCTCAGGGAATCGGCTCTTCTGCTGCGGATTTTCCACAAATCTGCAACGAATCTACAAGAGAAATTTGCTGGAAAATCTGTTAGGGTGCATTCATATGGAGCAGATTTATTTTGAATTTTTCAATTTGTGTCCAAAAATTATTTTAATCTGCATGTTAATTTATGCTGAGGATTTCCACCACAGATCTCACTTTTTGTAATGGAGGGTGAAATTTGCAGCAGAAGTTTAACAAAATATTCTGCAGGAAATCCACCCCATGTGGCCCTGTCCTTACATGTGCATTTTGTTGCGGATGAGCAAGCTGCAGATTAGAAATTTCTGGCATGCTGTGATGTCCATGGGGAAATTTTATTGCACATGTGGATGAGGTTTTGAAAACCCCATCCACCTTTATTGTACTGTAAATTGCTGCAGAGCTTTTTAGCAAATTTGCCATGTCTAGTGTAACAGCAGCTGCTGTGCTCAGCGGTGATCTGCGGCCAGTGCTTCCCATTCACGGCTGCAGTCCTGGGCTCTGTCTGTGTAGGTACTGTTGTTCTGGGATCCGCTCCACAGTTTCCTCTCAGCCCTGACCACAACATGCTTGCTGCTTGTTTCCTGCAGCACTTCCTTAAGGGCCGGTGTAACGTTACATTACCCTACTTTGTGAGATTTCCCTACCTCCTAACCTCCGGTCGCCTCGCTAATGACGTGAGGAAGCGTTCCTGAGTTTTGACGATCTGCGCATGTGCAAACGGACAGTTTAGAGAAAATCTCACAGCGGAGTTCAGCTGCACACCGGGACACTGCGCATGCGCCGGAGAGCCTCAGTAGGGAAATATTACGGCCCAGTGCGCAAGCACGGCTAACTCCAGAAGATCCATCTGATCTCCGTGCCTGTGCAGTGTGGGGGTAGGGAGATCTCATGGCCATATTTTCTGTGACATGTAGACCTAGATTATTTTTAATTTGTGGGCTTGGCTGACTTACAAAAGTCTTTTCACCACTTTTCTGCGCAACCCCTTTACCCATGGAAGTGACTGGCCATTAACTCTTTCCTTTGCTTACCCCCCTTATGCAGCAATCAACTCTGTACCTCTTGTCTTGCACTGATAAATATGAGCCACTGGCTGCTCTCCCTAAAACTACAAGATGTGGATGAGATTTCATAAAATCTTTGCTACTCATACAAATGCTGTAGAATTTCACAGTGGGTGAAATAGTCAATAGTCCCTTAATAAATAACCCCCATTAGGTTTTCTTTGGAGGGCATGCTCCATGTCTTTAAATAGTTTACCATCCAAGGAGGCGCTCTTTTTCTTTTGTCCAGAATTTGTCCAGACTTAAATTTTCTGATGACATATTCCCTTGATGCTTCCATTCACCTATGGTAACTTTGCAGATATTTTTGGAGGTGTTCTGTATGCATGATGTCAAGCTTTCAAAAGACATAACAACCATCTTCGGACACTTGACATTCTTTAATAAAGCTAACATTTAATGGGGTTGTGTCACTTCAGCAAATGGCATTTTTCGTTTAGACAAAGTTAATACAAGGCAATTAGGGAAGAAGGCAATATGGACAATCATATTACATTAGTAAGTGCAGGGGCATAGCGAGGGGGGCAAGCTACAGGGAGGCAGCTGAGCTGACTGGAGCACTGTGACCTCCTCAAACAGCTGATCGGCTGGGGTGTTGGACCCACGCCAATCGGATAATGAAGACTTATCCTGAAACTAGGTCATCAATATCAGAATCTCAGACAACCCCTTTAAATACACCCAAGATCGTGAAGATCTGTGATTGGCAGTCTGTAGGGAAGAGTTAAACTGCGTTATGTGATGGTGTAAGTGGTGATCGTGTGACAAAATGCACCACAGGTCTTCCTACTAACAGCATTTTTCATAATTTCTGATACAACCTGAAGCTGGTATACTTTTAGACAACTCAAGATAGTGTCAGAAAAAATGACCCAAAAAGACATCTAAAATATCACACTTTGGAACACTTTTAGACGTATGCCATGCATAGAATGTGCACTAGAAAAACTGGCACCATGGTCAATGGATTCAATGCACAAGGACTATCATGTATCTGCCCCAAAGAATCTGCATGGGGCTGTGGGCTCGTCAACATTAGAGATATTCGCAATAAAGTTGCAAATTCTAGAATTCATGATCTCCAGTCATTATTTTCTTGATTGGAAAAATTGGCAATGTAATATGTGCGTATTGCGTGCGCAATACAGGCGTGGGTCACTTTTGCTAAATTTTTCAAGCTGCTCGAATTTTCCTGGGACTGGAGAAAATGCACAGTACAGTAATTCCTATCACACTACCTAACACCCTGCACTGGAACCTACCAGCTACACTATATCAGGATATAACCTACACTGACTATCTCCCACTAACTGTATTATATATATAAGCTAACTAACTATCTAACTAATGTAATGAGTGGAAAGCACAGAGCACAGCAATGACACTGCTGTCTCTCAGGACTCCATAAAACTACATAAAATGGCTGCTGGGGAGGTTCTTATATAGTAAGGGGTAGGCAGCTTTCCTATTGGTTGCTAGGGATGTTGCTAAGCTCAGACAAAGACATTGCACCCTTCTCATTGGCCCACAAGCAAGAAGCAGTGACGGTACTGATGAAAAAAAATCTAGAACATTCGCGATTACGAAGATATGGCACTATATTCTACATCTTCGCGAATTCTCGATTCGCGATAAAAATTCTCGATTAGAATATTCGCGATCAACACTAGTCAACATACGGCGGAGGTGATAGCTGCATGTAAATGTAGCTCTAACCTCTGCTTATCATCAGGCAATTACTGAGAATGAATGGTTCATTCCCAATAATTAGCTGGTCAGTTGGTCAGTGTGTCGCTTTTTTGGGGGATTACTCTAGTGGTTTCTAACAGGTATGCTTTTGTAGTTGCTTACCTAATGTAAATATTCTCCAATTTTTTCACTTTGAGTTCTCCTGACCCCTTTTCACCATGTAAATCCTGTAGGTAGCACTGCCTGTTGTTGTATCCAACCGAGCCTATGATGCACTTCTTCTTTCTATGCCACGTCTCCAGCACCGCCCCTAACAACACCCAGCTGGTTTATAGCTCCCCCCACCCAGCCAGTTACATAGACACTCCCCTATCATTGCTCCGCCCATGGACATAACTTCACATATATTAGAATGAGCTGCATGGACATGGTCATGTGACCACAGGAGATAGGAGCAATAAAGGGAAAAGAAATACATTACAATGTTACAGCTACCGTCATAAATGATTATTGTAAAAGATGTTGATGAAACCTGGAAAACCCCTTTAAGGTGGCCCAACAATTCTGTAACCACATAAGAAGCAGTATAAATTGTGTGCTTCTCATCTTTGCTCATGTGCATAGCATTTATGAATGGCCATACATTCTTACACCTCAGTGTACCTCTTATTTTTCACAGGGGTTTGATTGTAGTGCGGGCACACATCAGTCTGCATAGGAGCTGCACAAAATACTAGGATATTTTGGACTGAGACTATTTAAAAAAATAAAATAAATTTGGATGCAAAAGTGTACATGTCAGATGACTAAGTAGAAAAATAACTAGATTTGTATCCTACCATGTAATTTAGCTACTATTCCAAAGAAGCATTTGCAGATTATAATTCACATTGACATAATACACCGCTATATAGTATCTGCATACAAAGAGCCCCTGCACTACTAGGTACCACTAGAATGGATACCTGTCTGGAAAGCCATTGACGTCACTGGGATATATTTATCTACTGCCTAAGTGATATAAATTGGAGAGTAACTTTACAGGCCAGGAGCCTGGTGAGAACAGACATTGTATTGCAGTCAGTCAATGGAGTCACGCAGGGATCTGCCACTCAAACCTACCTAATAGAAAGTATTGGCAGCCATCAACCAGAAGCTGTGATTCATGATGTTAACTGTTAGGAAAAGTGAATATGGTAGGTGTACGTTTGGATTAGAAACACATGAAAACTGCGGATTAATGCTGATATCTAGAGGGGCTGCGGACATATAATTTTCTTTGAACTGTCTAATCTAGTATATCCTGGTGATAAATTACACTGAGACCAGGTGGGATATAATAAGGGATAGCCTAATAGCTATGTAAATAAGAACCAAAGCGCTGCATCAGGTGTAGCCAAACATTTCTTAGAGGTTCATCCTATCGAGCATCTGTGGGGCATCCATAAATGGGAGGTGGAGGAGCGCAAGGTCTCTAACATCCACCAGCTCCGTGATGTCGTCATGGAGGAGTGGAAGAGGACTCTAGTGGTAACCTGTGATGCTCTAGTGATCTCATGCCCAAGAGAGTTAAGGCAGTGCTGGAAAATGATGGCGGCCGCACAAAATATTGACACTTTGGGCACAATTTGGCCATTCTCACTTAGGGCTGTACTCACTTTTTTGCCAGCGGTTTAGACATTAATGGCTGCGTGTTGAGTTATTTTGAGGGCACACCAAAGTTACACTGTTATACAAGCCGTACACTGACTACTTTACATTGTATCAACGTGTCATATCTTCAGTGTTGTCATTGTTATTATCATGTCAATGTTATGTATTCAGACACATTTGTAATACATTCTACTGTAATTATGACGTTTCACTTCCGTGTCTATTCCCACTGGTCCTTTTTTATTTTAAATGTCTAGTTCTGGGTAATTTTTTCAAACCACGATTAAGCACTGAGAGTGCAAAACATGTAGGTTTGCTGGACCCTGTTTTTTATAGTGTTTTTTATGTCTACCTAATAAAGCTGCTATATTTTAGAATATTTCCCTTCTCTTGTGGTTCTGAGACTTGACAGGGTTGAGGCAAAGCTGAATGGAGCAAAGTACAGAGATATTCTTAATGAAAGCTTGATCCAGAGTCCTCTGGACCTCAGACTGGGCCACAGGTTCACCTTCCAACAAGACAATAAACCTAAGCACTCAGCCAAGAAAACACAGGAGTGGCCTAGGGACAACTTTGTGAATCTTCTTGAGTGGCCCACCCAGAGAACTGATTTGAACCCATCTCTAGAAAGACCTTAAAATGGCTGTCGACTGATAGTCCCCATCCACCCCTCAACCTAAAGGACCTTCAGGGTGGGTACGAGGACCACCATTCACTCTCATAAGCCTGAAGCCTATGGGGCAATACATCCTGGCACAGGCAGCCGTACAATATACTGCCCCAGCAGCACCAAATACCACTGTACAGCACAATAATCTGCACCAGCAGAATCAAATACCATAGTGCAATACAATATACTGCTCCAAGAGCACTAAATACCACAGTGCAGCACATAATACTGACCATCTATAGTATTTTTGGCCCTATGTACATGTGTTAGGCTACTTTCACACTAGTGTTTCTATTTTCTGCTTCCGTGTTGTCCCCATTCATTGACAATTATTTTTGGGGAACATTATATTTACACTATTAGTGTCAGGGACACTGTGTACCAATATTTATTGAAGGGGAACTATCTGTGTGTAACTAGTATAGGGAGCACAGCGGGCACAATATTAGAGGTGGCAGGATGGGATGTTCAGAAGGTGGGAGGATGATGGAAAACTAGGAAACAGATGTCTCTCAAACTCTGCAGAGAGAAGAGATTGCTGAAAGAAATCATCATGGCGGTCTGGTCTGAAAGGAGAAGATGAGGACAGAGAACATCTACATCAAAGAAGACGTCACTGGATGTACGAGGCATGTGGACCTGTATTAGGCTACCTTCACATCTGCGTTAGTGATTCTGGCAGGCTCTTCCAACAGAGATCAACCTGCTGGAATTCACTGGATCCGACACTGCTGGATGCAGACAGAATGCCCGCCGGCCCCATTGACTATTATGCGGTACGGCAGAGATCCGGCCACAATCTTGCTAAAATGCAGAGAATCGCATGCTGCGGTTTGTGTCCGGCCGATTCCTTGCATTTTCTGCCGGATCAGGTGGCCGGAGCGTAGTGCTGCAGGTGTGAAAGTAGCCTTACCCTGTATGTTTTGTAATGCTATAAGTAATGTTAGGATGGAAAAGATTAGGTTGCGAATTTGGCTTTGGGGGGGGGGGGAGGGGGGGCAGGCACATTCTTTGCACAGGGGCCCTCTGCTGTCTGTGTCCGCCCCTGGGTACATATGAACATGGGACCAACACAGATGCCTTCAGCTGCCAAGTGCACATATTATAGGTCAGCCAGTTTTATGGGTACAAATCTGCTGACAGATGCCCTTTAATGGGAGTCTGCCAGTTGGTTTACACTCCCTAAACCACAATCACCACCACCGAGTTATTGTGCTCTTTAATAGCTTTAGCATTATGCTTTTACATACGCTGTATAATATCATATATATTGCATAAAAAACAAGTTATATTCCACATGCTGCATGCAAAACTAGTCAACTGGGCAGTGCCATTCTGGGGAAGAGTCAGGCAGTCTGGGTTAAATGCCATGACTAAGGACTAGACTTTCTGAGTCCGAAACATGTTGGCTACTGTTTGCTTTTGTACAAGATGTTTTTAATCGTAACTGAATAAAGAAGATATGTTTTATGGATGTGCTGGAGAAGTGAATGTATTTTTCTGCAAGTTCTCTAGTAACCTGTTTCCAGCCCAGGATTGCCTCCTTGCACTCTGGTTTCCAGTTTCAGGACAAACAGGCTGAGGTGAGCTGACCACCAATGTTTCTTTTGGAGTTAGTCTGGGCTGAAGCCATGTCTCCTGCTTACAGCAGTTATTAGTCTGGCCGATTCTAGGTTGTGGCCAGATCTCCGCCAGTCCCCATTATAGTTAGTGGGGCCGGTGGTCATTCAGGCAGCGTCCGGCAATGCTGGATCCAGAGAGCTCTGGCAGGCTGTTCCCTGCCGCAGCTCTAAAGCGCTAGTTATTGTTTTGTTTTGTTTTTGTTGACTGGCAATTTACTGACAGAACCCTGCTGTTTTGCTCATTTATATTAGATAAAAATAAATGCGTTCTGTTTTAATACTTACCAATCACTTGTTTTTCTTTTCATAAATGTGACTTTTTGACAAAAAGTCGCATCTTTATTCCATAAATGCGACTTTTTGCACAAAACACCACCACATAAGCTGGCTTAATTGTCGCCGTGCCGCCGGACCGCCGCTCCGTCCCTATTGACTATAATGGGGACGGGGCGGAGCTCCGGCGCAGCACGGCGAAAGCCGCCGGACTAAAAAGTCGGACATGCAGGACTTTTTAGTCCGGCGGCTTTCACCGTGCAGCGCCGTGCTGCGCCGGAGCTCCGCCCCCGTCCCCATTATAGTCAATGGGGATGGAGCGGCTGGCCGGCGGCACGGTGAAATAGCAGAAGGACGGATCCGACATGGTGAACAGCCTGTCGGATCCGTCCTGCCGCAAGTGTGAAAGTACCCTTAACAAGGTTCCAAGTAGAGCTTCAACATGCAACAAGAAGAAATGGGAGTGAGACAAAACATTTTTTGAGCATTCAATTTAATGAAAACAACGAATAAACTAAAACAGGCTGTTTTTCAGCTGATCAAAAGTTTAGGACCACACCTCCAAAAAAAAACTAAACCCCCCCAAATCATAAATCCAACTTCCAAACATGAACTCAGTAATGAGTAGCTCCGCCGTTATTGTTTATCACTTCAAAAATTCGTTTCGGCATGCTTGATGCAAGCGTTTCCATGAGGTGAGTGGGAACATTTCTCCAAGTGGTGAAGACGGCTGCACGAAGGCCATCTACTGTCTGGAACTGTTGTCCATTTTTGTAAACTTCCCTTGCCATCCATCCCCAAAGGTTCTCAATTGAATTTAGATCAGGGGAACACGCAGGATGGGCCAAAAGAGGGATGTTATTCTCCTGGAAGAAGTCCCTTGTCCTGCGGGCATTGTGTACTGTAGCGTTGTCCTGTTGAAAAACCCAGTCGTTACCACACAGACGAGGGCCCTCAGGCCATGAGGAATGCTCTCTGCAACATCTGGACATAGCCAGCGGCCGTTTGACGCCCCTGCACTTCCTGAAGCTCCATTGTTTCACTGAAGTAAAAAGCACCCCAGACCATTATGGCGCCCCCTCCACTGTGGCGCGTAGAAAACATCTCAGGTGGGATCTGCTTGTCATGCCAGTAACGTTGGAAAACATCAGGACCATCAAGGTTAAATTTTTCTCATCAGAGAATAAAACTTTCTTCCACCTTTGAATGTTCCATGTTTGGTGCTCTCTTGCAAAGTCCAAACGAGCAGTTCTGTGGCGTTCAAGGAGACAAGGTCTTTGAAGACGTTTTTTGTTTTTGAAGCCCTTCAGTCTCAGATGCCGTCTGATGGTTATGGGGCTGCAGTCAGCACCAGTAAGGGCCTTAATTTGGGTCGAGGATCGTCCAGTGTCTTGACGGACAGCCAATTGGATCCTCCGGCTCAGTGCTGATGAAATTTTTTTGGGTCTTCCACTTTTTTTGTTCCATAACCCTCAGGATCATTTAAGAAATTCCAAATGACTGTCTTACTGCGTCCCACCTCAGCAGCGATGGCGCACTGTGAGAGACCCTGCTTATGCAGTTCAACAACCCGACCACGTTCAAAAAGGGAGAGTTTTTTTGCCTTTGCCATCACAACGTGTGACTACCTTACAGAAAATCACAATGAATCCACATCTTTGCACAGATTTGGCCTTTTAAAAGCATGTGGTCCTAAAATTTGGATCAGCTGGAAAACAGCCTGTTTCAGTTTAATTGTTATTTTCAATTAATTGAATGCTCAAAAAATGTTTTGTCTCACTCCCATTTCTTCTTGTTGCATGTTAAAGCTCTACTTGGAACCTTGTTAAGATCCAGCCATGCTAAATATGATTTTTTGCGATTTTTCAAGTGGTCTTAAACTTTTGATCAGGACTGTATGTTGTGATATATATCCTGTTTATTATCACTGTATTTACATGGCTCTGTGGAAAGGGTTAATGAATACTGAGAGACTGTTAGGACTTTGATTGAGAAGCTGGTCATTTTCCACAGCTGCGATAGGGTTTAACCCCTTCACTACCGGGCCACTTTTCACCTTAAATCCCAGGCCGATTTTTGCAAATCTGACATGTGTCACTTTATGTGGTAATAACTTTGGAATGCTTTTACTTATCCAAGCCATTCTGAGATTCTTTTCTCGTGACACATTGTACTTCATGACAGTGATACATCTGAGTCAATATATTTCACCTTTATTTATAAAATAATCTAAAATTGACCAAAAATTTTGAAAAATTCTCAATTTTCTAAATTTGAATTTTTCGACTTTTAAGACAGATAGCAATACCTCATAAAATGGTTATTATTCAACATTCCCCATATGTCTGCTCTATGTTGGCATAATTTTGTAAATGTCATTTTATATTTTTTAGGACGTTAGAAGGCTTAGAAGTTTAGAAGCTATTTTTAAACTTTTCAACATTTCCAAAAGCATTTTTTTAAGCACCAATTCAGTTATAAAGTGATTTTGAGGTTCTCATATAATGGAAACCACACATAAATAACCCCATTTTATAAACTACACCAATCAAATTATTCAAAACTGATGTTGCAAACTTTGTTAACCCTTGAGGTCTTGCACATAAATTAAAAGAAAATGGAGGTAAAATTTCGCTTTTTTGGTCGATTTTTTATGTTAATCAATTTTTTTCTTTCAACACAGCAAGGGTTAACAGCAAAATAAACTGCCACATACATTATTCTGATTCTGCAGTTTACAGAAATACCCCATATGTGGCGGTAAAGTGCTCTATGGGCACGTGGCAGTGGTCAGAAGGAAAGGAGTGCCATAGGGATTTTGGAGGCAGATTTCTCTAGAACAGTCTTTAAAGGGATTCTGTCACCACATTTTACCCCCTACAGTAAAACATAGCTACTTGTAGGTCTCCCTGAGCTGTATTAAATGATGCCCTTATTAACTAATAGTCTTTATTTATTTCTTTATAAAATCTATTTTAGTGATATGCTAATGACTTACATAAGGTGCCCAAGGGGATGTTCTTTCCTAAGGGATGTCCTTTCCTAACTTGGTGCCCAGCCGCACCCCTCGGTCCGGTGCCCAGCACCGCCTTCCTGAGTCCAGCGCAGCCTCTAATATAATATATTCAAGAGCAGGCACGCTGACGTAATCCCTGAGCCTGTTTGAAATCTGCGCGTGCGCACTACACACTGTAGTCTGCACCCGTGCGGACTACAGGTAATGGCATCGTCGAGCGAAGTGCGCAGGCCATACAGCGGTTTATGACCACATGTGGGGTGTTTCTGTAAACCGCAGAATCAGGGTAATAATTATTGAGCTTTGTTTGGCTGTTAACCCTTGCTTTGTTACTGGAAAAATTTTATTAAAATGTAAAATCTGCCAAAAAAGTGAAATTCGGAAATTTCATCTCCATTTTCCATTAATTCTTGTGGAGCACCTAAAGGGTTAACAACGTTTGTAAAAATCAGTTTTGATGTTACAGGAACTGCAGTCCAGGGTCACTGACACGGAAGTAAAATTTGTAGACAATCCCACGGACGTGAACCGGTCTAATTGGATTGAAGCGCAGAAACTATACAGGGAGCAGCAGTTGGAAATGGCGGACCGTAAAAGATTCTTCTGGAAACAGAAGTACTTTGAAGAGGGAGAGAGTGTGGGACACATGCTAGCCACGGTTATAAGGGCTCAGCAGGGACCTTCCTATATAGGATGTATACAGGGTATGTCGGGTGGCATGGTAACGGATAGTCATGACATTCTGAGACTGTTTAGTGTTTACTACAAACAATTGTATTCTACTACAATGTACGGATGTCGAGATTAAAAATCTTCTCGCCTCCATTAGGTTGTCAGTATTGACAACTGAACAAAAAGCTAGGCTTGAGAAACCTCTTAGCCTGGAGGACCTTGAGGAGGCAGTGGGGGGCTCCCGAATGAGAAAGCACCTGGATCAGATGGGATACCTCGGGAGTTTCTGAAGAAATATAAAGAATTTATGTTGCCACAACTTTTATCGGTTTTTGAGCAGGCAGAGTCATTGGGTGGACTACCTGAATCCGTGGAGGAAGCAATCATTATAGTGTTGCCCAAACCTGGTAAGAATCCCACATGTATGGAATCTTATCGGCCTATCTCTTTGCCATGCACAGATGTCAAGCTGCTGGCCAAAGTTCTGGCTAACAGGTTGACAAAGGTAATTCTTAGCCTGGTCCATGGTGATCAGACTGGCTTCATGCCAGTCCACAGCCATTAATATTAAAAGATTATACATTAATTTACAGATGTCTCATGATGGGAGGGGGAACAGAGCAAGTCTTTCACTCGATGCTGCAAAAGCTTTCGACAGCATCGAGTGGAAGTTCCTATGGGGGGTGATGGAAGCGATGGGTTTTGGCCTCAAATTCATGGCATGGGTGAAATTACTATATAGACGACCGAGGGCTCGTATCCGTGTAAGTGGGCTTTTGTCTGAGACCCTGACCCTAGAGAGGGGGATGCGTCAGGGCTGTCCCTTATCGCCGATTCTTTTTGCACTGGCTATTGATCCTCTAGTGCAGATGATACGTTTGGATCCTAAAGTAACAGGTCTTATATATGGAAGCATAGAAGGTAAAATTGCTCTTTATGCCGATGACATGCTGCTATTCTTGAATAATATAGAACAGTCCCTGCCTTATGTAATGAGACTGATTAAGGCTTTGGTACCTTTTCAGGATTAACCATAAACTGGGACAAGTCAGTGATGCTCCCCCTAGACCCTGTATCGGCGACACTTTGGGATAGGGTGGCCCCTCTGCAAATAGCAAAAAATTTTAAGTACCTGGGAATACAGGTGTCATGTAGATCACAGGATTACATAAATTGAAATCTGACCCCATTACTCGATAGGAGTGAGAACAAGATAACTAGTTGGCGTAAGCTACCGCTCTCGGTTATAGGAAGAGCCAATCTAGTCAAAATGGTACTGATGCCACAGTTTCTTTACATTTTTCATAATAGTCCAGTGTGGATACCTATGCGACATTTCTATAAAATACAGGGATTTTTAGATCTCTGATTTGGGGCGAACAGTCTCAGAGAATCCGGTTAGAAACCTTACAAAGAGATAAGGATAATGGAGGATTGGAGATTCCTAACCTGTGGCTATACTTTCTGGCGGCACAGGCTCAGCAATGCAAGACATGGGGTGCACTAAGTAGTCCGGGTCCGGTGGGCGCGCTAATGTCCTATCTGATGAGTGGGAGACCACCAGGATATATTTTGGAGCTTGGTTCAGTTATTCGCTTCCCAGACAGTATCCCGAGCGTACATCTACTATGTAAAGTTTGGCAAAAATTTATAGACATCACAAAAATTTCGGGTTGCTGTGACAAAACAATTGGAAGGTTTTGGTAATTGGGAAAGCAAGGGCGTACATTGGCTGTCGCAACTCTACATTAATGGGACACTCAAAAGCTTTGAACAACTGAGGGAGGAGCTTGGCCCTCATAACAGTCAGTTTTATCAGTATTTGCAGTTACGTCATGCACTGGCAGCTCAAGGAATAGTAACTGACCTTACTATATAAGCGTCTATGATAGCAGAGCATATAAGAAAGGGAGGGGAGACTAAGGGAGTGATATCTGCCTTTTATAAGTTATTGCTCTCCTTTTATCAGGAACGCTTTCCATTGAAGGTCAGGGAGAAGTGGTCTTGGGAAGTCGGTCCAATTACAGACGCAAAATGGTCAGAAATGTTATCTAAGGGCCCCATGTTATCATTGTGTGAGACACACAGACTTTCACAGTTATATCTCTTACATAGGGTATACCGGACACCAGTGTTCCTTCATAGAATTGGTGTACGAGATACCTCTAATTGCCCTAAGTGCGATGTACAAGACGCTTATGTAATTCATATGTTCTGGGAATTCTCTGCCTTAGGACCTCTTTGGCGAGCAGTTTTGCATGTTATCTTTAAGGTCTATAACATTAGACTTCCAGCTGAACCATTAACATGTGTACTGGGCTTATTACAAGATGATTCCACAGAGGGTGTTAGTATTGGTATAAGCAGATCACTATATCAGGCTAGGAAGTTGATAGCCAAATACTGGATAAGCGTAAATTTACCCATCAAGGAGGAATTCATTGCTCGCATAAACGAGATAATTTGTTTAGAGAGGGGAGTGTATTGTAAGAGAGGTACTAATACAAAGTTTGAGTCTACTTGGGGACCGTGACTTGCGACTCCGGGATTACCCTCTAGACGTCTGATATCCATGTTAGCGGGGTATACTGCCTAGTAATATAAAGACAAACATACTACTGGTTTGTTGGAACATGAGATGCACTAGAATTGAGAAGTATGACATGACAAACGGGAAAGGTTGAGAAAAACAAAGTCATTACGGCATGGTGCGGTTCAGGGGGGGAAGGGGTGTGTGGGAGTTTTATGAATATGTATATTCATTCTTTTATTATTGTTATATCCAAATTAAATTTCTGTATGTTCATACAGGTGAATTTGTAGTAATTTCATATATGTACAAAACAGAATATATGATCAATAAAAAAGATTTGATTTAAAAACAAAATCTGTTTTGTGTATATTGAGTGGTGTAGTTTCTAAAATAGGGTAATTTTTGGGTGGTTTCTATTATGTGAGCCTCACAAAGTGACTTCAGACCTGAACTGGTCCTTAAAAAGTGGGTTTTGGAAATTTTCAGAAAAATTTCAAAATTTGCTTCGAAATTTCTAAGCCTTCTAACGTCCCCAAAAAATAAAATGTAATTTTCAAAATGATCCAAACATAAAGTAGACATATGGGAAATGTAAAGCAATAACTATTAGATGAGGTATCACCATCTATTATAAAAGTAGAGAAATTGAAATTTGAAAATTTGGGAATTTTTTTAAATTTTTGGTAAATTTGGGAATTTTTCACAAAGGTAGATGAAATATATTGACTCAAATTTATGACTATCATGAAGTACGATGTGTCACGAGAAAACAATATCAGAATGGCTTGGATGAGTGAAAGTGTTCCAAAGCTAGTGATGAGCGGCAGGGGTCATATTCGAATTCGCGATATTTCGCGAATATTTTGTAGAATATTCGTCGAAAATTCACGATTTTTTTTTTCTTGCAAAATCGGAAAGGTAATGATTGTGTAATATGCGAATTTTCGGATTCGAATTTTTAAACTTTTCAACTTACAACTATTAGACGAAGATTATAGCACTATATTTGCTAAATTGCTCTATATTCGATTTTTTTTGAATATTCTCTATATTGCTATAACTTAGTTTTTTCGAATATTCGTAATATTCTAAAACAAGAATATATAGCAATATAGCAAATATTAAAAAAAAACTAATATAGAGCAAAATTCGCAAACACTACTACTCCTAAAGTCAAGTATATTGCAGCCTTCTTATTGGCCCACAAGCTAGAAGCAGTGAGGGATCATGTGTACTGATTAAAAAAAATAAAAATAATAATTTTAATATTCGAAATTACAAATATATATAGCTATATTCTAAATATTCGCGAATTTTCGAAGTACCTATATTCGCGATAAAAATTCGAAATTCAAATATTCGTGATCAACACTATCCAAAGCTATTACCACATAAAGGGACACATGTCAGATTTGCAAAAAACGGCCTGGGCAGAAGAGCAAAAACTGGCCCGGGGTAGAAGGGGTTAAATGTCTGGTTTTAGCTATGTTATTATGTCTGGAAACTTGTTTTTGTCTGGAAAACCTGCTGTGTCATTGCCATTGAGTATCATTGGAGGGGAGACTCATGCCAGCCTACATGACTGACCAGAAGAAGATCCTGAGATGGGGATGCTGGGCCACAGACCATGGGTCACCAGCCTTCTGAGAGAGAGGGGGACAGCTAGCTCAGGCCTTTCCTCAGCATCCAACCCTTCTTCTGACAGAGAGGAGGCAGGAGAAGGCAGCCCTATGCCTCGCCTGTATTGTTTTGCACCTGAATTACTCCAATAAAGAAGCACCCTGGTTACTACAGACTCTGACTCTCTGGACTTATTTCCCATTGGGGTGCAGTACACCTTACCATCCCTTCAGGAGAGCAGCAACACGTAGTGACACCTCAACCGTGTTCGGGGGACCCAGCGTAGCGTTGGGGCCCCCCCAAACCTAGCCACTGCAATAATTTCTCCTGTCATTGCTTTATATTGTTCTGCTATGCTTGTTATGCTAGATTATTTATTTTTTAGGTATTTTTTTTTTATTCTCCATGATCATAACATTATACACATACACACACAACTCTCTCACATACAAACAGCAGTGCAGTACGTACATTATGCACACACAGCTCTGCAGCGTACACACTACTGTATACATACACTTTCACACAGCACTGCTGCATGCACCGCTGACACACACAGCTTTGCTTCATAGACAGGTAACACACACAGCTTTGCTGCATGCACAGGTGACACAAAAACACAGCTCTTGTGCTTACACAGCTGACACACACAGCTCTACTGCATGGACAGGTGACACAAAAACACAGCTCTTGTGCTTACACAGCTGACACACACACACAGCTCTACTGCATGCATAGGTGACACAAAAAAACAGCTCTTGTGCTTACACAGCTGACGCACACACACAGCTCTACTGCATGCATAGGTGACACAAAAAAACAGCTCTTGTGCTTACACAGCTGACACACACACACAGCTCTACTGCATGCATAGGTGACACAAAAAAACAGCTCTTGTGCTTACACAGCTGACGCACACACACAGCTCTACTGCATGCATAGGTGACACAAAAAAACAGCTCTTGTGCTTACACAGCTGACACACACACACACACAGCTCTACTGCATGCACAGGTGACACAAAAACACAGCTCTTGTGCTTACACAGCTGACACACACACACACAGAGCTCTACTGCATGCATAGGTGACACAAAAACACAGCTCTTGTGCTTACACAGCTGACACACACACACAGCTCTACTGCATGCATAGGTGACACAAAAACACAGCTCTTGTGCTTACACAGCTGACACACATAGCTCTGCTGCATACACAACTGACACACACACAGCTCTTCTGCATACACAGCTGACTTACACACCATTATCTTTAATAAAAACTAACATTTCTGTACACTGGCACCCACTATATGTTCTTCTTGGTCTGGCTCCTCCCACTCGTGACATCATCATAGGTCCTCAAGCTGCAGTTAGCCAGAGCTTTCATCTCTTTCCCTGCATGTTGCAGACTCTCAGGATGGAGAGGGCTGTGCTTCTCACAGTCTTCTTCATGATTGCTCAGCCTCCTCTCCTGTCTGCACTGATCACGTGGATTGGTGTCAGGCAGGTGCACACAGCTCTCTCATTGATCCAGCAGGATAATTAATGAATCTGCTCAAAATCTGCTCCAGAAATACACCTAATTAGGCGTATTTCTGTTTAATAAATGACCCCCAATATAATGTAATTTTCAAAGGAGTAAAGGAAAACTGAGTTAGTTGACCCTAGCAACCAATCAGATTGATCCTTTCATTTTTCAAAGGAGCTCTGCAAAATGAAAGGTGGAATCTGATTGGTTGCTATGGGCGACTGAGTCAGAGTTTAAAAAATATATTTTCTGACCGAAGTATCCCTTTAATATGAAGGTTATTAATTTCTGTGGCTATCACACTAGATGCATCAAAGTTTGGGTTTTAGCTAGTGTAATAAATATATATATCAACCATTATACAGATGAAGACAAGGTAATACAGAAGGAGGAAAAGGTTCATGTTTTAATGTTGTGTAAAGTGCTCAAGACACTTCACTAATAAATAACTGCTGTCGCCATAGATGAAGATTCTAAGAATATCTAAGAACAATTTGAGAAGTCCATTACACTGATGCTTAGATATGTGTAATCCAGATATCATCCTCCTTCCCTAGGGTACCATTATTAAAACCCATCTGCACTGGTAAACATGCACCAACACACTGATAACAAGCATGCTTTCCGACTAGCAACGTCCTACATTATAATGTTCTACTGCCAGTACTTAACAAAAAGTTTGGGAAAGGAAAGTGTTAATTGCCGGAGGTGGCAAGGACATTGTGGAGCTTCCTGACATCCTTTCCTGGTATTATGCACAAGGCATCATCACAGTGACATGCTGGCTTTAATGGGATCTGAGACGTGGTGCAGCTCAGTCACTCAAGGCATTTAACCTCCTCTTCACCAAGTTGACCACTTGCACTGAAGTGGTGGTCTTCATGAGATGTTAAGCTTTGTTTTCAAATTTTTCTACTGTGAATGTATCATTCTATAGATGAAAAGAACATGCCATCACTACATCTGACGAATGATTATAGGACATTAGGAGAAAATTTGATTGGATCTCTTTTGACAAGTGTCCCTGCACCGAGAGCACGATGACTTAATCACATCCAGCACTGTTCAATGTGGATTCCTACGTTTGGACTCAAAATCTGTGCTGTACTCAAAGGTCATGCAGTTTCTGGACGGAAAATCTCTTTGAGGACAGCCACACATGGAGTGGAGCTGTCCTCTTTAACAGTGCATTGGGGTCTCTGCTGGTGGTTTGGAGACTTACGTTCTTGCCTACTGAAGAGTTCCCGGACACCTTGTCTGAATTTTAAGTCCCTGATGCTGTAAATGACAACATTCCAGCAGCTATTGGAGGTGAGTATCCAAAATGCATAGAATGAAAATTCACACCAGACATACCCCAAGACATTGCCCACCACAAACACAGCAATGGGGATGAAAGAAGCAGAGAAGGCAAATGTGAGGATTCCAATGGTTTTGGCTGCAGTAATGTCTGAGAATGATACCTTGCTGCAGGTGCTCTGGACTTCAACCTCTAGCTGCTTCCTAACTTTACAGTACTGCCTGATAGCTGCAAAGGTGGCGAAATTGATAGCAAAGGTGCCACCCAGCAGAGAAAAGTCAAAAACTGGAAAGATGAGCATTATATTCCAGGCAGGTTCTTGGGGTTGCACTGCGGTGAACACATAGTTGCACATTTTGCTGCATGAATTGTACTCTAGTGATATGTTTCGACCAAAAAACATGGGTACCATAGCTAACATGAAGCTGAAGATCCAGGAAAAAACAATGAGGCATCCTGTTCTTTTCCTAGTAATCACAATCCTCTTGTGGAGAGGTTTCAGCACAGCAATGCTCCTCTCAACCGACAGCAAGAATATGGTGGAAATTGAGACAAAGGTGCAACCAGCAAAAATAGGTCCAATGATCAAACATGGAACATGAGACGTAAAAATGGAGGGGGTTGCTTCTCCAAGTTTAAGCCCATGGACAATCTGGGTGAGTTCCATATAAACAGAATAAGGCACAACTAGTACTCCAACTGCCAAGTCTGCAAGAGCCAAAGAGGTTTTCAGGGAGCCATGAGATGTCCTCAGCTGCTTGGTCCTCAAGAAGACTAAGAGGCTTACCACATTGCCCACTGTGATTGTAAGAACCAACAAGACCATGAGAGAAATCTTAAATGTGTCTCCAAGTAGACTTGTGCTGCAGAAGCTGCAATTCCCAGTGGAAGAAATATTCTCAAGCATTGGAGAAGCAGAAGAAGTAAAACTCAGAGAATAAAATCCATCACCTCGTCTTTATCTTTCCAAATACTTCGGAATGGGTAAAGGACAAAAAAGAAGGATGTGTGAAGAAAAAAAAAAGCAGGAGGCATATCCTAACTCCAAGTTACAGACATCGTTCTCATCGGCATTGCACGTAGTCCTTCCAGAGCATCCGTCCCCAGGTAAATATTTTGAGCTCTGAGCAAACAAGGATATTTCTGTGGTAAATTGAAAGCAATCCAAACACAACGTGCAGATAAGGGATTTACGGAGACGGTTAGTGAAATCGCTCTTTCAAGAGCATTATTAGCCTAGTTCCTTCCCATAGAACAGGGGGACCACGGAGTGTTTGCTTTACACTGAAAATGTAGCCAAAATTATGCTTAAACAAACAGAACTCAGTAACTCCAGATGTGCTCAGCTGTATCAAGAAATGAATCAGGGGGGGAAAAAATCACAGTGCCTTACGAGGGAAAGCGCACAAGAAAGGAATGAGAGCAGTGTGTGTTAGGTCTCCCTTTCTTCTCCTTTATTCTTCTTGTCCCTCTCTCCTCCTCTCACCATTTTCCTCCCACCCTCTTCTGTCTCTGTGCACTAATACGACTCCCCTCTGTTATCCTCCTCTCTCTCCCTAACATGAGTGCAAATCAAGCCTGGTAGGTGTCGTGTACAGTAGGAAAGGATTTCAATACAAAAGGTGTAAATGTGTGATTTACTAGTTTTTTGGCTTGGTGGTAGTAATTATGAATACATTCATGGAAAGTGCTCATAATAGTAGAGTGCACAACCCATGTTCTCTAGATCTGCCAGGTTCCTATGTTAGTAGGACTAATGTACTAGACTAATGTACTGTAAAATATGCCACATGTTAAATTTTAACTGATTTGTGAAACCAAGAAATAATCACTCCTGAATTGCCCCCATATTTCAAAATTTCAAAAATATTGATCAAAATTTTTTTATATATATATATATATATATATATATATATACAGTGGGGGAAATAATTATTTGACCCCTCACTGATTTTGTAAGTTTGTCCAATGACAAAGAAATGAAAAGTCTCAGAACAGTATCATTTCAATGGTAGGTTTATTGTAACAGTGGCAGATAGCACATCAAAAGGAAAATCGAAAAAATAACTTTAAATAAAAGATAGCAACTGATTTGCATTTCATTGAGTGAAATAAGTATTTGAACCCCTACCAACCATTAAGAGTTCTGGCTCCCACAGAGTGGTTAGACACTTCTACTCAATTAGTCACCCTCATTAAGGACACCTGTCTTAACTAGTCACCTGTATAAAAGACACCTGTCCACAGAATCAATCAATCAAGCAGACTCCAAACTCTCCAACATGGGAAAGACCAAAGAGCTGTCCAAGGATGTCAGAGACAAAATTGTAGACCTGCACAAGGCTGGAGTGGGCTACAAAACCATTAGCAAGAAGCTGGGAGAGAAGGTGACAACTGTTGGTGCGATTGTTCGAAAATGGAAGGAGCACAAAATGACCATCAATCGACCTCGCTCTGGGGCTCCACGCAAGATCTCACCTCGTGGGGTGTCAATGGTTCTGAGAAAGGTGAAAAAGCATCCTAGAACTACACGGGAGGAGTTAGTTAATGACCTCAAATTAGCAGGGACCACAGTCACCAAGAAAACCATTGGAAACACATTACACCGCAATGGATTAAAATCCTGCAGGGCTCGCAAGGTCCCCCTGCTCAGGAAGGCACATGTGCAGGCCCGTCTGAAGTTTGCCAATGAACACCTGAATGATTCAGAGAGTGACTGGGAGAAGGTGCTGTGGTCTGATGAGACCAAAATAGAGCTCTTTGGCATTAACTCAACTCGCTGTGTTTGGAGGAAGAAAAATGCTGCCTATGACCCCCAAAACACCGTCCCCATCGTCAAGCATGGGGGTGGAAACATTTTGCTTTGGGGGTGTTTTTCTGCTAAGGGCACAGGACAACTTATTCGCATAAACGGGAAAATGGACGGAGCCATGTATCGTGAAATCCTGAGCGACAACCTCCTTCCCTCTGCCAGGAAACTGAAAATGGGTCGTGGATGGGTGTTCCAGCACGACAATGACCCAAAACATACAGCAAAGGCAACAAAGGAGTGGCTCAAGAAGAAGCACATTAAGGTCATGGAGTGGCCTAGTCAGTCTCCGGACCTTAATCCAATCGAAAACCTATGGAGGGAGCTCAAGCTCAGAGTTGCACAGAGACAGCCTCGAAACCTTAGGGATTTAGAGATGATCTGCAAAGAGGAGTGGACCAACATTCCTCCTAAAATGTACGCAAACTTGGTCATCAATTACAAGAAACGTTTGACCTCTGTGCTTGCAAACAAGGGTTTTTCCACCAAGAATTAAGTCTTTTTTTGTTAGAGGGTTCAAATACTTATTTCACTCAATGAAATGCAAATCAGTTGCTATCTTTTATTTAAAGTTATTTTTTCGATTTTCCTTTTGATGTGCTATCTGCCACTGTTACAATAAACCTACCATTGAAATGATACTGTTCTGAGACTTTTCATTTCTTTGTCATTGGACAAACTTACAAAATCAGTGAGGGGTCAAATAATTATTTCCCCCACTGTACACTGCTCAAAAAAATAAAGGGAACGCAAAAATAACACATCCTAGATCTGAGTTAATTAAATATTCTTCTGAAATACTTTGTTCTTTACATAGTTGAATGTGCTGACAACAAAATCACACAAAAATTCAAAAATGGAAATCAAATTTTTCACCCCATGGAGGTCTGGATTTGGAGTCACACTCAAAATTAAAGTGGAAAAACACACTACAGGCTGATCCAACTTTGATGTAATGTCCTTAAAACAAGTCAAAATGAGGCTCAGTAGTGTGTGTGGCCTCCACGTGCCTGTATGACCTCCCTACAACGCCTGTGCATGCTCCTGATGAGGTGGCGGACGGTCTCCTGAGGGATCTCCTCCCAGACCTGGACTAAAGCATCTGCCAACTCCTGGACAGTCTGTGGTGCAACGTGACGTTGGTGGATAGAGCGAGACATGATGTCCCAGATGTGCTCAATTGGATTCAGGTCTGGGGAACGGACGGGCCAGTCCATAGCATCAATGCCTTCATCTTGCAGGAACTGCTGACACACTCCAGCCACATGAGGTCTAGCATTGTCTTGCATTAGGAGGAACCCAGGGCCAACCGCACCAGCATATGGTCTCACAAGGGGTCTGAGGATCTCATCTCGGTACCTAATGGCAGTCAGGCTACCTCTGGCGAGCACATGGAGGGCTGTGCGGCCCTCCAAAGAAATGCCACCCCACACCATTACTGACCCAATGCCAAACCGGTCATGCTGGAGGATGTTGCAGGCAGCAGAAGGTTCTCCACGGCGTCTCCAGACTCTGTCACGTCTGTCACATGTGCTCAGTGTGAACCTGCTTTCATCTGTGAAGAGCACAGGGCGCCAGTGGCGAATTTGCCAATCTTGGTGTTCTCTGGCAAATGCCAAACGTCCTGCACGGTGTTGGGCTGTAAGCACAACCCCCACCTGTGGACGTCGGGCCCTCATATCACCCTCATGGAGTCTGTTTCTGACCGTTTGAGCAGACACATGCACATTTGTGGCCTGCTGGAGGTCATTTTGCATGGCTCTGGCAGTGCTCCTCCTGTTCCTCCTTGCACAAAGGCGGAGGTAGCGGTCCTGCTGCTGGGTTGTTGCCCTCCTACGGCCTCCTCCACGTCTCCTGATGTACTGGCCTGTCTCCTGGTAGCACCTCCATGCTCTGGACACTACGCTGACAGACACAGCAAACCTTCTTGCCACAGCTCGCATTGATGTGCCATCCTGGATAAGCTGCACTACCTGAGCCACTTGTGTGGGTTGTAGACTCCGTCTCATGCTACCACTAGAGTGAAAGCACCGCCAGCATTCAAAAGTGACCAAAACATCAGCCAGGAAGCATAGGAACTGAGAAGTGGTCTGTGGTCACCACCTGCAGAACCACTCCTTTATTGGGGGTGTCTTGCTAATTGCCTATAATTTCCACCTGTTGTCTATCCCATTTGCACAACAGCATGTGAAATTGATTGTCACTCAGTGTTGCTTCCTAAGTGGACAGTTTGATTTCACAGAAGTGTGATTGACTTGGAGTTACATTGTGTTGTTTAAGTGTTCCCTTTATTTTTTTGAGCAGTGTATATATATACAGTACAGACCAAAAGTTTGGACACAACTTCTCATTCAAAGAGTTTTCTTTATTTTCATGACTATGAAGGCATCAAAACTATGAATTAACGCATGTGGAATTATATACATAACAAACAAGTGTGAAACAACTGAAATATGTCATATTCTAGGTTCTTTAAAGTAGCCACCTTTTGCTTTGATTACTGCTTTGCATACTCTTGGCATTCTCTTGATGAGCTTCAAGAGGTAGACCCCTGAAATGGTTTTCGCTTCACAGGTGTGCCCTGTCAGGTTTAATAAGTGGGATTTCTTGCCTTATAAATGGGGTTGGGACCATCAGTTGCGTTGAGGAGAAGTCAGGTGGATACACAGCTGATAGTCCTACTGAATAGACTGTTAGAATTTGTATTATGGCAAGAAAAAAGCAGCTAAGTAAAGAAAAACGAGTGGCCATCATTACTTTAAGAAATGAAGGTCAGTCAGTCAGCCGAAAAATTGGGAAAACTTTGAAAGTAAGGTGTATTTGACCATGAAGGAGAGTGTTGGGGTGCTGCGCCAGATGACCCTGGCCTCCACAGTCACCTGACCTGAACCCAATCGAGATGGTTTGGGGTGAGCTGGACCGCAGAGTGAAGGCAAAAGGGCCAACAAGTGCTAAGCATCTCTGAACTCCTTCAAGACTGTTGGAAGACCATTTCAGGGGACTAGCTCTTGAAGCTCATCAAGAGAATGCCAAGAGTGTGCAAAGCAGTGATCAAAGCAAAAGGTGGCTACTTTGAAGAACCTAAAATATGACATATTTTCAGTTGTTTCACACCTGTTTGTTATGTATATAATTCCACATGTGTTAATTCATAGTTTTGATGCCTTCATAGTCATGAAAATAAAGAAAACTCTTTGAATGAGACGGTGTGTCTAAACTTTTGGTCTGTACTGTATATATCAGTTTTGTAAATTGTATACTTTTTGTGCAGGAAATTGCAGACTCCACGAAATTAAGAGGGCACTTCAGCACATTCTTTTCGGAGTCAGAGGTTTTATAGGGAGATGAGCAGAACCAGACACAATCCATAAACAAGGGTGGTACTTTTCTGGGGGGAAAAATCAGACCTTTATCCTAATCTAATGCAACCTCTTTAAAGAGATATCCCCATCTTGGACATTAATGGCATTGGTACTATCTCTGAAACCCACTCCTATCTCGAGAACAGGTCCCGTTCACTGCTATGGTAATTCCGAAAATAGCCGAGCGAGCTTGTTCAGCTATTTTTGGAAGTCCCATAATCGTGAAAGGAGAGCAAGCCTTGCAAGTATAGGTAGCTCTCCATTCAGCGATATGGGTAGGGTTGCCATCCGGCCGTTATCTCACCAGCAAGGCCGGTATTATTAAAAAAAAAAAAAAAGAAGCACTCACTTCCTTCATTTGCTGGCGCTGTGGGGAACACTCACTGCTAACTGGAGGACAGGACCTGCGAGATGTCATCACGCTGGAGCGCCAGTTCTCTCCATTTTTCTTACTGGGGGACACTAATGGGGGGCATTAATTCTGGGGCGCACTAATGGGGGCATTTCTATTATGGGGGGCACTAATAGGGTCATTACTATTACTGGGAGCATTAATATTAGTGGTGGGGCACTAATGGGGCAGTATTAATTCTGGGGGGCGCTTATGGGGCCATTAGTATTATTGGGGGGAACTAATGGGGGCATTATTAATTCTGGGGGGCCCTAATGGGGCAATATTAATTCTGGGGGGTGCTAATAAAGGTATTATTAATGCTGGGGGGCACTAATGGAGGCATTATTAATTCTGGGAGTCACTAATGGGGTCATTAATATTATTGGCAGCCACAATATGATAGTGACTTAACGTGTCAAGCCACACCCACAACCACACCCCATTTGGGTGTGCGGCTTAACTTGGCTGGTATTTTTTGTTGGGAAAGGTGGCAACCCTAGCTATGGGACTGCTGGAAATAGGTCAGCACGCTAGCTTGGCTATTTTCTTAACTCCTATAGCGGAAAATGGAGTGTGGCCACACATACGCACTTCACTTAGAGGCAGATAAGAGCAGTTACCAGAGGTGAGACCAGCGCCTATCTGACGTTGATTGAATATCCTAGGTATGTGCCACCAACATCCCAGATGGGAATATCCCTTTAAAGGGGTTGTATAGAATTAGGATAAGGCCTCATGCACACGACCGTTGTGTGCATCCGTGGCCGTTGTGCCGTTTTCTGTTTTTTTTTTTGCGGACCCATTGACTTTCAATGGGTACGTGGAAAAATCTGAAAATGCACCGTTTTGCAGCCGCATCCGTGATCCGTGTTTCTTGTCCGTCAAAAAAATAGGACCTGTCCTATTTTTTTGACGGAAAACGGTTCACGGACCCATTCAAGTCAATGGGTCCGTGAAAGAACACGGATGCACACAAGATTGGCATCCGCGTCTGTGATCCGTGGCCGTAGGTTACTTTCATACAGACGGTTCCGAAGATTCATCTGCATAAAAGCTTTTTCAGAGATGAGTTTTCACTTCGTGAAAACTCATACTCGACAGTATATTCTAACACAGAGGCGTTCCCATAGTGATGGGGACGCTTCTAGTTAGAATATACTACGAACTGTGTACATGACTGCCCCCTGCTGCCTGGCAGCACCCGACCTCTTACAGGGGGCTGTGATCCGCACAATTAACCCCTCAGGTGCTGCACCTGAGGGGTTAATTGTGCATATCATGGCGCCGCTATAAGAGACCAGGGGCTGCCAGGCAGCAGGGGGCAGACCCCCCTCCCTCCCTAGTTTTAATTTCATTGGTGGCAAGTGTGCATTCCCCCAGGCCCCCCCTCCCAGGCCGGGAGCTCCTCCTACTGGTAAGTGACAGATCATTAAGCAATGCGCCACACAGACCTGTCACTTACCAGTAGGAGGAGCTCCCGGCCGGTCACAGACAGCGCAGCAGGTAAGTATGATGCTTCTAATATTGTAATATTGCTAAGTAACCATGGCAACCAGGCCTGCAGTAGCATCCTGGTTGCCATGGTTACCGATCGGAGCCCCAGCGATTAAACTGGGACTCCGATTGGAACTCTCCGCTGCCACCAATGATCGGGGGGGGGGGGGGGGAGAGGGGAGGCCGCACACTGGCCACCAATGATATTACAATAGAGGGAGGGAGGGGGGGCCGGGGGGGCCGCACACTGGCCACCAATGATAATACAATAAAGGGAGGGAGGGGGGGCCGGGGGAGGCCGCACACTGGCCACCAATGATATTACAATAGAGGGAGGGGGGGCCGGGGGGGCCGCACACTGGCCACCATTGATAATACAATAAAGGGAGGAAGGGGGGGCTGGGGGAGGCCGCACACTGGCCACCAATAATATTACAATAGAGGGAGGGGGACCAGGGGGGGGGGCCGCACTGGCCACCAATGAAATTAAAACTGGGGAGGGAGGTGTCTGCCCCCTGCTGCCTGGCAGCCCCTGATCTCTTATAGGGGGCTATGATATGCACAATTAACCCCTCAGGTGCAGTTCCTGAGGGGTTAATTGTGCGGATCACAGCCCCCTGTATGAGATCGGGTGCTGCCAGGCAGCAGGGGGCAGTCATGTACACAGTTGATAGTATATTCTAACTAGAAGCGTCCCCATCACTATGGGAACGCCTCTGTGTTAGAATATACTGTCGGATATGAGTTTTCACGAAGTGAAAACTCATCTCTGAAAAAGCTTTTATGCAGACGGATCTTCGGATCCTTCTGTATGAAAGTAACCTACGGCCATGGATCACGGACGCGGATGCCAATCTTGTGTGCATCCGTGTTCTTTCACGGACCCATTGACTTGAATGGGTCCGTGAACCGTTGTCCGTCAAAAAAATAGGACAGGTCTTATTTTTTTGACGGACAGGAAACACGGATCACGGATGCGGCTGCAAAACGGTGCATTTTCCAATTTTTCCACGGACCCATTGAAAGTCAATGGGTCCGCGAAAAAAAACGGAAAACGGCACAACGGCCACGGATGCACACAACGGTCGTGTGCATGAGGCCTACAGGTCTACTTTTTCCCCACAGAAAACTGTGACTCTATATATGGGTTGTGTCTGGTTCTGCAGCTCATCTCTACCTATGTACATAGAGACAAGGTGTAATACCTGACACTGCCATGGACAAGAGTGGCGCTTTTTCTAGAAAGAGTGCAGACTGTTTTTTAACCAATCCTGGACAAACACTTTGCACATTAATTGGCCAAATGCTTTGCGCCATAATCATGTAGGGAGTTGAAATTTCTTTTCATCTTTTTGGGAGAAGCCAGCAAAATATTGGAAGCATTCATTAACTTCTCTGCATTGACTCCATGCCACCAGAAACATGACGTGATGAGTTTTGTCTCTGAGGCAAAAACCTTTTCACCTTGGTATCCTCAGACTATAATACCAAGCTGGCTACAGTGTGACTTAGGAGTGACATTTAACTCTTTTAGCCCTGGGTTATGTTCCATTTTTGCATTTTAGTTTTTCACTGCCTGCATTCCTGGAGCCATAACCTTTTTATTTTTCCATTCACATAGACGGGTGAGGGCTTGTTTTTTTGTCGGATAAAATTTATATTTTCTAATAACACCATTTAGTATTGAATATGATGCACTGGAAAGCTAAAAATAAAAATTCCAAATGGGGTGGAATTGGAAAAAGAAACACAATTCCGCCACAGTTTTATGGGTTACATTTTTCTGGCATTCCCTATGAGGTAAAACTGACCTGTGCCCTTCATTCTGTGGTTCAGTACAATTATAGTGAGACCACATTTATATCGTTTTTCTTGTGTTTTAACACTTAAAAATAAAAACTTTGCCAATATCACTATATTTGACCCTGATCTTTTTATTTATTTATATTTATGTTGTGGCAATGTGAACATTGAGGTGTTGTTTCCCCAGGTTCTAGTCCGGGACTTAGGGCATGCTCATGTCCAGGGATCCTATTTAATCCTGCTACTGGATCTTGGGTGGGGCTCACTCTGGAGTGTCTTGTGAAGCAGAGGCCTGGGAAGGCTCTGTACAAGTGGGCTCAGCCGAGCTGGCTGAGGGGCCACGGGGCTAGGTGTTAGTCTGAACTTTGGGGGACTCCGCGAGGTCTTGGAATCGACGGTCGCTAGACCAGAGTCAGGAGGACTTCTGGGCCACAATCCCCCAAAAGGTACTGGACTTTGTTACAGCCTGGAAGTGCTGGATTGTTAGGCTGGGAAAAGCCGCATGTTCTTCCCGTGTGTGAACGGGGCTTTTTAGTTAGAGCCCAGCCGGGCAGGTGTTTTATTTGTATTGTTTGTTTTGGTTTTGCTGAGGTGCCAAATAAAAGTAATGTTTGGCCCCTAACCCTTTGGTCGATGAAGATCATTGTGAGAATGACCCCCGAATAAGAGGCGATCCCTTACAATGTCTACAGAACTGTGAGAAGGCTCATGTTTTAATTTTTAGGGGGGAAGTGCAGTGACAAGCCACCTCAGAAATGGAAATAAAGGCACATTCAGACTAGGAGTTTCTACACCTCTAGAAAATTCAAAATACAAACTGGTGCACATGTGAGGCCCGGTCTATATGGAGGTGTAGAAACTCCTAGTCTGAATGTGCCTTTATTTCCATCCACAGGCAGCATTCTGGTGCACATGTGAGGCCCGGTGTCATGGTCTTACCTGCTTGCTGCTCTCCTTCGTTTGACATGTGCTGGCGGCCATCTTGGGTCCTGGGTTTCTTGTAGCCTTCCACCCTGCGGCTCCTCCTTCCCCTGGGAGGAGCTGGATGCCTAGCTCATATATATATAGGAGGTCTGTGGCTTCAGTTCCTTGCTTGGTCCTCTTGTGTTCACATGCTTCTAAGACTGCTGCTGCTTCTGGTTCCTGATCCTGGCTTCGTCTGACTACCCTGCTGGTTCCTGATCCTGGCTTCGTCTGACTACCCTGCTGGTTCCTGATCCTGGCTTTGTCTGACTACCCTGCTGGTTCCTGATCCTGGCTTCGTCTGACTACCCTTCTGGTTCCTGACCTCTGGCTTCGCAAAGACTCTGCTCGGTTTCACCATCCGTTTGGACTTTTGCTTTACAGCTTTATTTTCAATAAAGCCTTCTTATTTTCACTTATCTCTTGTTGTACGTCTGGTTCATGGTTCCGTGACATTAGGACCAAGCCATGAATTCTGATGGTACAGGGCCATCCTCGCTACCCACGCTGGTTGCCAGACTTGATCAGCAGGATCACCTGTTGGGTCGGTTCGCTGTGGCGTTGCAAACCCTGCTTGAACGCACGGCTCATTTCGCTCCCGTTGCCGATGGGTCGGTTGTCGCTCCTGGGCTCGCTCCTACTGCCACTCCGGTTGTTGCGCCAGAGTCTACCCCGACACCTGTTGTTGCGCCTGCGGTGTTTCGGGGTATGACCGGTTCTGCCCCTCTTCCACAGCGCTTTGGGGGAGAGCCAACTCAGTGCCGAGGTTTCCTTAACCAGGTGGGCATTTATTTCGAGTTGCTGCCACATGCCTTTCCTACTGAGAGATCAAAGGTGGGCTTCTTGATCTCGCTGCTCTCGGACAAGGCCTTGGCCTGGGCCAGCCCTTTATGGGAGAACAACAATCCGGTGGTTGCCGAGTTTTCCGGTTTTGTTGCTTCTCTTCGGAAGGTATTCGATGTGCCGGCTCGTGCTGCCTCTGCTGCGAAGCTCCTTATGTCCATCAGACAGGGTTCACGATCCGTAGCTGAATACGCCATTGAGTTTCGTACCCTGGCAGCAGAGGTGGGCTGGAATAATGAGGCTCTGGTCGCTGCTTTCTCTCATGGTCTCTCGGATGCCTTGAAGGATGAGGTTGCAGCTAAGGACCTACCAGTTGAGCTCGAGTCTCTTATTTCTTTCCTGATTTTGATTGACACCAGACTCAGGGAGAGACCTTCCTTTAAGGAGAACCTGCGGAGGTCTTCTAACAGATTGGTGCCTACGTTTGCTGTCCCACCCGTGCCTCCCTCTCCTCCCACGCCTCCTGGGGATGACTTGTCTGGGGGTGAACCCATGCAGCTGGGGTTTGCTCGCCTGTCCGAGGGGGAGAGGGCACTCCGGAGACGCGAGGGCCGATGCATGTACTGTGGTCTCGGTGGGCATTTTCGGTTGGCATGTCCGAACCGTCCGGGAAACGCTCGTACCCTGAGATCCTGTCGGGGGCAGATCTTGGGTGGAGTCTCCTCGTCCCCGGTTTCCCGTGTTGACAAACCACTGATCACTGTTGTCCTCTCCTGGGTCGGGGGCTCGGTGACGACCCAGGCGTTGGTGGACTCTGGTGCTGGTGGTTTGTTCATTGATAGTGTGTTCGCTGCCGCCAATTCCATTCCTCTGCAGGCTCGAGGTTCCCCACTGGCTCTTGAGGCGATAGACGGCAGACCCCTTCTGCCGCCACACGTGACTCATGAGACCCTTCCCGTGGGGATAGCCATTGGTGCCGTTCACAGAGAGTCGGTCTGCCTCCAGGTTATTTCGTCTCCACACTACTCGGTGGTCTTGGGGTACCCCTGGCTCCAGAAGCATAATCCGACTTTCGATTGGAGATCGGTCGAGATCCTCTCGTGGTCACCGCAGTGTGGGGCTAGTTGCATCCATGGGTCTGTCAAGTTGCTGTGTACTTCCTCGGACTCTCTGTTGCCTCCTGAATACGAGGAGTACCGGGATGTATTCGATAAGGTGCGCGCGGTTGCCCTACCTCCGCACCGCCCATACGATTGTGCCATAGAGTTACAATCTGGTGCCGTTCCTCCTCGTGGCAAAGTCTATCCACTGTCGGTAGCGGAGAATGAGGCCATGGAGGAGTACGTGAGGGAGGCGCTTTCACGCGGACACATTCGCAAATCTTCGTCCCCGGCAGGGGCTGGATTTTTCTTTGTGAAAAAGAAGGGCGGTGAGTTGAGGCCTTGCATCGATTACAGGGGTCTCAATCGCATCACGATCAAGAACGCTTACCCGATACCCTTGATTTCCGAGCTGTTCGATCGCCTTAAAGGGGCCACGGTCTTTACCAAACTCGACCTGAGGGCGGCATATAACCTGGTAAGGATCAAGGCGGGCGATGAGTGGAAGACTGCGTTTAACACCAGGACCGGTCATTACGAATCCTTGGTTATGCCCTTTGGGTTGTGCAATGCGCCCGCAGTCTTTCAGGAATTCATCAACGATGTTTTCCGTGACCTGTTGCAGCAGTGTGTGGTAGTCTATTTGGATGACATCTTGGTATATTCTGAATCCATGGAGGCCCACATTCTGGATGTCAGACGAGTGTTGCAACGGTTACGAGAGAACAAGCTGTTCGGTAAGCTTGAGAAATGCGAATTTCACCGATCCCAGGTAACCTTCTTAGGTTACATCATTTCCGCTGAGGGGTTCTCCATGGATCCTGAGAAGGTTTCGGCTGTCTTACAGTGGCCCCAGCCCAGTGGTCTTCGTTCCCTGCAGCGCTTTTTGGGCTTCGCCAATTATTATCGGAAGTTCATCAGGGACTTTTCCATGCTGGCCAAGCCTCTCACGGATCTGACCAGGAAGGGCAGTAATTCCCAGGTCTGGCCGCTCGAGGCCATCCGAGCTTTTGAGGCCCTGAAGTCCGCCTTTGTGTCGGCTCCGATTCTGTCGCATCCCAACCCTGGGTTGCCCTTTGTCCTCGAGGTGGACGCGTCTGAGACGGGAGTAGGCGCCCTTCTGTCTCAGCGTAGAACACCAGAGGGTCCTCTGCTTCCTTGTGGGTTTTACTCCCGGAAACTGTCTTCCGCGGAGTGCAACTATCAGATTGGTGACAGGGAGTTATTGGCCATCGTGCAGGCCCTTAAAGAATGGAGGCACTTGCTCGAGGGTTCGGTGGTTCCGGTTCTCATCCTGACGGACCACAAGAATCTGACCTACCTTTCTGAGGCCAAGAGATTGACACCACGTCAGGCCAGATGGGCTCTGTTCTTGTCACGTTTTAATTACGTGGTCTCCTACCTACCCGGTTCCAAGAACATCAGGGCGGATGCCTTATCACGGCAGTACTCCGAGCTGTCCAGGGAGGAGTCGATTCCGACTTCGGTCATACCTCCGAATCAGATCCTGGCCGCCATTCGCACCAGCCTGACCTCTCCCCTGGGTGAGCAGATTTTGGCGGCTCAATCTGGTGCTCCCTCTGGGAGACCCAACGGCAGATGTTTTGTGCCTGAGGAGTTGCGCACTCGGTTGTTGCGAACCTACCATAACTCCAAGACCGCGGGGCATCCTGGAAAGAATCAGCTGTCCTGGGCTGTTTCACGTCTGTTCTGGTGGCCTTCCCTACGTTCCGACATCGCCGCATATGTAGCGGCATGCTCCGTTTGTGCCCAGAGTAAGTCCCCTCGGCACCTTCCGTTGGGCCTTCTGCAACCCATAGCCACCGGGGAGCGCCCATGGTCACACCTGGGGATGGATTTCATTGTGGACCTCCCTGCATCCCGAGGCCATACGGTCATTCTCATGATTGTGGATCGGTTTTCCAAAATGTGCCACTGTGTTCCTCTCAAGAAGTTACCCTCTGCACAAGAGTTGGCCACGATTTTTGCCAGGGAGGTCTTCCGGTTGCACGGTTTGCCTAAGGAGATTGTGTCGGATCGGGGGAGTCAGTTTGTGTCCAGGTTCTGGCGCGCCTTTTGCTCCCAGTTGGGGATTCATCTCTCCTTCTCCTCGGCCTACCACCCTCAGTCCAATGGGGCCGCAGAACGATCCAATCAGGCCTTGGAGCAATTCCTTCGTTGCTATGTCTCCGATCACCAAGACAATTGGGTTGACCTCCTGCCTTGGGCTGAGTTTGCCAGGAACACGGCGGTGAACTCTTCCTCTGGGACGTCTCCCTTCATGGCCAATTATGGGTTCCAACCTGCCGTGTTACCGGAGGTATTCTCTCCCCAGGATATTCCGGCTGTGGAGGATCACCTTTCCGTCCTACGTGCTTCTTGGGTACAGATCCAGAAGTCCCTTGAGGTCTCTGCGCAGCGCCAGAGATTCCAGGCTGATCGCAGACGAGCGCCTGCTCCTTCCTACCAGGTCGGAGACCGTGTATGGTTGTCCACCCGCAACCTCAACCTTCGAGTGCCCACTCCCAAGCTGGCGCCTCGCTTTGTTGGTCCCTTCCGAGTGCTTCGCAGGGTAAACCCGGTAGCCTATGCCCTTGCGCTTCCTCCTGGCATGCGGATCTCCAACGTGTTTCATGTCTCCCTGTTGAAGCCACTGGTGTGTAATCGTTTCACTTCCTCGGTTCCTCGGCCTCGTCCGGTCCAAGTGGGCAATCGTGAGGAATATGAGGTGAGCAATATCCTGGACTCACGCCTGGTCCGCGGTCGGTTGCAGTTTTTGGTCCATTGGCGTGGTTATGGTCCAGAGGAGCGTTCCTGGGTTCCCTCCGCAGATGTCCATGCTCCTGCCTTGCTCCGAGCCTTCCACGCACGCTTCCCTCAGAAACCGTTTTGTGCACCGCGGAGGAGGGGCCCTTGAGGGGGAGGTACTGTCATGGTCTTACCTGCTTGCTGCTCTCCTTCGTTTGACATGTGCTGGCGGCCATCTTGGGTCCTGGGTTTCTTGTAGCCTTCCACCCTGCGGCTCCTCCTTCCCCTGGGAGGAGCTGGATGCCTAGCTCATATATATATAGGAGGTCTGTGGCTTCAGTTCCTTGCTTGGTCCTCTTGTGTTCACATGCTTCTAAGACTGCTGCTGCTTCTGGTTCCTGATCCTGGCTTCGTCTGACTACCCTGCTGGTTCCTGATCCTGGCTTCGTCTGACTACCCTGCTGGTTCCTGATCCTGGCTTTGTCTGACTACCCTGCTGGTTCCTGATCCTGGCTTCGTCTGACTACCCTTCTGGTTCCTGACCTCTGGCTTCGCAAAGACTCTGCTCGGTTTCACCATCCGTTTGGACTTTTGCTTTACAGCTTTATTTTCAATAAAGCCTTCTTATTTTCACTTATCTCTTGTTGTACGTCTGGTTCATGGTTCCGTGACACCCGGGCTATATCAGTCAGTCTTGGGTGGGGCTCAGAGCTCTCTGCCTCCTCCCATTGTATGCATGGCCACATGCTGAAGGTTACTGGGAGATTGCTGTGAGTCGGACCTTGCGCTCCTGTAATTCGCCCACTGGCTCCTGGTATTGCCCATACGGCCCAGGTAGGTTTAGCGTTAGGTCCCTAACTACTTGAGAAACCTTGGCGCGGTGCTGGGGCTTTAACCAACAAGAACCAAAACCAATAACCCCACAAAAAAGCCTGGCGAAACGCGCGTTGAGGTGCAGCTCTGGTCAGACACTCGGTGCTTCCGCATATCATGGGTAACTTGTGCATTCTGTAATCTATGTTTTTGTGCTTCATTTTGCTGTTACTGCTTACACATACCAATGTTGCTCTATTATGATTCTCATTACCATGTGACCCTGCTGTTTGTTCCTACATACAGGCAGGCCACGATCGCCACATGTGGCAGGCAACCTTGATATGTGTGACTAGGTGATTTTATTTTTTTTTTACATTTTTTTTGTACATTTGCGGAATGCGTCTATTTGTTATTTTGGGTGAATCGACATCTCACCCACTATAGTGCGGTTTTGTACCCAGTGCTCCTGGCATGTTCCCCTGTTAGTATGGTATATGTGAGGGTGGGGGTTCACGGCTCCGATACACTGGACGTCCCATCCCACATTACCTTGTGCCTTCGTGTCATTGTAGATTTTTATTTTTTTTGTATTAATAAACTACATATATTTTATGAGTGTTTTCCTCATATTTTTTTGTGGGGTTATTGGTTTTGGCTCTTGTTGGTTATAGTACATTATACTAGACCCCAGTGCATGGTTTGTACTTTATCAGAGTTTTCTTATTGGTTGGTCAAGCGGTGCTGGGGCTTGCCATTAGCAGCGGACCACAAGTGCAGGATCTGCCCCCCCCCCCCCCGTTATAGATGCACCACTGCATATGGGGTTGAGCACTTCCTGCTTTTTAATACCACGCCAATTTGTAGTTTCTATATGCTTAATGAGGCTGATGATATCAGTGTTTACTGTCTTCTGTATATGTATATTCATTGGTATCTGTATCATAGGACTGAACCAGTGCATTGATATGGATGAATAAATGCTGTGAATTTACAATACTATGGAATGCTGCAGAATTTTCCTTTGCATTTACTTCTGGCACCTAGGATCAAGGTCTGATATGCTAGAATCACCACCTCGTTACTAGGAAGGTCTGCTTTATTCTCTCAACCTTGAAATTGCAACACCAAGAAGGAAAAGGCATGGAGTTCTGGAAATCACTGAGTCGATAAATATGTTAAAGATATGCAAATTTTAAAAATGGAAACTAAGTATTGATGAATCTTGATTTACACAGTATTATTAAGTATGATCGCCCGGCGCAGAAATACATGCACTTACAGTGCCTTGAAAAAGTATTCACACCCCTTGAACTTTTCCACATTTTTTCATGTTACACCCACAAACAAATGTATTTCATTGCGATTTTATGTGGTAGACCAACTCAAAGTAGCAGGTATGTGTGAAGTGAAAAGAAAATGATACATGGTTTTCAACATTTTTAATAAATAAAAATCTGGAAAGTGTGGCGTGCATTTGTATTCAGCTGTCCTGAGTCAATTACAGCTTCAAGTCTTTTGGGGTATGTCTCTACCAACTTTGCACATCTAGAGGCTGACATTTTTGCCCATTCCCCTTTGCAAAATAGCTCAAGCTCAGTCAGATTGGATGGAGAGCATCTGTGAACAGCAATTTTCAAGTCTTGGCACAGATTCTCAATGGGATGTAGGTCTTGACTTTGATTGGGCTATTCTAACATATGAATATGCTTTGATCTAAAACATTCCATTGTAGCTCTGGCTGTATGGGTCAGCCTACTGGAAGGTGCACCTCCACCACAGTTCCACGTTTTTTGCAGCCTCTACCAGGTTTTCTTCTAGGACTGCCCTGTGTGTGTGTGTGTATATATATACACTTACCTAAAGAATTATTAGGAACACCATACTAATACGGTGTTGGACTCCCTTTTGCCTTCAGAACTGCCTTAATTATACGTGGCATTTATTCAACAAGGTGCTGATAGCATTCTTTAGAAATGTTGGCCCATATTGATAGGATAGCATCTTGCAGTTGATGGAGATTTGAGGGATGCACATCCAGGGCACGAAGCTCCCGTTCCACCACATCCCAAAGATGCTCTATTGGGTTGAGATCTGGTGACTGTGGGGGCCATTTTAGTACAGTGAACTCATTGTCATGTTCAAGAAACCAATTTGAAATGATTCGAGCTTTGTGACATGGTGCATTATCCTGCTGGAAGTAGCCATCAGAGGATGGATACATGTTCTCATTCTGTTTACGCCAAATTCGGACTCTACCATTTGAATGTCTCAACAGAAATCGAGACTCATCAGACCAGGCAACATTTTTCCAGTCTTCAACAGTCCAATTTTGGTGAGCTCCTGCAAATTGTAGCCTCTTTTTCCTATTTGTAGTAGAGATGAGTGGTACCCGGTGGGGTCTTCTGCTGTTGTAGCCCATCCGCCTCAAGGTTGTGCGTGTTGTGGCTTCAAAAATGCTTTGCTGCATACCTCGGTTGTAACGAGTGGTTATTTCAGTCAACGTTGCTCTTCTATCAGCTTGAATCAGTCGTCCCATTCTCCTCTGACCTCTAGCATCCACAAGGCATTTTTGCCCACAGGACTGCCGCATACTGGATGTTTTTCTCTTTTCACACCATTCTTTGTAAACCCTAGAAATGGTTGTGCGTGAAAATCCCAGTAACTGAGCAGATTGTGAAATACTTAGACCGGCCCGTCTGGCACCAACAACCATGCCACGCTCAAAATTGCTTAAATCACCTTTCTTTCCCATTCTGACATTCAGTTTGGAGTTCAGGAGATTGTCTTGACCAGGACCACACCCCTAAATGCATTGAAGCAACTGCCATGTGATTGGTTGACTAGATAATTGCATTAATGAGAAATAGAACAGGTGTTCCTAATAATTCTTTAGGTGAGTGTATATGTATGTATGTGTGTGTGTGTGTGTATATATATATATATATATATATATATATATATATATATATATATATATATATATAATATATATTTTATTTCTATATCTCCATCCATCTTCCTTGTATCTGCTGGAGAAAAGCATCCCCACAGCATGATGCTGCCACCACCATGTTTCACAGTGGGGGATTGTGTGTTCAAGGTGATATGCATACCGCCGCACATAAAGTTTTGCATTTAGGCTAAAAAGTTAAACTTTGGTCTCATCTAACCAGAGCACCTTCTTCCACATGTTTGCTGTGTCCCCTGCATGGCTTGTGGCAAATTGCAAACGGGACTTCTTATGGCTTGCTTTCTTCTTGTCACTCTTCCATAAAGGCCAGATTTGTGGAGTACACGACTAATAGTTGTCCTGTGGACAGATTCTCCCATCTGAGCTGTGGATCTCTGCAGCTCCCCTAAAGTGACCATGGACCTCTTGGCTGCTTCTCTAATTAGTGCCCACCTTGCCTGCGCAGTTTAGGAGGACGGCCATGTCTTAATAGGTTTGCAGTTGTGCCATATTAATTCCATTTTTGGATAATGGTTAAAAAAGTGCTCCGTGAGATGTTCAGAGCATAGGATATTTTTTATAACATAATCCTGCTTTACACTTCTTCACACTTTATTCCTAACCTGTCTGGTGTGTTCCTTGGTTTTCATGATGCTGCTTGATCACTGATGTTCACTAACAAACCTCTGAGGCCTTTACAGAACAGCTGTGATTATACTGAGAATGCAATTACACACAGGTTGACTCTATTTACTAATTAGGTGACTTCACACTTTTCAGATTTTTATTTATTAATCATTTTCTCTTCACTTCACACATACTTGCTACTTTGTGTTGGTCTATCACATAAAATCCCAATAAAATACATTTATGTTTGTGGGTGCAATGTGAAAAAATGGAGTACGAATAATATTTCAAGGCACTATATCAATGCCCTTCATATTTTTGAAGGGAAGTAAGCATGATGTGTCTTTCATCTGCTGCGCTAAGTTTTCAGCAAAGACATTCCTAGTCTTAACATAGGGAATGTCCGAAATATGTCTGCAGATTCAGGTTTTTAACCTATTAGTCTGGTTTCACACGGGCGTTGCGGGAAAAGGTGTGGGTGCATCATAGCTGTGTGCAGGAAAAGAACCTGTGGTGACGTCACTCCGGTCATCACATGATCAAAGATCATGTGACGACCGGAGTGACGTCACCACAGGTCCTTTTCCTGCACACAGATAAGATGAAGACAGAAGAGATGCCGGGCTGCGCGAGCAAGTGGATTAAGGTGAGTTAAATAATTTTCTTTTTTTTAACCCCTCCAGCGCTATTTTACTATGCAGTCTGTATTCAGAATGCTATTATTTTCCCTTATAACTATGTTATAAGGGAAAATAAAAATGATCGGGTCCCCATCCCGATCGTCTGCTAGCAACCGTGTGTGAAAATCGCACCGCATCCGCACTTGCTTGCGATTTTCACGCAGCCCCATTCACTTCTATGGGGCCTGCGTTGCGTGAATAACGCAGAATATAGAACATGCTGCGATTTTCACGCAACGCACAAGTGATGCGTGAAAATCACAGCTCGTGTGCACAGCCCCATAGAAATGAATGGTTCAGGATTCAGTGCGGGTGCAATGCGTTCAACTCCTGCATTGCACCCACGCGGAATACTCGCCCGTGTGAAAGGGGCCTTAGTAGTGCACCCGACATATTGGAGGCGACAGCGAACATGTGATACAATATACAACAAAACTAGTGATGTATTGTTTTAAATGATATGATTTTTGATTTGCATATGAAAAGATGTGGCTACCTGTTAGAATGACTTTACAGCATGTACATATCTTGTGTCCACATTTAAAGTTCCCCAGGTAGGTGGACTTTGTTTAATATCTGAGAAAAAAGAGGGACTTACTTTCTGGGCTAATGTTGGTGCTTTGCGTGCTATGCACCAACATTAGCCCAGAAAGTAAGTTTTGTTGTATATTGTATCACATGTTCGCTATGCCGTCTCCAATATGTCGGGTGCACTACTAATAGGTTAAAAACCAGAATCTGCAGACATATTTCGGACATTCCCTATGTTAAGACTAGGAATGTCATTATGAGGCTGCACATGGAGGCGATATCGCTGGCATGCAAGTTCAGGGACTGGAGAGGGTTAATCCCCCTGTGCAGGGTGGAGACTATAGAATAAAGCTTCTAAATAGGGAGTCATATTGGATCTTCTGTATGGAATCTAGTGTCCCAAAAGTTCTAAATCGAAGACATGATTTGATCCTTCACTATTGACCTAATATATATATTTTTTTTAAGCTGTTTTATATGAATAAATGTTTTGACGGCCAGAAGAGGATGTGATCGAGATAATTGCAATCACCTGATGATGCCTGCAGTTATCCACCATAAAAAATCCTGTGTGAACACAGTCTTTGTGGTCATGAATAAAGATCAGCATTAAGGGATCCGAAAAGCGTAGACATGGACTGTATATATGTTTTTTAATGCACTACGTTTAATAAAAGCTGCCACGTTGATGAAGAAGCTGGATTATTTTCTCTTTTTTTTTTTTTTCTTTTTTTTTTACACATGGCTACACTCACCCAATCCTAACTAATAAAATCTGGTCCTACCTCATCCAGGGTGTCGTTGGCGTCAGTGTGATGTCCACTGGATCCAGAACAAGGTCCCTGTGGTGAGAAAAAAAGAATAATCACATAAGGAAGGGATGGTGACTGTACCTGTGAAATCACCAGCAGGGGCCACTGTGCTGGCCTGTAAGACTGAGCTATGCCAATGAATAGCAGGGTAATCCCCTAAGTGATGCCACACAGTACTAATGCCCACATTGTGGCCCCTCACAGTAATAAAGCCCACCTTGTGGCCCCTTCACAATAGTTATGTCCTCCTTGTGGCCCCTCACAGCAGTTATGCCCAGATATGTGCCCCCTCACAGTAGATATGCCCAGATATGTGCCCCCTCACAGTAGATATGCCCAGATATGTGCCCTCTCACAGTAGTTATGCCCACATATGTGCCCCCTCACAGTAGTTATTCCAGATTAGGTGCCCCGTCAGTAAAGATGCCCACTTTTGTGCCCCCTTACTCTAGTGGTTGCCCCCCTTTTGCCTCCAGTCTGAAGCTTTATGAAGAAAAAAAATCCACACACTTACCTTCTTCCCTGATCATGCGCTCCCACACTCACATCGCGCTGCTGGCTGTACTGGAGGCCGTTTCCCGGGCTTTCAGAGCTCCTCCCACAGGCAGCAGCGCAATGTGTGGCCTGCAGGGGGAGTGCCGGAGCTCAGAAGAGTGAGTGTGCTCCCCCTGCCTCTGCACCCCCTCTTGTCTTTACGCCTGGGGCGCATATTATACATGTTTGAAGAGCGTTCTGACGGGGCCCGGAATTGTCACTGTACTTCATGCCGGGCCTCGTCAAAGCGCTCCCATTACATGGGAGTGCAGTGGGCCCCCACCGGGCCTGGTTAAGCCCCTGCTTCAGTGTAAAAAAGAACAAGCACAACTGGAAGGGATGATATGGCCCCTACAGAGCCCTAATCTCAACAGCATCCAGTCTGTCTGTGATTACATGAAGAGACAGAAGCATTCTAGAAAGCCTACATCCACAGAAGATCTGTGGTTAGTTCCCCAAGATGTTTTGAACAACCTCCCTGCTGAGTTCCTTCAAAACGTGTGTTGTGTACCAAAAAAGAACTGATGCTGTCTTGAAGGCAAAGAGTGGTCACACCAAATATTGATTTGGTTTAGATTTCTCTTTTGTTCATCTACATTTTGGTTGTTGGTTGATAAAAACGAACAATAAACACTTTTTTCTTTCCATAACTTTTATTGAAATTTTAAAAATATACAACAATAGTCAACAGTGTAGAAAGTCACAGCAGTAGATAATCAAAGTGAGAAAATGACACAAAATGTCGTTAAGGAAGACCTTTTGATAAGTAAAAGTAACTTTGCACTCCAATGTGATTTATTTAATCTCATAAAGCAAGATTATATATAGCTCAGGTATACAGATTAGACATGTAAGTACAATTTGGTGTTACATTTTTGGAGAAGAGGGCACAAATTCTGACCATGACTTCCAATGCCCCACATAGTTTACATATTTATGATCTTTATAAGCAATCAGTTTTTCATTCAAACAAGTAGTGTTAATCCTTGACATTATTTCAGCTACAGAAGAAATGTTTGCACATTTCCAGTTTTTGGTGATGGCCAACTTGGTAACCAAAAATAGATGGGCAGTAGAAATGCGGTAAGATGCAAGGATTTCATATATCCCTATGAAAAGTAGTACCAAACTGGGTGACATCTTTATGGCTACTCCACTGAACTGTAATGCCAGTTGGAAAATCTTGGCCCATAAAGGTTCAAGCTTATGGCAAGTCCACAAAATGTAGAGCATGGTCCCCCTAGCTCAACAGTTCCACCACCACCACAAATGAGATGCACCTGGGTAAATATGGCTTAATCTTTCTCGTGTAAAGTACCATCTAAATAGGCTTGTCTTTAATAACGGCTTCATAATGTGTCATTGTGAGGAATATGGATTCATATTTACTGTCAGCCATGTCCTCACACCCACCATTTGCTGAAAGATAGCAGAGGTAGTGAACTCCACAGGAGGGCCCTGCTTCAATGCCGCAGCTAGATAGCAGAAAACTCCTAGCAGACCACATTTGGTTACATTTCACACCTCCATTCAGACAGCACGGATCCTGCAGGAAAATCTCCCTGCAGGGGGTCTACGCCATTCCCCAATTCAATCGAATCTAGCAGACAGCATGGAACCGGCGAATTATAAGGAATTATGAATCTCCCGGCCATCGCAGGCGCAAACCAGATGCATATTTGTGTCCCGGTGGCCACGATGAACATGCCCATGGTCTGAGTTTGATGGTGGGATGCCAGGGAAGGGAGATATCTATATCTCCCCACAGAAACCCAATAGCGGCACCATATTTGGACTCTAGTTGTAGCCTCAGACCACTGTATAAATTCTGTGTGTATAGTGTTATATTTAGTGTGCCCTTAAGGCGATTAAATATATAATTCAATCTTGTGCTGTCTTGTATCTCGATCACGAATCCCCACGTCCGTGTTTCGGCCTAGTTATAAGCTAGCGCGGGTTGGTTTCTCACCCTACATAATCCTGTTAGTGGACCGGGCTTATATCAAACGAGAAACTGGTGGCAGATACCCAGGCTGAGACAGTGCTGTTTTCACTGCGGCAGTGAAAAAGCTCTCTCAGCTTGTTGCCTCTCTGTGCCCGCGCGGACAGGAGGTGTCTGTGTAAACTGCACCAAGCTGACCTTAACTGCTCCGCTGGAAGGCGTAACATCACGTTTTGGTAACCTGTGACCATACAGCGTCTCATGAGCACGACGTAGGCGACGTCAAGCGGGCACGAGACGTGGTATTCGGCACAGTCCTACATTTTAAAGGCATTTGAAATAAAAAGTAAAGAAAGCAACCAGTTGGATGTTGGGATAAAAGTGCAAGGTTTTTGTCCCAGGCTAAAAAGAGTGCGGATTTGCAGAATATCTACTTGGATCTCAATGACACATATAGTGGTTTAATTCCAGAATCGGTCTTAGATTATAAATATATTAATTATATTTTAGTATAATTTTAATTATATTTTAATATAATAATTTTAATATATCCTTGTTTGCATGGAATTGATATGGGCAGTTTGATTGAATATAGTGTCTAAGTTGTAAATATTTAAAGAAATCCAAGCAAGGAATATTGTAATCTTGTTGGAGAAAGGTAAAAAGTTTGGGATGCCCATTTCAGAAAAGGATGGTCATGGCAGAGAGATCATTGTGTGGCCAAAGAACAAAATCTGGTGCCGGAAGTCCCATTTCTATGAGTTGAAATGGAACTACTTACAATAAGGAGACTGAAGTTACTTTACACCTAGCAAGATAGGTTATCCAATGATGTAGGGAATTAGCTAATAAATATGGTATAGCACTGATCCTAAGTGGGTGTTTACTTAAAGGGGATTGCCGCTTTCTGGTTACTGTTGACCAATGTGTTTGTGAGATGATGATATGGCACTTATAGCCTTTGCTGAAATTCTGTGCATTTTCTATATTTCAGAAAGTATGTCTCTTGTGTGCTGGCCACACAGAGATCCTGTCCATAAAATGGCTGCTGATGGAGGGTCATGTGATCATGCCAATCACCTTCATGTAAAGTCTCTTCTGTTCAAATACACTGCACCTGCCTGAAAAGGTGGGAGTTTAGTGTCGGTGCAATGTGTTAAAAAAGAGAACACCCCACATGGAGTTTGCCTGGTCACATGACCTTCCATCAGTGGCCATCGTATGGACAGGACCTCTGTTGACAGTACAGAAGAATTACCTAACAAAGGGGCATGACTTATGAAATATAGAAAATGGCACAGAATATCAACAATGGCTATATTAGCTATTGCGATATAGTTATCTTACATACACATTAGTCACAAGCAGCCAGGAAGTGGACAACCCCTTTAATAAATGTATTAATAGGGCTCACAAATGGTTCATTGGGGCGATAGCCTTTTCAATATGAAGCCGATGTGCAGTTAAAGGGGGTTTTACCATCTCAGACAATGGGGTCATATCGCCTCTGGGGTCATGTCACCTCTGGGACCCGCACCTACAATGAGAACGGAGTGGGGAAATGAACGGAGGGCGCACTGCACATGCGCAGCCACCCTCTATTCATTTCTATGGGGCCACCAAAAATAGTCGAGCACTGGCTCGGCTATTTCCGTCTGCCCCATAGAAATGAATGGGAGCAGGGGCCACGCATGCACGGTGCGCTCCCATTCACTTCTATGGGAGCAGTGCTTGATGGTGGACGGACCCCGGGAAATCCAGGGTCCTCTAGCCGCAGCTCTCCCTCTTCTGTTCTCATTGTAGGTGCGTGTCCCAGAGGTGGGACCTGCACCTATCAGACAATGGGGGCATATTCTAGCGATATGCCCCCATTGTATATGATGGAAATACCCCTTTATGTCGCCTGTCCACCACTCTTTCAACTGTTGTATTTGTACTGCCAAAAAATAATCTGCTAAATTCGGAAGGCCTCCCAAGTCCAGTGGATAAAGTCAGGGGGAAATAATATAAAAGAATTCTTGGAACAGAGCTTCAATGGCCCAAAATATGGTATATTTAGCATATTGGAGATGGTATTTATCAAAAATAAAGGGAAAAAATGCCCAATATGCTGAATGGTGGATTTGTCTTGGGGAAAGATAAAAAGAATTTGGGGAATCTCTAACACTTTAAATTTCTCACCTTTGTGGTGTAACAATAAGATTGCAGAATTCCAACTAATCACGGACTATAAATATTGGGAAAATCATGGTATTATTTATGTATCCCAGTTAGTAAAGAATGGGACAATAAGAGCACTAAAAGAATTATGCCCTGGAATAAATATAGATTTAATGAACCAATACCGGTACTACCAACTAAAACATGCATTTGAAGCTACACAAAATAGGGAATATTTTACAACAGCAAAACATGAATTCACAGATTTTTGTTACCAGCACACGACAACAAGGGTGACCATTTCACAGGTGTATAGGATAATAAGGAAGGGACTGGGGAAAACACTAAAGTTTAATAGCAAGGAAAAATGGGCAAAGGATATAGGATCAAACACAATAGAATGGGGGAAGATATATAAAACTATAAAAAAGACAACGATAGAGTAATTTTAGGATTATTTACTTTAACATCATCCACAGAGTATATCTGACTCCAATATTGCTGAGTAAGATCTACAAAGAACGAGAATCAAAATGTTGGAAATGTGGAGAGGAGTATGCTGACTATATTCATATGATATGGACCTGTCCAACTATGTAATTCTATTGGCGAGAGGACGTTGGTTCGCTAGGTGCAGGGTGCCTAATATCCCTTCCACTTAAACCGGAGGTGGCCGTTTTAGGCCTCCTTCCATTACTAATTAGGGAAAAGGGGAAAAAAAGGGTCTGGACAAGAGGCCTTATGGCGGCAAGAGTCATCATTGCAAGAGAGTGGGGATCAAAAAAAGCACCCAGCATTAGGGAATGGAAAAATCTACTGCCAAGGATCGAGAGATATGAGGAATATGCGGTAGGAGCTGAATGAGTGCCACCGTTGTTTGGGGGTGGCGGGGGAGAGGGAGAGAGAGATTGGAGCGACCATTGGTAACTTCCACCGAGACGACCATCATGGTGGGGGGGTGATCCGGGTGATAAGTCTGGACAAACGGTGGGAGATCCGAGTCAAACGTAATTTGGGAATGATCAGGAAATTTGTGAATCTTTTTATAATAGTGTGGACCATGTATTAGAGTTGTACTTTATTGTTTGTTCAATTTGATGTACAATTTGTTGTATCTTCCATGTCCTCAGATTGTGTATTGATGACTCGGACTCGGCACTGTTAAATTTTCTTTTAGGTTTGTGTTATAAGGGAAAAATTGAATAAATAAATATAATTTTAAAAAAAAAAAGTTTGGAAGGCCTAGGTCACCCTAGTGTTGCTATCTATGGTTTATGGCTTGTCCACACAAGTGTTAAAGTGTAACTGTCATATTTTTTTATTTGCTAGTTTATTAGAGCTAGGCATGTATTCGTCTGTCAACGATTGTCAAAAGATCTGTAATTACCTTATAATAACAGCTTTCATGAATGTAACCTGTCCCTTTCCACTGCTCCCTTGAAAGATCGTTGCTATGGCTTGTCTGTCTTTCCTTTAGTATAAATAGAAGACAGAGGGTCATTGCGTGCCTGCATTAGGCTTCAGAGTGAGGAGGCGTGCCTCTCAGTAATCGAATCTGATTGGCTGGTAGGGAGCTGCTGGCTACAACAAGTGTGTATGTGAAATGAGGGAAGGCAGTTTTGACCTCAGAGAACTGGCAGAGAATCCATCTTGAGAAGATCCTCATATTGTAGGAAAATTCAAGGAAAACAGTGGTATGTGAAGAAACTAAAGATTGCTTTATGCATAATGCTGCAGCAGTAACATAGGCTAAAATAGATTAATTTTTTTATGAAAACATTTACACTTTGGGGGACTGATTAAAAAAAAGATTGTGGGATTTTTATTGGGACATTGCGGAAGATAAACATCAATTTGGACAATAACAACACTAGAAAAGTGTTAATAAGCCCCAAGCCATGAAATCTCATATTTAGCTTTTTGAGGGATATCTGAACTTTCAAGTAAAAACTTATTTAGATGAGTAGATAATCATTCAGGCAATTGACGAAGGGAGTGACCTACAGACACAACACCAATGACAAACATTTATCATATTTTTTGCCCCATAAGACGCACCTTGGGGGGGAAATGTCACCGCGTCTTATGGGGTGAATACTAATGAGCATTTCCATTATGAAAATGTACTAGTACCGGAGGACCGGGAAGCAGTGAATGCAACGCTCCCTGTGCTCTGTACTCACTGTAAAAATACGGTACACACAGACAGTATCAAATACAAGTACAAATTAATTCATGATTCAGTGATTGTTTACTGTGTTCAGACAGATCTAGTCATCGTACCTATCAGCGAAAGGTCATACGATGCGCATGTACACTTTCACAATTCGTTAACAAGAAATTATAATTTACTTGTTCACATTAACGATTTCACAAGCGTTGAACAAGCATTTTTAGTAAAACTGTTCAGTTGCTACATACATTCACATTATCGTTCGTTATGAAATGCTAGCATTTGAATTGTAACGATTATCTACTCATCTAAATGAGCCTTAAAGGGTCACCTTACTTTCAAACAGCTTCACTTCATTTAATAGAGTATGGCATAAATAGAAAATTTCTAAATCACTTCATTTAAAAAATATACCTGCATCTACCTGAAAGAAGCTGTAAAGTCATGACTAGTGATGAAAGAACATCGGCAGGGACGTTTCGAGAATGTGTGTTTGCGTTCAAATGTTTGCGAACTGCGCTTTCACGGCGGGCCCAATTCACTTTAATGGCAGGCGAACCTGAAAAACGTTCAGGTCATATTTGCAGACACCAAATACTTACTAGAAGTGCACAAATAGTCCCACAACATGGACAGTGACATACCAGAGGGGGATCAATGGCAAAAATTCCCACGAAAAATATGTATTTTAATCAGGGGCCATTTTTATGCGTCTCTCAAAACTCTCAAAAATGTGCCCTGCTGGAGCCTAGAAATTTTAGGCGGTCACTGAATAACAATTTTACTGTAGGCCAGTGGAGTACAGGCCCCAAAAATTAGGCATTCACCTGACAGAAAATAACAAGTGATTATGTGGCTAGAGGTACAATAGGCGGGCACCGGCTAAAAATTTTACTGTAGGCCAGTACAGGCCCCAAAAATTAGGCATTCACCTGACAGAAAAGAACTAGTGATTATGTGTCTGGAGGTACATTAGGCGGTCACTGGAAAAAATTTCACTGTAGGCCACTGGAGTAGAGGCCCCAAAAATTAAGCATTCACCTGACAGAAAAGGCCTTTTATGCCGCTATATATACATAAGACAAGGACCATTCTTTGTTCTGGGTGGTGGTGGATATGTGTTGGCTGACATGAGGAAATTCAATTACACGTGGTCGTCACAGGTGTTGAATTCCTCTGAGATCCATGCCTCATTCATTTTTAGAAATGTGAGGTAGTCCACACTGTCGTGAGCTAAACGAGTGCGCTTATCAGTCACAATCCCCCTTGCTGTGCTGAACGTCCTTTAGGACAGGACACTTGACGAGGGTCAAGTCAAGAGTTCTGTGGCAAATTGTGCCAGCTCTGGCCACAGGACAAGCCTGCACACCCAGTAGTCCAGGGGTTCCTTGCTTCTCAGAGTGTCCACATCGGCCGTTAACCCGATGTAGACGGACACCTGTAGGTCTAGGCGTTCCCTGAGGCTGGATCCGGAGGGCGGCTCTCGATGGGTTGGCTGCAAGAATGATCTCATATCCGAAGTGACGAACACATCTTCAAACCGCCCTCTTCTTGCAGGTGCGGTAGGATTGGTACCCGCACCTGTTTCGCTGTGGGTGGAAATTCCTCTGCCAGCGCCCGCAACAGCAGAATGCAGCATCTCTCGCAGCAAGGCCTGGAAATGCTGCATTCTGACAGCCCTCTGTGATGCTGGTAACATGTCCGCCATTTATTGTTTGTACCAGGGGTCTAAGTACGTTGCCACCCAGTACTGATCCTTACCCTTTATGCTTTTTATACGGGGGTCCCTCTTCAAACACTGGAGCATGAAGGCCCCCATTTGCACTAAATTGGAAGAGGTGGAGCGCCCTGGCTCCTGCTCATCGCCCAGGAGAATGTTGTCCTCGGTATCCTCCCCCCAGCCACGGACAACACCAGGGATCCCCGAAAAGTTTAAAGTCCCCATCAAAGCCTGCTCTTCTTGCTCCTTCTCCTCCTCCTCCCCTAGCCACCATCCTTCTCTGACTCATCTTCAGACTCCTGCTGACTTGTCTCAGATGGAGTAGCCTCCCCTGGGAATTAATTTAGCATTGCGACTTCCTTATCTTCCAGCTCCTGCTCCTCGACGGCTTGATCAATGACACAATGCAATGCACGCTCTATAAAGATGGCGTAAGGTATGTTGTCACTGATGGTGCCCTGGCTGCGACTGACCAGTTTGGTGATCTCATCAAATGGCCGCAGAAGTCTGCATGCGTCGCGCATGAGCAGCCACTGGCGCGGTGGAAATAAACCAAGCTCCCCAGAACCTGTCCCACTGCAGAGTTCGTAGAGGTAGTTGTTAATGGCACATTGCTGCTGGAGCAGCCTATCAAGCATATACAAGGTGGAGCTCCAGTGCGTTGGGCTGTCACAAATCAGACATCTGACGGGCAGGTAGTGTCGCAAGGTGAGCCATGGCCGTGTAAGATCTAAAATGGCTAGAGATTTTCCTGGCCTGCTGCAAGACGTCCTGGACCCCGGGGTATTTGGCAACGAATCGCTACACGACTAAGTTCAGGACGTGTGCCATGCACGGCACGTGTGTTATGTTGCCCTGTTTCAGCGCGCTCAGCAGATTGGCATTGTTGTCGCACACCGCTTTGCCAACTGTCGAATTGAGCGGGGTTAGCCACTGATCGGCCTGTGACCGCAGATCTGAAAGTAGTGCAGTACCGGTGTGGCTCTTGACTTCCAGGCACAACAGCCGCAGCACAGCATGGCAACGTCTCACCTGGCATGTTGAATAGGTTCTGGGGAGCTTGGGGGGTGCAGAGGAAGAGGCGGTAGCAGTGTAAGAGGAGGAGTCAGCCGAGGAGGAGACGGAGGATGGAGTAGGAGGAGGAGGAGAAGAAGAGGCAGGCCTGCATGCAATCTGTGACAGTAACAATCCACAAGGGTGCCACGGGTTACATGCTTGACGGCCGTCAGAAGGTTCACCCAGTGGGCAGTAAAAGCTATGTACCTTCCCTGCCCATGTTTGCTAGACCACGTGTCTGTAGTCAGATGTATCTTGGCACCGACACTGTGTGCCAGACATATATTCACTTGCCGCTGAACGTGGCCATATAGCTCTTGGATGCCCTTCTGGGAGAAATATTACTTTCCGGGGACTTTCCATTGCAGTGTGCCTTATGGCCACAAATTTTCTAAAGGCCTACGAGTCCACCAGTTTATATGGCAGTAGTTAGCGGGCTAGCAGTTCCGACAAGCCAGCGGTCAGCCATTGAGCAAGAGGGTTATCCGGCGTCATCAACTTTTTGCACTCGAACATTTGGGCCACAGAAGCCTGCCTTCTGCCAGATGAACGCAATGATGGCATGGTGGAAAATGGAGTGGAGGACAAATGGGAGGATAGAGGAGAAAGAGAAGGAGAAGAGGCAGTATGTGGAGTGCCGGGAGTGTGGCTTTGTGGGTTCTGATGCCGTTGCTCCCACTGGGCTCGGTGATGGGAGGCCAGGTGCCACCTTAAGGTGGTCGTCCCTAGGAGAGTATTGGGCTTACTGCAACTTATGCTTTTACAGCACAGGCTGCAGATGGCAACACTATTGTCAGCAGCTGACATGTTAAAAAAAAGCCCACACTGCGGAGACATGTGCCGGCGTCCTGGGAGCGCAAGAGGTGACCGTGCATGGTGGATGGCTCGCTCCAGATATATTTGCTTTTTGACTCCTGTGCACGGCGAGTTCTGCCTGCTTCTCCTCCCTATCTGCTGCTCCGTCTCTCCCTCTGAACTCCCCTTCTCTTATAGAAACATAGAATGTGTCGGCAGATAAGAACCATTTGGCCCATCTAGTCTTCCTCTCTTGTGGGCACCCACGTGATGTCCATCAACACGTCATCATTGTCACCTTCACCACCACTGACATTAGAGATATCAGAGTAGGCAGCAACAGCGGGGACCACCGTCCTTGGGCTGATCTGGGTACTGTCGTCAGACCGATGGGTGGCGGCTGTTGCTACCTCCTCTTTCTCATCTGATGTCAAGAATGGTTCCGCATCGGTAAGGTCTGGGAATGGATGGGAAAATAATTCCTCTGACTCGAGTGGAGGGGCTATGGTGGTGGTGGTGTCTTTGGGGGTGCACATAGCAGAGAGTAAGGAGGGTGCAGATACAGAGGATGAGGAGGGCGCAGAAGCAGAAGGCTGAGTGAGCCACTCAACCAACTCTGGTGCGTCCTTTGACGTAATCACACGCACCTTCTCCAACTTCCCACTTAGGCTCCGGCCTGGTGCACCTGCCCAACCCCTACCACCCCTGTGGAATGGCCTGCCTCTTCATCTGCCTGTCATTTTCAAAATGACCCAGTGCCAAAGTCCCTAGAGAAGAGCAGCATTTGTGGAAGCAGGTATATCGCAGGCCTCAATCAGTATTTTGTAGAAGCAGGTATATCAAACCCCTTAATCAGTATTTTGCGGAAGCAGATATATATCAACCCTCAATCAGTATTTTGTGGAAGCAGGTGTATCGCAGGCCTCAATCAATATTTGGTGGAAGCAGGTATATAGAACCCCTTAATCGATATTTGGTGGAAGCAGGTATATCACACCCCTCAATGAGTATTTTGCGGTAGCAGGTACATAGAACCCCTTAATCAATATTTGGTGGAAGTAGGTGTTTCGCAGGCCTCAATCAATATTTGGTGGAAGCAGGTATATCTCACTTCTCAATCAGTATTTTGTGGAAGCAGGTATATAGAAAACCTTAATCAATATTTGCTGGAAGTAGGTATATCGCACTCCTCAATCAGTATTTTGCGGTAGCAGGTACATAGAACCCCTTAATCAATATTTGGTGGAAGCAGGAATGTCGCACCCCTCAATCTGTATTTTGTCGAACCAGCTTATATCAAACCCCTTAATCAGTATTTTGCGGAAGAAGGTATATTGCACCCGTCAATCAGTATTTTGTGGAAGCAGGTGTATCGCAGGCCTCAATCAGTATTTGGTGGAAGCAGGTATATCAAACCCCCTTAATCAGTATTTTGTGGAAACAGGTATATAGAACCCCTTAATCAATATTTTGTGGAAGCAGGTATATTGCACCCCTCAATCTGTATTTTGCGGAAGCAGGTATATAGAACCCCTTAAATAATATTTGGTGGAAGCAGGTATATCGCACACCTCAATCAGTATTTTGTGGAAGCGGGTATATCGCACTCCTCAATCAGTATTTTGTGGAAGCAGGTATATAGAAACCCTTAATCAATATTTGCTGGAAGTAGGTATATCGCACCCCTCAATCAGTATTTTGTGGAAGCAGGTGTATCGCAGGCCTCAATCAATATTTGGTGGTAACAGGTATATCGCACCCCTCAATCAGTACTTTGTGGAAGCAGGTATATAGAACCCCTTAATCAATATTTAGTGGAAGCAGGTATATCGCACCCCTTAATCAGTATTTGGGAATTGGTGGAAGCAGGTATATCAAACTTCTTAATCAGTATTTTGCAGAAGCAGGTATATTGCAGGCCTCAATCAATATTTGATGGAAGCAGGTATATCAATCCCCTTAATCAGTATTTTGTGGAAGCACGTGTATCGCAGGCCTCAATGAATATTTGATGGAAGCAGGTATATCAAACCCCTTAATCAGTATTTTGTGGAAGCAGGTATATAGAACCCCTTAATCAATATTTAGTGGAAGCAGGTATATCGCACCCCTTAATCAGTATTTGGGAATTGGTGGAAGCAGGTATATCAAACTTCTTAATCAGTATTTTGCAGAAGCAGGTATATTGCAGGCCTCAATCAATATTTGATGGAAGCAGGTATATCAATCCCCTTAATCAGTATTTTGTGGAAGCACGTGTATCGCAGGCCTCAATGAATATTTGATGGAAGCAGGTATATCAAACCCCTTAATCAGTATTTTGTGGAAGCAGGTATATAGAACCCCTTAATCAATATTTGGTGGAAACAGGTATATCGCAAACCTCAATCAGTATTTTGTGGACGCAGGTATATCGCAGGCCTCAATCAATATTTGATGGAAGCAGGTAAATCGCACCCCTCAATCAGTATTTTGTGGAAGCAGGTATATCAAACCCCTTAATCAGTATTTTGTGAAAGAAGGTATATTGCACCCCTCAATTATATTTTTTTGGGGCAACAGGTATATCACACCAGTTGCAATTAGTTATTCCAATAGCGTTTGTCCCTCTATATAGCTGTGGTATCCCAGCAGAACCGCACACAACTGCTGCACAATACAAATGCACTATAATATACTTTCTATGTTATAAAATAAAATATAAGTATATCACACCTATCGATAACACACCTATACCAGTCCTTAAAAGGACTTTTGTGGCCATATTAGCTAGCGTTTGGTGTCCCTAACAGTCTGTCCCTGCTCCACATACCAACCTCTCCCTACACTGGCAAAACACAGTATGTAAAATGGCTGGCAGATCGGGTTCTGTTATAGGGTTGGGTGTGTCCATGTGCTGAAACATCTCAATTGGCTGTGATGTCCCACCTTATGGATGTGTCATGGGTCAAAGTTCGGCGCAATGCAAAAGAATATGGCGCATGCGAACATCGCCATGTTTGCATGTTCGGTGAAACGACTGCTGGGTGAACCACAAGGCCATCTCTATTAATGACCACTAGGGTTCTTACTTCCACTAAAGTTGCAGTCCATTGCAGGCAAGATCCTTTCCTGGTAACAGAGACCAGAAGATGGCTGAGAGGAAAACTGCTTCTGAACATCACATGAGCCTCCTGTGTGTCTGTAAGTGTGATTTATTCCTCTTTATCTTTTCTGTGAGCTGAGAACAAACATAGTGGGAAGTACGGGAAAGGATGTCACAGCAGTACAGTGCTGGCAGAAGGGAGATGTCCTCTGCTTCTGAATGAAATGCATCTAGTTGTGTAACTGAATAATATGGCTGAAAAAAAACCATTAGGGAAGCCCAAACCTAACTGTTCCTTCATCGATATGATTTTACAAAGAAGCTCAACATACATTATGTAAACTTTTTCTTTTTTTAACTCAAGTACACTTTAACCCCTTCCCGACCAGCGCCTTAATAGTACGGCGCAGCCGGATGTGACTTGCTGCCCAACGCCGTACTATTACGGCGGGCTGATCGGGCGGGTGCAGGAGCTGCGCCGCCCGATCAGTGGCAGGGGTCCGGTAGTGACTGATAGCCGGACCCCTGCTGTATATACGCCGGCATCGGTGAAAACACTGATGCCAGCGCATTAACCTTTGATGTGCTGCGGTCCGCGCTGACCGTGGCACGTGCGATGTATGGGGAGGGAGCGAGCAGCCATCAGGTCCCTGCACTGCTGTGACGGGGACCCGATAGCAGAGAAGGCAGCCCGATGCCTTACTTAGGCATCGTGGCTGCCTTCTCTCTTAGCCATCGTGGCTGCCTTCTCTCTTAGCCTGTGAGATCCAGCCCCCTGAATCTCACAGGCAAGCAGGCTGTAAGTATATTATAATGGTAATACACTTACAGCCAATGCATCACAATACAGAAGTATTGTGATGCATTGTAAAGGGGATCAGACCCCAAAAAGTTGAATTCCCAGAGTGGGACAAAAAATTAAGTTAAATAAAAGTTAAAAAAAGAAAGTTTTACAAAAAAATTAAGTTTCAAGTAAAAAAAAGCATCCTTTTCCCAAAATAAAGTAATACAATTTTTTTTAAAATAGGGAAAAAAAGAACATATTAGGTATCGCCGCGTCCGTATCGACTGGCTCTATAAAAATATCACATGACCTAACCCCTCAGATGAACACCGTCAAAAAAATAAAAAAAATTTGGTCACCTTACATCACTAAAAAACCAAGCAATAAATGCACCCCAAAATAGTGCCAATCAAACCATCATCTCATCCCGCAAAAGTGATATCCTACTTAAGACAATTGCCCAAAAACTGAAAAAACGCTGGCTCTCAGACTATGGAGACACTAAAACATGATATTTTTTTTTTTGTTTCAAAAATGATATTTTTGTGTAAAACTTAAATAAAATAAAAAGCAGACATTAGGTATTGCCACGTCCATAAGGACCTGCTCTATAAAAATATCACATGACCTAAACCTTCAGGTCAACACCGTGAATAATTTATAAATAAAAACTGTGTCAAAAAAGCCATTTTTTATCACCTTACATCACAAAAAGTGTAATAGCAAGCGATCAAAAAGTCATATGCACCCCAAAATAGTGCCAATCAAAACGTCATCTCATCCCGCAAAAATGATACCCTACCTAAAGACAATCACCCAAAAACTGAAGAAACTATGGCTCTCAGACTATGGAGACACTAAAACATGATTTTCTTTGTTTCAAAAATGATATCATTGTGTAAAACCTTCATAAATAAAAAAAAAGTAGACCTATTAGGTATCGCCACGTCCATAATGACCTGGTCTATAAAAATACCACATGCCCTAACCCCTCAGGTGAACACCGTAAAAAAATAAGATTAAAACGGTGTCATTCAAGCCATTTTTTTGTCACCTTACATCACAAAAAGTGTAATAGCAAGCGATCAAAAAGTCATACGCACTCCAAAATAGTACTAATCAAACCGTCATCTCATCCTGCAAAAAATGAGATCCTACCTAAGACAATAGCCCAAACAAATAAAAAAACTATGGCTCTCAGAATATGGAGACACTGAAACATTATTTTTTTTTTATTCAAAGCATACATAAATAAAAAAAAGCATACATATTCGGTATCGCCGCGTCCGTAAGAACCTGCTGTATAAAAATATCACATGAACTAACCCCTCAGGTGAACATTGTAAAAAAAATAAAAAGCGTGTCAAAAAAGCCATTTCTTGTCACCTTACATCACAAAAAGTGTAATACCAAGCGATCAAAAAGTCATACGAACCCTAAAATAGTACCAATCAAACCGTCATCTCATACCGAAAAAAAATTGCCCCTACATAAGACAGTCGCCCAAAAAATAAAAATAAACTATGGCTTTCAGAATATGGAGATACTAAAAAATATTTTTTTTCAAAAATTCTTTGTGTAAAACTTAAACAAACAACCAAAAATATGTCATATTTGGTATTGTTGCGTCCGTACCAACCTGCTCTATAAAAACACCACATTAACTAACCTGTCAGATGAACATTGTAAATGACAAAAAATAAAAATGGTGCCAAAACAGCTATTTTCTGTTACCTTGCCTCAAAAAAATTTTATATAGAGCAACTAAAAATCATATGTACCCTAAAATAGTACCAACAAAACTGCCACCTTATCCCGTAGTTTCCAAAATAGGATCTTTTTTTGGAGTTTCTACTCTAGGGGTGCATCAGGGGGTCTTCAAATGTGACATGGCAGCTTAAAATTATCCCAGTGAAATCTGCTTTCCAAAAACCATATGGCGTTCCTTTCCTTCTGCGCAATGCCATGTGCCAGTACAGCAGTTTACGACCACATATGGGGTGTTTCTGTAAACTAAAGAATCAGGGCAATGAATATTGAGGGGTTTTTTGGCTGTTAAACAATTTATTAAAATGGAAAATCCTCCAAAAAAGTGATATTCCTGAATTTCATCTCCATTTTCCATTAATTCTTGTGGAAGACCTAAATGGTTAACAAAGTTTGTAAAATCAGTTTTGAATACCTTGAGGGGTGTAGTTTCTAAAATGGGGTCATTTTTGGGTGGTTTCTATTATGTAAGCCTCACAAAGTGACTTCAGACCTGAACTGGTCCTTTTAAAAAGTGGGTTTTGGAAATTTTCAGCAAAAAGCCTTCTAACGTCCCCAAAAAATAAAATGGCATTCACAAAATGATCCAAACATGAAGTAGACATATGTAAAGTAATAACTATTTTTTGAGTTATTACTATCTATTATAAAAGTAGAGAAATAGACATTCGGAAATTTGCAATTTTTTGCAAAATTTTAGGTAAATTTGGTATTTTTTTTATAAATAGAAATGAAATATTTTGACTCCATTTTACCACTGTCGTGAAGCACAATATGTGGTGAGAAAACAATCTCAGAATGGCCTGGATAAGTAAAAGCGTTTTAAACTTATTACCACATAAAGTGACAGATTTGCAAAAAATGGCCTGGGCAGGAAGGTGAAAACTGGCCCGGGGTTGAAAGGGTTAAAGTAGGGTAATTGTGTTTATATAAATAGCGTTGGTATAGAGATACTTAAATACTTGAATTGAGTAGATTGCCAATCGAAGGAGAATTTTTGTTATAGGAAACTAATTGAGGAAATGAGAATATTAAAAGGTAGGATCTGAGACTGTCTCTCGTTCCTGAATCCGACCAAGGACAACATCTGCATGGAGTTTGTATGTTCTCCCTGTGTTTGCGTGGGTTTTCTCCGGGTCCTCCGGTTTCCTCCCACACTCCAAAGACTTACTGTTAGTGACCTTAAATTGTGAGCCCCATTGGGAACAGTTGGATGCTAATGTCTGTAAAGCGCTGCAGAATATAGTAGTGCTATATAAGTGCATAAATTAAATAAATACACATATCGGCACCCCGCAATTGCATTTACGGGGTGCCAATAGGAGACAGAGGGAGTCCGCTCCCTGTCACCGCTTACATGTTCTAGGCGCCATTGCCCACGGCACGTAGGGGGTTAAACAACCCGGATCTGCACTCCTGCCAGTCTGGGCTGTTAGAGCAATAGCCGAGTCCCCGCTCTCCGCTGCACGGGGGACCTCTGCATCGCTTAGACTGGGCCAATGTGAAAAGGTGGCAGCCCAGCCTAAGGCCCCTTAGTGACCGCCGTAAAAAGGTGAATTGGTGGTCACTAAGGGGTTAATGCAGGAAAGTTTCCGTAGCTTTTTCAAAGTCAGAATAGCATAGCATGCTACGGTTTTATTCCATTCAATAGAAAAAAATTTACTCATTTTAAATAAATGGGGGATAACACATGGATCTTGTAAAACTAAAAGCCATAGAAGTAGCGCCATTAAGATAGAAGTGGTGCCACCGTAAAAAGAACCTTACCTGTTGATAGAGGCGGACTGGTAACTTAAAATGGCCCCGGGAACCTAGAAGTGACCCCATGTTGTAGGCGAGTCCAACTTGACAGCAGGAGGGGCAAGTAAGCAGAGCCAGTAATACTATAGTGTAGCACAAAATTCCGCCCCCGCAGAACCAAACACCTCAATGCAGACAAAATACCACCACCCTCGCTGCAGTAGTCAAGTGTATCACTGTCCTGAGGATGGCGATTGCAGTTGAATTTAGGCGAGTACAGGCGTCCGCATGCATAGGAACCTGATGCTCCTACGTTCAATAATGTTGAGAACATCAGATCATTGTCTAGGTGGCCATGAGAACGGCTCAGACAGCTCCCCTGGGCATTGTCCCAAAAGGAAATTTCCCTTTAGGGTTTAGGGCCAGTCCGCCCCTGCCTGTTGACTTGTCTGCATGCTCATTTAAAGAAACTCTGCCAGCAGGACCACCTACCTGCCCCAAGCCACTTGATACCTCAACACAGATTTCTTTCACCGTTACCTGTTTTTCTTGGTATGGAAAAATACTTTATCACATTAGGTTCTCTGACCAATGGAATTTTCCTTCTATTTAGAACATAGGTTGTTATTCATTTATCTGATGTAATGTTCAAAACCATCGCTAATCTCTCTGAGTTAAAATGCGATTGATCGACTAATGTAAAATACAAGACACAGGTCTTCATAACACTGTGTATAATAAACAGGACAATTATGTTTATTAAGACAAACTCTCCCGAGGTGAATGTTTGACGGAGTATAGTGCATTTCTACGTATGAGAGAATTGCCCACATTTAGCAAACAGACTTGCACAAAGGTTTACAGATAAGGATTTCACCAACATCCGCTATACTTATTAATGTTGGATACCCTTTGTACCCAGACAAGTAGAGTTGTTTTGAAAGATGTGAGAACTGCAGCCACAGGACATACGTAATAACCCTCCCATGCAAAATAACATATTGCATGACATGATCCTAGATATCAAAGCTGCTTACAGTATCATCGAATTTTGTAACATATGCTATCATTATATGAGTCAGCTGCACCTACAATACTTACAAAACACATCAAATTCTCATTTAAAAGGCATTTAAACTCTTTAAAGCTGTTCTAAACACAACATTGCTATGCCAATCCTCATCTTGATTCTTAAAATAGGTTTTCCAAGTGTTTTTTTTACTAATGACCTGTCCTTCGGAGTGGAGGTCCAACACCCGGGACCCCCGCTGATCAACTGTTTGAGAGGGCAGCAGTGCTCGCAGCCCTCTCTCTGCTCACCAAACACAGCACCGTACATTGGATAGCGGCTGTGCTTGGTATGGCAACTCAGTCCCTTTCATTTCAATGAGGCTGAGCTGCTCCTAGGTCATGAGACCGATTCAAGTGAATCGGACTGAGCTGCAATACCATGCACAGCCACTATCCAATGGACGGCACTGTGATTGGTGAGCAGAAAGGAGGCCGCCCTCTTCAAACAGTTGATCGGAGTCTGACCGCAACCAATCACTTGCTGATGACCTATCTTGAAGACAGCTCATTAGTATTGAACACTAAGACAACCCCTTTAAGAACTGCTCTCTCTGTAGTAAGCCTTACGTGCAGCTCAGGGGGTGGGTACTGTCTCCTACTGAAGACTCACAGTGGTGTAAGGGGACCTATATTTTAGCCACTGCTTAATAGGAAAATAATGTGCAAATCATAACAGGCCAACCAGAGGCACATACAGCTGTGGACAACTTTTTCTGGCTTGCCTCTCATCAGAGCAGGGTACTGGTTGACAAGAACCCAGAAACAGCTGTATATCTCTGGTTTGCCTGGTATTATCCAATTTGCATATTTTTTTCCCATGGAACAATGTCTGAAAAATAATTCTCTTTACACCACTGCGTCCTCTCAATGAGAGACTGTACCCACCGCCCAAAGCTACATCTACAATCGTACAAGACAACTCTGGTGCTGCTTCGCTCAAGGTGAGGAAGTATAGATATTGCCATGCCTGGAGAAACAGTGATCACTAAGGGTTGTGCTTTGGCCCCTTGGTCCACCGATTGGTGCAGGTCCTGGAGGTTAAACTCTTTTTGATTATACTAGTGTAAGGACAGACCACCAATTTAAAAGCCAAGAAAACTCATTAAACTCATTTTATTCCTAAGAGAAGATGCCCATTGGATTTGGCAGCTCCTATATACGCTGTATCACATAACCCACTATCCAAGAACCTGAGAACTTTACAAATTCAGTATGTGAACTGTAAAAGTGCACTATAGTAAACCTATAATAAAAAAAATCTTATGTGATATGAAAGTAATTCTTACTCCATGTCCTACATAATCATACATTGTTCCATAATTCCATATGCTGGATATTACCATCTCATCTTGCTTTCAGGTTTCATATTCATCATAGTGCCTGGCAAGAAATACAGTATATACGTGTAGGAAACGGACAGGGACTCTGCCAGGACTGGTCTGAGAACGCGATCTTAACTAGGGGGGTTGCATGGGAGGAGAAGGTTGCGAATATGTTGCTGGGGGAGAGGGCTTGTTCCAAAAAATTTACTGTGGGACCCAGTCATTTCTAGTTATGCCACTGCCTGGCACTCTTTGTGAATGACACACCACTATTAAAGGCGTCGCCAGGAATCTCGCATTCTGATGCTTCCCAGTCTCCATATCATCATGGAGGAAATGCCTGTTCAGCCAGTCATTGGCTAAGGTAGATCAGCGCTGCTGAGGCTGAGTAGGCATTTCCTGTATGTCGAGAGGGAGCAGGAAGCAGACACCTCGGGTAGGGTTGCTTTAACCATAGGACAAATGGTGCAACTGCAACAGGCCCACCAGCGGCAGGTCACATGGCTCATGCCTCTCAACTGTCCCAGATCTGGCAGGATGATTGGGAGACTGCATCATGTACTGATTTCAACTGTATCTGCCTCCTGAGGACCTAGGGGCTAGGTGAGTATTACTTTTTATTTTATTATACCTACTGGGGCAACACTATTGTAAGAGGAGCACTAAGGAGTCATTCTTACCGTGACAGGATGCTTAGGGGGCAAAAATAATTCTAACGTTCTAGTGTGGGGTGGGGGGGTACTTAGGCACCAATGTGTTAAAACAGCTCTGCCTGTAGGGGATGGTGAAGCATCAGAACGGGAACAGCAGGGGATCAGTAAGGTGAATATTGTTTTATTCTATTATTTTCCATTATGGGGAGCTTCATTGTATAAAATAAATACATTTATACACACGGACAACACCCTTTAAAGGGAATCTGTCAGCTCCGAAACAGCCCCCAAACTAGAGTAAGCAGTGTATAGTGTCTATGACGCTGAGTCCAATTATGTAATAGAAAGCAGACTCCACAACTACTATGGGGCCTGGGGTAGGGGAGGTGGGAATAGCACATAACTTGTTCTCTTCTCTTCCCCAAGTGAAAACACTGCATTTTCATGTAGCCGCCACTAGGGAGAGCTCAATGCAAAGAGATAAATACAACTTTCATTCTATGCACTAAGCTCCCCCTAGTGGTGGCTGCAGGAAGCCAGTTTTATAATAGAATAGAAAGCCAGTTTTCTGGTGTAAATAAATTGAGGAATATGGTGTCCAGAATGAGCGCCATATTTTTTAAGCACCTGTTCCACTTTTTCCAACATAAAAGTTGGAAAAAGTAGGTGAGACCAAAGATAACTTTTTTTTATTACAATTTGAATTTAATAAAACTTTATTGCACTTAAAATTGTCAGAAATCTGGGTTGAGCAGGTTCTGCATTATTATGGGAGTGATTAATGCTTGTACACTGGGAATATAGGTGCTATGGGGCCCTATGAGATCTGTGTATGCCTCTGTCCATACTGAATTGCATTCCGACCCTATGCTCCCACAAAGTGGCAGTAAAGTGCATCAAGAGAACTCCCGAACTCATGTACATAATTGAGAGGACTCAAAAAGGAGTCCTCTCAATGTATTTTACTGCTAGCTTCTGGGAGCACAGTATTATGAAGATACAAATGACCTAATCGGACTCGGTGTCCCTTAGTCTATACACTGTTTGCGCTAGTTTGGGGGATATTTTGGAGCTGGCAGATTCCCTTTAAAGGCTTCTTTTCAACATGAACTGGATATCTGCCTGAACAGCTAATGCAGTTACTAAACCGTGGTTTATCCTCACAGGAAAACACAAAGTGTAGCGGCTTGTAGAAAATAAAATATTACATGTTTCTAACAGAAAATATACAGACATAGCTCTGAGGCTAAAGTCATTTTCTAGTACAGTTAGGTCTACTGTGCTTTTCCCTGTAGACGATCCTATCCCAATCAAAACTGCACATTTTCTTTTAAGGCAACCATGATACAATCCTTACATTGGTAGTAATCCTTTAAATGGTTTTTCCAATTCTTTAAAACTAATAAGCTGCAGTTAGAGGAGGCTATGGATGTCAAATCAGTAGAGGTCCAACTGCAATACTCAGCACAGCCCCTACTTGAATCTATGGGCCTTTGGTCCATTTTTTTTTAAAATCAATTATGTAATAAGAAACATTGTTGCAATAGTTTTTTTTTTATTAAAATGTTTATCCACTTTGGTTCTGCAGTGTGCATGGGTTGAACTACATAGCAAGCTGCAAAACGCCTTCACAGTCAATTCCATCAGACAGGCTCATCTTTTGCCCCTTTTACCTTTCTTGAGCAATCATTTTGCTGAATTCAAAATTCAGCAAATGATTGTTCAGAGGAGAAGAGAGAGGGAAGGGAGACATCAAAAAGCTTTGACCATTGCATCGATGACCAGCTTTACATGTTTTTTAGGCCCTGCATATAAAGGGGTATTCCCACAATCCATAAATGTCTGATTGCTATGAACCTCACAGCGTGTTTGACAACAAAGACCAGGAGCCCAAGTGATAGCTCCACACTGCATGACCACAGTGAGCAGGAGTTTGAACGTTTGTGACAGTAGATGGGACTGACCAAGTTAGGGGAGCACTGTCTTCATGGTGGAAGGCTTGGGAGCCCCATTTGGTGATTGTCCCATTAGTCTCATATTTATCAACCAACCTGTGGGTAGGTGATAAATGTTGATTGTGAGAATATGCAGTACATTTTAGGTCAACATACCACCATACCCTTCTACAGCAAAACAGCCACCCACTGGGGTATCTAAACCCTAGCTGTTGTGTTTTTACAGTGGTTGTCCCCCACTAACTTCAAGGAGGACAGCAAAGGTTATCCACAGGGTAAAAGCAACAACTGAAATTCTAGCCTACGGTGCCACATTTGATGCTTTCCAGTAATGATTTGGGACTGCCCAACATCACCACGAGATGCTTTGAAGACAATATGAGTCAGCAACTCAACCTCCCGACACCATGCTGAGGGTAAAGCATATTTATACGTATATATTCTACTCTTACAACTTGTAATGTCTTGTTTTGGGGCAAAAAGTACATGGTAATTTCTAACCTAACATTTATGTTAATGGCCAATTACCGCTCGAGTAGAGTAATTGCACTATAATAATTCAAGTATGGCAACTGCATCGTACATTTAATGGTAAAGAGTCAATACATGTTGCCTGTAAAGCCTGTGCTCTTCACAGTCCATATCCTAGTGCTGAGAAAACGAAAACTAATCTTTCATTTTAAGGCTACAATGTGTTGTGAAGTGGACTTCATTACTTTAATTAATGCCAAGAGATATTACGTTCAAAGATGATGGATTCAATTAAAGGTGTTAGCAGAATTTAGCCATTAGATAATTACCGAGAAGCAGGCCATTTCATGTCAGAAATGAACTGGTAATTAGAACCTTTTTTCCAGTTTGCCTTTATAGCTTCAGAACGTATATAATATGCGTTTACATAATATTTTTAGAACAAAAATGGTACAATTGAAAATACGCAGCTATGTCCACATTCGCAGCCAATTTTACTTCATTGCACCTAAAATGAGAAATGAAGTAACTTTGTAGGCAGTCTTTATGAAAGGGGTTCTCTGGAAGTTGAATATTGATGACCTATCCCCAATATCTGAATAAAATGGGAGGGGATGGGACCCATGAGAGGGTCCACACCCTTGGTAGAGACACTATCGGCTCAACTGAACGACCCGGTCAGTATTTGATACACACTTTTCTTTATTTCAAGGTAGACAACGCGTTTCAGAGCAGACAGTGCTCCTTTTCAAGTCTAAAAGGACACATACGGTATGTGCGTAAACAAACATTTGGAAAAAATGTAGATACAGAGCATTAAAAGTAACTGACAAGGTTAATATCAAAAAAATTATAAATAAAAGCAGTTAACACGATAAATGATCGTGACATGATGCTTGGTCATAGTTACAGTAAAACAATTCATAATAGTTGATCATTGCTTGTAGCTAATAATGGAAGGAAGGACTGAGGGTATACGGATATTAATATGAATTAAATTGTATAGATGCGTGAGAGGAGATGAATAAATAAATAAATATACCTATCAATCTATGGCTAAATGTAAATTAAATAAAATCAATTGGATAAAAAAAAAAATCGGCTATTGAACATATATACATATAAACGCACACACACATATATAGAAACATAGAATGTATCGGCAGATAAGAACTATTTGGCCCATCTAGTCTGCCCAATATACTGAATACTATGGATAGCCCCTGGCCCTATCTTATATGAAGGATGGCCTTATGCCTATCCCAATTGGAAAGTTGCTTTCCCCTTACTATGAAAGAACCTCCCCAGCAGCCATTTTCTACAGTTTTTTTTAAAGTTCTGATAGAGACAGCAGTGTCATTGCTGTGCTCTGTGCTTTACTGTGTCATTACATTAGATAAAGAGTTAGATAGCTTAAACATAGAAACGTAGAAACATAGAATGTGTCGGCAGATAAGAACCATTTGGCCCATCTAGTCTGCCCAATATACTGAATACTATGAATAGTCCCTGGCCCTATCTTATATGAAGGATGGCCTTATGCCTATCCCATGCATGCTTAAACTCCTTCACTGTATTTGCAGCTACCACTTCTGCAGGAAGGCTATTCCATGCATCCACTACTCTCTCAGTAAAGTAATACTTCCTAATATTACTTTTAAACCTTTGCCCCTCTAATTTAAAACTATGTCCTCTTGTAGCAGTTTTTCTTCTTTTAAATATTCTCTCCTCTTTTACCTTGTTGATTCCCTTTATGTATTTAAAAGTTTTTTTTATCATATCCCCTCTGTCTCGTCTTTCTTCCAAGCTATACATGTTAAGCTCTTTTAATCTTTCCTGGTAAGTTTTATCCTGCAATCCATGTACTAGTTTAGTAGCTCTTCTCTGAACTCTCTCCAAAGTATCAATATCCTTCTGGAGATATGGTCTCCAGTACTGCGCACAATACTCCAAATGAGGTCTCACTAGTGCTCTGTAGAGCGGCATGAGCACCTCCCTCTTTCTACTGGTAATGCCTCTCCCTATACACCCAAGCATTCTGCTAGCATTTCCTGCTGCTCTATGACATTTTCTGCCTCCGTCATCTATTATTTTAGTCACCCAATCAAAAAAATCAATAAGATTAGTTTGACATGATCTCCCTGAAGTAAACCCATGCTGTTTTTCATCTTTCAATCCATGGGATTTTAGATGTTCCACAATCCTCTCCTTAAGTATGGTTTCCATTAATTTCCCCACTATTGATTTAAGGCTTACTGGCCTATAGTTGCCCGATCCCTCCCTATTACCTTTCTTGTGAATGGGCACAACATTTGCTAATTTCCAATCTTCTGGGACAACTCCTGTTGCCAGTGATTGGTTAAATAAATCTGTTAATGGTTTTGCTAGTTCACCGCTGAGCTCTTTTAATAGCTTTGGGTGTATCCCATCAGGCCCCTGTGACTTATTTGTATTAATTTTAGACAGCTGACTTAGAACCCCTTCCTCTGTAAAGACACATGCGTCAAAAGATTCATTAGTCCTCTTTCCTAACTGAGGTCCTTTTCCTTCATTTTCATTTGCAAAAACTGAACAGAAGTATTCATTGAGGCAGTCAGCTAGTTCTTTATCTTCTTCCATATACCTTCCTTCTTTTGTTTTTAATTTGTTAATTCCTTGTTTTAGTTTCCTTTAGTACCACAGTGGTCTCTTCCTTTTTTTGCTTTTACTGACAAGCCTAATGCAATTATCTGTTGCCTTCAATAGTGCTACTTTTAAGTAGTCCCATTTCTCCTGGACTCCATTGAAACTGTTCCAATCTGATAGGGACTCGTATACCACTAATCTAATTTTAGAAAAGTCAGTTTTTCTAAAATCGAAAACTTTTGTTTTTGTGTGGTGTGACTCAGTCACTGTACTTATAGTAAACCACACTGACTGGTGATCACTAGATCCGAAGCTTTCCCCTTCAGTAATATCAGATACCAAATTCCCATTTGTGAATACTAAATCTAAAATGGCCTCCTTCCGGGTTGGCTCCTCAACTACTTGCTGTAGAGATAATCTCAGTAGGGAATTTAGAATATCTGTACTCCTGGCAGAACTAGCTATTTTGGTTTTCCAGTTTACATCTGGAAGATTGAAGTCTCCCATAATGATAACTTCCCCCTTCAATGTCATTTTAGCTATTTCCTCAACTAGTAGATCATCTAAGTCTTTGACTTGGCTAGGTGGTCTATATATCACACCTACACGAGTCACCTTATGATTATCAAGCTGCAAGATAACCCAAACTGACTCTAAATTGGTCTCGCTAACTTGTATTAAATATAACCATGCTCTATTAAGTGCATTTGTGTCAGTGTGAGGGCTACCCATGGGAAACAGTGGCTAGGTGTTAAAACCACGAATAAGTGAACAAATGAAATAGAATAGAAAATAAATAAATACATTTTTACAAAGGTCGTACATTTATTACTTAATGTTTTGGTTCCAAATATAAAAAAAATTCTCCGTAAAAAGGAAATGTACTGGATTTGCAAAATGCAGAACCTGGAACCACTGGGTCTGAACGAGTCCCTAGAAAGCAACTGCTTTTGAGTGTCCCATCCATCCACCCGTTCTCCCCCCCCCCCCCCCCATCTCCTTCCCTTTCCTCCCCTTCCATTTCAACATGCTGTCATTTTATATAATATCCTTTTTTTTTCTTTCTTTTTTTTTATATCTTTGCCATATTGCTCCCTCAGCTTAATCATCTCGCTTACTGTTTGCCCATTTGAATATTTTCACCCATCACTCATTCTATTTCCGCCCCTTTCCCTCCTCCATTTTCCTCCACTCCCTCCAGCCTACAACCACAGCTGTTTCCCATTCGCTATGTCAACCGCTTCTAACATCATCCCTCAGCTTAGTTATCTCGTTCATAACTTGTTCATTCAAACACCTGTAACTCACCATCCCCCTCCCCCCACCACATAGCACTCCCTTGTCCTGTATCCACCAATCATGGTATCCGTCCCCTCCCCTTCCACCATCACTCCTCCCAAGTCCCATCCCCCCTTCCAGTTTAAAAACCAGTGCACATTACCCTGCCGGTTTTCATGCCCGGCACCGCGCCAAGCAGGACGCACCAGCCATCATCAGCCGCCGGCACACCAGGTAAACCACACAGGCGCCGATCCTACAGCCTGTGCTCCCATTCTTTCCGGTTACACCCGCAGAGTGAAGGCAAAAGGGCCAACAAGTGCTAAGTGTGCAAAGCAGTAATCAAAGTAAAAGGTGGCTACTTTGAAGAACCTAGAATATGACATATTCAGTTGTTTCACACTTTATGTATATAATTCCACATGTGTTAATTCATAGTTTTGATGCCTTCAGTGTAAATCTACAATTTTCATAGTCATGAAAATAAAGAAAACTCTTTGAATGAGAAGGTGTATCCAAACTTTTGGTCTGTACTGTGTGTGTGTATATGTGTGTGTGTGTGTATATATATATATATTACACTCACCTAAAGAATTATTAGGAACACCTGTTCTATTTCTCATTAATGCAATTATCTAGTCAACCAATCACATGGCAGTTGCTTCAATGCATTTAGGTGTGTGGTCCTGGTCTAGACAATCTCCTGAACTCCAAACTGAATGTCAGAATGGGAAAGAAAGGTGTTTTAAGCAATTTTGAGCGTGGCATGGTTGTTGGTGCCAGACGGGCCTGTCTGAGTATTTCACAATCTGCTCAGTTACTGGGATTTTCACGCACAACCATTTCTAGGGTTTACAAAGAATGGTGTGAAAAGGGAAAAACATCCAGTATGCGGCAGTCCTGTGGGCAAAAATGCCTTGTGGATGCTAGAGGTCAGAGGAGAATGGGACGACTGATTCAAGCTGATAGAAGAGCAACGTTGACTGAAATAACCACTCGTTACAACCGAGGTATGCAGCAAAGCATTTGTGAAGCCACAACACGCACAACCTTGAGGCGGATGGGCTACAACAGCAGAAGACCCCACCGGGTACCACTCATCTCCACTACAAATAGGAAAAAGAGGCTACAATTTGCACGAGCTCACCAAAATTGGACTGTTGAAGACTGGAAAAATGTTGCCTGGTCTGATGAGTCTCGATTTCTGTTGAGACATTCAAATGGTAGAGATCGAATTTGGCGTAAACAGAATGAGAACATTTATCCATCATCTGAGGGCTACTTCCAGCAGGATAATGCACCATGTCACAAAGCTCGAATCATTTCAAATTGGTTTCTTGAACATGACAATGAGTTCACTGTACTAAAATAGCCCCCACAGTCACCAGATCTCAACCCAATAGAGCATCTTTGGGATGTGGTGGAACGGGAGCTTCGTGCCCTGGATGTGCATCCCTCAAATCTCCATCAACTGCAAGATGCTATCCTATCAATATGGGCCAACATTTCTAAAGAATGCTATCAGCACCTTGTTGAATCAATGCCACGTAGAATTAAGGCAGTTCTGAAGGCAAAAGGGGGTCCAACACCGTATTAGTATGGTGTTCCTAATAATTCTTTAGGTGAGTGTATATGTGTGTGTGCGTTTATATACTGTATACATGTATGATATATATATATATTTATTCAATAGCTGTTTTTTTTATCCAATTGATTTTATTTAATTTTACATTTAGCCATAGATTAATAGGTATATGTATATTTATTTATTCATCTCCTCTCACGCATCTATACAATTTAATTCATATTAATATCCGTATACTCTCAGTCCTTCCTTCCATTATTAGCTACAAGCAATGATCAACTATTATGACCAAGCATCATGTCACGATCATTCATTGTGTTAACTGCTTTTATTTATAATTTTTTTTATATTAACCTTGTCAGTTACTTTTAATGCTCTGTAACTACATTTTTTCCAAATGTTTGTTTACGCACATACCGTATGTGTCCTTTTAGACTTAAAAAAGGAGCACTGTCTGCTCCGAAATGCGCTGTCTACCTTGAAATAAAGAAAAGTGTGTATCAAATACTGACCGGGTCGTTCAGTTGCGCCGATAGTGTCTCTACCAAGGGTGTGGACCCTCTCATGGGTCCCATCCCCTCCCATTTTATTGTTCACCTCACAAGGGCTGGCAACGCATCCAAGTGAGGACCAGACGACACTGGCAGCACCGACCTCCCACTATCACCGGCGTACACTAGTGTTGTGCCTACGATAGCACAACCACACAAGGTGAGCCTAAACTTCTCCAAAACGACCCTCTCCATCACGTACATACCACCCTATGAGCGCCTTTTCCCCTCTTCTTGCCTTTTTTGCAATATCTGAATGGTGGGGTTCTGACACTGCTGCCGATCAGCTGTTTGAAGATGCAGAAGAGCTCCATGAGTATTTCGGCCTCCTGAGAACGTACCAAGCACAGCACCGTACATGGATAGCGGTTGTGCATGGTATTGCAGCCCAGGGCCATTTACTCTAATGGGACTAAGCTGTCCCTAGGGCATGTGACCAATGAATGTTCCATTGCTGGCCTAGTGAGAAATTGCATTGCTCACCAAAGCACTTTGGCCTCTTCAAACAGACAGGAGTGGGACTCCCACGATCAGATATACAGTCAGGTCCACAAATATTGGGACATCGACACAATTCAAAATTTTTTGGCTCTGTACACCACCACAATGGATTTGAAATGAAACAAACAAGATGTGCTTTAACTGCAGACTGTCAGCTTTAATTTGAGGTTATTTACGGTGTAGGAATTAAAACAGTTTGCATATGTGCTTCCCACTTGTTAAGGAACCAAAAGTAATGGGACAGAATCATAATCATAAATCAAACTCTCACTTTTTAATACTTGGTTGCAAATCCTTTGCAGTCAATTACAGCCTGAAGTCTGGAACGCATAGACATCACCAGACGCTGGGTTTCATCGCTGGTGATGCTCTGCCAGGCCTCTACTGCAACTGTCTTCAGTTCCTGCTTGTTCTTGGGGCATTTTCCCTTCAGTTTTGTCTTCAGCAAGTGAAATGCATGCTCAATCGGATTCAGGTCAGGTGATTGACTTGGCCATTGCATAACATTCCACTTCTTTCCCTTAAAAAACTCTTTTGGTTGCTTTTCCAGTATGCTTTGAGTCATTGTCCATCTGCACTGTGAAGCGCCGTCCAATGAGTTCTGAAGCATTTGGCTGAATATGAGCAGATAATATTGCCCGAAACACTTCAGAATTCATCCTGCTGCTTTTGTCAGCAGTCACATCATCAATAAATACAAGAGAACCAGTTCCATTGGCAGCCATACATGCCCACGCCATAATTGCTGTTCACAAGCGCAAACCATCCAACTTGAAGGAGCTGGAGCAGTTTTGCAAGGAGGAATGGGCAAAGATCCCAGTGGTAAGATGTGGCAAGCTCATAGAGACTTATCCAAAGCGACTTGGAGCTGTGATTGCTGCCCCCTTGACTTCAAGCATGACTAGAGAAGCGCGCCGGCAGGGGATAAAAGAACGTTTTCTGAGCTTAGCCGCATCGGCCTTCAGGAAGAAAATTATCGTCGGAAACACGCTGCTGGCTACTGTCAGGTACTGCTGGCGGCTTGGGATGGTTTTTGGAGGTGACAGGTTCCCTTTAAGGCTGTAATGTAACAAAACACAAAAAAGTCAAGGGGGTGAATACTTTTGCAAGGCACTGTATATCCTTTTCTATAATCTGTTTTTATTTTCTGATTGCAGATTTATTCAATTTCCTGAACATGATTATGGAGGCGGCCATCTTGCCTGAGCTGTTCTTAACAGCATTTATAAAAAGCATTAAGAAAATTGCTTTACGGCAGCCACATGGTTCTTAGACACAGTGGTTAGGAGGGGACATCACTGACTTCTATGGCAGAGTTTTGTAAGCATGCTCTGTGACTTGTGCAGAGGTCGTTGTGCAAGGAAAGAGTAGATAAGATTTAACAATCGCCTATTGTGAATGGAGGATTATGTCCTATCTGTAATTCTAATCTGATTCCAGGATCAGACTACAGTTTGTTTGTAGTCTGTTACCATGGAAATGAAGAGGTCTTCATGAGAGTTTTAGGTACAAACCAAGTCTATTTGTAAAGCTGCTTTATGATTTTTTTAATTTTAGAGGCACTGGATTTTTTTAAAATTATAGTTACAACTGGAAAGTTATCAGTTTTGTGAAAAAATGTGTTCTTCACCACGACTTGTGCATAAGGATAGATTATTTTGTCAATTATATAGCAAACAATTTAATAGTCACCCATTAGTTAATCAGATATTTCATATGGATTATTTTTTTTCATTTGGAAATGTATGATGCAAAGATTACCTTGAACAATCTGTATCTGACTGAAAAAACACTTTTAACTTCCATTCTGTCAAACTGGTGCAAGGTCTGCATACCTAATAACAATAGAAAGCAACAGCTTGTAACCTCCAAACATTTCTACATAACACCTCTCTTCAGTAGAATGTGATTTCACGTGGTCAAGGATTATGGAATTAAAGAGCTGCTGGATTGGAACAAACATTTTAAAATAAATAGATATAGATAGATAGATACAAAAAATGTTATGAGCAGCACAGCGGTCAAATGGATGCGGTGTGTCAGTGGCTGAAGAGGCGATCCACCAACCAAAAATAGAAAAATTCCACGGCACTCCCAAGGAAAGTAAATAAAAAAAAAGTGTTCTTTAATCACCAGACAGCAGATGGATAGATAAATGGATTAGTTGGATCATGCACACATACACAAAAATACATCCAGGCATGTTTACATATAAAACTCATTGAAATTTAACTGTTAGCTGACTGCAGTTGACTATATACATCTGACTGGTTGGCAGTTATCTCTGCACAGACGTTTATAAACGTTTGTGGAGAGATTGCAGCTGCACACTAATCTTGCAGCTGCAGGAGCAGGGAACTCACTGTAAGTGACAGCAGGGCTCCTCACAGAAAAGTTTCTTACCATCCCTGCCTTCCCCATCGGTGCTTACACAGTACTCAATGAGCACTGTGTATACAGATCAGGAAGCGGCATTGCTCCTAATGATCATGTGATCGCCGGGTCCAGGCGTCTGCGCGAGCTGTTGGTTTTTAGCAGACCCAGGTAAGCTCTGTAGTGAAGTTATACACCTATCTGGGGGCATTATTCCCCCTGTGAATATGTCGGCCCCAATTACAGGAGAAACCAGCAAGTAAGAAAAAAGTCCCCTAAAGATCTTGTATGGCCTTATTGGGGGCATAAAGTGTAACATAAAATAAACAGATAAAGACGAAATTTGAAAGAATAAATGATTACATACACACCACATCGCAGCTTCTAGCCCTGCCCCCGGTGACCATAACTCATACATCCGATATACCAAAATGGCGGTTCCAGAACAAGTACATAATGTTGAGATCTATTTTAATTACACATTGTGCTATTTAGAAAAATGTGAAAAACAGACTATTTTTTACCTTTTTGTTACATTTTCTTGGGTATTAAAAATAAAAAACAGAAAATACTAAAATAATAATGACATAAAAATAAAGCCTCATGTATCACTGAAAAAAAGATGCAAAAGTTATTTACATAACTGAACCGAAAAAAAGGTTATTATGGCTTTCAAAGGCGCATGAACTAAAAAAAAAAAAAATAAATGCATCTAGTCAGGAATGGGGGGTAAATCGCCCAGTCTTGAACTGGTTAAATCATTTCTACTTGGGGTTCCACAAGACTCCCCTGGAGATCCACTATGTTATTTTGGAGCAATCAAGTAGAAAATCAGCAACGGATGTAGATCAATGCAGAGTGTGAAATGTCTACTTGCCAAAACATTGATGTTTTTGTGCTTACTTGCTCTAAAATAAAGCTAGACATACTGCATATTGGTATAAATAATATGTTATTGTTTTTTTGTATCTGTTGGTATGATTAAGACACCAAATTTATAATCTTTTTTTTTTTTTTTACGTTTTAGTAGTTTCATCATTTTTGTGTTGCCATATCCTAAGACCCACAACAGTTTTAGATTTCCATAGATGTAGTTTTTATTCACACCATGCGCAATTCAGTTGAAATCATGTGCAATCCTTTATCAATGTGTTGTCATGATTATGGTGGTACCATATATCTTAAATCTTTTTTTTACAATTATAATAAATACTCAATACATTTTTAATGAAACTTTGTTCTTTTTTCTTTTATTCTATTTTATAGAATTTTTTTTCTATTCCCTAAGACCCTACAAGTTCCCAACCTTTGATCACTTGCAAATGCTTTGGAATAGTATACCAAAACATCAGTATACCAAAACATCAGTATACCAAAGCATTTGTCAGGCTCCTGGCTGACATGGAAAAGCATTGGAACCTTCCAATCACCTCCTGGGATGCTGATGGGCTGACAGAAGAAGCATCTTCCTTCTGTCAAACTCTATTGACTGTGGCATCTAAGGGGTTAGACACCAGGAATCAGTGCCCATGCAACTCACTAGATGTACCATCATGTCCATTGGCAGTAAGAACATCACAATTTCGACATTCATCTGTCATTAAGGCTCTGTTCACATCATGTTTAAGCATTCCATTGGCGCATTCCATCAAGAGAATTCTTTAACTTATACTTCTGATGGAAGTCTCCAATGCATGCCACCGTATAGACACACAGTGGCACATATCAACCATAGGCTTTCATGTTTCATGCATATATAATGCAGTATGCATGTTTTTTGTGATTAGTCTATGCATAGAAAAGTGCATGCTTTTCTATATAGTTAAATAAGGGTATATCAATAAATAATGGTCCAACATACATTAAGTCAAAAAGACATTGTTGGCACTGGTCAGGGAATAGGTCCCTATAAAAAGGACCTGAAACATTCACTTAACATAGGGCATGGGAACATAATCTTGATTATTCTGTGATCCATGTTATTATGAGCTCCAGTCCAGTCTTCCGTATAGAAGCTAGAACCCCCACTACTTTAACCTTTTTCAAGAGGACCTTTCATTGGTCCAGACATTATGAAATAACTAGCAGGTTTTGTGGGGCATAGTGTAGGGATGTAATATCACTTACTAGTTTGTCTGGGCGCCGCTCCATTCGCCCCGCTGTGCCCCCCGTTCACTTTTCCCGCCTGGTATGCTAATGAATAGCATCGGTACAGGGAGGAGGAGACTGCCCTGTTTCTCAGTGGCTGTAGCGCGGTCCAATCACAGCAGAAAACGGCACAGCCAGGGGGGAAAAAAACTCACCTTCTGCCTGGCTGTGCCGTTCTCTGCTGTGATTGGACCGCGCTACAGCCAGGGAGAAACAGGGCAGTCTCCTCCTCCCTCTACCATTGCTATTCATTAGCATACCAGGCGGGAAAAGTGAACGAGGGGCACAGCGGGCGAATGGAGCGGCGCCCAGACAAACTAGTAAGTGATATTACATACCTACACTATGCCCCACATAACTTGCTAGTTATTTCATAATGTCTGGACCCATGAAAGGTCCTCTTTAAATTAAAAAGAAAACCGTATGCAATAAATTGAGTTTTTTTTTTTTTTTACCACTCTAAACTTTGATTTAAGTTAGCCCTACTAAATGCTCAGCCTTAATTCTCTGGCTAGATTTATGCCCTAGAGTGCTGGTGGCTCAATAGTAGATGATGCTCTACACTGGGCAGCGTATTTAAAGGGGTTTCCTCAGCTCAGTCAATGGGGCATATTGCTAGGATATGCCCCCATTGTCTTATAGGTGTGGGTCCCACCTCTGAGACCCACACCTATATCGAGAACGGAGCCCCGAAAGTGAAGGAGAGCGCACTGCGCATGCGCAGCCGCCCTCCATTCATTTCTATGGGGCCGCCGAAAATAGCCGAGCACTGGCTCGGCTATTGCCGTCTGCCCCATAGAAATGAATGGGAGCATTGGCTGCGCATGCACGGCACGCTCCCATTCACTTCTATGAGGGAGGCGGGGATTAGCGCTTGGTGGTGGACGGACATCGGGAAATCTGGGGTCCTCCAGCCACAGCGCTCCCTGCTCCGTTCTCGATATCTCGATAGTAGTGCGAGAAGCACGCTGAGGACTACGTTATGTCTTCAGCCTACTGGATATTTTCTACAAACTTTTTCAGTAACTTTTTTGTGGAGACTTACTTAGTGGTCAACTAATGTGTTGACTATAAGCAGAATATATGCATGCATTCCTAGTTTTATTTAGGGCTCTTTCACACCTGCGTTATTGTCTTCCGGCATAGAGTTCCGTCGTCGGGGCTCTATGCCGGAAGAATCCTGATCAGGATTATCCTAATGCATTCTGAATGGAGAGTAATCCGTTCAGGATGCATCAGGATGTCTTCAGTTCCGGTACGGAACGTTTGTTGGCCGGAGAAAATACCGCAGCATGCTGCGCTTTTTGCTCCGGCCAAAAATCCGGAACACTTGCCGCAAGGCCGGATCCGGAATCAATGCCCATTGGAAGGCATTGATCCGGATCCGGCCTTAAGCTAAACGTCGTTTCGGCGCATTGCCGGAGCCGACATTTAGCTTTTTCAGAGTGGTTACCATGGCTGCCGGGACGCTAAAGTCCTGACAGCCATGGTAAGTGTAGCGGGGAGCGGGGGAGCAGTGTACTTACCGTCCGTGCGGCTCCCCGGGCGCTCCAGAGTGACGTCAGGGCGCCCCAAGCGCATGGATCATGTGATCACATGGATCACGTCATCCATGCGCATGGGGCGCTCTGACGTCACTCTGGAGCGCCCCGGGAGCCGCACGGACTGTAAGTATACCGCTCCCCCGCTCCCCGCTCCTACTATGGCAACCAGGACTTTAATAGCGTCCTGGGTGCCATAGTAACACTGAAAGCATTTGGAAGACGGTTCCGTCTTCAAATGCTTTCAGTACACTTGCGTTTTTCCGGATCCGGCGTGTAATTCCGGCAAGTGGAGTACACGCCGGATCCGGACAACGCAAGTGTGAAAGAGGCCTTAATTGATTTTTTTTTTGCCAGCTTTCCAGAAAAACTCCTCCCCCCCTTAAAAAAACACACACAAAACAGGAGCAAAGTTCATTCAAAATATAATTAACATCTACTGTAGACAAGGGTGACTGTTGAACCACTAAAACAGCCTAAAATGTTAAGGGGTATTCACTAGGATATGCCCCCATTGCCTGATATTGAGAAACCTCTGCTTTCAAAGCTGTTTATTCCTGTTGCATGTAATTTCCCGAGAAACAAACTTGATGAGAAGTGATGAATTGAAATGGAACAAATTCTGGGAATATGGTGAATTTTAAGCCTTTTAGTGAAATTACCAGTAAATCTGCTTGTGGCAAGCTGTTCAATTTTGATGAATCGAAAGCAACTGGAGGTATTGTTTGTAACATGATCTATTCCGCACATTTTTGACCATAATACACATCACAATGAGCAGAAACAATATGACTGGAAATATCCACTCTTGCTCAAATTATATTGCATATCGCACCAGGATTCTGAGGGATAGAGGTTCATTGTTATGTACAAATTTGGTGTTAGACATCACAGTGAGAGAGTTTCTTGCTTTTATTGCTCAGTACAAGCTATGAGAATTGAAGGTGGACTCCTGTGGTATATGCCATACTATTAAAGTAGGCCACAAAGATAACAACAAAACTTGTCGAAATTACAATTAGATTTTTGAACAATTCTCATTTAGCAAACTCAAAACAGGATGTTCATCTATGGTCTAGATCAGTATTTCTCAACCTTTTCATGCCGAGTACCCGCTAGTGACAAGAAGTTTCAACCAAGTACCTTCAAGAAAACCAACAGTGATAAATGTTCACAAGGCTCAGAGGCTCTGTTCCAAGCCTCCATCCTTTTAATGCCAGGCACCCTTTCACACCAAGTACCCCCTAGAGACAATACATTTCAATTAAATACCCCCAAGGAAGCCAACAGTGCTAAAAATTAACAAAATAGGGCTACTCTCACACCCCTGTCAGAGGCTTTGTTCCAAACCTGTCTAATTAGAAATAGTGCCCCAATAGTAATAATGCTCCTGCAAAGTGCCCTAGTAGTAGTGGTTCCTTCCATTGTGTGTCAAATAATATTAACCCTTTCATGACCAGGAGCAAAAAGGCCTGAATATCCACGTGGTGGATTAGTGACCGTAGATTTTTTTATTTGATTGACTACCAAAATATTTTTAGCGATTTTTATTATTTTATTTACTTGACACTTAGGACTTTTTATTACAATGTTTTTTTTAGAGGTTTTTATTTTTTTTACTTTCATTTGGAAGAAATCTGCTAATTATTATTAAAAAGTATTTTTTTTAAATTATAGCTTTTTATTTCTTGAATATTAAAACTGACACAAAAATTAATTATTGCAATGGGTTCCCTATTTTCTGACGATCGTTTTAATGTATAGGTTTGAGAGAACGGGGCGACTATGGTGACGGTTTCTGTTAGCGACTGCATTAAAAAAATTTTTTTTTACATTAATGCCAATAGCAGTAATAACACTTACCGTATACTGCCCCCAGTAGAAATAGGGCCCACCATAGTGTCCCCAGCAGTGATAATCCCCTAGTAGTTTTCAAGCCCACCATAATGTCCTCAGTAGTAATAAACCCACCATAGTTTCCCCTGTAGGAATAACATCCCTCTATAATGTCTCCTATAGTGCCATCCGTTGTAAAAAGAAAAGCCTAATATAGTGCCCCCAGTAGTATTAAAGCACCCATAGTGCCCCACCATTGTAATAATATCCCCTATATTGCCCCCACTAGTATGCTCCCCAAAATGGCAAAGGAAAAAAACACAGTTTGTGATGCAGTGCAGGACACAGGCTTCTTCTGGCCTGTGTCCTAAGATTCCTACATCCTGGGTCAGGTGGTTGAACCATCCTCTCATGTATAGCAGCCTGAGGTCTTTGAGGGTAAATGATGGGGCAGAAGCCACCAGCTCACACATCCCACTGTATTGATATCCTGAGGATGGCGATAAAGTTCAATGTGTAGTAGCCCCATGTCAGTGTCCTAGCCATCAACAATATTGCTGAATGCTAGGACAGTCTTGCATACCCCGACCCTATGGCACGTAACTCCTAGAGTATGTTCCTATGAGGGTACCACAATGAGGTCTCTAGAGTTCAATGATGACTCTCCTGAGGAAAGACAGTTTTCTATCAGTGACTTCAGAGTGAATAGACAATTCAGGGTAGGGATATGTGTCTGACATGTCTGATATAAGGAGAAAGAAGCATTTTTTCCCAATAATATATATTACAAAATTTCTTAACATGTAAGAACTTTATTGTGCTAATGATTTATCCGTTGTTAATACAGAGATCCACCTTAACGTTTTCAATCCACATCAATAAGTTCAACAGAAGCTCAAAACAGGAAATTTCAGCATTACAATAATCATGCTTTACTCAGAAGACATTAGTACGAAGTAGTTTCAAATAGTTGCAAAAGTTCAGATATTCAGTGGATTGCTTATAGACTTCTCGTAATCTTTTGCATCATGTAGGCAGAAATATTATTGGCCGAATCAATAATAGTTCTCTAGCTATTTCATTGCACAAATTCTATAATATCCTCCTCATATGAGCAACCTTAACCTGAAAATCAGAACATCCTACAAGAAGGCTATGTCTATTACTAAGCAGAAATGTGGAATATAATGACAATGTACCAAGAACTACCATCTTAAAGAGAATCTGTCACCACGATCTTACACTATCTGAAGTAATATATGGCAGCACCGCAGATAAAGAGTCCAAATCCTATTTTTTTATTTTAATACAGCTCCCCATTCCCCAGCTGTCAGTGCTCAAAATTGCACTGAAGAATGAGCACAATATTTTTTTCTATTATGTTAGCACGGTACTCCAGACTGTACCTCTGATTTATCATGCCCTCACTCCAGAATTCTGGCTCCAAAAAGTCACAAAATAGGGCTTGAAGGCACTTGTGCAAAAATTTTGTCACTTTTTGCATTTTTACACCACCCGCTCCAGTTTTGAAATATTGGTGGGGAAACCGAGACTTTTTTAAAAAGGTTGCAAAAAAAGTTTCAATCTCACTCCGGTACCAAGGCAGAGTAGGTAAACTGGAGTAGCATTTCTAGACAAAAGTGTTAGATTTAAGGATATTAGGGGACTGTTGTCTTCATGTTGTTGATTCTGTTGCCTTGATACAACGTGTTATGTCACGCCGTTACCAGGAAATTGGCTGTATAGGTATCTGACATGTGCACCAGCAGTGGCCATCTTTGTTGTGGTATCCAATTCAAAATGTGAGGCGCATGCTTTGATGTGATGATAGCACAGATTATATGGATTGAAACACTATTATCATGTACACATTAATCTTATGGAATTATGCAGTGGCGTACATAGAGAAGTAAGGGCCCCATAGCAAGGATCAAACCAAACCCCCCACACAGGACAGAAGGGTTTCTGCTTAAACCCTTTTCAATGAACCTTGGGCCATTTCTCAACTGCCTCATTTTCTAAAAGTTGTGCCTTTAGAGGGTGGAGTCCTGACCAAGTTTTCACCCCCAGTAGAAGAGGAGATAATCCCAACTCTGAGCCCCCTATTGCCCTGAACCCCATAGCAGTTGCATGGTCTGCCGCTATGGTAGTTACTCCCCTTGGATTATGTATTACAATATTATCATTTTGATGGCACAATATTTTATTACTTAATTATATAATGATCACTTATGTGTATATATACCTCTGTTTAGCACATGTTATATTGCTTGACAAAGGCTCCAGAAAGCTGAAATGTTGCACCAGCATGGGTGGATAAAAAACATCCACTTTTTTTACTGTTGAATCGGAGTGCTGCCTCTTTTTTATTTATTTTTTTGTAATTTTTGGATTTTGGTCATGGATCCAGAGAGGGATTGTACCCATTATTGAAGTGTGCGTTTTCTTTTTTCTACATAGGTTTAAGGATGTGACATTTAATAAACGTGTCATAAAGTAGCCCAACACAGACTCAAGCAAAATGACTACAAATACTGTACCCCCCTCATGATAAATTCCCCCTGTGTGTTTCAGCACAGCTCTGAGCACTGACAGCAGGAGAACGGGGGATGGTAGGAAATAAAAAATGATGATCTGAAATCCTTATATATGCAGCACTACGCTATAGTCCAGCTTCGTGGTGATATGTTCCCCATGGAAAGCGTTATTGCTTTAGTTCCATTTAACAACTTACTTACTACAATTCCTCTCTCTCAGTTCATGTAAGTTATGTAATCACAGAGTTAAATAAAGCACTGCCTACGCTCCACACTGGCTACGTAGAGATGACAAATATAAACTGTATATTTTAGCCCACAAAATGGAAGTGGGAGTAAGAATTAATTTGTGTACAAGAGTACAATTTACCTAAGTGATGGAGGGGGTGTAAGACGTGAGGTAAAAACTGTACAGAATTTATTCTACAAAAAGAGTGTTAAAATGGCAAAAGGAGCATATATTCATCTAAATGTTTACTGCAACATCACATAGAGACCTAGATATTTACTGAATGGGGTTATCCCACCTGTAGATCCTCCTAATTTGCCCTGGCAATCAGGTGATCAACATGAGTCCGGCTGCTGCCACCCTAACAATCACATGGTTGGCACACAATTGTCTTGGCAGTGACCACCGGAAAATTAATGGCACCAATTTAAACCCACTTTGGCTACCAGAGAAGGGTAATAGCAACCATATGGTAAAATAATTGATTTAAGCCAGGCCTGGTGAGGAACAGAAACCTTTTCCATTAGTGGAGGCTAGAGATGAGCGATTTTTTTTCAAAAATTTGATTCTGCCGGTTCGCCGAATCTATTCGTGGCGAATCACGTTAAAAAATGGCTATTTCCTGGTGCAGAGAGCCTTTATAGTGGTTTAGAACACTGTACCTTGCAGTAACACGCATAGGGAGTCTGCTGTGGTAGTGAAATAATACTGTGAGTCAGTATGACATGCAGATGACAGGCGTCGCTCTTAGAATCACTGCACACTTCACTTATTTGGGCAATCACGGGGCCAAAACTGACCAAATAACTCAAGTATGAACTCATCCTTACAGGTCGATTTTAGCGCCAAGAAGAAGCGCACTCCTTTTACACGTCGTCAGCTGATTCCACATAGATATCTACAGAACCTGTTCTATTAAACACTTATACAAGTAGAGCCCCCCGGACAGAGTGGAGAGGATGTCAGCAGTAAGTTTGTGTTGACGTAACTGATTATTTTGCCCTTCCTCTGATCCATCAGAACAATAACCCCCCAAAAACGGAACCTGTCTGTTGAGCATCCACATTCACTCAGTTAGCATTTGGTCAGTAATCCATCAGTATTGCTAATGCCAAAAAAAACAGGAGTGGATCCAAAACAGAGATGACATGTGAATGGAATATTTGCATGTCTTCTGTGTTTTGTACCCACTCCTGCTTTTGGCTACCAAATCACAAGCCAATTCTGATGGGACCATACAGGCCTCACAACTGCTACACAGACAGGATCCGTTGTGCATCTCATTTTTCCTTCCTTCTGACAGATCAGAAGAAGGGTCAAATAAATGATGTCAGCCAGGCTGAAAGGCAAAATAGTGGCCCAGTCATGGGGAGGGTGGGAACAGCATGAAAAGTCCACAGAGTGGCCCTATGACATAGTGGTGAGGTAGAAGCAGCATGAGGAGACCACAGAGTGGCCCAATGACAGAGTCTGGAGGTGGCGTCAGCATCAGGTGGAGGCCACAGAGTGGCACAATGACAGTGTGGAGGTTGCGGCAGCATCAGGAGACCACAGAGTGACCCGGTTACATAGTGTGGAGGTGGCAGCAGCATCAGAAGACCACAGAGTGGCAAGGTGAAATAGTATGGAGGTGGCAGAAGCATCAGGAGGCCACAGAATGGCACAATGACAGTGTGGAGATGGCGGCAGCAGCAGCATCAGGAGGCCACAGAGTGGCACAATGACAGAGTCAAGAGGTGGCAGCTGCAGCAGCATCAGGAGGAGGCCACAGAGTGGCACAATGACAGTGTGGAGGTTGCGGCAGCATCAGGAGACCACAGAGTGACCCGGTTACATAGTGTGGAGGTGGCAGCAGCATCAGAAGACCACAGAGTGGCAAGGTGAAATAGTGTGGAGGTGGCAGCAGCATCAGGAGGCCACAGAATGGCACAATGACAGTGTGGAGATGGCGGCAGCAGCAGCATCAGGAGGCCACAGAGTGGCACAATGACAGTGTGGAGGTGGCAGCAGCATGAGGAGACCACAGAGTGGCAAGGTGACATAGTGTGGAGGTGGCAGCACCATGAGGAGGCCACAGAGTTGCAAGGTGACATAGTGTGGAGGTGGCAGCAGAATGAGGAGACCACAGAGTGGCAAGGTGAGTTCTTCTTGGGGTAACTATGGCCCCCGCCGCACTAAACTCCCGTTCTGATGCCACACTACTGGTCGGGCAGGACAGCTTTTCCAGGGCAAACTCGGCCAGTTGCGGCCACAAATCCAGTTTGGCTGCCCAGTAGTCCAGCGAATCTTCAATGAGGGCTGGCAGGGTGCACTCCAAGTATGCCACCACCACTGGTTCAGGTTCTGCTTTATGTCTAGCTGCTGGTGAGTAGTTTATTTACTATGCGGGTGAATAAAGCTGCTCATCAGTGACTCTAGACTCAGGCTGCTGCTGATGGAGCTGGTACTGCTCCTGTCACCCCACCCCTCCCCATCAGCCATGGCAGTGGAACGTGAGCGCAGAGGGCCCCCCCGGTCAGACCTGTGAGAGGATGGACGATGGCGCAGATAGGCAGCAGCCAACTGACTACATAGGATGTCTCAATAGCAGTTCAGTTTGTCCTCCCTCTCAGTGGGTTTTAAAAAGGCTTCCATTTTGGACGGGAGCGAGGGTCCAACAAGGTGGAGAGCCAGAAGTCATCCCTCTGCCGAATGGTAGCAATTCAGCTGTCACTACACAAGCAAGTGAGCATGCATCAGGCCATTTGTGCAAGTGTCTCCATCTCCACTGCATACTGCCACTGTGTGTTTGGGTCCTCTGCCTCCTCTGCCTCCTCTTCCTCATCGCTCTATCGCTGCTCATCAGTGACTCTAGACTCAGGCTGCTGCTGATGGAGCTGGTACTGCTCCTGTCACCCCACCCCTCCCCATCAGCCATGGCAGTGGAACGTGAGCGCAGAGGGCCCCCCCGGTCAGACCTGTGAGAGGATGGACGATGGCGCAGATAGGCAGCAGCCAACTGACTACATAGGATGTCTCAATAGCAGTTCAGTTTGTCCTCCCTCTCAGTGGGTTTAAAAAAGGCTTCCATTTTGGACGGGAGCGAGGGTCCAACAAGGTGGAGAGCCAGAAGTCATCCCTCTGCCGAATGGTAACAATTCAGCTGTCACTACACAAGCAAGTGAGCATGCATCAGGCCATTTGTGCAAGTGTCTCCATCTCCACTGCATACTGCCACTGTGTGTTTGGGTCCTCTGCCTCCTCTGCCTCCTCTTCCTCATCGCTCTATCGCTTCTCTGGCTGCTCCTGCACCTCCTTTCCTGTCACCTGTGTAGAAAAACCACCCATTTCACTACACATTGCTTTTGATCCAATGTCCTCTTCCTCCTCCAGTTCAGCCCCCACAGGGCTTAAGTGGCCGTGAGATATAGGCGCCACGTCTCTAGTCCCCTGACCAGCCAAATTTACCAGCATTTGTTTCCGGACATGAAGCAGTGGAATGGCATTGTTCATCCCATAGTCCTGGCGACTGACAAATAACGTGGCCTCCTCAAAGGGCCTGAGCAAATGGCAGGTGTCACACATGAGCTGCCACTGGCTGACATCGAAGTTACACAGGGGAGTACTCCTGTCCGCTTGGATCATCATGAAATTCTTTATGGTCCTTCTCTTTTCGTATAGTCGGTCCAACATATGGAGGGTGGAATTCCAACAGGTGGAAACGTCACATATCAGCCTATGTTGGGGGATGCCGTTCTGCCTCCAGCTCAAGGAGGGTGTGCTCTTCGGTGTATGAGTTGCTGAAGCGCATGCAAAGTTTCCTGGGCATTTTTACGATGTCTTGCAGATGGGCAGAAGACTTCAGGAACCAGATTGAGCACGTGTGCCATGCAGGGTGCATGGCTCAGCCCTCCTTGACGCAGCGCCAACACCATGTTCTTCCCGTTGTCGGTCACTATGGTTCAGAATTTAAGTTGTTGCGGAGAAAGCCAGGATTCGATTTTTTGGATGAAGGACACGGAGCAGTTCCTCCCCTGTGTGATTCCGTTCTCCCAGGCAAACGAGGTGCAGAACAGCGTGACACCGCCGTGCCCTGCACATGTGGTATGCTGGAGGGGCACTGTGAATTGTCACTGCAGTGGAGGCTGAGGACACGGTGGAGGATGAGGAGGCACATTATCGCAGGACCAACGGCGTGAGAACGTGGAGGCGGAAGTGGCATCAACTGGCCAAGTTGCTAGTGTGGCTGTGCAGGAACCACATTCACCCAGTGGGCCGTAAAGGACATGTATTTTCCCTGACCGTAGTTACAGCTCCACACGTCAGCGCTGCTGTGCACTTTGGCAGACACTGACAGGCTCAAGGACTGGCCCACCTTCTGTTCTACCTGTGTGTGCAGGGCTGGTACTGCCTTTTTGGCAAAGAAATGACGGCTTGAGACTCTCCACCTCGGCTTGGCACAAGCCATCAGTTCTCTGAAAGTTGCAGAGTCCACCACTTGGAAAGAGTGGGACTGCAGCACCAGCAACTTGGACAGGGGCACGTTCAGCTTCTGCGCCGTTGGATGAGTGCACGCATACTGTTGTCTCTTGGCAATCGCTTTGGTGATCGATTGCTGATGTAATGACTGACGAGGAATAGGAGGGTGAGGAGCAGGAGCATCAGGACCAGCAGATGATGGGAAGGACAGACAGCTCCCTTCGGCTGAGGTGGTGGAGCCTTGACTGCCTGAAATCGGCTGCGTGCCACTGGGTGATGCAGCGGTTGCTGTGGCAGGCTGCACCACCATATCGGAGCCATGGCTCTCCCAGGCCACTTTACAGTGCCGCTGCATATGGTGACTCAGGGCCGTGGTGCCAACATTGACACCTTCTGCCCACAGATTCTACATATGGCCATGTTCACCTCCTCCAGCGGCTTAACAAAAAACTGCCACACTGCCGAGTAGGTGACTGCCAGCACTGACTGACTGCTACCGCTGCTGCCTCCGTAAATCCGTGCACCGCAACTTCCCGGGTAGGTAGGCTCCTGCGAAGCAGGGTTGTCTACCCCGGGAACGTTTGTCTCCCGACCGCTCACTGCTGCCACCCTGCTGACTCCTGGCCACGCTAGCTACTTGCTGGTTCTGCTGCTGCTTCACGGGCAAGCTGCCACCCTCTTCTCCCGATGATGATAAAGCCCTTTTGTCACCTGGCTCCCAAGTGCAATCAGCTATATCATCATCATCGAGTACTGTCTGCACGTCACTGATGTCCTCCTCAACCGGCTCGCAACACCAGCTCCCACGCCACTCTCCTCATCACTACTTGCCCGCCTAGTGGAGGAAGCGGCGGATGTCTCCTCCACATCTTGGCTTGCCAGTATCTGCTGACTGTCTTCTAGTAGCTCATCTTCACTGTATAGTGGATCTGAGCCCACAGCATACAATACTTCTCTGGCTGAGGAAACAGAAAAGGACAGAGGCAGGTTGAGGACAGGGGAGGGCACAGGGCCTGCTCCCGTGCCATGCCAACTAAGGGTTGTGTCTGAAGAACCCACTGACTCTTGGCTGGGGGTGTCTGATGTCACTTGTGACGAAGTCGAAGATCGAGTCAACGATTTAAGAACCGCTGGGTTGCTGGTCAACACACGACCGCTAGCTGACACTGGGAGCTCAGGCCTCTCGAAGTGACCACTGCTGCCACGGCCCCTTACTCTGCAGCGACCTCTGCCTGCACCAGAAACATTTACGCCTCTGCCGCTCCCCTGTGCAGGGCCTGGCACTTCTCTGTCTGACATACTGTTAGATCAAATAAATAAATAAAAAGGAAATAGACCACCCCAAAAAAAGTCAGTAATTTTCTCACTTTATCACAACGGTTAATAATCCCTTTTTTCACACTAGTACACACAAAAAAGGGCTTTAGAACATATAACTGCACCTCTGAATGGCAAATATGTTTTTCTTTTGCCACTAATACACGCCACAAAAGGCTTTAGAACATATAACTGGGCCGCTGAACAGCAAATATATTTTTCTTTTGCCACTATTACACGACAAAAAAGGCTTTAGAACATATAACTGCACCGCTGAACGGCAAATATATTTTTCTTTTGCCACTAATACACTCCACAAAAGACTTTAGAACATATAACTGGGCCGCTAAACGACAAATATATTTTTCTTTTGCCACTAATACACACCACAAAAGGCTTTAAAACATATAACTGCACCGCTGAATGGCAAATAGATTTTTATTTTGCCACTATTACACAACAAAAAGGTCTTTAGAACATATAACTGCACCACTGAATGGCAAATATATATTTTTATTTTGCCACTAATACACACCACAAAAGGCTTTAGAACATATAACTGCACCGCTGATCGGCAAATATATTTTTCTTTTGCCACTAATACACAACAAAAAGGGCTGTAATTTTCTCACTTCACCACACAACTGCTAATAAGCCCTTTTTTCCACACTAATACAAGCCAAAAAATGCTTTAGAACATATAATTGCACTGCACAAGGGCAAATAAGATGTAGAAATATTTCCTTGTAATAAACTTGTTAATGGCTGTAACACCCCAATAACAAGAACGGTTTGCTGGAATTACAGAGCTGTATAATGGCAATTTGGATCCCCAGTCAGTGCTGCAAGGTGTAATAGGATTGTTCCTATTACCCAGGCTGTAACATCCCCTACTGAACCCTGTTCAACATAAATGCTGTGGAATGATTCCTCCCTATCCTTTCCCTACACCTTGAATAATCTTTCCCTGCACTTGTGAATCATTTTTTTTTAGCACAATGAAGTTTTTTCTAGAACTGTCCCTAGTGCCTGCTTACATCTCTCACTGCACTAAGCACACTGGAAAATGGCAGAGGCTATTTATAGTGCTGTGACATCACAGGGACTGGCTGGCTGCTGATTGCATGCATGCAGGACATTATGGGTGATCCTGCCTTCCCAGAGTTCCTCGCTCCATGTCCTCACACGTGCAATGCGACAATAAACTGTAATATAAAGTACAAAATTGCGTAATAATAACAAGTGCTACACTATAAGTGCGAGATACTTGGCAAATCGTTTTGTACAAAATTATTTGAGCCCGTCTGCCGAGCGTCAAGGCGATCTCTGTTAGACGGGTTCCTACGCTAAATTCTACCTGTTAGGTGCCATGACGGCTACCATACACTTCAGGGAGTGTAGGTTCCACGTACCTGCATTGTATACTACCTGTTAGGTGCCATGACAGCTACCATACACTTCAGGGAGTGCAGGTTACACAGCAGGCCCACTCCACGACACCACCGGCGCCAAATGGCTACCAAGGATTGCAGTGAGAGTCCACAAACTATCTCACTCCTGGTGCCATGGCTTCAGTGAGTGAGGGGGAGCAGGCCTGACTATGTACTAACACTAATTAAAATCAGCCTATAGGGCAAACAGGATGGTCAGGAGTGCAGGACTGAGGAGGCAGCCACACCTCCAGTACAAACTGCAGAGAAAAGCCAAAAAAGGGGGTCAGTCAGCACTTACCAAACCGCAGTAGCACATTGCTATGGCAGGGAACAACATTAAAAGACAGAAACATGCAATGCGACAATAAACTGTAATATAAAGTACAAAATTGCGTAATAATAACAAGTGCTACACTATAAGTGCGAGATACTTGGCAAATCGTTTTGTACAAAATTATTTGAGCCCGTCTGCCGAGCGTCAAGGCGATCTCTGTTAGACGGGTTCCTACGCTAAATTCTACCTGTTAGGTGCCATGACGGCTACCATACACTTCAGGGAGTGTAGGTTCCACGTACCTGCATTGTATACTACCTGTTAGGTGCCATGACAGCTACCATACACTTCAGGGAGTGCAGGTTACACAGCAGGCCCACTCCACGACACCACCGGCGCCAAATGGCTACCAAGGATTGCAGTGAGAGTCCACAAACTATCTCACTCCTGGTGCCATGGCTTCAGTGAGTGAGGGGGAGCAGGCCTGACTATGTACTAACACTAATTAAAATCAGCCTATAGGGCAAACAGGATGGTCAGGAGTGCAGGACTGAGGAGGCAGCCACACCTCCAGTACAAACTGCAAAGAAAAGCCAAAAAAGGGGGTCAGTCAGCACTTACCAAACCGCAGTAGCACATTGCTATGGCAGGGAACAACATTAAAAGACAGAAACATGCAATGCGACAATAAACTGTAATATAAAGTACAAAATTGCGTAATAATAACAAGTGCTACACTATAAGTGCGAGATACTTGGCAAATCGTTTTGTACAAAATTATTTGAGCCCGTCTGCCGAGCGTCAAGGCGATCTCTGTTAGACGGGTTCCTACGCTAAATTCTACCTGTTAGGTGCCATGACGGCTACCATACACTTCAGGGAGTGTAGGTTCCACGTACCTGCATTGTATACTACCTGTTAGGTGCCATGACAGCTACCATACACTTCAGGGAGTGCAGGTTACACAGCAGGCCCACTCCACGACACCACCGGCGCCAAATGGCTACCAAGGATTGCAGTGAGAGTCCACAAACTATCTCACTCCTGGTGCCATGGTGGTGTCGTGGAGTGGGCCTGCTGTGTAACCTGCACTCCCTGAAGTGTATGGTAGCTGTCATGGCACCTAACAGGTAGTATACAATGCAGGTACGTGGAACCTACACTCCCTGAAGTGTATGGTAGCCGTCATGGCACCTAACAGGTAGAATTTAGCGTAGGAACCCGTCTAACAGAGATCGCCTTGACGCTCGGCAGACGGGCTCAAATAATTTTGTACAAAACGATTTGCCAAGTATCTCGCACTTATAGTGTAGCACTTGTTATTATTACGCAATTTTGTACTTTATATTACAGTTTATTGTCGCATTGCATGTTTCTGTCTTTTAATGTTGTTCCCTGCCATAGCAATGTGCTACTGCGGTTTGGTAAGTGCTGACTGACCCCCTTTTTTGGCTTTTCTTTGCAGTTTGTACTGGAGGTGTGGCTGCCTCCTCAGTCCTGCACTCCTGACCATCCTGTTTGCCCTATAGGCTGATTTTAATTAGTGTTAGTACATAGTCAGGCCTGCTCCCCCTCACTCACTGAAGCCATGGCACCAGGAGTGAGATAGTTTGTGGACTCTCACTGCAATCCTTGGTAGCCATTTGGCGCCGGTGGTGTCGTGGAGTGGGCCTGCTGTGTAACCTGCACTCCCTGAAGTGTATGGTAGCTGTCATGGCACCTAACAGGTAGTATACAATGCAGGTACGTGGAACCTACACTCCCTGAAGTGTATGGTAGCCGTCATGGCACCTAACAGGTAGAATTTAGCGTAGGAACCCGTCTAACAGAGATCGCCTTGACGCTCGGCAGACGGGCTCAAATAATTTTGTACAAAACGATTTGCCAAGTATCTCGCACTTATAGTGTAGCACTTGTTATTATTACGCAATTTTGTACTTTATATTACAGTTTATTGTCGCATTGCATGTTTCTGTCTTTTAATGTTGTTCCCTGCCATAGCAATGTGCTACTGCGGTTTGGTAAGTGCTGACTGACCCCCTTTTTTGGCTTTTTTTTTTATGTCCTCACACGTGCAGCAGCCATTTTAGGAAAAAATGCTATTCGTTACCATGAAGCGTGAGGAAATTCGGATTTGGTGCGAATCAAATTTTTCCTGAATTTCGGATAGAATTCCACTTCGTCAGCTTCGATTTGCTCATCTCTAGTGGAGGCCCAAGTACTGATTGATATCTGCTGGTGAATTGCTGAGAATGTCTGGTAGGGACAAGAACACATTGATGTGAGGCGACCAAGAACATTGCATGCTACTACAACTAGTGAAACTTGACCTGTATTGTTGTCACAAAGAGGGGGGGGGGATGGTGCACCACTGACTCCACCCACACCCCTTTCCCTGCCTACTTGCACTATCCGTCCTAGGTAATGGAGCACAACTGGGCGGCGTTCCCTAGCCTTGATAAGTGCGGAGGGACAAACAAGACAGAGACATGGAATAGTCAACAAGCTGAGTCAGAACCAGGAGATAACTACAGTAACAGAGGATTAGCCAAGACGTGTCAAAAACAATCCAAAGTCAAAAACCAGGAGAAGCGAAGCAGACACAAGGAGCAAGCAAGGACGGAGACGATAAACGAGTCAGGAGTCAAAAGCCACAGAATCACACTAGGTAACACTAGATAGGACCTTATTCACAGGCAACCTGTGGTCAGCTGGTTGCCTGTATATACACTCACCTAAAGAATTATTAGGAACACCATACTAATACAGTGTTGGACCCCCTTTTGCCTTCAGAACTGCCTTAATTCTACGTGGCATTGATTCAACTAGGTGCTGATAGCATTCTTTAGAAATGTTGGCCCATATTGATAGGATACCATCTTGCAGTTGATGGAGATTTGAGGGATGCACATCCAGGGCACGAAGCTCCCGTTCCACCACATCCCAAAGATGCTCTATTGGGTTGAGATCTGGTGACTGTGGGGGCCATTTTAGTACAGTGAACTCATTATCATGTTCAAGAAACCAATTTGAAATGATTCGAGCTTTGTGACATGGTGCATTATCCTGCTGGAAGTAGCCATCAGAGGATGGATGGATACATGTTCTCATTCTGTTTACGCCAAATTCAGACTCTACCATTTGAATGTCTCAACAGAAATCGAGACTCATCAGACCAGGCAACATTTTTCCAGTCTTCAACAGTCCAATTTTGGTGAGCTCGTGCAAATTGTAGCCTCTTTTTCGTATTTGTAGTGGAGATGAGTGGTACCCGGTGGGGTCTTCTGCTGTTGTAGCCCATCCGCCTCAAGGTTGTGCGTGTTGTGGCTTCACAAATGCTGTGCTGCATACCTCGGTTGTAACGAGTGGTTATATCAGTCAACGTTGCTCTTCTATCAGCTCGAATCAGTCGGCCCATTCTCCTCTGACCTCTAGCATCCACAAGGCATTTTTGCCCACAGGACTGCCGCATACTGGATGTTTTTCCCTTTTCACACCATTCTTTGTAAACCCTAGAAATGGTTGTGCGTGAAAATCCCAGTAACTGAGCAGATTGTGAAATACTCAGACCGGCCCGTCTGGCACCAACAACCATGCCACGCTCAAAATTGCTTAAATCACCTTTCTTTCCCATTCTGACATTCAGTTTGGAGTTCAGGAGATTGTCTTGACCAGGAGCACATCCCTAAATGCATTGAAGCAACTGCCATGTGATTGGTTGACTAGATAATTGCATTAATGAGAAATAGAACAGGTGTTCCTAATAATTCTTTAGGTGAGTGTATAATGGGCAAGAGGAGTCATGTGACGTGGCCAGCACCACATGACTCCTTCCCCAGCAAGAGGAGTCATGTGACGTGGCCAGCGCCACATGACTCATTCCCCAGCAAGTGGAGTCATGTGACGTGGAGAGCGCCACATGACTCATTGCCCAGCAAGTGGAGTCATGTGACGTGGAGAGCGCCACATGACTCATTCCCCTGTAACCAGCCGAGCGCCGAGTGCTCAGCTCGGCGCTCTGACTCCTTACAGTTGCCATGGGAGTGGAGGATGCCGACCGCGCTAAGGAGGTGAGTGCAGGCGGGTCCTCCCCGCCCCCCGTTGCTGTGGAGACCAAATCCCAGCGCACATCCTCACTCCGTACTAGCCGCAGGGTTCCGGCGGCACTGAGGAGGGAGAACGTGAAGCCGGCGCCTCGTGACAATTGTATCTTTTTGCAATTGTTTGGTCCCGACACATTTATATGACTTTTAAAACATATTTTATTTTTCAACTGTTTTTGTAGTCATTTATAAAATCTTTTACAGCAGAATGTGCTTCACTGCTCCATGTCGGCTAGCCAACATTTCATCTAGTTGTCAAATGAATGCTCTTTTGGGTAACAGCTATAGTCTCCTGACTATTGTAACGGTCAGACGATGTGGACCCACTGAGTTAACCAACCGGGTTGACTTTGGGCTAAACCTAAGAGCATAATCCTAGCAGTCCTCTATTAGTCACCCTTTAGCCCCTCTAAAGGGATCTGGACTTTACTGCAGGGGAGCCATCAGGCATCTACTTCCTAGAGTAGTCCCAGTGTGGTTGATAGCCAACAAACAGGGGCAGAGGCACCAGTATAAGGCACCGAAGGGTCAGACAAAACTCGTGGTCAGTAAAATGCCACGGTCAGGGCAGGCAGCAAAGGGCAGGCAAATCTGTGAAACAGGTCTGAGGGCAGGCAGCAAAGGGTCAATACAGTAATCAGGCACAAGCTGGCCAGACAGTAGAGGGTCAGAGTCAGAAAAAAGGCAAAGGTCGGTACATGGCCAGACAAATGGAACAGTATACCTTAAAGGGGTTGTCTCACTTTAGCAAGTGGCATTCATCATGTAGAGAAATGTAATACAAGTCACTTAATAATGTATTGCTATTATCCACATTCATTCCTTTGCTGGCTGGATTCATTTTACATCACATTAGACACTTTTCATTTCCATAGTTAGGACCACCCTGCAATCCAGCATTGGTGGCCATGCTTGCGCATTATAGAAAAAAGGACTGGCTTCTTGTGGCCAGGACTATTGGAAGACACATAGGTCGGCACTTTTTCCTATAGTGTGCAAGCACGGCTACCGATCCTGGATTGAAGGGTGGTCGTAACCATGGAAACAAGAAGTGTCTAATGTGATGGAAAAAGGAGTAAAGCCACCAAAGGAAGCAATATGGACCATCAGATTAAATTAGTAAATGCCTTGTATTAACTTTCTGTACATGATAAATGCCACTTGCTGAAGTGAGACAACCCCTTTAAGGTAATTATGAGCAAGGATAGCAAGCTAAATCAAGCTATTGTTGAGGCAGAGAATGAGACAAACGGCACGGCATATATAGCGGAAACTGATTAACACATTAGAAGTAGCTGCACACGGAACTAAATGCGAGCATAACCCTTGCAATATTGCAGAATGAGGTGAAGTTCAAGTAAGAATACATTTTGCCCCATAGACACACAGGACATCTGCATCTGGACCTGATGCAGGAACGTAGAGGAGGAGCAGCAGGTTCAGAGGGCCGCGACAGACACAGGGTGAGTGGTGCTACACCTGTGCCCACCCAAAGTAGTGGACCAGCAGCAGGCACAGCTGCCAGCGTAACCATATCACACACTCCATACACATGGATACCAGGCTCCACCGAGCGTACATATATTCTGAACGGGAAAGGGAAGAAAACTGTTGCTGCACTTCTCTGGTGGCAGCTCATCTTCCCTAAGAACTAAAGGATTGGGCATGCTGAAATTCAACAGTGCAAGGGTATTTTACATGCTTAAGTACTGATTAGTTATGTCCCCTTTAATTATTATATCACCTCCTATATTCTTTGTAATGTAGTGAGTTAGGGATAGTTAGATTTTTTATTTACAATTAGTCAATCAGATTATTAATTACCTTTTCTTGACATATGTCTTATTCCCATAAAACGTAACTTTTAATGTTGCTTATTAAGCTTACTTACTGACCATTAAACTACTTCTTTAAAACTAGAAAAAAAGAGGAAGACCCCGGGTGTCCCAAAGGGGGATGAAGGACAGTGCCTACCCAAAGTGAACCACAGTGGGGCACCCGTAAAAAAGTAACTCGGTACAAGCTCCGAGTGCAATAACGAAGAAAGAGAAAAGAAGCTCAAAGTACCAAAAAATAAATATTTTATTAAGTTATATCAAAACATAATTAAAAATACATGCAAGTGATGCCATGGACAAGGTAGGTAGGAGCAGGGAAAAGGAGAGAACAGGCGCCACCCTGGGAGAACACACAGGTCACAAAGTACAGTACATAATACAAGTTTGTAAAGGTCATAGGGAAATGTTAGATACAATGACCAGCCCATGAACCAAAAATATTTTTGGTTCATGGGCTGGTCATTGTATCTAACATTTCCCTATGACCTTTACAAACTTGTATTATGTACTGTACTTTGTGACCTGTGTGTTCTCCCAGGGTGGCGCCTGTTCTCTCCTTTTCCCTGCTCCTACCTACCTTGTCCATGGCATCACTTGCATGTATTTTTAATTATGTTTTGATATAACTTAATAAAATATTTATATTTTGGTACTGCTATTATTATGTCATACACCCTGGTAGTAAGGTGCTATTTTGGGTATGACTGGAGACTGGCAGCCGCGCGCTGGCTCCAGGCTCTTCCAGTATATTCCCCTCCTATCAATTATGTAGTGTCAGTTTTTGATTACAGGCTTCACTTCTGTTTTAAAACCTATTCCCTCAATCACTGTGCCCAATCACTGTGCCCTCAATCACAGTGCCCAATATCCTGAAGACTCCAGAGTAGCTGGCGAAACATGTCGGGGAACAGTTATTCAGGGAATAGGTTTTAATACAGAAATGAAGCCTGCAATCAGAAAGTGACACTACATAATTGATAGGAGGGGAATATACTGGAAGAGCCTGGAGCCAGCGCGCGGCTGCCAGTCTCCAGTCATACCCAAAATAGCACCTTACTACCAGGGTGTATGACATAATAATAGCAACCAAAAAAAAGGCGACACAACTGATAGATTTAAAGAAGTTTAATGGCCAGTAAGTAAGCTTAATAAGCAACATTAAAAGTTACGTTTTATGGGAATAAGACATATGTCAAGAAAAGGTAATTAATAGTCCGACTGACTAATTGTAAGTAAAGTTTAAGAGTGCCTTTACATATGTCTGGGTCAATTTTTCAGTTTAAGGGATAGTTAGATAACATATTCAAACTCTCACTGTGCTGAGAAGGCTGCATTCCTGAGTGATTTTCTCAGAGACATGTGTACTGCACACTGAACATCCTTAGGAGGAGGGGTGGAGAGATATAAACCTTTGTGCACAGAGGAAAATAGGGGTAATCCACTAAAAGCATCATCCAGGTAGGATATTGTAGGTCACTATCTCTCTCTTGTATTACCATGGAGTGTCTGCCATGTGCTACTACATGGCGACAGGAGTTTTCCCCCATATTGTATTGTGTAGGCCAGGCGATTATTAATTATTATGTATGTTATTTGTCTGTTTTACCTTATACTTAGGCCTCATGCACACAACCGTATTTTTTCACGGTCCGCAAAACGGGGTTCCGTTGGTCCGTGATCCGTGACCGTTTTTTCGTCCGTGGGTCTTCCTTGATTTTTGGAGGATCCACGGACATGAAAAAAAGTCGTTTTGGTGTCCGCCTGGCCGTGCGGAGCCAAACGGATCCGTCCTAAATTACAATGCAAGTCAATGGGGACAGATCCGTTTGACGTTGACACAATATGGTGCAATTTCAAACGGATCCGTCCCCCATTGACTTTCAATGTAAAGTCAGGAGTGCCTATTATACCATCGGATCTGAGTTTTCTCCAATCCGATGGTATATTTTAACTTGAAGCGTCCCCATCACCATGGGAACGCCTCTATGTTAGAATATACTGTCGGATATGAGTTAGATCGTGAAACTCATATCCGACAGTATATTCTAACACAGAGGCATTCCCATAGTGATGGGGACGCTTCTAGTTAGAATATACTACGAACTGTGTACATGACTGCCCCCTGCTGCCTGGCAGCACCCGATCTCTTACAGGGGGCTGTGATCCACACAATTAACCCCTCAGGTGCTGCACCTGAGGGGTTAATTGTGCATATTATAGCCCCCTGTAAGAGATCAGGGGCTGCCAGGCAGCAGGGGGCAGACCCCCCTCCCTCCCCAGTTTGAATATCATTGGTGGCCAGTGTGCGGCCCCCACCCCCGGCCCCCCCTCCCTCTATTGTATTATCATTGGTGGCCAGTGTGCGGCCTCCCCCGGCCCCCCCCCCTCCCTCCCTCTATTGTAATATCATTGGTGGCCAGTGTGCGGCCTCCCCCGGCCCCCCTCCCTCCCTTTATTGTATTATCATTGGTGGCCAGTGTGCGGCCTCCCCTCTCCCCCCCCCTTCCGATCATTGGTGGCAGCGGAGAGTTCCGATCGGAGTCCCAGTTTAATCGCTCTGGGGCTCCGATCGGTAACCATGGCAACCAGGACGCTACTGCAGGCCTGGTTGCCATGGTTACTTAGCAATATTACAATATTAGAAGCATCATACTTACCTGCTGCGCTGTCTGTGACCGGCCGGGAGCTCCTCCTACTGGTAAGTGACAGGTCTGTGCGGCGCATTGCTTAATGATCTGTCACTTACCAGTAGGAGGAGCTCCCGGCCGGTCACAGACAGCGCAGCAGGTAAGTATGATGCTTCTAATATTGTAATATTGCTAAGTAACCATGGCAACCAGGCCTGCAGTAGCGTCCTGGTTGCCATGGTTACCGATCGGAGCCCCAGAGCGATTAAACTGGGACTCCGATTGGAACTCTCCGCTGCCACCAATGATCGGGGGGGCCGCACACTGGCCACCAATGATATTAATACAATAGAGGGGGGGCCACACACTGGCCACCAATGATAATACAATAGAGGGAGGGGGGGACGGGGGAGGCCGGACACTGGCCACCAATGATAATACAATAGAGGGAGGTAGGGGGGCCGGGGGGAGGCCGCACACTGGCCACCAATGATAATACAATAAAGGGAGGGAGGGGGGGGCCGGGGGAGGCCGCACACTGGCCACCAATGATATTACAATAGAGGGAGGGGGGGCCTGGGGGCCGCACTGGCCACCAATGAAATTAAAACTGGGGAGGGAGGGGGGTCTGCCCCCTGCTGCCTGGCAGCCCCTGATCTCTTATAGGGGGCTATGATATGCACAATTAACCCCTCAGGTGCAGCACCTGAGGGGTTAATTGTGCGGATCACAGCCCCCTGTAAGAGATCGGGTGCTGCCAGGCAGCAGGGGGCAGTCATGTACACAGTTCGTAGTATATTCTAACTAGAAGCGTCCCCATCACTATGGGAACGCCTCTGTGTTAGAATATACTGTCGGATATGAGTTTTCACCAAGTGAAAACTCATCTCTGAAAAAGCTTTTATGCAGACGGATCTTCGGATCAGTCTGTATGAAAGTAACCTACGGCCACGGATCACGGATGCCAATCTTGTGTGCATCCGTGTTCTTTCACGGACCCATTGACTTGAATGGGTCCGTGAACCGTTGTCCGTCAAAAAAATAGGACAGGTCATATTTTTTTGACGGACAGGAAACACGGATCACGGATGTGGCTGCAAAACGGTGCATTTTCCGATTTTTCCACGGACCCATTGAAAGTCAATGGGTCCGCGAAAAAAAACGGAAAACGGCACAACGGCCACGGATGCACACAACGGTCGTGTGCATGAGGCTTTAATCACACTTAGTAAATATTTTATCACTTAGCCTGCTTAAGCCTATTTATTTTCAAATTGTTATTTTCACGTTAAAACACTGATACTTCTTTCCCCTGACAAATCCCATCAAAGAATAGTTGGAAGGCCACCATACATATAAGATGGTCAGCAGACAATAATGTGTATGGTCAGTTTTAGAGAAGAACTTTCTAGTTCCTAGGACAAATGAAGGCAGTCATGTTTCTTTCTACCATACTATAGGAGTTCTTTTATTTTGTATACTTATCCAAGGGGTTATAACTATAGGAATAATAAGACTGGTTGACATGGAAAGAAGACAATTGGAGAAGAAAGCACCAAACCCTGATGCTCTAATAGATGAAATGCCAATTTCAGATTCATGTTTTACAGCATTAAAAAGTTGAAAAATGAAATATTTTAAAGCAGCAAATTCTTGATGAATGTTGAAAATTATGTCATCCGTATATACCGGCGTATAAGACGACTGGGCGTATAAGACGACCCCCAACTTTTTCATTAAAAATATAGGGTTTGGGCTATACTCGCCGTATAAGACTACCCCTGAATGCCCAGCCCTCCCTGTCCTCAAGACGATCTTCTCCAGTCCAGGGAACTGACTGGGATCTGTGGATGGCACTGTTATGAGGGGGATCTGTGCATGACACTGTTATGAGGAGGGGGATCTGTGGATGGCACTGTTATGAGGAGAGAATCTGTGGATGGCACTGTTATGGGGAGGGAGATCATTGGATGACACTATATAGCATCTTATGCTAAATGTGTCATTCACAGATCCACCCCATGACAGTGTCATCCACAGATCCCCCCTAAACAGTGCCATCCACAGATCCCCTCCCCATAACAGTGCCATCCACAGATCCACCTCCCAATAACAGTGCCATCCACAGATCCCCCCTTAACAGTGCCACCCACAGATCCCCCTCCCCATAACAGTGCCACCCACAGATCCCCCTCCCCATGTGTCATCCACAGATCCCCCTCCCCATGTGTCATCCACAGATCCCCCTCCCCATGTGCCATCCACAGATCCCCCTCCCCATGTGCCATCCACAGATCCCCCTCCCATGTGCCTTCCACAGATCCCCCTCCCCATGTGCCATCCACAGATCCCCCTCCCCGCCGCTCAGAGGAGTATACATTTATTAACTGTAATCCGTAACTTTAACTTTAAATCAGCGCTCATCTCTTTACTAGGGTACCTTACTCTCAGCTCCGATAACAGACAGTGCGGGCGGCGCTCACTCACTGACTTCACACGCCTGCGCCGCCTAGTGAGTGAGCGCCGCCCGCACTGCTTGTTACCGGAGCTGAGAGTAAGGTACCCTAGTAAAGAGATGAGCGCTGATTTAAAGTTAAAGTTACGGATTACAGTTAATAAATGTATACTCCTCTGAGCCGCGGGTCCCTGTACATTCTAACCCCCAGGCAAGCGTCCCTGTCACCATGGGAACGTCTGGGGGTTAGAATATACCATCGGATCTGAGTATACCCGGCGTATAGGACGACCCCCGACTTTTGAAAAGAATTTCTAGTGTTTCGAAAGTCGTCTTATACGCCGGAAAATACGGTAAGTTAAATATAACGGGATAATGATGTGTGTGTGTGTGTGTACGGTCATTGCCTCTTGTCATTCTTTGATGTTAGATTTAAGTTTTATGTTTTACAATAACAATATTATTATTAATAATAACATTAATATCCTTGGCCACATCTAAACGAACTCCTGGTTCTCATGGACATGCTAATCTTCATACAGAATCCTATGAAGGTGAAGGGGGCATAGCAAGTTACAGAAACAGTAAAATGAAGAACACAGAATGTTATAAATGTGACTCAATTGCCTAAGATAATATATATATATATATATATATATATATATATATATATATCTTTAAAATATTACACTTTTCAGAGGATCCCTTCAATTTGGACCACCCAGAGCATAGGCATTCACTGTAGAGGACCTGAAGTGCACATTGGCACCACATAGACTTCAATGGTAGACAGTGCAACACCTCCTTAGATTGTCAGGTTCAGCCACGTAAAGAGTTCCAGCAGAAGGACCCCCACAATCAGCTAGCCCTGGTTGGAACAAGATCAGAAGAAAAGTGGACTACATGGAGTCCAGGAGAAATGGGACTACTTAAAAGGTGCATTATTGAAGGCAACAGAAAATTGCATTAGACTTGTCAGTAAAAGCAAAAAAAGGAAGAGACCACTGTGGTACTCAGCAGAAGTGGCCCAAATCATTAAAAATAAAAAGCTAGCATTTTGTAATTATAAAAAAAAAACAGAGCAATGAAGATAAGGAAATCTACAAGATTAGGCAGAAAGAGGCCAAGCAAGTTATAAGAACTTCTAAAGCGCAGGCAGAAGAAAAACTAGCTCAGTCTATGAAAAAAGGGGATAAGACATTCTTCAGATATATAAATGAAAAAAGGAAATTAAAACAAGGAATAACTAAATTAAAAACAAAGGACGGAAGGTATGTAGAAGAGAATAAAGGGCTAGCCGACTGCCTTAATGAATACTTCTGTTCAGTTTTTACAAAAGAAAAAGGAGAAGGACCTCCACTAGAAAGAATGACTAATAAATCGTTTGATGCATGTATCTTTACAGAGGAAGATGTTCTAAGTTTGCTGTCTAAGTGTCACGGCCATGCCCATGACCGTGACTCCTTTACCGCATGCGGTTGCCTGCGGTTTTGTATGGGCGTTCAACCACGGGTGAGGGCCGCTTGTCTGTGGCCTCACTTGTGGTTGCCGCGGGCAACCAGTGTTGTTGTTAGCAGCAGAGCAGCCTGAGCGTCACTAGGCAGCTTGCTGCCCTGGCATGCGGTCTCACCTGACGTTCCTTTTGTTAGGTGTGTTTGTTGTGTGCACTGTGTTGTAGTTTTTGTGTGCTCTTTCCCTTTATGTATGTTTGTTTTCCCTTCTGTGTTACTGGAAGGGTTAACTTCCTTCCCAGTGTGTGTGTGATGTCACTGGGTGTGTCCAATCCTTGGGTGTGGCCACTTCGGCCTATAAAGACCCTCTCTCTTGCAGAGCTCAGTAGGTTGCTTCAGCATGCTTGCTGATAGCAGCCTCCTGTGTTTGTCATCCGCCAGTGAGAGCCACCACTGTGGTCATAGTTTAAGTTTGAGTTCATAGTTTGAGTTTACAGTTCATAGTATAGTTTTATGTTTGCCTATGTCTTTATGTCTGTGTTGTAGCAAGTTTGTCTGTTGGGATTTTCATATGTGTTTGTGCAGCATAACGGTTCTGGATCCCTGTCTGTTTAGGGATCCAGTCAGCAGGGCTGTGGCAGGTTGGTGAATGTCTGTTCACCTGCCATTTCCGTATTGCTGTTTCTGTTCCCCTTTTCCCAACAGCTTGGCCATTGAGGCTCCTGCTCCTCCGTGTCAAGGAGGAGTAGGTTGCCTTACCCAGCTCCTAGCTCAGGGATCTGCGGAGGGTAAGATAGGGCTCCGAGGTTCCGGCGCATGGGCCCTCCTACCTTAAAGGTCGGCCCATGCAGGTTAGGAGTTAGGGTCAGGGTAGGGACGCTGTAGGAGGTGACCTGCTCCCTGTCCTGTGGCTTCATGGCCGAGTAGCTACTTAAACCCCTGGCACCTCACGGCTGAGGGTTTCCCCCATCCTCAGCCGTGACACTAAGGTGAAGACAAATAAGTCACAGGGGCCTGATGAGATACACCCAAAATTATTAAAAGAGCTTAGTGGTGAGCTGGCAAAACCGCTAACAGATTTATTTAACCAATCATTAGTAACAGGAGTCGTCCCGGAAGATTGGAAATTGGCAAATGTCGTGCCCATTCACAAGAAAGGTAGTAGGGAGGAATCGAGCAACTATAGACCAGTGAGACATCAATAGTAGGCAAATTAATGGAAACCCTATTAAAGGATGGGATTGTGGAACATCTAAAATCCCATGGATTGCAAGATGTAAAACAACATGGGTTTACTTCAGGGAGATCATGTCAAACAAATCTTATAGATTTTTTTGACTGGGTGACTAAAATAATAGACGGTGGAGGTGAAGTAGACATCGCATATCTAGATTTTAGTAAGGCTTTTGACACTGTCCCACATAGAAGACTTATCAATAAACTGCAGTCATTGAGCATGGACTCCCATATTGTTGAGTGGATTAGGCAGTGGCTGAGTGACAGACAACAGAGGGTTGTAGTCAATGGAGAACATTCAAAACAAGGTCATGTTACCAGTGGGGTTCCACAGGGATCTGTACTGGGACCAATTTTGTTTAATATCTTCATAAGTGATATTGCAAAAGGCCTCGATGGGAAGGTGTGTCTTTTTGCTGATGACACAAAGATATGTAACAGGGTTGATGTTCCTGGAGGGAAACGCCAAATAGAAAAGGATTTAGGAAAACTAGAAGAATGGTCAGAACTCTGGCAACTGAAATTTAATGTGGATAAGTGCAAGATAATGCACCTAGGGCGTAAAAACCCAAGGGCAGAATATAGAATATTTGACACAGTCCTGACCTCAGTATCTGAGGAAAGGGATTTAGGAGTAATTATTTCAGAAGACTTAAAGGTGGGAAGACAATGTAATAGGGCAGCACGAAATGCCAGCAGAATGCTTGGATGTATAGGGAGAGGTATAAGCAGTAGAAAGAGTGAAGTGCTTATGCCGCTGTACAGAACACTGGTGAGACCTCACTTGGAGTATTGTGCGCAGTACTGGAGGCCATATCTCCAGAAGGCTATAGATACTCTAGAGAGAGTTCAGAGAAGAGCTACTAAACTAGTACATGGATTGCAGGATAAAACTTACCAGGAAAGGTTAAAGGACCTTAACATGTATAGCTTGGAAGAAAGAAGAGACAGAGGGGATATGATAGAAACTTTTAAATACATAAAGGGAATCAACTCGGTAAAGGAGGAGAGCATATTTAAAAGAAGAAAAACTACCACAAGAGGACACAGTTTTAAATTAGAGGGGCAAAGGTTTAAAAGTAATATAAGGAAGTATTACTTTACTGAGAGAGTAGTGGATGCATGGAATAGCCTTCCTGCAGAAGTGGTAGCTGCAAATACAGTGAAGGGGTTTAAGCATGCATGGGATAGGCATATGGCTATCCTTCATATAAGATAGGGCCAGGGGCTATCCATAGTATTCAGATATATTGGGCAGACTAGATGGGCCAAATGGTTCTTATCAGCCGACACATTCTATGTTTCTATGTTTCTATGGTTATCCAAAATAATGTCATATTTAAAAGTGTTTTCTGGAATTATCTAAATGTCTGCAAAACATAGAGATGTACTTAATATTTTAAAAGACACTTCCATTATAGACATTAGAAGATATTTCCACATATTTAGTGCATAATAATGGAGCAAGTACACATTTCTCCTCCTAAGTCCACCAAGTGTTAGCTATGAAACTATCTTATGTGACCCTATAAAAAAAAATCCATGCAATAATAAAAATGCCTTGTTCTCTTTTCCTAAATGATCTTTGCCTTGCCTGACCTATTCCTATGAATAGAAATTAGCCTATAAAGTGCTGAACCATGAGTTATTGTCTATTTGGAGTCACTGTAATATCGGTTTTAAATGCCCTTTAAGAGATATTAGGTTATTTTTCTGGACACTGTCACTTACGATTAATAATTCATGTTCATCTGGGCTACTTTTGAGCAGCTGGTGAATGGCTGGTTGAAAGAAAAATAAAAATGAAATGCATAATTCATATATGATGACAGATTAACCTATACAGCTTATTTAGAGGAGTTGTACATCTATATGAAAAATAAGACCCGACTGAACTGACACTGTATGCACTATACTTACATACTTTTATAAGGCTTAAAAAGCCTGTTATCCTGCAAAGTTGACCCAGAGGAAGGCAAAAGAAAAAGGTAGAAGCCAAGGGGATAAAAATCCTTCCCGACTCCAATTATGCAATCAAAATAACTCCATGGATCAACAATTAGATCTCCCCTCAGTCGTCTTTTTGTAAACAAAATAACCCTAATTTAATAATCGCTCTGCGTACTGTAGTCCGCCCGTTCCAGTTACTACTTTAGATGCCCTCCATGTGATGTCTCCTCCATTCAAACACACTGCTTCTGCACTAAACTCCAAACAGAACAAGTGCAGATGTATTTTAATGGAGGAGACATCAGCAGCCATTTTATGGACAGGACTTCTTTGTGGACAGCACGAAAGTCTTTGTAAACAAGGCAGCATACCTTATGAAATATAGAAAATGGTGCAGAATTTCAACAAGGTCTCACAAACACATTGGTCATCAAAAAACAGAAAGTGGTCAACCCCTTTAATTTAGCATAACGAGTTTCACATCAGGCACTACCGTGAAAAGTCCAAAATGGTGTAATTTAAAAAACTGCATAAATGGTTGGTTCAAGGTCTCAACATTTCTGAATATTCAGAGTTTTACTTCATATAAAGAAAAAAAGGCATAAAAATGGCTAGCTTTGTTAAAAGCTTTTTAAATGAAAAAATGGCGAAAGCCAGGTATAGATCACAAAAACAAAATGCACATAATTGAGTTCCACTGTTATTATGAAACAGAGATGATATAGCCTCTTCTTTATAATTTTATCCAGGTGGTGATGCACTTTAGATGTAGAAGTGCACAACTCTTTGCCTGAATTACAGAATTTGAAGTAAAAAAAAAGATGCAAAGAGGAAGAAAATTGAACGTTATGAAGCCACTTATATCGAATTCCAGATGCCAATTACTTTATGTCACAACTAGAAAAATGTGCAGGTACACAATCCCAATGTGAGGAATAAGTCAGGCTGGTCTAGTTAGAACCAAAAATGTTAGATTATGATCAACAGATGAGTCACTGACTGAGAGGCACAGGAGGACGGTAAAATCATGGAAATATACGGGAAATATGAACTGGGTGACCTCTTTTTAAAACATAATGAACAGAAACACACTACGTCTGATAAAAAAAAACTATACAAAATATATATTTGTATTGCACGCCCCAGTCCTTACCTAGGGCTGTCAGTAGTTTAGCATGGTCAAAGCTACTGACAGATTCCTTTTAAACGGGTTGTCCAGTTGGTTTAAAATAATTTAAAAAGGGCTCAAATTGGAATAAAATAAAATAAAACATACCCTCACGATTGCATCTTGATGCTTACCAGCTGCCTGCTGGTCTCAACACGCAGGAAATGTCTAGAGATGCCTAATCAGCCAATCACTGTCTCAGGTGGGTAATTGCTGCAGCCATTGGCTGAGAAGGCATCTTCAGGTGTTTCGCAGAGATGGGACCAGAAAGTGGAATGGTGAGGGGGAGTATCTTTTTGTTCCCATTTTGAGACCTTTCTAAATAATTTTCCCTCCTCCCAACTCCTTTAAAGGGGTTGTCCGGGTTCAGAGTTAAACCCGGACATACCCTTATTTTCACCCAGGCAGCCCCCCTGAGGCTAGCATCGGAGCATCTCATGCTCTGATGCGCTCCCTTGCCCGGCTCTTTTGTTTTCAATAACACACGGCTGGCCGGAAACTTCCGCCCGGCAGTGTGTTCGGTGACGTCACCGGCTCTGATGGGCGGGCTTTAGCGCTGCCCTAGCCGTTTTACTGGCTAGGGCAGCGCTAAATCCCGCCCATCAGTGACGGGTTCCTGGCAGCCCCATGGAGAGCCCCGGTATGTCACCGGATCTCCAAAAATTGCCTTTGCACTGGCCAATCACCAGACTCAGCATTCACGTGTGCATGAACAGCATGCGACCACTGAAGCCAGTATTTAGCTGCAGCTGTCATGTGAACGATGTGAACAGCGGCGCTGGATCGCTGGGGCATTTAAAGTGTGAATACAGTTTTTTTTTTTTCATTATTTTACAAGTCTTCTGGTTTTGGCCTTTTTTTAAATTGTCATATAACCAGAAAAGCTTGCAGTTGCTTCCAAGACCTAAAGCCAAAGGGGCCCCAAAAGGTCTCCGATATATGGAGACAGTACCACCAATGATATGCAATAGTTGGAGGGCAGTTGTTACTGATTTTGCCTTGAGGCTCAGGCTTTTTGACCTATGCCTCTGAGTAGTAATGTTTGACGTAACGGGACACATTTACTAAGGGACATGTAAAAAGTGTCGCAAGACCCCTTGTCTGTCCAGTTGTGCGACAATATTTGTCACACGGACAGTTTTAGCCGTGTAAGCAAGTTGGGCGTGATAGGGGCATGTCAGGGGCCATGCTGGACCTAGGACTCTAGATTTACTTACATTTGAGCCTGGAAACTGGCGCAAATGTTAGCTACATACTACTGCAGCCAGGGGCTGGTGTAGCTTTTACTCCAGACGCATGGACTGCCACAGATGCACACGCCTCGTCATAAATTAGACGGATCTTTCGGCAGCACAGAGGGGGAAACTAAGACCGGCATAAAAAGTTGGTCTTAGTAAATGTGCCCCAATGTCTATCTCGATGTCAAAATCTCTATCTCGATGTCAAAATCCTGCTGCCCTGAACTGTTAAGGAATTGCTTCTTACGTAGTTTCCTACTATACAGAAAGACAGTGAGTCACATGAAATTACTGCATCTCTGTATTCTCACAAGTCTACAGCAGACTACCGCCTGTGGTGTACATCTGCAGGAATTCTAAGAAGTCTTGTGTAAGGTAATCTCCTTGAGGGAACAGCTTTTCTTTATGAAGGAAGCTTGCGAGCCAGCTAATAAAGTGACAGGAAGATGATCATCATGTATACGTCAGTGTACACAGGAGTAGGTTTTTGGACAATAAACCTGCACGTCATTTTTCCTTGAGTCTTTTCTTCTTCACTATGTGACATTGGAGCGACACCTGACACATAATACAGCATAATACCGCTATCAACCCTTTCACTGCTGTCAAATAGAGGAAAATACACAAAAGCAACTCAGTAGGCTGCAAGTGAAACTTTACCAAACATTAGGGCATGCGTCCTGTATTCGTATGCAGAAGATTCACTTGAAATCTGCACCAAACCACATAAATTTGCAATATTTATTGCTGTCTTGGTGCATTTTTGGGGCAGTTTTTGTTGCAGCTTTTGGTGCGTATTTTCTGTTTATATTAACAACCCATTGAAGTCTAAGGGGAAAACTACTATATATAAGGTGTGGAATCGCATATGCTGTGGATTTTCAAATCTTCATTGGAGGTCAACTTTTGTGCTTAAAAATATGCAGGGGGGGGCGTGGCCAGCCATGGAAGAGTGAGGACGTGCTCTCCCTGAGCTCCTCTGCGGCCCTGGCACTATCCACCTTCATCCTGCCACCCACGATGGGCAAAACTACAAGGAAGGGTAGAGCCCGAACACCGGCTCCCCTGGCGCCCTCACAAGGCCACTTACCCCGGCTTTTCGCCCGGCAGCTGTCTTCCCCGGGCTCCGGTTCGTCGGGTCCCCATGCAGCTCCCCAAGATGGCGGCGGCGCTGGAGACACGCGCCCGCCTCCGATCCCTGCTGATGCCTCCGGCTGTGCTGAAGTGCCGACTATCCGGCACAGATCGTCCTCTCTGCCTCCCCGACCCTCCACCCCAGCAGCGGCGATGGATCTGCAAGTCTGGGACAGGATCCCTCCGGCTGCCTCAGATCAGTGCTCACCGCTGCTCTCTTCTCCTCTGGCGTCTGCTAATGCTCAGGCCCGGCCGACATGTACCGCTCCAGCAGTGATCTCCCCAGCGGCGGCTGGCCTGCAGGTTAGTTATGGGGGCACCCCGCAGAGCTCTTCAGCTACAGGTTCAGGGACTGGGGACCCCACTGTCGCCCATACTTCAGCCCTGCAGCCTCATGCCCTCCCTTTCTGGCCTGATAGGCCGTTGGCTAATATGGACGATCCTTCCATCCATGGGGACCCCGCACTCAGCCCTGCGGACACACGGCGTTCCCTAGGGGGGGCTACTAACATACTGCAGGAGTGCAAACGTGAATTCTCTCAAGTCCGCTCTGAGATGGCTGTGATTGACTCCAGGATTGACTCTGTAGTTCAAGACCAAGCATCTTTCACGGCCGCGGTCTCAGCCCTGCAGGACACGGTCCAGTCTCACAAGGCCCAGCTTAACGCTTTGCATCAACACCTGGACGATATCGAGAATCGCAATCGTCGCAACAATATTCGGATCTGGGGCCTTCCGGAATCGGTGTCGGGCCCTGAACTTCTCTGCACCATGACTGGATTGTTTAACAAAATCCTAGGTCGCCCGCCGGGCTCCCACATTGAAATTGATAGAGTGCACAGGGCCCTTAGACCCCCCAACCCGGATGGCTCTAATCCGAGGGATGTCATCTGCCGGATCCATTTCTATATAATCAAGGAACAAATCCTGAACAGGGCCCGACGGTCTTCGCCCTTATCATTTGATGGCTCTGCTCTTCAACTTTTACAGGACCTTTCTCGCTATACTTTAGCCCAGAGAGCTGCCCTGCGACCCCTATTGGATCTTCTCAGGGAGCGTAGTATCCCCTACAGGTGGGGCTATCCCTTTGCTCTCCACGCGGGACCCAAAGGACGTGCTGTGATACTAGCCTTCAGACCTTCCAGAGCTTCTTCGCCTCCTGGACCTTCCGGAGGTTTCTCTGGGACCTTGGCCTTCTATCCTCCAACCTGTACCTCCACAACGGAGCCGTGTCCGCCCGCCACACTCTGGTCGCACCGGGTCACCGTGAACAGCCCAGTCGGCCCCTCCTAGACGGGGACAGCGTCGCTTCCCAACCCATGATGGTGGATCTACGTCCCCTGTGGATGTGGGCTCCTGAGATGGACGGTGTGACTTAGAAGTCTCCGGTTCTATTACTTGTGAGGCGCCATTGCGCAACTAGCCCTCACATGCCCGTCTGGTGGCAGGCTTGGTTATTATTATTCTTGTTGCAAGCCAGGGTTTGCAGCTGGCTCGCTTTTTTCTGGTTGTCACATCCCCCGTATAGTTTGAGACACCCTCTGGGGGTCAGTTGATCCCTAGCGACTGTCTCTTTGGATCTATTTGATCCGGTTAGGTTGTGTCTATTGTCTTTTTTTTTTTTTCTACTACTCTCGTTTTCTTTCTCTTCCCTTGTTCGTCTGTATTTCCCTTTGTTCCCTGTGTTTTTTTGCCCCTTGTTTTGCTACAGGTATGACTCCGCTCAAGATTGCGTCATTTAACGCTAAAGGCCTCAACACTCCTGAGAAGCGGTCCCAGGTCCTCCATCACTTTCACCGTCAGAGGGCACAGATAGTATGCTTCCAAGAAACCCATTTCAAGGAAGGTAAAGCCCCTGCCATCCGCCACAGGCACTACACATCCTGGCACCTTGCGAATAATGCTGAGAGCAAATCTAAAGGTGTCGCCATAGCGATCCACAAATCTCTGGCTCACCGGGTTCTGGGATGTGTTGCTGACCCTGGGGCGCGATACTTGATCCTGAAACTTATTATTGGTGGACGGGAATTCACTATCCTCAGTGTCTATGCTTCTAATTGCCATCAGGTCCCTTTTATTGCAGATTTAATGGATAGGGTTCTGCCCCTGATTCGTGGAACGCTAGTGCTCTGCGGTGACCTTAATCTCACTCTCGACCCCACGCTTGATAATTCTTCAGGCAGGGCCTCCCTTTCTTATGCTGCTATTAAAAGGGTGAAAAAAGCTTTCCTCCGGGACTTCCGGTTCCGGCGCTGAGAGGGAGGACGTGGAGTAAGCTCGCTCCGACCATCCCTCACCTACAGCAAGCTCCGGACGCTACAAACCGGCAAAGTAAGGGTAGGGGCAGTGTCTCCGATCCCCCTAGAACGTCCTGGCACGGAGTCCATGGATAGGTATTTACTCCGGAGCGGCAGAAAACAGGTACGCAGCGGCGCTGCACCAACTGACAACAGCATGCCAGACAAGATGGAGGGCTCGGAGCCTGGGTCACCCTTAAGCGCAGTGGAAAGCGTAATAGAGGCCCTAACAAGCTCACAACCCGAAGAGCCGCAAGATATGGCCAAAATTAACTATAAAGAGCTGGCCATAGAAGTAGCCAGACATTTGGCCCCGGACATTAAGGAAACTTTATCCAAAACACTGGCGATGTCCTTGCAGCAGTTGCATGAGACCGTGGCGCAGCATGACACGTGTCTGGTGGAATTAGAGCAAAGGTGTACATCTTTAGAAGACGAACACTCAAAATCAAGCCTAGCCATCCAGGAACTGCAGAAACATAACATCATCCTGAGAGACCGTATTGAGGACTTAGAAAACCGGTCTAGGCGAAATAATTTGAGGCTTCTAGGCCTACCCGAGTTGGTCAAAGTGCAGGCCCTAAAAGAGATATGTGAAATAGACCTACCACGGGCCTTGGGGCTAGATGGAAAGCATAAAGTGGAACGGGCACATCGGGTAGGACCACCACCAGATCTACATGGTTCACCTAACCGAGAAGGTAACAACTCACAGCAGAGACCGCGTCCAGTTATAATGAGATATCTGGATTACTGTGACAAGGAGGCAATTTTAAAAGCCTACAGAACCAGAAGAGGCCCTTTGAAAATTAGAGGACAAACCATTCTGTTATTTGCAGACTATTCCGCTCAAGTAGCGAAACAAAGAAGAGAGTTTAGTGGCATATGTTCAGCTTTATTTCGTCGGCAAATCAAGTTCCAGCTACAATACCCGGCCATGTTGAGAGTAACCATGCAAGATGGAACAACAGCAAATTTCAGGGATCCCTCAGTAGCGGCCGATTCACTACAAGATTTACTATCTGCTGAAGAAACACGGGACTTAGTTGACCGGGACAATACTAACAACAAGCGATGGGAAAGAGCAAGTAGCCCAGATAGAAACCATCTTCCTCAGAGGGATCGAGATCGTAGAGGCAGAGAACAGCCTTACGGAAGGGGTCGTATGTCTCGTATCAGCTAAGGACTCATGTTTTGTCTGTATTGCCTAATTTATTGCTGGGTTCTCTCATGATAAAGTAAGGGTAATATGATATGATGAGTAGTGCTGACAAAGTTGGAGATACGAATGTTGGGGCAAAATGTTTAATTTGTTCTGGTTTCAGAAGTGTCGAATAAGACGCTAGTTTCATTCAGGGGTTTGCGTACTATGATGCAATAGTAAGGCAAGACATAGAAGGGGAGGGATGGGAAGGTCCTAGCAGCTCAGAAAAAAGGAAGTTTGAAAAATGAGAGAAAAGAGAGTTGAGGAGTTGGGGATTATTTCCTGTTGTTGCTAAAGGTAATTGTTCTAAGGGATATTTTGAGGGGGGAGGGAGGATTATAATTTATTTAATTTTATTTTTGTTGGTGATCTGTTGTCCTATTCACTAGCGAGGCGAATCTCACACAAGGGAGAGATACGTATATTAAGCTATTTAAGTCACACGGTACTTTATTCAGGAAAGCAGGCTAATGAAAGTATTATCATGGAATGTGAAGGGCCTAAGGTCGCCTCACAAGAGGTGGATAGTGCTGCGTCATCTGAAAAGGGCCAACCCAGATATAGTGCTCCTTCAGGAGACGCACCTTGCAAAGGAAGACTTTGAAAGGATGAATAAATTGTGGGTGGGAAGGGTGTACGGGTCGGCTGCGGTTGCTAAAAAGCTGGGGTACTGATATTACTTAATAGAAACCTAAACTGCCAGGTCCTGAATACAGAAACGGACGGAGAGGGGAGACTAATCCAAATCCAGATAGAGATTCAAGATACCCAATATAGTATTTACAATATATATGGTCCCAATAAGAATAACGAGAGATTTTTTAAAAACCTAGAATCTAAACTTCTGACTGACTCATGCGCAAATAAAATAGTGGGAGGAGATTTCAACTCAGTTGTGAATGCTGTTGAGGACAGACAAAAGGGTAAACCCCAAAAAATAGGCTCAAGCAAGCATGATAGAACATTAGGTGGGCTGATGGAGGGTGTGGCCTTGGTGGATCCTTGGCGCCAATTTCACCCTGATGAAAGGTCCTATTCATTCTACTCTCATCCTCAGGATTCGTGGTCGCGAATTGATTATATTTTCACTAGCACCCAATTGATGAGAAAGGTGGAAAAGGCTGACATTGGCCGACTTGATAATATCAGACCATCCCCGGTTTGGATACAGGTAAGGGATACTTATCCAAAGGGATCTGACTACCTGTGGAGATTTCCTGCAAATTTAACGGCTAGTGAAGATTTTACAAATAAATTAATAGCGTGGTGGGAGGAATATGCGGGAGACAATCAGGAACATATTGACTCACCGGAGTTGATGTGGAATGCATCCAAAGTGGTAATAAGGGGTAAGATCATGAGTTATATATTTGGCAGACGTAAGCAGACCCAAGCACGATTAGAGCAAACGAGCTTGTTGGTGAGAAGTTCTTGCCAGGAATATAAAAGAAACCCCACTGTTGAGAACAAACAAAAATGGGTAGAGGCCAGAGGAGCTTTTGAGGCCAATGAGAAAGACAGGGAATTATTAAACAACACAAACCTCTCAGTAATATTGCATAAGTTCAGAAACAAATCTGGTCGTCTTATGGCTAATCTCGCAAAAGGAAGGCGTGCCCCTCAGTTCATATCTGGGCTTAAAGGAAAAAAGAGGGAAGTCATTACTGACCCCTCTAAGATAAACTCAATACTAGGAGATTATTATGAGAAGTTATACCAGGATGTCTCTAAACCTGACCTTACTGATTCCCTCCTGGATAAGGTTAAACTACCATGCCTAAATACGGAACAACTACAGTATTTAAATGGAAAGGTTAGCCCCGAGGAACTACAACTAGTCATTAAGAAACTAGGAAACAATAAAGCACCTGGCCCGGATGGCTATTCAGGGGAATATTACAAGGCATTGATAGAACAAGTATCCCCAGTTTTATTAAAATGGTACAATGAGGTTTTGAATGGTAAAGCATCCCCAGACAAAGAGAATATCTCATATATCAAGTTATTACCTAAACCCGGAAAGGACCCCTTATTGCCAGGGTCATATAGACCAATTTCACTTATAAATCTGGACACCAAAATACTCTCAAAAGTCATTGCTGACCGTTTGGCAAACATTTTACCATCACTCATCGGTAAAGAGCAGGTGGGGTTTGTACAAGGCCGCTCAGCGGTAACCAATATCCGCACGGTATCAACGGTGCTAGATAGGGTCCGACATCAACTAAGGTCAGGAGAGGCTCCAGCCATGCTCACCTTGGATGCTGAAAAAGCCTTTGATAATGTGAGATGGGCATGGCTGGAGGCAGTACTTGATAGGATGGGATTCATGGGGACTTTTAGAGTCTTCCTTTCAGAATTGTACAGGTCTCCAAGGGCACGGATATACACCCCAGGGTTTCTATCCAAACCCTTCCAGCTCCAAAAGGGGACTCGCCAGGGATGTCCTTTATCACCCCTTTTGTTTAATCTTTCCATAGAGCCATTAGCTAGGTTTTTATGCCGTTCTGATCTATATGAAGGGATTAGGATAGGAGCTAAACAACTAAAGATCGCGTTATTCGCAGACGACATAATTCTATTTATAGCTGACCCTAAAAAGCATGTGGAGAAAATTTTCCATGCACTGGAGGTCTTTGGATCATATTCAGGGTACAAACTCAATGCGTCAAAATGTGAGATGTTGGTCCTTTCTCAGGAAGATTCAGGGAAATATCAGCTGCCTAAACACTTGAATATAACAAAGGCTCAAGGGAACATCAAATATTTGGGCATAAAAATTGGCAAAGACCCACACTCATTATATACCCTGAATTTCCCACCTCTCATTGCCAAAATAGTGCAAGAGTTAGACAGATGGCAGGGGTTACCATTAAACTTGGTGGGTAGATGTCATCTTATCAGAATGATGTCTATGTCCAAGCTTCTCTATCCACTCCAAACTATACCACTTCTCCTTCGCCACGCAGATATTCAATTGCTGGAAAGCAGGTTCATCAGGTTTATATGGCAAGGCAAAAGACCCAGAATATCACTTGATAAATAAAAACTCAGCAAGGAGGAGGGAGGTCTGAATTTTTCAGACATTAGAGGCTACAACTTGACGTGTATAAGTAGGCACGTCATTGACTGGATCAACGGGACCTCTCATTACTCAAACCTAACCTTAGAGCAGGAACTAGTACGTCCCTGGGACTTGGTGGCTCTGCTTCATGCTAAGGCCTCTTTCACACTTGCGTTGTCCGGATCCGGCGTGTACTCCACTTGCCGGAATTACACTCCGGATCCGGAAAAACGCAAGTGTACTGAAAGCATTTGAAGACGGAACCGTCTTCCAAATGCGTTCAGTGTTACTATGGCACCCAGGACGCTATTAAAGTCCTGGTTGCCATAGTAGTAGTGGGGAGCGGGGGAGCGGTATACTTACAGTCCGTGCGGCTCCCCGGGCGCTCCAGAATGACGTCAGAGCGCCCCATGCGCATGGATGACGTGATCCATGTGATCACATGATCCATGAGCTTGGGGCGCCCTGACGTCACTCTGGAGTGCCCGGGGAGCCGCACGGAAGGTAAGTACACTGCTCCCCGCTCCCCACTACACTTTACCATGGCTGCCAGGACTTTAGCGTCCCGGCAGCCATGGTAACCACTCTGAAAAAGCTAAATGTCGGATGCGGCAATGCGCCGAAACGACGTTTAGCTTAAGGCCGGATCCGGATCAATGCCTTTCAATGGGCATTAATTCCGGATCCGGCCTTGCGGCAAGTGTTCCGGATTTTTGGCCGGAGCAAAAAGCGCAGCATGCTGCGGTATTTTCTCCGGCCAAAAAACGTTCCGTTCCGGAACTGAAGACATCCTGATGCATCCTGAACGGATTTCTCTCCATTCAGAATGCATTAGGATAATCCTGATCAGGATTCTTCCGGCATAGAGCCCCGACGACGGAACTCTATGCCGGAAGACAAGAACGCAAGTGTGAAAGAGCCCTTAAAGACCTAACTTACCTATGGGCGTCAAGACTTCACTAGTGGTAAGGGATACGACGATAGTTTGGAAAATTCTCAGAACACATTTTCATCTCCCATATCAGATCTCCAAGCACCTCCCATTAAGGGGGAACCCCTCTTTTGGGCCAGGCAGGGATAATGTATTCTTTAAAGACTGGGCCCTCAAGGGAATACATAGAATAGGAGATCTGTTTCATGAGTCTGAAGGAAGATGGGCAACTTTGGAAGAATTAAAGAATAAACTGGGACTGGGAAGCTCCTCATTTATGCAATATTTTCAAGTCAGGAACTATTGTAGGAGATTGGCTAGTGACTTGTCAAAGGAATGGAGGCCCAATGATTTTGATTCATTCCTGAGTATCAAGACGAAGAGATCATTGTCCTTGTTATATCGGGCATTGAGAGATAGGTGGAGAGTTAAAGACCCAAAGAGAATATTTAAAAAGTGGGGCCAAATATTAGAGGTGGAAGAAATTCATGAAATAGTTTGGTCGGGAATTGCAGAAATGCGCAAGGCCATAATTAATGAAACATGGAGAGAGACTCACTTGAAAATTTTACATAATGCCATATATGGGTTTAACTTACCTAGTTCCCCAACTAGTCCAGAGAGATTAACTGCATGCCCTAAATGTGGTACCCCTAAGACAGATCTATATCATGGTTTATGGTTATGTTCGATTCTGAGGAAGTACTGGGAAGAGATCAGCCAGATGTTAAATAAGGTTAGCAGGATGAGCATTGCTGTCACACCTTCAATGGCAATACTGCATTGCGATGCTGCTAAGGTTACAAATAAACAAAGGTCAGATGAGAAAGCAGGTGATTCATCTAAATTACCGTTAGTGGGCCATAAACTAATAATGGTTGCAAAAAAATGTCTGTTACGCCTATGGCTATCAATAGAGATTCCTACTATGGAAATGGTGGTGACACAAATGCGCAACCTATTTCACCTGGAATGGTTGGACGCGCTAAAGAGTAGAGAGAAGCTGGGACAGCGACTTTATCAAACATGGAAATTGTTTGTCCTTACGTTTATTCCACACACGGAGTACATGAAAATAATGGGTCCTTTTAGGCTGACGGCATGGTACCTAAAGGAAGACTTGAGGGGAGATTTGGGACCACTAAAGATTCCCAGTTAATATTCGTTGGTTAATCCCAGTAACAATCTAGTATGGTATATCAGTCAGCATAATAAGTGAACAGAAATATTGAGATGCCTTCAAGGTGAATAGGTTTTATATGCACTATGTTTAGGACAACTTATCGTTTCAAATGGGGAGGAGAGGGGGGAGGGACCTGGGAGGGGGATGGGGGGGGGAGAAAAAAAAAAAATGAGACTCCAATTGTACTACATGTAATGTATTTTGATTATGTATCGCAATGATGTATGGAAGCAATTGTAATGCTACCGAATTGTATGATATTGCATGGAGACTCACAAAATTTAATAAAAAGATATTTAAAAAAACTATGTACAACTATGTGACCCGTGGCGCATCCACCACCCCGCGGATAGGGACTACACTTTCTTTTCTGCCCCCCATTCCTCATACAGTAGAATAGATTACATTCTGGTTCAGCACTCCGCCCTCTCTTGGCTCATTTCCACATCTATTGGTAACATTCTCTGGTCCGATCATGCCCCGGTATTCTGCTCCCTGATGCTCCCTTCCTTAGCAAGGACTGAATGGACCTGGCGGTTAAATGAGTCCCTTCTTCTAGACGTAGTGTGCGCTGCGGATCTCCACACCACTGTGACCAATTTCCTCTCTGACCATGCCTCAGACCCGACTTCCCTCCCCATGCAATGGGAGGGCATGAAGTGTGTTCTCCGGGGAGTCCTCATTAAGCATGGCGCCCGCCTTAAAAAAGAAAGAGCTTTTGCTTTGAAGACTGCTCTGCAGAAGGTTGCATCCCTGGAACTTCTTCACAAGCACTCTCTCTCTCACTCAGTCCTCTCTGATCTTCAGAATGCACGCATGGATGCACAACGTCTTTTGGAAACGTCCTATAAACGGATGATCCAAACCTGTCGTAGTAAATTTTAAGAATATGGTAATAAGTGCGGGCGCATGCTTGCGAGGGCTCTTAGGGGCCATATTGCTGCTTCCCACGTTCCTGCTGTCAAGACTCCATCTGGTCGTTTGGTACATACCACTGAGGAGATTGCCTCCTCCTTCCACTCATTTTACTCCCGCTTATATAATCTCCCTAACCCCCAGGCTGAAGAGCCTATCCTGCCTCCTGGTAGCCCAACGTTAACTCCCGAACAGAGCGCCAGCTTGGAGACCCCGTTCACGGAATTGGAGCTGCGGGGCGTGATTAAATCCCTGCCGGGGGGTAAGAGCCCTGGTCCTGACGGGTTTACCGCCAATTTTTACAAATCCCTTTCGACTGCGCTTGCTCCCTTCCTGGTGCGGGTCTTCAATGCTGTCTCTTCTGGCTGCCCTTTTCCATCTCAATCTACCATGGCCCACATTGCAGTCTTCCCCAAACCCGATAAGGATCCACATCTTTGTGCCAGCTACCGCCCTATTTCGTTATTGAATGTGGACCTCAAGATGTTTGCCAAATTGCTGGCCAATAGGTTAAATGCGTTCCTGCCTTCCTTGATACACCTTGACCAGGTGGGCTTCACTCCTGGGAGGGAAGCACGTGATAACACTCTCAGGACGTTAGATATTATTCATTATGCGAAATCGACCAATACCCCCCTTATGCTGTTATCCTTAGATGCGGAAAAAGCCTTCGATCGGGTTTCATGGCAGGCGATTCGAACTGCCCTGGTAGGAGTAGGGATAGGCCAGGCCTTCTTGGGGAAAATTCTTAGCCTTTACCAACAACCCTCTGCTCGTGTTAAAATTAATGGCACGTGTTCCCCTTCCTTCCTCATCCGCAATGGCACGCGTCAGGGCTGTCCGCTATCCCGCCTCCTATATGTATTGGTTATGGAGCATCTCCTTGCCTCTATCCGTGCTAATCCGGATATTACTGGGGTTCGGATAGGTGACGTAGAGCATAAATGCGCGGCCTTTGCGGATGACCTTTTGCTATACATAACCGATCCGCGTATTTCACTCCCGTCCTTGCTCCGCGAACTTGCTACATTCGGTGAATGGTTGAACTTTAAAATTAACGCGTCCAAGTCCGAAGCCCTTAATGTCTCTTTACCTCAGGACCTAGTCTCCTCCCTTAAATCCTCGTTCTCTTTCGCTTGGCCACCTACCGGTATAAAATATTTGGGCATAAAATTATCGGCGGACCTCTCTCAGCTTTTTCAGATAAACTTTTCTCCGCTTCTTCGGCGGTTCCAGGCGGACCTGGACTCCTGGCATCGCCGAGATTTCTCTTGGTTTGGCAGGGTCAATATATTGAAAATGAACATGCTGCCTAAATTGCTCTACCTCCTGCAGACCATCCCTATCCGAATACCGGCACCCTTCTGGATACAGTTGAGGCGCTGCTTTACGCGGTTCGTGTGGGCCCAGGGCAGGCCGCGGACGAAGTATGATATTCTGACTCAGCCCAAGGAGTCAGGGGAAGTAGGTCTGCCGGATTGTAGATTATACTATTACTCAACGGCGTACGCCAGACTTCTGGACTTGCTGAGAGTGGATTCAGCAAAGCAATGGGTGCATATGGCGCGGGGTTCTTTCCCTACCTCGCTCTTGGTTCTCCCTTGGGTTATTGGGTCATCTAGTGTCTCTGCCCCTAGCCCCTCCTTCACGACTACCCATACCCTTGCAACACTTGCCTCCATACACAGCAGCCTTTCTCTTATTGACGTCAAGGGCCCTTTAACCCCAATTACAGATCATCCTAATTTTCCATCTGGCAGCTCCGCCCGTCCCTTCCTGACAGGCACGAGCTTGCGCCCTCTCCGATTCTGTCATGTCCTACATGGGTCCTCGTTGAAACTTCTTAATCAGCTGATAGAGCCTTCTACTACTCGCCCTGGGCACACTTTTCAATATCTCCAACTCCAACACTTTTACTCGTCCATGCGCAAAACCCACGCTCTGTCTAGATCCCTAACGTCATTTGAACAAATGTGTCTGGCCCCTTCGGCAGTGTTCAGGGATATTTCCACCATCTAAAACCTGCTCACCCTCCAACACCCTACCCAACTCCCCCCTTTCTGTTCAGCCTGGGAACGTGACTTGGATGTGCAGCTCACCCCTTCTCAGTGGAGGAGAGCCTTCCTCCTGACTCACAAGGCGCTGATTCCCACAAAGGCGCAGGAGACAAATTATAAGGTCCTGTCTAGATGGTACAGAGTCCCTGCTCTCCTACATAAATGGTTCCCGACTGTTTCCAATAGCTGTTGGAGATGTTTGTCGGAAGAAGGCACCATGCTTCATGTCTGGTGGCAATGCCCCCTCCTGCGACCTTTTTGGGACTCAGTGCATAAAGTCACGCGGAGCGTGACAGGGATCCCTATTTCCAATACGCCTGAATCCCTCTTGCTGTCCATATTTGACCTGACTATCCCAGCCTACAAAGCCTCCCTCCTGAAATATATGCTTCAAGCCGCTAGAACGGTCATCCCTCGTCATTGGAAGTCATCTTCCCCCCCCCCCTGTACTCAAGGAGTGGTTTGAGGAAATTGCTCTTCACCAAAGAATGGAGGACCTGATCTGTGTTGCCCCTCCAGATGTTGCTCATTTTACTAAAGTATGGAACCCCTGGGAGCTGTTTCGCACTTCTGACGAATTCCGGGAAGCGTGTCTGTAGCAAGTGTTCGTATAGGGTTCCCGCCTTTCCTCCCCTCCTTTCTCCCTTGTCGTTTCTCTCTCTCTTGTCCGTGTCTTGTTTTTTCGTCCCTTGTAGTTATTGAATTTTTTCTTTTTGGTACTACTCCTCTTTTGCGGTTATTACTGTTATTGGGATTGGCTCCCAATTGTATTGAAAAACTATTGTTGCCTTATGTATTCTAAATTCACCAATAAGGATCTTGTATTCACTCTGTAACCTTGTCAATACTTTTTCTGGAAAACAATAAACGTTTTGAATGAGAAAAAAAAAAAATGCAAAGTGTAGATGAGATTTGTCAAAACTCATTCACTTTGCTGGTGCTGTATTACGTGGTGGTTTTTCTGCACAAAAACAACGCAACGTATGCAGGTACCCATAAGCCTTAGGGCTCATGTACACAGCTGTAGCCGTTTTTGCAGTGCAAATTGCGGATCCGCAAAACACGCATACCGACTGTATGCCTTCCGCATTTTGCGGAACTGAACGTCTGACCCATAATAGAACACTCCTATCCTTGTCCGTAATGGGGACAAAAATAGGACATGTTCTATATGTGACAGGAGCAGCACTATGAAGTGCCTTTTGCGCTGTGGCATTAGAAGAATTTTAATATCTCTGACTTTTAGTCTAACCAGACTGTCTGTTACTCTGTAATTCCTCTTGCGCCGTTCTATGGAAACAGTAGGTTTAGGGTCCATTCACACGTCCGCAATTCTGTTCCACATTTTGCGGAACAGAATTGCGGACCCATTCATTTCTATGGGGCCGCACGATGTGCTGCCCGGATCCGGAATTCCGGATCCACACTTCCGGGTCCGCAATTCCGTTCCCGAAAAAAATAGAACATGTCCTATTCTTGTCTGCAATTGCGGACAAGATTAGGCATTTTCTATTAGGTGCTGGCGATGTGCGGTCCGCAAAATGCGGAACGCACATTTCCGGTGTCCGTGCTTTGCGGATCCGCAGATCCGTAGATCCGCAAAACACACACGGATGTGTGAATGGACCCTTAAAGAGCACACCAAATGCTTGAAATAACTTCTTTATTAACTTCAACTTTTCTTTATATATAACACTGCCGCCTCCGCAGCAGATAGTCCATGTACAAAACACGTGTTGAAAAGATATCACAAAATGGCGGCATGCATAAGATGGTGGTTCAACTGTTCAATCTTGTCATTCAACATAAAAAGGTGGATATATTTCTCTCTTGAGTATCTGTACTCTCACTTTAAGTTATTTAAGCACTTTATGATCTGAGGTCTAACTAATAGTTCACTTGCTGAATTTGGTCTTAATTTGCAGTTTGCAGTAACTATTTGCAGATTGGTTGAGTATGATCTGGTATGGTTGTATGCAATTTTGGTTGCAATATGGAATTCGAATTTGGACTGTTAACTTTGTAGTTTGCAATTGTATGGCTGCAATTGCAAACTACGAAGTTCACAATTGCAACCATACAGCAGTGTGGTCGGTGACGTCACCAGTTCTGATGGGTGGGCTTTAGCGCTGCCCTAGCCGTTTTACAGGCGGAAGCCTCCGTCAGGCAGCCCCATGGAGAGCCCAGTACGTCACCGGAACTCCAAAAAATGCCTTTGCCCTGCGCGATTTAGCGCAGGGCAAAGGAGAGCATCAGAGCATGAACTGCTCCGATGCTCAAGTCAGGGGGGCTGCCGGGGTGAAAATGGGGATATGTCCAGGTTCAGCTCTGAACCCAGACAACCCCTTTTAAAGTCCAGTTATCCAATTAAAGGATTTAGTTTATTCCAAACAAGCAAAAGGTCGCAGAAAAATCAATCCACAATTAGTAAGGATATGAATTAGTACGGTTGAAGTGACTGTAGTCCAAAATGCGGACCTTGGTCACAGAATCACTTTAGAAGAAAGAACAAACAACATAAATATATGGCGAATAAGCAAAAAATCTAGAAAATTACAAACTCTTCAGAGCCTGGCACATAGAAGACTCAGTCGGGACTCGTTTAACTTTTATTGTGATATTGATCTTCTTTGCATCACATGACCGGTTCTAATTTATTTCCCTTTTTTAATTCCTCAGATTAATTTGGTTCCCGATGTTTCTTCCAGGTACAGTAGTATGCCCATAAAAATCTTTGGAGAAAAAAAGGGTTGAGGGTGTTGGATTACAGCTCAGCCTAGAACATTGTGGAAAGTTTTCCCAACCGCCTGCTGCGGTTTTATCACTTTGAGTGCTGCCGATCCCCACCTTCTCCTGTGGCTTCCAGAAGCGCCTGTCTGGACATGTCCCTTCTTGGCACAGGTCCAGCTTTAAACAGCTGGCCACTCAAACTTCATTGCTGCCTCCCACTGCAAGAAATGGGAGGCAGACACCAGGCGGCTGCCAGTGGAAATGTGGAACGGAAATGATTGAATGGAAATGTGGATTTCCTTTGTAAACAATGGGGTAAGGAGCTGATGCAGATTCCAGTGCAGAATACAAGCCAAAATCCATGTGAACACGTCACTGTGTGAACATACCCTAAACTTTTTTTGTATGAAAAATGAAAAAGAAGTTTTGCTATTTAGAAGCCATAATCATTTAATCATTAAAGAGGTTGTCCCATGGAAACTATTCTACATTTTTAAAACCAGTATGTGGATCTGAATACTTTAGTAATAGGATATAGTTAAATATAAGTTGAATTATATTCAATAAAATCTATCTGTATAGTTCCACCTGCTGTTTGTTCTTATCCTTATTTTGTTGTCCACTGAGGTGGTCGCACCTGCTCAGTACCATCCTTAAAGGGAATCTGTCACTTGTGACCTCCCTAGGCTCTGTTCCCAAGTTATAATACTTTTTCCTAATATGCAAATTAGGCCTTTGGTGCAATTAGGGCATCACTATTGCTCTTGTTTCACCCATGCTTCGCTCATTTCTGTGGTCAGCTCCTCCCTCTCTGCTTTGATTGGCAGGAAGGGGCAATGGTAAATCCGTGAGGGAGGGGCTTACCACAGAAAGGAGCGGAGCTTGGGTGTAACAGGAGCGATGGTGACGCCCTCATTGCATCATTGGCCTAATTTGCTTATTAGGAAATAGTATCATAACTCGGTATCGGATCAACAAATGAAAAACATAGTTTTAATCATATAAACCACAGCTATGTGCCTATGCAAACAGACAGGGAGTACACCGGTGGCAGATTCCCTTTAAACTGCCACCAGCTATATCTACTGTTTCATGGATTTGGGCCGGATAAGATACGGGTGCGTTGCGGGAAAATGCACGATTTTTCTGCGCAAGTGCAAAACATTTTAATGCGTTTTGCACATGCGTGAGAAAAATCGGCATGTTTGGTACACAGACCCGAACCCGGACTTCTTCACAGAAGTTCGGGCTTGGGATCGGTGTTGTGTAGATTGTATTATTTTCCCTTATAACATGATTATAAGGGAAAATAATAGCATTCTTAATACAGAATGCTTAGTAAAATAGGGCTGGAGGGGTTAAAATAAATAAATAAATAAAATAAACTCACCTTAATCCACTTGTTCGCGCAGCCCGGCTTCTCTTCTGTCTTTTTTCTTCAGGACCTGGGTAAAGGACCTTTGATTACATCACTGCGCTCATCACATTGTCCATCACATGATCCATCACCATAGTGATGGATCATGTGACGGACCATGTGATGAGCGCAGTGACGGCTGCGGCAACAAGAAGTGCCGGCTGCGCGAACAAGTGGATTAAGGTGAGTTAAATTTTATTTTTATTTTTTTTAACCCCTCCAGCCCTATTTTACTAAGCATTCTGTATTAACCATGTTATAAGGGAAAATAATAATGATCGGGTCCCGATCATCTCCTAGCAACCATGCGTGAAAATCGCACCACGTCCGCACTTGTTTGCCTGATGCTTGCAATTTTCACGCAGCCCCATTCACTTCTATGGGGCCTGCGTTGCGTGAAAAACGCACAAAATAGAGCATGCTGCGATTTTCACGCAATGCACATGTGATGCGTGAAAATCACCGCTCATGTGCACAGCCCCATTGGAGTGAATGGGTCCGGATTCAGTGTGGGTGCAATGCGTTCACCTCACACATTGCACGCGCGCGGAAATCTCGCTCATGTGAAAGAGGCCTTACAGGGAGAGGGTAGCAGCAGAAAGGACACGTACCCTGAGCTGACAGGGAGAGAGCTGCAGCAGAAAGGACACACCCCATGAATGACCAGCCTGAAGAGAATCTAGCAGAGCAATTGTAGCAATGAATGAGGAGATCTCTGGATCCATGTGAGATACAAGCTGCAAAGAAAAAGGGGGTCAGTCAGCACATCCCAAAGCGCAGGGGCACGTTGCAATGGCTGAGAACAAGACTCTTGTTCTCAGCCATAGCAACGTGCCCCTGCGCTTTGGGATGTGCTGACTGACCCCCTTTTTCTTTGCAGCTTGTGCTGGAGGTGTGGCTGCCTCCTTAGTCGTGCACTCCTGACCAGCTCGTCTGCCCCATTGGCTGATTTAAATTAGTGTTAGTATATAGCTTGGCCTGCTCCCCCTCACTCACTCAAGCCATCTGGCACCAGGAGAGAGATAGTGTGTGGACTCTCATTGCAGTCCTTGGTGACCTTTTGGTGCCAGGGGTGGTGTGGAGTGGGCCCGGCATGCATGCTGGTAACTGCTTACCCTGGATATAATGGCACCAAAAATGACAGAAATTCAGGCGGATCCAGCATGCATGTGGAACCTGCACTTTCTGAGTTATATGATAGCCGTCATGGCACATAACAGGCAAAATTTAGTGTTAGGAACCCGTCTAACTAGAGATCGCCTTGACGTGCGGCAGACGGGCTCAAATAATTTTGTACAAAACGATTTGCCAAGCATCTCTAACTTATTAGTATAGCATTTGCAATTATGATGCAATTTTGTACTTTATTTGGTTTGCAGTGAGCTGTTGCATTGCACATGTGAGATACAAGGCAGCTTTTTTTTAAAAATAAAATTCTTCTTCTGCAACCATTACAGTCTCTATAGAATCGGTGACAGACCCTTGGGGTACATGACCTATTACCATGTAATCTCCAAAAGTTCAAACTGCTGTAGGATCCGCAAGAGCATCTGAAAGCAGAATACATATATCAGGAGGTATCATCCCACTTGATGAATCACGCCCCCAGTACAAGTTTCAATGATAAGATGGAATCCATCTCAGTGCCATAATTGAGTCATCGTATTGTTGGGCGCACATGTACGGTATGTGATTAAGCTTCAGAAATGTGATGTGTTTGTTGTATCTCTTGTGTAAGGTTTTTCCAAGGCTTCCTTGTGCTACGACACGTGGATACTGTATGTACTTCAATACCGAGCTGAGTGACAGAATGAGGTCAACGGGGTCTGAATGATGGAGACAGAAAAGATAAGACGTATACAAGCATACATTCAATGAGATCGTTCTAAGGCATATCTCTGATTTATGTCACCTATTACATAATGTTTACCCTGTAGAAGGAGCGAAAACAAAGGTGATATAAAAAAGCACTGACATCTTATAATGAGTGGCAAGACACATGATTCACAGTGATAGCATTCACCAGCAGGCTGGGCGGCAGTGACTGGCAGCTGGGCAATGACATCCTTCCTCCGAGTCAGGCATCTGGCATTGAAGCTGGACTGTGCGTCCCCATCCTTCCTGGCTATTGATGATGTCCTCATCCGACATGTCTAGCAGCTTTGTGAAATTATCACATTTTACTAACCTGGGAGGTCACTTTTGGGTACTGGACGAAAGTCATTGCATTCAGGGATATATCATCATGGGTTTATTATCCAGTAACCAGTAATTTTCTATAATTATATGCACGTGCATTTATGATAGAGCCAGTAACTACAACGGGACCTGCAGGGAGTACCTGAGGAGCCTGTGTAGAGGATGGGAGTTGTAGTGGCCCTGATGAAGCGTTGTGTCACGATGTACTCCCTCAGGCCGTTGCTCCCTGGAAATATAATACTGAAGAAGAAGGGCCTGAGTTAACTGTAAAAAGGTCTGTTTTACTAAGTGCAATGTAGGACTTTAAATACATACATTATCAGCAGGCTTTAAGTGCACCAGTAAGGATATGGAGGCTGGTTGGTTGGTCGCAATTCAGCAATTAGGTGATACTGGCCTAGTGGTAGTTGTAATGTAATGTGAATTCAAAAGATTTGAGAATAAATAAGCTTACACAAGCTAAGTGAATAAATATATATACTAAGTAATTAAATATACGATAACACAAACAAGTCACATACTGAAGAATAGACATCACTAGCCTAAATACAGTAGTCAGGTGATGAGTGGCTTGGCTGTAGTCCCTCGCCTCACAGCAGTGTCTTGTATCTGTCTGGAGCCTCAAGATTTTACTTGAGTAGAATAGGTTTGATTTTCTCTGGAGAATCTGTATCAGGAGCAGGAGCTCAGAAGGTTGCTTCCTCTCCTCTCTGTCTCTGGACAGAAACCCCCCCTCTTGGCAGAGAGCAGGACCAGCCCTCTCCTACCAAGAAAGGAGGAACAGAGTGGTTAGCTTTGTTCTCTGCCAACCATTCCTCGCTAGCTATGGCCAGAAGCAAACAATAAAATAAATAACAATATAAACTATGTACAAATTGTAGTACTACAGACCCATAACAGGGGGATCAAATTAGTTTAGCCACATGGCACGTCTCTTGCTCTTAAAGGCACCATGTTAACAAGAAAGAAGAAAATGACCAGCTGGGTGATAATGCGGTGGGAGTAACAAGTCATTAAAAGGGGGTTGTCTGAGAAAACTTGAAATCGAACCAATGCTCCCAACAGAAAATAAATGACATAGTGACCGCGTGCTCCGAAGTAATTCTTTGTGGTCCTTCTCCTTCTGTCTGTATACAAGCTGCACGGGTCATGTGCGGGTACATGACACGTGACTGCTACAGCCAATCACTGTCCTCAGTGGTATACTGCCATATAACAAAAACATATGACAGAGACCAAAATGTAAAACAGACAGCGGGAGAAGGACAGGACTAAAGGTGCAGAGAATAGCGCCAGAGAAAGGGGTACATTTACAGTATAGTGTTCAATTTACTTAAATAAAAAACATTATTTTAAAACACTTACCTCTGCTAAATGATTAGGATATACCGTACTGTCTAATCTTGCAGCACACATGTAGGATTGTATATCAGAAGCCCAGTAACTTAGGAAACCTTCTTTCGCCCAGCATGTGTGCTGCCGCTAACACCACTACACATACGTGGCTGAAATGTCAGGGCTTTTAGAAGTGGAGTTGTTCCTTGTAAAACGTGCAAATACATTAAAAAGAAAGATCTTTAATAGTGTTAAAACCCAGAAGCTTTTTTTAAATGAGAGATTATACAAATGTCACCGCCACTTATGCGGTATACATGATTATGTGTACCGCTTATAATAAGATCTACGCGATTAGACCCTTTAATGTACGCTTCTTGGAAAACATAAATGATGCAGTCAGTCCCAGGGGCAGCAATATTTTTACCATATCGAGACACTTTGCCTCTGTCCCAGATATGCGTGTTGTTGGTATTGAGAGGGTTAGGTCTCCACATAGGGGAGGGGATAATGAGACGATATTAAGAACTCGGGAAGCATTTTGGATTTTTCACTGTAATTCCAGTATGCCTAATGGGTTGAATATGAAACGTGAACTAATGTATTATTAATAATATTTTTGTATCAGTATGTGGGTATTAGCAGACAGGGCCGGCCTTTGGGGTGTGCGAGCTGAGCGGCCGCACAGGGCGCCATGGCAACAGGGGCGCCCGGCGGCCAGGGCTAACAGCGAGGAGGCTCCTTGGCCGGTGTAGCGACTGCCACAAACACCACACACTGTAACGACATGCAGGACGGCGGCAGCCTTCTCTCACCTCCCGGCAACGCCCTTACTAATTTATAGACGCCCTGCCTGTGTCACAACTTGCACGCTTCTCATTTACAAGATTCGAATCCGAGGCATAGTCATCTGTATTGCTGTCCTCAGGAGAGGGAGAGATGTGTCTGCTACTATAAGAGCTGCATAGCCACTGACTGAAAACTGAGAAACTTCTACTTTAGACTCTGTTATAGCTGTTATAGCCAGTGTACATCTATACACATGACAGCTGCCCCAACACACCCAGCACTGCTATATCTCTATATGACAGCTGTATGGATGTAGCAGAGCTGGGTGTGCTGGGGCAGCTGTCATATATAGAGATATAGTAGAGATGAGTGTGCTGGGGCAGCTGTCATGTGTATAGATGTAGCAGAGCTGGGTGTGCTGGGGCAGCTATCATATATAGAGATATAGCAGAGCTGAGTGCGCTAGGGCAGCTGTCATGTATATGGATGTACACTAGCTATCAAAGCTAAACGAGTCTACAGTAGAAGTCTCATATTTTTTCAGGCTATGCAGCTCTTCTAGCTGTGTGGTTAAGTGCCTTGCCTCTGATACAGAAGGTCGTGGGTTCGAGTCCCAGCAGAAACTTTTCTGAAATACACAAGCACTGACTCCATATATGGACATACAGCAGTGTTTTTTTTTTTTAAATACCCGACTGTTACTGCCACATGGGGGGAGCGGGAGGCACTTGATACTGGCACATGGGGGAGGGGTTTGGCACCTGATACTGGCACATGGGGGGGGTTGGCACTATGATACTGGCACATGATACTGGCATATGGGGAAGGAGAGAGGCACTTGATACTGGCACATGGGGGGGGGAATGAGAGAGGCATTTGATACTGGCACATTGGGAGGGGGGAGATGGCACTATGATACTGGCACATATGGAGGGATGGGAAGGAGAGAGGCACTTAATACTGGCACATTGGGGGGTGGGTGGTAAGGAGAGAGGCACTTGATACTGGCACATTGGGGTGGGACATGGCACTATGATACTGGGACATGGGGGGAGGAGAGAGGCACTTGATACTGGCACATGGGGGGTTTGGCACTTGATACTGGCACATGGGGGGGTTGGCACTATGGGGGGTGGGAAGGAGAGAGGCAATTGATACTGGCACTTTTTTTGGGGGGGGCGAGATGGCACTATGATACTGGGACATGGGGGGGAGAGGCACTTGATACTGGCACATGGGGGGGTTTGGCACTTGATACTGGCACATGGGGGTTTGGCACTTGATACTGGCACATGGGGGTGGGAAGGAGAGAGGCAATTGATACTGGCACTTTTTTTGGGGGGAGAGATGGCACTATGATACTGGCACATGGGGGGAGGAGAGAGGCACTTGATACTGGCACATGGGGGGGTTTGGCACTATGATACTGGCACATGGGGGGTAGGAAGGAGAGAGGCACTTGATACTGGTACATTGGGGGGGGGGGATTGGGGGGAGATGGCACTATGATACTGGCACATTGGGGGGAGAGATGGCACTATGATACTGGCACTTTGGGGGGGGGGGGGCGAGATGGCACTATGATACTGGACATGTGGGGGGAGAGGCACTTGATACTGACACATGATGGGGGAGCATCTATGGGGACACTTACTGGCACACTACTGGGGGGCATTATGGGGGTCCTTCTTTACTGGCACATTATAAGGCCCTTAATCATACCCAATGTCACCCATAGCCAGTCTCCTGCCCTTCTTAATCATACCCAGTGTTACACTTACCCATGTAGTGTCCCACTAGGTAAATGTGGGCACTACACAAGGGTCAATTGGGTCACGTTTGTTCTCCACCTCCTGCAGAACATGGTCATTGTATTTTATATGGCATTTTAATGTATATTGTCATGTTATTTAATGCTATCTCCTGTGTACCAGGCCTGTAAGGGTCTAGTTCCTCCTCCTAGACAGTAGAGGGAGCTAGGGAACCCCCTAGTATAAATAGCCAGGTCCAGACCAGAGAGATAGGTCAGTGTGTACAGAAGTCAAGAGTCACCTTAGCCAGACAGTAGCTGAGGTGCAGCTTCTGACATGTAGCTAGATAGCCCAGGCTTCTAGCTTGCCACCAGGAGAAGAGGTTACCTCCTGAGAAACCTGAAGTTCCTAGAAGAGTACAGAGCAGAGCCATTATTCCAGCCAGACAGAGAGCTGAAGGGCAGCAGGATATATTCAAAGCAAGGAGTCATATATGAGAGGAAGTTTTCCCTAACCAAGGATAAAGCCAGCAATAGGGCATACGGGCCTTGGGATAAAGACAGACAGGATCTGAGGAGAAGTGCAGCCTGATCTGTAAGTGTTTTAACCCTCTAAGTATCTTGCAAGAACATTGTACCTGCCAATTGATATACAGCCTGCATGTGACTACTTCTTACATATGGAACTCTGACCAAAAGACTGTAAATAGTTAACTGTTTCAGTAAAAGGAAGTTTTGGTTCACTGCAACTTGTGTTCCTCACTTATTACTACCATAAATCGGTGTGCCACCGTTACCAGCACTGGCGTCACAAACTTAAAGGGATCTTGCCACCGGCACATTAAACCTGCAACACCCAGGGCACCTCACCTACCATCGGCCTGGTCCCTATACACAGAGAGTGCCCCAGAGGCCCCCTGTGCCAGCCTCTCCATCACTGCTGTACCAAAGACACCCTCGGTTAGTGAATACCCTTGTGACCTCACATTCGCAACACCCTGCAGGGCTGCGTACTGCACCCAGTCCCCTGCCCCCTCAATTAGACCCTGCCCCCCTTAATCATACCCAGTGTCACCCACAGCCAGTCCCCTGCCCCCCTTAATCATACCCTGTCACCTTTACCCAGTCCCCTGCCTCCCTTAATCATACCCAGTGTCAACCAAAGCCAGTCCCCTGCCCCTTAATCATACCCAGTGTCTGTCACCCTTAATTTAAGGGGGGCAGGGTCTAATTGAGGGGGCAGGGGACTGGGTAAGGGTGACACTGGGTATGATTAAGAAGGGCAGGAGACTGGGTAAAGGTGACACTGGGTATGATTAAGGGGGGTAGGGGACAGGGCAAAGGTGACAGGGTGTGATAAGGGGGGCAGGAGACTGGCTATGGGTGACACTGGGTATTATTGTACTTGTTTTCCTCTTTGTGTATGTTTAGGTGAACCGGGTGGGGGGGGGGGGGGGGGGGGTCCACAAGATTAGCTCGCAAAGGGCGCCTGAACACCTAAGGCCAGCCCTGGTAGCAGATCTGATATATTTTTAGATATAATTATCTGTTCCCATAACGTGATACACATTTCTTTATTACCTATACACTGGCATACATCAGAGGGATACTCCTAATAAAACCTCCAATGAAAGCTAAAACAAAATGTGAACAGAGGCTTACTGTAGTTAAATATAGTATACATACAGTATACAGTACATACAAATACAAATAGAAAGCTATTACCCATGCTTGATCAAAATGTTGTGGTTGTCATATGGGATTGTTATATTTTGACCATAGAATTTGACCCTATAAGTTGCAATCGTTTTTGCACTGGCTATCCTGGGGTGCAGAATAAAAGGAATTTGCCTTTCTTCATCCTTAACACCCACAAGGGATTATGGATTTTACCAGATGGATTCTGGAAAAGTCCCTGACTGGTTGCAGGAGCACTAATGGAACAGAAGCGTAGTCAGAAATGTAGCCAAGGATCATCACCGGGAAAGGACAAACCGCAGGATCAGCCAGAGCTATAGTCAGAGGACAGGCTAGGGGGTCAAAACCATGAAAAAGGACAATAGGTGCCAGGGACACAGAAGTATAACAAGAAACAAATCCAGGACCAAAGTGAGAGTCAAAATAACAACAGGAACAACAGACAAACAAAAGTATACCTTAATCTGCAGGCATGTTCCCTTGAAACGGGCTGCCAGAATGAACATCATCCAGGAGTGCCAACCAGATGCAGAACATGAAAAGAAGGAGAAGAACCATGGCCCAAACCAGTAGGACCATAGCAGGTTAAGGAACACTACATGAGTGGGGAGCACATGATTTAGTTGCCTAGAAACAAGAAACAGCTGCCATCTGGAACTGTGGCCACCTGGAGAAGGTAGGTAACAGAGACAGGTTGGGTTCACATCGCGTTTTTTTCCATCCGTTTAAGGTATACAAAAAACATATACGTTAAACGTCCGTTCACAATAGAGTTCCATTGTAAAAAAATAAATAAAAAGTATACTTTTTTTTACCATTGTAAAAACAAAATGGATACGTTTTTTTACCGGACTCTACAAGATACAAGAACGTGTTTTTTTTTGCATTTTTTTCTAACGTATACATCAAGCGGAGGCATAAAACTTGATCTGAACCCACCCATAATGACACACATACTGAAGACAACATGCATAGGTGGCGTAGGGGGGCTGAAGGGCATGTGCCCCCCCAGTGCTGTGTGAAACAAGCCAGATTACCTTTCCCAAGGTACTTAAAAACAAACCTCAAGACAAAGCCGTTCACAAAATGTGAGTGTGGTGGGTGATCCAGGTTCTTTAGGGTGTGCACGTTCTTTGACATATTTTTATAGGTGCCTAAAAAAGTAACACAATTTACAACTTTTTTGCTGTTTGCTTTTTTGACGTTAGTCTGCATTCTGTATTTTGCGGAACAGAACAGCTGGCCCCTAATAGAACAGATTTATCCTTTTCCGTAATGCAGACAATAATAGGACATTTTTTGCGGAACAATAATAGGACATATTTTTTGCGGAACGGACATACGGAAACGGAATGCACATGGAGTAACTTCCGTTTTTCTTGCGGACCCATTGAAATGAAAGGTTCTGCATATGGTTCACAACAGAAAAAAAACGGTCCACAAAGTGGACTTCGATCTGGATTTCAGAATAAATTCGATGCAAAGCCGAATTTCCTTCTGCTTCGTGGTAACGAATTGATTTAACCTGAAATAGTGTAAAAAAAAAAAAATCATACTTACCTGATCCATTTGCTTTGGACGGACCTGCCGTCATCTTGATTTAGGATCTTGGCCGAAATCTCGTTCGCAGCGAGCAGCAGCGCAGGTGTGAGTCATTGTGGCCCGCGTGAGATTTCGCACCAGACATTCAACCAAGATGGGTGGCCTGTTGAGAGCAAATGGATCAGGTAAGTATATATATATATGTACAGTTGCAAGAAAAAGTATATGAACCATTTGGAATTATATGGATTTCTGCACAAATTGGTCATAAAATGTCACAACAATAGACCATCACAATCTGCTTAAACTAATAACACACAAAGAATTAAATGTTACCATGTTTTTATTGAACACACCATGTAAACATTCACAGTGCAGGTGGAAAAGTATGTGAACCCTTGGATTTAATAACTGGTTGAACCTCCTTTGGCAGCAATAACTTCAACCAAACTTTTCCTGTAGTTGCAGATCAGACGTGCACAATGGTCAGGAGTAATTCTTGACCATTCCTCTTTACTGAACTGTTTCAGTTCAGCAATATTCTTGGGATGTCTGGTGTGAATCGCTTTCTTGAGGTCATGCCACAGCATCTCAATCGGGTTGAGGTCAGGACTCTGACTGGGCCACTCCAGAAGGCGTATTTTCTTCTGTTTAAGCCATTCTGTTGTTGATTTACTTCTATGCTTTGGGTCGTTGTCCTGTTGCAACACCCATCTTCTGTTGAGCTTCAGCTGGCGGACAGATGGCCTTCAGTTCTCCTGCAAAATGTCTTGATAAACTTGGGAATTCATTGTTCCTTCGATGATAGCAATCCATCCAGGCCCTGACGCAGCAAAGCAGCCCCAAACCATGATGCCCCCACCACCATACTTCACAGTTGGGATGAGGTTTTGATGTTGGTGTGCTGTGCCTCTTTTTCTCCACACATAGTGTTGTGTGTTTCTTTCAAACAACTCAACTTTGGTTTCATCTGTCCACAGAATATTTTGCCAGTACTGCTGTGGAACATCCAGGTGCTCTTGTGCAAACTGTAAACGTGCCGCAATGTTTTTTTTGGACAGCAGTGGCTTCCTCTGTAGTATCCTCCCGTGAAATCCATTCTTGTTTAGTGTTTTACTTATTGTATGCCAGAGACTTTTGTAAGTCTTTAGCCGACACTCTAGGATTCTTAACCTCATTGAGCAGTCTGCGCTGTGCTCTTGCAGTCATCTTTACAGGACGGCCACTCCTAGGGAGAGTAGCAGCAGTGCTGAACTTTCTCCATTTATAGACAATTTGTCTTACTGTGGACTGATGAACAGCAAGGCTTTTGGAGATACTTTTATAACCCTTTCCAGCTTTATGCAAGTCAACAATTCTTAATCGTAGGTCTTCTGAGAGCTCTTTTGTGCGAGGCATCATTCACATCAGGCAATGCTTCTTAAACCCAGAACCGGTGTGGGTTTTTTTATAGGGTAGGGCAGCTGTAACCAACACCTCCAATCTCATCTCATTGATTGGACTCCAGTTGGCTGACACCTCACTCCAATTAGCTCTTGGAGATGTCATTAGTCTAGGGGGGTTCACATACTTTTTCCACCTGCACTGTGAATGTTTACATGGTGTGTTCAATAAAAACATGGTAACATTTAATTATTTGTGTGTTATTAGTTTAAGCAGACTGTGATTGTATATTGTTGTGACTTAGATGAAGATCAGATCACATTTTATGACCAATTTGTGCAGAAATCCATAAGATTCCAAAGGGTTCACATACTTTTTCTTGCAACTGTATATACACAGTATATATAGAGTTGAAACCAGAAGTTTACATACACTATACAAAGAAACACATATGCATGTTTTTCTCAATATCTGACATGAAATCAGAATTAACCTTTCCTGTTTTTGGTCAATTAGGATTACCATAATTATTATTATTTGCCAAATGCCAGAATAATGAGAGAGAGAGAGAATGAGAGAGAGAATGAGAGAATGTTTTAAGGCATTTTTATTACTTTCTGCAAACTCAAAAGTTTCCATACACTACGATTACTATGCCTTTAAACAATTCTGGACTGCCCATATGATGATGAGTGTTTGGAGGCTTCTGTTAGGTTTGTTGCCCACATCTGAGTTGATTAGAGACACACCTGTGGATGTATTTAAATGCACACCTGAAACACACTGCTTCTTTGTGTAGCATCATGGGAAAGTCTAAAGAAATCAGCCAAGATATCAGGAAAAAAATTGTGGACTTCCACAATTTTGGCTCAACAAAGCGCCTTACAAAGCTGGGAGTCTACTCATTAGGAGTGGTTAGTCACCTAACCATTCTGCCAAACAAGACATAAGCAAACACTGTTGGGGGGACACTCTGATTTTAAATCTGGTTTATGGAAATGCCCTGGCTCTCATTATGGACGTGTGTCCAGTATCTGAAGGCTCTGCCATCTGAGGCAACTCCATGAAAGCAATTCTCAAAAATTGCCAACTCCATATAAACGTATATAAGGGGGCTCCCATGTGGAATAGTGGAGACCTTTAGCAGTTAAACAAACTTTTATGTTTCAACAGTGGCACAATATTCTCAGTCTACTCCAACAAGTCTACCAACATAAGATCGCACCCAAGGTTACTGCTGGCTATCATCTGCCCAACTGTGCTGCTGTGGGTTTCAGGGAGGCCTCCCCATGTCCCTCACAAGGTTGCACCCTCACACAGTATAGATGCTCCTCTGCTCCTCTGTAGGTCCTTGTGACAGCTCCATCTCTAGCATTCACAGAACTACCTGACTACCCATAGCTGCACAATATGCTATGAAGCAGTAGCATGGTCCCAGGCCACAGAGTGGCCAACAGTCTCAGCCCAAGTCCTTGATACGCAGTTGAGTCACATTATTATGACCATCAGTTAATATCCAGAGTAACAGCCATGTAAATCATTATTGTATTACGATATTAATTGGGGGAAACAGTGAACATTGTAAAGGTACAGGATACTATGCTCCTCCATACACTGGCAAAAATCACGTCAGGAGAATGACAATCCTTTATTGAAAATACACGGTCGAGTCACATTATTATAGTATCCAGAGTAACCGCCATGTGCAGCACGGACAACAGGTAGACGTTCTGGAAGTGACTCAATAAGGTTGTCACAGATATGTGGACCCATGCTGACTGTAGTGCATCCCACAGCTGCTGGAGGGTGTGCGGGGGAGGATCCATACAGCAAACATTACCATCGGGTGGTCTCATAGATTCTCCACTGGGTTCAAGTCTCGGGAATCAGGGGGCATAGGTAGTACTTGAAAGTCTTGGTCATGCTCTTCCATGTCCCATTGTCTTGCTGGAAGATCCCATCCACCCCAGGGAAGACAATCATCATGTATGGGTGTAAGTGATCTGCAAGGATGGATTCATACACAAAAATGTTTCCCAGACCATAACACTGCACCTCCAGCTTGTGTTCTTCCAGCAATGGTTGCAGGGTGTTTGTTCTCTGATGTTTCCCACTTGACACACCAACTTCGTTAGCAGAGGTGCAGTGACCATACCGTCTGCTTTTGAGCCCCAAATACTGTAGAGTTGAACCACATCTGGTAGTCCCCTGGTTCATTTTGGCGATGAGCTGCTCCAGTGTAGAGTGTCGGTCTGCCCTTGTGCACCTTTGTAGCTGTTATTCTCACATTAATGGTATGTGGTGCTCCGCAGTTTCCACATTACTTATTTGCAGTGGTGCCATTTGTCCACTCATGATAAACTTTCACCGCAGAAGCACGAGAACATTTCACAAACTGTGCAGTTTCAGAAATACTGCCACCCCTGTGGAGGACTGGAGCTGGTGTGGAGGACTGGAGCTAGCGTGGAGGACTAGAGCTGGCGTGGAGGACTAGAGCTGGCATCGAGGACTAGAGGACCTTAGTGGCGGGAAGGACTGGAGCTGGCGTGGAGGACTAGCGCTGGCGTGGAGAACTAAAGGACCTGAGCGGCGGGGAGGACTGGAGCTGGCGTGGAGGACTAAAGGACCTGAGCGGCGGGGAGGACTGGAGGTGGCGTGGAGGACTAGAGCTGGCGTAGAGGAGTAGAGGACCTGAGCGGTGGGGAGGATTGGAGCTGGCGTGGAGGACTGGAGGACCTGAGTGGCGGGGAGGACTAGAGCTGGTGTGGAGGACTGGAGCTGGCGTGGAAGACTAGAGGACCTAAGCGGCAGGGAGGAATAGAGCTAGCGTGGAGGACTTGAGGACTGCATCTGGCATGGAGGCTTGGAGCTGGTGTGGAGGACTAGAGGACCTGAGCGGCGGGGAGGTCTGGAACTGGTGTTAGGGTTGCCACCTTTCCCAACAATAAATACCGGGCAAGTTAAGCCACACCCCAAAGGGGTGTGTGGTTGTGGCTTAACACAGGGTGTAAACTCGCTGTCATACTGTGGCTCCCCAGGAATATTAAAGCCCCCATTAGCGCCCCAGCAATAGTAATGCACCCAGTAATAGTAATGCCCCCATTAGTGCCCCCTCAGTAATAGTAATGCCCCCATTAGTGTGCCCCAGTAAGAGTAATGGCCCTATTAGTGCGCCCCAGAATGAATAATGCCTCCTATTAGTGCCCCCCAGTAAAAATAATGCCCCCAGTAAGAGTAATGCGCCCATTAGTGCCACCCATTAAGAATAATGCCCCTATTAGTGACCCCCCCAGTTAGAGTAATGTGGCCCTCATCCCCCGGGAACCATCACTCGGGGCCAGCACACTGACTGTAGAGTGTTGTGTGAGAGTCCGGCAGCTTTCCTGGGCCCGGTAACGGAGACCGGGGGAGAGGGGAGGTGATAAGAAAGGAGCGCAGCAGAAGAGTCGGGGATGGGAGGAGCGCAGGCCCGCGGCTCGTCTCATTGTTATCCTGCCTGATCTGGGAGTGAGAGCGGCTCAGTCCCGGTGCGGCTTCCATGCTGTGGGGCGAGGGTTTGCTGCTCTCCTTCAGCGATGTCTTCCTGCTCCTGACCACACGCAGCCCCCAGCTCTCCGGCTTCCTTCCAATCCATCCTGACCGGTGGCCTCGTCATCTTCAGGTTCAAGCCGGTCCCGGAGTGCCAGCCGCTCACTCACCGCCAGCTGTCAGGACCGGGAGCGAGCAAGTCAGACAGTCTGCACTGCAGTTTGAAATTAATCCTGTGCCCGGGTCTGAGAAAGGCTTGTACCCGGGCACAGGATTACAAACCCGGACTGTCCGGGTCAATCCCGTACGGGTGGCAACCCTAGCTGGTGTTGAGGACTGGAGCGGCGGGAAGCAGGAAAGTCTTTATTCCCGGAAATGCCCTTTTAAATTTAAAATACTCCAGGTTTTTGTTTTGTTTTTTGGGTGGGGGGGGGGGGGTAGGATGTCAAAGTTGGGCATATGGAATTCGACATTCACCTCAATGGGGCACCCAGGGTCCATTTTTCTATTTGCATCAAAACTTGCATAGTATGAACCTGGCCTCAATGTTTCATAAAAATAAAAAAAAAATGAGATAACAGTGTCCTGTGGTAAAATGCATGTTGAAAATATTAGTATTTGCCAACTGAGAAAATAATGGCCACTGTATACGGAGAACTCGGAAACTGTGTCTGCGCGTTTGTTAAAAGTTTGTCCCGTCTCGGCAGCTGTAGGTTTCATCTCAAACCCGGAAGAGAGGAAGGATTTCTCGCCCAGAATTGTGGGCATTGTAGTTTCGCCGCTTACGACTGCCTTGTCGGTAAGTTGACAGCAGAACTACATTCCCCACTTTTTCCCATGATTCCCCGCGCTGCTCGAGCAGCCTGCTCTGGAAACATGGCGGCGCCTTTGGTGCTAGCGGTGCTGGTGGCAGTTACGATCAGGGCTTTCCTGTTTCGATCCAGCCTCGCAGCCTTCATCTCCGAGCGTGTGGAGGTCGTGTCTCCGCTCAACTCATGGAAGAGAGGTGAGGAGGGCAGTGACCGCCATGAGCTACAGAGAGGGAAGTGTCAGAGCATGAGCGGATGACAGCCAGGATGGGACAGGGGTGGGGGTGGTGGTCTCTGGGTGCAGGAGATGTGATCACAGGGCTATGCCAGGATGATGGGGTTATAACTGCTGAGCAGGAGGAAGGAAGAGGATGTAGTGACCGGTACAGTGGGTTGTAAAACTGCACAAGATGAGATATGGCAGGGCATCTGGCAGGGCTGCCAGCCTGTGCCCTCTCTGCTGCCATCAGCCTGGAACTGAGCATTCTCAGAGCTGACAACCTGATTGGCACAAATACACTGCCTACACTTCAGAGGAGTTGTCAGCAGTTCCCTAGCAACCAGTCAGGGCTATAGCCAGTCATTGAGTAGTCTGGAGGAGGATACCTGTTTGGGATCTAACCGTTGGGACCTCCAGTGATTGCTATGATGGGCCGCTGCCCCCCACAGTGGTCGCTCCTGCACCCTGCCACTCCATACTCTGCGGGGGTGTTCTGAGCCCAGTGCTTGACATTTAGCACTTGTGTGGTGGATACCTGATACATTTTTTTCTTTAGGCTTTCCTGAGGGTCGGTCGTCAATGTTTTAGTCTAAGCTGTCCCCTCTCCTGACATGTCTGTTTTAGTAACGACTTGCATTCCCCATGTAGTAATTCTGGAACATTCATTATGATACTGTGTCATTCCGCTATTATTCCTACTGAAATGAGTGAATTGCTAGTAGTCTGCCTTGAACGTCCAGTTGGCTGTTACCAGTTGGGGGCGTGTCCCTGTGATACTGGCAGCACTGATTAAATAGCGCCAGACTGTGCTTTTATTCTGAAAGTGACTTCATATCATCTCTGACCCATAAAATGACCATAATGACTTTAGGTTCTCATGATGTCTCATGTCTTTGCTGTCAGATTTCTGAGTAATAAAATGTCTTTTATTTCTTTTGCAGTTGTGGAAGGAATGGCCCTTTTGGACCTTGATGTTTCCCCCTACTCAGGAGATGTCTTCCATGAAGTAAGCCGCCGCGGGCTGTGCCATCCTCTTTACTGTTACCGCTCTGTCTACCATAGTATTGGCCTCTTTGGTATAAGAACCGCCCTGTAATTATACGGTGATACTGCTTTCAGCCAGGCACCTACAGGAAACAGGCTCTATGCAGGCCCCTGCTTAAAGGGCTTGTCCACTCATTTACAAATGATGACCTATCCTGATCGTTAGGTGGTCTAACGGTCCCCACCCTCACTGATCGGATGTTCTGTAGTAGCGCCAGCGCTGGAACTACACAGCTCCTTCCATTTTGTAGTGGATGGAACTGGTTACTGCAGAGGCGCTCCCATTGAAGTGAATGACCGGATCACTACAGTAACCAGTTCTGTCCACTGCACAGCGGTCGGAGCTACTGGAAAACGGCTGATTGGCAGGGGTGCTTGCCCCCGCTAATTAGATAGTTTGTAAAGGAATAGACAACCCCTTAAGGGTGCATTCACACGACCGTATTTTTGGCTCCGCATCCGTTCCGCAATTTTGCGGAACCATTAATTTCACTGGGGCCGCAAAAGATGTGCTGTCCGCATCCGTAGATCCGTTCCGCGGCCCCTCAAAAAAGATAGAGCATGTCCTATCAAGAATAGGCATTTCTATCATAGGGCCGGCTACATTCACACGGCCGGTATCCGTGTTTTGCGGACCGCAAAACACATATGGTTGTGTGAATGTATCCTTAAAGAGGTTCTCTGGGAATTAAGAAAATAAAATGATACTAAAATAAAATACTTACTGTAAATATTACAGTATTATAAATATGTTCCCAAATACCTTTCATTAGTTATAATGGCTCGTTTTGTCTAGGGATCAATCATTAGGAGAAATAAAATGGCCGCCGCCGTCGTCTACTCCTCCTATCCTAGGGATAGGCCGTCGGTTTTAAATCTTGGACAGCCCTTTTCAAATCCTGTAGTTTTCACTCTGACCACTCAGCCTCCTAAAAGGCTGACACTTCATAATCTGTAGAAAGCACTTCTCGGCAGTCAACTCATTATTATCACAGGCAGGATTTAGATGACAGATATCACCCCTCTACATAGATAACACAGGATCTACCCCTCACAATATCGAATGGGCACAGCTTATCTACTCCTCCTCCCTGTACATTGACCTCTGCAACAAGCATGTCTACAGAACTCTCCCATAGAAGTCAACGAACCATGTGGCTGCTGTGAAGCATATCTCTAATGTTGTTAAGAACAGCTCAGGCAAGATGGCCGCCCCCATAAGCAGGTCCAGGAAATAGAATAAAAAAAAAGCTACAATCAGAAAATAAAAGGATATGTGTCACTATTAGCTCAAGGCTACGTAGCTGCTCCATTCTCAGACCTCAGCGCTGAAGGAGCGGTTTCATATATTTGTGAGTTCACCAGGGGATGCCGGCTCCACATCCTAAGGACTGCTAGATCTGATTGATCGCGCTCGGCCACAGCTTTCCCTTATTCGGTGGTCTGTCTTATACATTTTTCATTAGTTGGGGAAGTGTCTGTCGGAGTAAGATTCCATCATTGCAAGCACATTGCTAATTTTTCTGATTTCTTCTTTCCTGCAGACACCCCTTATTATTTATCTCTTCCATTTCCTCGTAGACTACTCCGAGATAGTCTTTATGGTAAGTAGAAAATGAAAAGCCTTTTTTCAGGACTGGGAAACAGGTTTCTGTTTTTTGAGCGCCACTCTTTTCCATTTGGCTGCGTCTGGTATTGCAGCTCAGGCCCATTCACCGTAATAGGGATCAGATGCAATACTGCTCTTATTTAGAAAATAAAATGCTGCTCTGAATGTGGGTCAATGGTATAATGTGGTTTCTTTCTATTCTCAGATAACAGATGCACTTACTGCAGTTGCACTTTACTTGGCAGTTCAAGAATATAACAAAGTGATGGTAAGACAAGTTATACATCGTCAGTGGCGTACATAGAGAAGTAAGGCCCCATAGCAAGGATCCAACCCGGCCCCCCACAAAGGACAGAAAAGTGTGGGGCACATAGAGAAGTAAGGGCCCCATATCAAGGATTAAACCCGGCCCCCCACACAGGACAGAAGGGTTTCTGCCTAGACCCTTTTCAATGACCCATTTTTTCACTGCCTCGTTTGCTAAAAGTTGTTCCTTTCGAGGGCAGAGTCCTGACCAAGTTTTCACCTCCAGTAGAAGAGGAGATAATCCCAACTAACACTGGGCCCCCTCTTGCCCTGGGCCCCATAGCAGTCGCATGGTCTGCCGCTATGGTAGTTACGCCCCTGTCCATCGTAGACATAGAAGTGGGGGATGACGTCTGCAGGCTGCATTCAAGACACAAAGCAGTTTCAAGCTCTTTCCCCCAACCTTTTGTAAGAATTAGGTAAGGCTGGAGCTACGCAGTGACTTGTAGTGTCACAGGGTAAGATCTGAGTCCACCGCTGCATTGCCCATAAGGAGCGTGAATCAGCAGACGTCCGCACCAGCTGGTCATTGGGTGCGACTGGCAGCGCAGTATTTGCATAAATTAAACTGACCCTCTGGTTCAAGAGGAAAAAAAAAACACAACCGGGGAACGAACAGAGCACGTACCTGGTGACCTCCGTTTCAGCTGCAGATCCGCCAATTCCCAAGTTCCTATTCTGCCATCCAACATGGCCGCACGGCTTTTCAGTCTACCTGATGCACAATATGCATTCGTCCTTGGATTGCCCACCTCCAAGAGCAGGGCCGGACAGTCTTAGACTACCAAAGGCACCCAGTGTGGATCAGGTAGTCTGAAAAGTGATGACGCCACCTTGGATGGCAGAATCTGAAACCGAGGTCTCCAGGTAAGTGTCTGTCTGTTCCCCTGTTAATGGGAATTTGTTCGCTGTGTAGCGCTGGCCTTACACAAGGGGAATATATAGAGGGCTGGTTTTAATTGTCCACACTTTGGGTTGTTATATGGAAGAGAACAGGACTGAGGTATTTGGGATAGTCTGGTTGGTATACTGCACTCCGCTTTACCGTACACAATGTCCGAGTAATGACACGGACACATGGACGTACACTGGCCGTAAATCACTGCACTCGTCTTCTCTCATTCAGTGATCTTCTGCGGACCCCTGAGCCCAGCACAGACTGATGTCCAAGTAACTTTGCACACAGGGTTATATAGATTATTATTATCTATTATTAAAGCGCCATTCATTCCATGGCGCTGTACATATGAAACGAGGTATACATACATAATACAGACCATTGCAATAAGCTTAGTATAGATGGGCATTTTCATTGACCACAGTTTACATCCTTTTGTACATCTACAAAACTGCCGAATATTCTATTCAGTTCATGATTTCATCCGTCAGCCTGCGGCCTCTTTATGTCAGACCCCGTCCAGTGTTCTTATTCATTTTTTTGTTGTTTCTTCCTCTACAGTTCAAACAGCAGAAACTATACCTGGAGTTCAAAAAGTATTCCACAGCAGCTCAGGAACTTCTCCGAGTGCCAACAGAAATGCATTATATTCCACTAAAGGTGGCACTTTTGTAAGTATCTTCATTTCTTATTGGGCTTTGAAGGTGTTGTCCAACTTTGTCAGGCTTTTTGGCTAAGCTATCCACCTCGCTGGGCCTGCAGAGGGAAGCATAAGGACCTTATCCCCACTGCTGGTTTCTGTCTCCCTCGGTCCACCGATGTGTTCTCGACACTCTCTGGCCCCCACCTCCGGGATGGAAAGGGGTTATGTCTGTCACTGCAGCAGTGATGTTCCCACTAAGTGGCACTCCACTGGGTCACGTGCTGCTTGGGGGACTTATCACCGCTGTGTCCAGTCATTGGCTACAGCTGCCCATGTAACCCCCGTCCACTCTAGAACTTGACAAGTGGGGACCGAGCGCCCAACACTGCAGTGGTGGACTGAAGGAGCTGGAATCCACAGAGGGCGCCCCATAACCCTTCTGTGCACCCTAAACATTCTTGCAGGACTTCCCTGCTATTAAAATAATGTGAAAAACACACTTTTTCTTTTTTCTTACATTTTCCCTCATATTAAAATGTGTCCTACATAACCAACACAAAAAAAGTGATGGCTTTCAAAGGTGTAGTTACTAAAAAAAAAAATGTATCTGGGAGGGGGTTGTTTTTTTTTAGGGGTGAATGGCCCAGTCTTAAACTGGTTAAAAGGAATATGTCATCAGAAAATTACCTATTGTTTAAATCACTTTTTTATGTTGAACTTATAGTAAAATAATTTTTCATGTTATTTTTAATTTTTCCATGTCAATATCGATATTTAAACAAAATCCCAAAAATCCTGCAGATTTCACACTGGCCACTAAGCCTAATAATAGGTGCAACTTTACTGCAGTTATCTGCTTATCTGTCATACTAATCCTTTCTGTAATGATATCACCTCTGTGTATAGATTAAGGTCCCTTTACACAGGACAATTTAGCAGGCGATTGTCGGGAAGGAAGCCAATAGCAGGCCGTGACGGGAACGAGCCTCCCTAGCGTAACCCGCTATGCTAGGGAGGTTCATCCTCGTCGCGGCCTGCTATTGGCTGCCTACCCCAGTCACCCGATGTTTTCATACGCTAGACAGGGAGCTGTGCCGGTATCAGGGGGCATTATAGGTCTTGGATAACCCCTTTAAATACTGATTACTTATCCTCTGGATAGGTCATCAGTATCTGATCGGTGGGGGTAGAACACCCAGGATCCCGCAGAAAAGAAAAATTTTGGTGACACATTTCCTTTAACTGTTTCTGTACTGCCCAGAGTCCTTGCATTCCTGCTGTGCACCATTTGTCACTCAGGTGTAATAGTCATGGTTTTGAGGCATCTGCTGGATTCTATTCTGCCTTTAACCTGTCACAGGCGATGTTGTAAGAATAGGCTCACTTTGCCGTTCTGTATCCTTGTACTTCTAGTGACCAGATGTTTCCTGCCTTTCTCATTAATAGTTAAGTATCATTCTCCTTGCAGCTACTTGTTGAACCCATACACTGTTCTATCCTGCGTGGCCAAATCTACCTGCGCCATCAATAATGCAATAATCGCTTTATTTATCCTGGCTACAGTGAAAGGTGAGTCCTGTTCTTATACATACAAGATCTTCATTGCTGTGGAAACTACAAGTTCTCATAATATATTAAAAATTCAGCCTATATGACTCCATTCCCTACATTATACTGTATGTGCCCCAAAATAGTGCCATTGGAAAAATACAACTCATCCCCAAAAAATCCAAGTCCTCTTATGGCTACCTGAATGAAAAATTAAAAAAATGATGGCGCTAAAAGTGCAATTATGCAGAAACGAAAATAATACTAAAATAGGCTTGGTAGTTAAGGGGTCAATAATAATCATCTTATCAACAATTCAAAAGATAGGGGTGACGCAAATCTATGAGGAAATAGGGGTGACGCAAAAGGTAGATGGGTTTTTTGTGTAATAGTCCAGCCATGTTTTCTAAAAACAAGGTAGAGCTGCATGAGCCAATCGCCAGCCAGGATCTGGGTAGGTACAGATACGAAGGGCATTTGAATGTGTGGAAGAAGGGATCAGGAATGTGTGCAGTCAGGTCCAGACCCCGATGAGGACGACGAGCATGCAGATGAGCTTCACTGAGACGGATTCTTACAGTTTGTGCAGAAATTCTTTGATGTGGCATATCATACCGCAGCTGTCCAGTGGCTGGTCTCAGACGATCATGGAGGTGAACATGCTGGATGTGGAGGTCCTGGGCTGGTGTGGTTGCATGTGGTCTGTGGTTGTGAGGCCGGTTGGATGTACTGCCAAATTCTCTGAAACACCTTTGGAGATGGCTTATGGTAGAGAAATGAACATTCATTGCCCGGGCAACAGCTCTGGTAGACATTCCTGCAGTCAGCATGCCAATTGCACGCTCCCTCAAACGTTGCGACATCTGTGGCATTGTTCTGTGTGATCAAACTGCACATTTCAGAATGGCCTTTTATTGTGGGCAGTCTAAGGCTACTTTCACACTACCGTTCAGAGCGGGTCCGTCTGATGTCTGCTCAGACGGATCCGCTGATATAATGCAGACTTGGGATCCGTTCAGAACGGATCCGTCTGCATTATATTGTAGAAAAAATTCTAAGTGTGAAAGTAGCTTCAGACAGATCCGTCCAGACTTTACATTGAAAGTCAATGGAGGTCGGATCCGTTTGAAAATTGAGCCATACTGTGTCAACTTCAAACGGATCCGTCCCCATTGACTTACATTGTAAGTCTGGACGGATCCGTTTGCCTCCGCACGGTTAGGCGGACACCCTAACCTGCAAGCAGCGTTCAGGTGTCCGCTTGCTGAGCGGAGGCTGAACGCTGCCAGACTGATGCATTCTGAGCAGATCCGCGTCCACTCAGAATGCATTAGGGCTGGACGGATGCGTTCGGGGCCGCTTGTGAGCCCCTTCAAACGGAGCTCACAAGCGTACACCCGAACGCTAGTGTGAAAGTAGCCTAAGACACACCTGTGCAATATTCATGCTGTCTAATCAGCATCTTGATATGCCACACCTGTGAGGTGGGATGGATTATCTCGGCAAAGGAGAAGTGCTCACTAACACAGATTTAGGCCTCTTTCACACGACCGTTTTTTTGTTCCCTTTTACGGGCTGTTTTTTGCGTTCCATATACGGTCCGTATGCGGAACCATTAATTTCAGTGGTTCCGCAAAAAAAACTGAATGTACTCTGTATGCATTCTGTTTCCGTATTTCCGTTGAACAAGATAGAACATGTCCTAATATTGCCAGCAAATCACGTTCCGTGGCTCCATTCAAGTCAATGGCTCCGCAAAAAAAACGGAACACATACGGAAATGCATCCGTATGTCTTCTGTATCCGTTCCTCTTTTGAAAAACCATCTATTGAAAATTTTATGCCCAGCCCAATTTTTTCTATGTAATTACTGTATACTGTATATGCCATAAGGAAAAAAACGGAACGGAAACAAAAAACAGAACAACAGATCCGTGAAAAATGGACTGCAAAACACTGAAAAAGCCATACGGTCGTGTGAAAGAGGCCTCAGACAGATTTGTGAACACTATTTGAGTAATGGGTCTTTTGTGTATGTAGAAAATGTTTCAGATCTTTGAGTTCAGGAAGATAAAAATTGAGCTATAATGAGTGTTCAAAGTCAGAAGATCAGATATGAGTCGTCGGCTGAGCTGCCTGACAGGAAACAATATAAACAGATACTGCTACTAGAGAATCTCAAGGCTCTTCAGAAAAAGGGGCTAAATATTCTTAATAAAGACCAATTGAAAACATGATTTTGTAGCTCAGAAATGCCCCCCAAAAGTGTCCATAGCCTTTATTAACCTGATTGTCCCGGAGAACTTGAGAAAAGTCTTGGAGCCAGAAATGTTAGGGTTTGGATCATTGGCAGAAGGGTGAGATCTGGTAGGGTGGTATGGTCAAATCATCAGACTCCAAACCCTCTGATGACCATCTTGACAGTAAATATGTTCACCTTCATCATTGGCTACACTTCTATGGAGACATAGTGGTGGTCGTTTTTATAATGAGTCACTATGGTGTGTACATTAACTGCATATTTTACTTATGTTGTCCTGGTTTTTCCTTAGGTAGTCCGCTCCTAAGTGCAGTGTTTCCTGTCATTGGCCACCTACCAGTCTCTGTACCCGTTACCTTGTTCCCTGCAGCACTCTTATATCTGCTACAGGTACCTCATTGAAGTCATTATCTTGTACTGAAGTCTCCTGAGATGACAGCATTCTGATGGTTTTTTCTTCTCCTCAGAGAGAGTTTATACCTGTGAAGATGTCAAGTTCCAGATTCTGGATTTTGACTCTGTCAGTATTCCTCCCTTTATGTGGGCAGCTTGACCATCTTGATTTGCCATTCCTTCTTCTTGTTGAACTCCTGGGATTTCATCCACGCTGTCTACGGCTTTATGTAAGTCTTAAATGGTTGCTGTGCTTTCAAAAAACGTTGTATAAATCAATACTAAAGGGGAATAAATGTAAGAAATCTTCTAATATATCTTATTTCAGAACAATGCCTCTTTCTCCACATAGGGCGAAGTCTTCTCTCCTAAGGGCCCTTTCACACTTGCGTTATTGTCTTCCGGCATAGAGTTCCGTCGTCGGGGCTCTATGCCGGAAGAATCCTGATCAGTTTTATCCTAATGCATCTGAATGGAGGAGAAATCCGTTCAGGATGTCTTCAGTTCGGACCGGAACGTTTTTTGGCCGGAGAAAATACCGCAGCATGCTGCGCTTTTTGCTCCGGCCAAAAATCCTGAACACTTGCCGCAAGGCCGGATCCGGAATTAATGCCCATTGAAAGGCATTAATCCGTATCCGGCCTTAAGCTAAACGTCGTTTCGGCGCATTGCCGGATCCGACGTTTAGCTTTTTCTGAATGGTTACCATGGCTGCCAGGACGCTAAAGTCCTGGCAGCCATGGTAAAGTGTAGTGGGGAGCGGGGGAGCAGTATACTTACCGCCATGCGGCTCCCGGGCGCTTCAGAGTGACGTCAGGGCGCCCCACGCGCATGGGTGACGTGATCACATGGACACGTCATCATGCGCATGGGGCGCTCTAGGGAAAATAATACAATCTACACAACCTTGAACCCAAACCTGAACTTCAGTGATGAAGTTCGGGTCTGGGTACCACTTTCAGTTTTTTATCATGCGCGTGCAAAACGCATTGCACCCGCGTGATAAAAACTGAACAACGGAACGCAATCGCAGTCAAAACTGACTGCAATTGGGTACCTACTTGCGTGGGTTTGACGCAATGCACCCGGAGCCAAAACGTGACGCCCGTGTGAACCCAGCCTTAATCGGCAGTGGTCCCGGGTGTTGGACCCCCTACCAATCAGATGCTGATGATCTATCTAGAGCAGGGTTTTCTCAACTCCGGTCCTCGGGACCCACTACCAGTCAGGATTTGAGAATATCCCACAGAATGAATACCTGTGGTAAGTCCTGATGCATGGACCACTAATTATATCATCTGCTCAATGCTAAGGAAATCCTGAAAACATGACTGGTAGGTGGGCCCCGAGGACCGGAGTTGCGAAAGCCAGTATGCCACACAAAGGGCGTGTGAGCGCTTCGTAAAACCAAGAAATAACATCCCGGCGCACAAGTAGGGATCGCTTGGAAAAGATACAAGAAATCTGGGTAATACATCCATTTTGACCACGCTCATCCGACCAAATCAAGAAAGGGATTTCCGGGAATATTTCTGTCCTCCTCTGTAGTGGCAAGTAAATGAGAGGGTAAAGTAAATGTCATTGAGCTGGGTTCTGTATACCCAGGTAATTGAGACTTTGGGATTGCCAATGAAAACAAAATTTGGTGCGTCTTTAGACACTTTCTAGATCCAGATTTATTTAAACGGTTTTATGATATGGTGCCTGATCCTTTTATACGTTCAATACTGACCACTCTGACTCTTTACATCTCTTCTAGACTTTCCGTTCCTGACTTGACTCCAAACATTGGCCTGTTCTGGTACTTCTTTGCAGAGATGTTTGCGCACTTCAGCCTGTTCTTTGTGTGTGTCTTTCAGATTAATGTGTTTTTTTACACTGTGCCACTGTCCATCAAGTTGAAGTAAGTAATAAACTGCGCTGGAGCTTGTTCACATTGCTTAGGATTGCTATGCTTGAAATGAAGTCAGCTGCTCTATTCATAGTTCTAAGTGCTTGTAAAAGCCGTTTTTCCAATTGGTTTCTGCTGATGACCTGTCCTAAGGATAGGTCATCAGTATCTGATTGGTGGAAGTCAGATTTCGGCACCCGTGCTGGTCAGCAGTTTGAAGAGGGCCGGCCAAGGCACAGGTCACTCCCATTCAGGTGAGCTGGCGATGCCAAGCGCAGTCTCTATCCAATGGGCGGCGCTATGCTTGGTTAGTTGTGATCACCGCAGCCATTCACCACCGTTGGTCAGCTTCTCTGCGAGGTCTGTTATAGTCTTGGATAACCCCTTTAAAAACTAAATATTACTGGATATCCTGCCATGTGTCAGCTCCCCAGGAACCTACAAACCGCATGCTATAGTAATCTAAAAGGAAGCCCTAACATTACAGTAATCTAACTTACATTGATGATCTCAATATATTGCATCTTCGCTTTGCTTATTGTTTTTGCAGAGACCACCCAGTGTTCCTGATGTTCATACAGATTGCAATTATCTCCATCTTCAAATCCTACCCCACTGTGGGAGATGTGGCTTTCTACATGGCTCTTCTTCCCATGTGGTCTCACCTGTCACGGTGTAAGTTTATGGAAAGGTGGGGATAGTGGTGGTAGTTCATTATATAGAAACAGAAGTGTTGGATTATGATGAGCCATTTAGGTTAATAGTGTGCACATAAGGGGGAGGAGCAGGGGACCGTGAACTTAAAGGGAACCTGTCAGCGGCAAAAACCACCAGCAGTACCTTTAAGTAGCCGGCAGTGTGTTTCTAATGATTTTCTTCCTGCACTCAGATGCGGTAAAAGCAGGAAAAAAGCGATCTTTTATCCCCTGAGCGCACCATTTTCGAGTCACTCTTGAAGTCACGCGGGCAGCAGCCTCCTTGCTTCAAGTCAAGGTAACCGCGCCCCCTTCCCTGCCCCTTCTCCTGTGACGGACAGCCGGCTGTCGGGCATAAGCGCAGTCAGTCACAGGGAAGGGGGCGCGGTTACCTTGACTTGAAGCAAGGAGGCCGCTGCCCGCGTGACTTAAAGAGGGACTTGAAAATAGTGCGCTCAGGGGATAAAAGATCGTTTTTTTTCCTGCTTTTACCGCATCTGACTGCAGGAAGAAAATCATAATTAGAAACACACTGCCGGCTACTTGAAGGTACTGCTGGAGGTTTGGGGTGGTTTTTGCCGCTGACAGGTTCCCTGTAAAGGGTTTTTCCGAGACTTTTCTACTGATGACTTTTCCTCTGATCCGTGGGGGTCTGACACCGGGGACCCCTGCCAGTCAGGTGTTTGAGATGTCACCGGCACTCGCAGTAGCCCTGCAGCCTGTTATCGGTTCACAAAGCACAGCACCATCCATTGTATAGCGGCCGTGCTTGGTATCGCAGCTCAGCCCTATTCACTTCAATGGGGCTGAGCTGCGCCTAGGCCGTGTGACCGATGAACGTGACATCACATGGCCTAGGCAAAGCTGTGAGAAAGCCATGGCGCTACCGCGAGCACCGGTGCCTTCTCAAACAGCTGATTGGCGGGGGTGCTGGGTGTCAGACCCCCACCCATCAGATAATGATGACCTATCCTGAGGACAGGTCATCAGTATTAAAATCTTTGAAAACCCCTTTAAAGTAGTTTAATGTCTAATTGGTGGGGTCCAACTGTTGGGACCCCAGCCATCAAGTGAATGGAGGTCCTGTATACCTCCATTTGAATGGAGTGTCAGCCATGCATGTCTACTGCTGCTCTAGTCAACTCTATGGAGGTGCTGGAGATGGTGGCGTACAATACCACGCTATCTCTGGCAGTCCCAAAGACATGATCGGTATCGACAGTTCACATGCTTCACTGCCACAGCATTCATACAGGGGGACAAATTTCTTGAGATTGGTGGGGGTCCCAGCACTCGGAACCCCAACAATCCGATCTCTGGACCCTTTGGATAGGGGCTAAGTATTGCTTGTTGAAAACCCCCTTAAAGCACATTGATAATGCAACGTATCTGGACTCTCACATTGACATGAATGCGACTGCAGTGTTAATTACAGTGCCATGTGTTTATGTAATAGGAACACAATCCCAAATGTGCCAGTTGGACATTGTACACCTCCGTGTTAGGCGACATGCACACGACTGACATTTTTAACAGATGTTTTTTTTTTTCACTGATGCCTTTCTGAGAAACAGACATTAAAAATTGGCCCATTCAATTGTATGGGGCAGTCTGTCAGCGAAAAAACGGACAAGATAGAACATGTTCTATTTTTGGACTCCGTTTTTTCACAAAAAAAAAAACCTACCATGTGAATAACCCCATAGACTACCATTGGTCTTAAAACGGACATGTCGTGTGCATGTAGCCTTAGTACCCTACAATGTATTATGTGGATGGATAGTACAGCTGTGACTTAGTGCAGGGTCGATGTGCTCCAGATAAGTCAAGATTAACTCTTCCTGTGTCTTTTCATTCATGCAGTTCTGCGTAACATCTTCATAGTCTCTGCATGCTGGTGGTGTGTGTCACTTCTCTTTCCAGTCCTTTGGCACTTGTGGATATATGCGGGTAGTGCCAACTCAAATTTCTACTATGCCATCACGCTCTCATTTAATATAGCTCAGGTAAGTTTTTGTTTATATTCCTTTAAATTTGTCCCGTTGTAGAATTGACCCACTGGGTCTTGGTATACTGCTGGCAAACCAAAATGTGGCATCCCTCACCCCCATGCCATTCTGTTACACTCTGTATCAGCCATCAGTTGTTCTGAAACTACAACTCCCAGAATCCTCCTTTCACTTCTATGGGAGTTACAAACCCAGCTAAGTGTACATGCTGGGAGTTGTAGTTTGACAGCAGCCGAAGTTTTCTGATCCCTGCTCTACATGTACTGCAAGTTTTTAGTTTTTTTTTTCTTCTCGCCTTCAGATTCTGCTGGTGTCTGATTATTTTTATGCCTTCCTACGGAGAGAGTATCATCTTCACCATGGCCTGTATCTAACCAAGAAAGATGGAACTGAAGCCACCTTAATCCTGAAATAATACCATGATGGGTACAAGAGGGTTTGTTTACAAAGTGGGATGTGGTGAGATCGGGGCAGCGCCCGTCTGTGGAACAGAGTGGTTGTATGTTCCATCCTGTTTGTCCACATCCTAAAGGACAAGCAAGGACTCCCTATCAATCTTTTTTACAGTTCAGTGGGTTTTTGACAAGGTAAAGCAGCACGGAAAATGGCGGTTCCCTTCTACCAAACGTATTTCAGTTCTGTGGATGAAGCGTGGTCAGAAAGTCAACCGAAGATGACCGGTGTCCACAGGGTTTCAAGCAACGATTTTCTACTTGTCCATGAATTAGTCCTGGTGGCTGCTGCCTGTGGTAAAGGCAAAGACATGGCATGTTTGGATAGAAGGCAGAAGGACATTGGATCATACATGGATGTATGCGGTGCTGTTGTCTGAGTCCTTCTCCTACGCTTTTTCTTTTGATTTTCCTCATCACTCCGTTTATTTTATATTCTTAAGTAGAGCTGTACTATATGTGACGTACAATGCAAACGATACATGGCCAAATCCTGCGGCCAGACAAATGTGTGATATGCCTTTACATGTATGGCCAAATTTTAAAGGGACTTGGTGTTTTTGCTCTGTTCTGTGGAGAGACGTGGTCACACACAAGTTGAAGCAGTCAGATTTTAGGTACATTTTCCAATATGTCCATGAAAGGGGACCTAAACCTTTGCTGAAATCCCTACGGTGCAGCAGATCTTTGGTTTCATCTGCTCTGCTTAGCTTTTACAGCATGCGGAGTACAAAAGTATATGGGATCCCATACTCCGCATGCTGGAAAAGTCAAGCATAGCAATGAAACCTAAAGGTGCAGAGAGATCTGAGGAACTCTGCTGCACTTTCCTGGTTTCATCAAAGGTTTAGGTCCCCTTTAAAGATGATCTCCTAATTGATGGCCCATCCTTAAGGGTGGGGGTCAGACTAATGGAATTCAATGCTAATCAGTAACATGAAGAAGCCAACACATATTGCTATTACTGTGACACCACTGTTCTCTGGGAAGGTGTACATTAGAGGATTTACCAGCAAATAATAAAATTGGCCATGTATTAGCAGTCAGCAGAGCAGGGCAGTGGTCAGCATTTACAAAAAAAAATTTCCCCCTTCTTTGACAACTGATATCAGGCAATTGATTTGTTAAAAGGGTATTCCCATCTCAGACAATGGGGGCATATCGCTAGGATATGCCCCCATTGTCTGATAGGTGCTGGACCCGCACCTACAACGAGAACAAAGCGGGGAGCACTGTGGTTGGATTTCCTGGGGTCCGTCCACCACCAAGCGCTGCTCCCATAGAAGTGAATGGGAACGCATGCGCGGCCCATGCTCCCATTCATTTCTATGGGCCGGAAGGCAATAGCTGAGCCAGAGCTTAGCTATTTTCAGCGGCCCCATAGAATGAATGGAGGGGCCCTGCGCATGCGCAGCGCGCCCTCGTTCATTTCCCGGCTCCGTTCTCCATGTAGGTGTGGGTCCCAGTGGTGGGACCTGCACCTATCAGATAAAGGGGGCATAATATCCTAACGATATGCCCCCATTGTCTGAGATGGGAAAACCACCTTAAAGTTTTGGGGGAAACTTCTCTTTATGCTGTTGCTTGCCAAGACTGGAATCTGCAATAGTAAAGAAATGTGACTTAACGTAGCTCTTACAGTATTGGTATGTGTTAACAAATATTATAGAGATCTAACAGGAGAATAGTGTACATTAAAACCTAAACCTATTCTTATAACATTTTCCATGTTAAGTTATTAAAATTTACTGTTCATGGTTTATACATGACCGTGTTTCAAGCCACTTAAAGGGTTCCTAAACCTTCACTCAAAGCCCAGAAGATTGCAGCGATGTTTCTTAGAGGTTCCGCACCGTCAGCTTGCATCGGGGTCTGCTCTGCTTTTGCAGCATGCGGAGTATGGATCCTATATACCTTCCATGGATCTGTACTCCACATGCTGCAAAAGCGCCACTGTATCTTCCACGCTGTGAGTGAAGGTTTAGGTCTCTTTCACACTAGTGTGGCGGATTGGCTCTGGACCCGTTCAGTGAAACTCGCCACCATTTTGCAAGCAAGTTCAGTCAGTTATGCTGCAATTGCGTTCAGTTGTTCTTCCGCGCGGGTGCGTGCGTTTTTGATCAACAACATCTCTGAGCAACCATCAGTGAAAAACGTATCTCGCCTGCACCTGCTTGCGGATGCAATGCGTTTTTCACTGAAGCCCAATTCACTTCTATGGGGCCAGGGCTGCGTGAAAAACGCAGAATATAGAACATGATGCGTTTTTCACGCAACGCAGAAAAAAAAAGTCAGGATTCAGTGCAGGTGTTCTGCGTTCACGTCACGCATTGCACCCGCGCGGGAAAACTCGCTCGTGTGAAAGGGGCCTTAGGCACCCTTTAAGATGTAGGTGGTGATTTGAATCTACACAAGGTAACAATAAGAGAATACTCTAACACAGGGGTAGGCAACCTCCGGTACTCCAGCTGTAGTGAAACTACAACTCCCAGCAGGCATACAACAGCTGGAGTGCTGAAAGTTGCTGACCCCTTCTTTAACCTGTAGCTTTACACATTGATCTCACACATATTAAATGGTATTCACGTTTCCATGTACACAATAACCTATTGTATATTTTTGCTAGTAAGTCCCAGGGATGATTTGTCACAGAAAATACAATTATCTGCTATTCTACTTATTCTGATCAAAATGTGGATTTGTTGTTGGTACGCTTAACCCTATAGTTTCTGTGGTAGACCATAGCAAGCGAACCTCTTCCTAGCATTCTCCCACCCAATGTGAATTTTACACTAGCTTTTGCATTTTATTTTTCTGATCTTTACCTCTACTTGTAGGTTCTCATGTGATCATAGATCATGAAAGATGTGGGAAATGACCTGTAGTCCGGTATGAAACACCAGGATATTGTGTGAAAGCCATTGCTGTTGGCTTCTCCAGTCACTATGGGGTTAAGCAGTAGCCTTTGCACTGGACATTGAAGACCTTCTGTCTCTTTTTACAGTATATTAATGTGCACTGTTTATATTTCTGTTTGTTTTTTTATTTATTTGTGGGAAGGTGGGCTCAAATAAATCAGCTGTAAATGGACAACTCGACTGCCTTGTCTTTGCATACTAAGCATGGAAATGTTCTGATGATTTCAGGTCCGGAAAGTACTGTGGACCCAAGTAAAATACACTAATTGACAAAAAACAAAAACGCACCCAGATAGAAATGTCGGATTTCTGCAAAACTCTGCATGCACTTATGTCTCTGGCAGATATGTAAATGATTACTGATGTGGTCTGATTAGACACCAGATCTCGCCACAAGAGGGCGTAAAAGTGCTTCCCCCCCACTGTCTTATGAAAAGGATCTTTAGAGGCTACTTTTGGGTGGTGTACCTCTTGGTGAGAGATTGTTGGCTGCTAGACATGCCTCTACGATGCACTCGGTCATTTTGAGAGGGGGCGCATCATTAGACTGGGAGAATCAGCATGGTTGTTTTAAAAACTGCCATCTAGGCTATTCTGACCTACCTGTTGGGAGCAGTGGTTACGTGAGGACATACACACATGGCAAACAGGCTCCAGACAGACCACCGATAATGAGGATCATTTGATCTGCAGACAAGCATGAGCAGCTCCCACAGTTTCATTGGCCACCATTCAGAGACAGGTGCCACCTTCATTACGCAACCTCCGCCCGGACCATTTTCAGGCATCTAGCAGAATTGTGTCCTGCCACTGTCGCTTTCGTTAGCAGTGGTGTCATAAATTATAAACCTGGACTGCTACGACCTGGAGCTATATTGTGTTCAGCAGGGATGCCCAACCTGCGGCCCTCCAGCTGTTGCAAAACTGTCAACTGGCATTTTTCATGATAATGTTTGCCTACATATAACAGCATTTTCCCAGGAATATTTCCCCCATATTACAACACTTCCTTGGCCCGTCTGGTCACTAGACTTATCGCCAATCAAGCATTTATGGGACCAGCTGGAGCAACAGTTTCGGCAACGTCAAATTTGCAGGATGTACAGGCCCAACTGCAACATCTGTGGGCAAATGTGCAGAAGGTTATGATATGGAAGCTGTCTGCCTCCATGCCTAACCGTATCTCATGTTGTATCCAGGCTAGAGGAGGCCCAACAAGGTACTAGAGCAGTGATGGCGAACCTATGGCACGGGTGCCAGAGGTGGCACTCAGAGCCCTCTATGTGGGCACCCGCACCCAGGAAAAACTCTATGGTGTACCAATATGCTTTAGACTTTTCCTGCCATTCATCAGCACAGGACGCACTATGAACAGCACAGGCAGCGCACTGAATGTAGGCTATTAAGCTATTATAGCTATATGATAAAGTACATGAAAGATATATTATATTGGTATTCAGGTTAAATTGCCGTGTTGGCACTTTGCGATAAATAAGTGGGTATTTGGTTGCAGTTTGGGCACTTGGTCTCTAAAAGGTTCGCCATCACTGTACTAGAGTCTCCTTTCAATTGTAATTTTCCCCAATAAATGTATCCTTTCACTCTAATATTGCAATCACATATTATATTCACACAGTTTCATTCCATTCTAACAATCCCTTGTTGTGTTTAGTTACCTATATTATAAGAAACCGCAGATGGCTCTGAGGCAATTAGCATAGCTGCCAAAGTTATAAGTAGGAGATAGTAGGGTGGACTTTGAACAGACCAACAACATGGCTTAACACGTCCAGAGAAGAACTGGTTACATACTGTATGTATACCATTAGGACTTGTTAGTATGGTCGCTCTATACTCGGCTCCTTATAAGGAACATTTTTACCACCTATAAATGTTTCAGTCTTAAAACATTGGTGAATTCTGTGAGGTGTGTGTGGTTTCAAAATAGTGCCACTTCTTGGGGGTTTCTTTCTAGATTTCATCTCAGTGCCTCTGCAGTTGTCCGTTAGTGCTGTATAAATCTACAATCTAGGCCTCGAATGCAGATGGTGCTCTTTGTCACATTCAAAAGAAAATAGGTAACATTGTAGGGTGCATTTTCTCCTGTTACCCCTTTTGAAAATGAAAAAAAATTCTTGTAAATATAAAAAAAATGTTTCATTTTCACGGCCAAGTGTTTCTAAATTTTATGAAACACCCGTGTGGTGAAAACACTCGCTACATGTCTCAAATTCCTTGAGGGGTGTAGTTTCCAAAATAGGTTTACTTTTGGGGAGTTTCCACTGTAGGCATGGTGCCCAAAAACTATTCCAGCAAAATATGCCCTCTAAAAACCACATCACTTCTTTCCTTCTGAGCCCAGCTGTATGCCTATACAGCACTTTACAGAAACACCCCATATGTGGTTGTAAACTGCTGAATCAGGGTGATCAATATTGAGATTTGTTTGGCTGTTAACCCTTGCTGTAGATTTTTAAAAAAGTGACATTTTGAAATTTCACATACATTTTCCTTAATTCCTGGGGAACACACTAAAGTGTTAAAAAAAACAAGTTTTTAAAATCCGTTTGAATAATTTGAGGGCTTTAGTTTCTAAAATAGGGTTTGGGTGATTTCTATTATGTAAGCCCCTCAAAGTGACTTCAGAACTGAATTGGTCTTAAAGGGCTTCTGTCACCCCCAAACAGCAATTTTCAGTATTGGACTTATATAAATTGCTAATGTACGCAGAGTCCATATATACCCCTCTTACTCTGGCTGTGCTTTAAAGAGGACCTTTCACTAGAATAAAAAATCTAAAACTAAGCATACAGACATGGAGAGCGGCGCCCAGGGATCTCCCTGCACTTACTATTATCCCTGGGCGCCGCTCCGTTCTCCCGGTATAGCCTGCGGTATCTTCATATGTTCGGCTCAACTGGGTGGAGCCTGCAGGCGTCTCCTTCTCCCAGGCTGTAGTGCTGCAATCGCAGCGCTCAGCTCATAGCCTGAGAGAAAGAAAAAACCTCTCAGGCAATGAGCTGAGCGCTGCGATTGGCCAGCGCTACAGCCTGGGAGAAGGAGACGCTGGCAGGCTCCACCCAGTGTGAGCCGAACATATGAAGATACCGCAGGCTATACCGGGAGAACGGAGTGGCGCCCAGGGATAATAGTAAGTGCAGGGAGATCCCTGGGCGCCGCTCTCCATGTCTGTATGCTTAGTTTAGATTTTTTATTCTAGTGAAAGGTCCTCTTTAAATTCTTAAAATAATACTTTTGTGATACGCAAATTTCTTCACTACCAGCAAGCTGCTTGTAGCCGCCGCATCCTCCGTCTAAAAAAATGCCCCCTCCTCCACTTGATTGACAGGGCCAGCAAACGCTCTCCTCCTCTCGCTGGCCCTCTCTGCCCATAAAATCCTGCGCCTGCGCCGTACTGGTCCTCATTCGGCACAGGCGCTCTGAGAGAAGGACGCTCGCTTGCCCGCTCCTTCCTCAGTGTGCCTGCGCCGATGACGTCAGCCTACACCCTGAAAGGAAGCATCGGGTGTAGGCTGACGTCATCGGCGCACTGATGAAGGAGCAGGCAAGCGAGCGTCCTTCTCTCAGAGCGCCTGCGCCGAATGAGGACCGGTACAAGGCAGGTGCGGGATATTATTGGCAGAGAGGAGGAGAGCGCTCGTTGGCCCTGTCAATCAAGTGGAGGAGGGGGTGTTTTTTTTAGACCGAGGATGCGGCGGCTACCAGCAAGTAACCGCCCAACTTGCTGGTAGTAAAGAAATTTGCATATCACAAAAGTACTATTTTTAAAGAATTTAAAGCACAGCCAGAGGTAAGAGGGGTATATATGGACTCTGCGTACATTAGCAATTATATTAAGTCCAATACTGAAAGCCCTTTAAAGTGGGTTTTGGAAAATTTTCCTAAAAACTTAAAAAAAAATTGCTTCTAAATTTCTAAGCCTTCTACCAACCTAAAAAATAACATAAAAAAAATAATGCCAACATAAAAGACATATGGTGAATGTTAATTAAAAACTATCATGAGGTATCACAATGTCTAAAAAGCAGAGATAGTAAAACATATTGACTCAAATTTACCACTAACATGAAGTATGATGAGTCACGAGAAAACAGTTTCAGAATGGCTTAGATTAATAAACACACTCCAAAGTTATTACCACATAAAGTGGTAAAGTTTTGCCTCGTCAGTCACGTGAAAAATGGCTGTGTCCGGATGGGGTTAATGCCAGAGATTTCTCGTACACCCCATTCTAATTGAGAAAACCAGTCGGATGACTAGCAAAACCTCTTCAAGAAAAGAAAAATATAAGTCCGGTTGCTTTGAATTATTACTACTAAGATATTATACACTGCTCAAAAAAAATAAAGGGAACACTTAAACAACACAATGTAACTCCAAGTCAATCACACTTCTTGAAATCAAACTGTCCACTTAGGAAGCAACACTGAGTGGCAATCAATTTCACATGCTGTTGTGCAAATGGGATAGACAACAGGTGGAAATTATAGGCAATTAGCAAGACACCCCCAATAAAGGAGTGGTTCTGAAGGTGGTGCCACAGACCACTTATCAGTTCCTATGCTTCCTGGCTGATGTTTTGGTCACTTTTGAATGCTGGCGGTGCTTTCACTCTAGTGGTAGCATGAGACAGAGTCTACAACCCACACAAGTGGCTCAGGTAGTGCAGCTTATCCAGGATGGCACATCAGTGCGAGCTGTGGCAAGAAGGTTTCCTGTGTCTGTCAGCGTAGTGTCCAGAGCATGGAGGTGCTACCAAGAGAAAGGCCAGTACATTTAGAGACGTGGAGGAGGGCAACAACTCAGCAGCAGGACCGCTACCTCCGCCTTTGTGCACGGAGGAACAGGAGGAGCACTGCCAGAGCCCTGCAAAATGACCTCCAGCAGGCCACAAATGTGCATGTGTCTGCTCAAACGGTCAGAAACAGACTCCATGAGGGTGATATGAGGGCCCGACATCCACAGGTGGGGGTTGTGCTTACAGCCCAACACCGTGCAGGACGTTTGGCATTTGCCAGAGAACACCAAGATTGGCAAATTCGCCACTGGCGCCCTGTGCTCTTCACAGATGAAAGCAAGTTCACACTGAGCACATGTGACAGAGTCTGGAGACGCCGTGGAGAACGTTCTGCTGCCTGCAACATCCTCCAGCATGACCGGTTTGGCATTGGGTCAGTAATGGTGTGGGGTGGCATTTCTTTGGAGGGCTGCACAGCCCTCCATGTACTCGCCAGAGGTAGCCTGACTGCCATTAGGTACCGAGATGAGATCCTCAGACCCCTTGTGAGACCATATGCTGGTGCGGTTGGCCCTGGGTTCCTCCTAATGCAAGACAATGCTAGACCTCATGTGGCTGGAGTGTGTCAGCAGTTCCTGCAAGACGAAGGCATTGATGCTATGGACTGGCCCGCCCGTTCCCCAGACCTGAATCCAATTGAGCACATCTGGGATATCATGTCTCGCTCTATCCACCAATGTCACGTTGCATCACAGACTGTCCAGGAGTTGGCAGATGCTTTAGTCCTGGTCTGGGAGGAGAACCCCCAGGAGACCGTCCACCACCTCATCAGGAGCATGCACAGGCGTTGTAGGGAGGTCATACAGGCACGTGGAGACCACACACACTACTGAGCCTCATTTTGACTTGTTTTAAGCACAATTACATTTCATCTTGAATAGAACCTAACAGGTTACATATATAGGAGCTAAGTATCATCTTTAATTTATATCTGTTCGTTTTCCGTTATTCCCTACGTTCATTAATTTTACATCACCTCCTGATGAGCTATTTGCAGCTGAAACGCGTTGGGCTTGTTTTATTGTTTATACATATTTCCATCTGTATGTGTGTTTTTGTTTCCCCTGGATTTATTTATTTCCAATCCAGGTTTGTGAGTAGGGCTTTTTTAGGGCAATAGAGAGACTTAGGTACATGGGCAGGGTGTCTCCACCATCAGGGGACATCCCTGTGCACAGGACTTTAGATCTTGAGGGTCATCTAGGGAAAGTTTCTTTCCCATCCATTTACCCACTACCCCCATCTTTCCTAGTCAGTACTCTATTGACCCCACCTAAGAATTTATCTTAATTACAATAGGAGTTCTTGTTTAATATATCTATCATACTTAGGATATCACCTGGAGCAAACTACTTTTGCTCTATAACCCAGTCGAATAATAAAAGGTATCGTTTTTAGTTAGCACATTAAATTCTACTTTTTTCTAACATTACATCAAAGTTGGATCAGCCTGTAGTGTGTTTTTCCACTTTAATTTTGAGTGTGACTCCAAATACAGACCTCCATGGGTTGAAAAATTTGATTTCCATTTTTTAATTTTTGTGTGATTTTGTTGTCAGCACCTTCAACTATGTAAAGAACAAAGTATTTCAGAAGAATATTTAATTAACTCAGATCTAGGATGTGTTATTTTTGTGTTCCCTTTATTTTTTTGAGCAGTGTACTTCTGTTATGGCCTCGAAACGGCTGAAAGTGAAAAACGAAACCGCAAAAATGGAAAACCCTCTGAGGGTGTAGGGGTTAAGAAGCTAGTAAAAGAGTGTCACTCAATATGGCAGTGACTGTATCGCAACATAACAGAGGAATACTGATATCTCTGGAAGTAAAGCATAGCTACCAACCTATCTAAACTGGCCATAAACACTGGACGTATGTTGGCCATTTTTTGGTGGAATCGGCTATCAAAATGTGAGCCCTCCAGACTCCAAATGTCGGGGAGAGAAGGGTTGAGGCATATTGGATTTTAACAAGTCTGATTTCTTTTTTTCTCTGGAATATAAGCCCCCTGCATGGGGTACTTGGTAGTGGCTCTCTCCCTTTCACAAAAACATTCATGCTTGGCAATGTTTGGAGAGGGTCGCAAGAGACAGTTGTTGGCCAAACAAGCATTCAGCCGACAGTTATCTCTGTGGCTGGTTTTGAAGGTTGTTTACACATTATCCATAAATTTAGATCTATATGAAGGGATCCCCTTTAGTTCCCAAGTTCACTGCTCAAAGGAAGAATTTTAACATGGATTATATATATATTCTTTTTTTTATAGCTCTGCACGTGTTATTTTAGTGACATTAATAGTAAACCATAAAGCTTATTTTTAAGTGACAAGTTAGCACTGCTACCAAGGCAATGATATCAGTGGCTGCATATTTTATTACAAACATGGACCCAGTCAGTCACTTGACCGGCTGTAAGAACTCATGATAGCCCACGCCGTGAAAATGATCCCAGTACATGGGGGGGAGGGAGGGTACACTGAACAGTATGTCAAAAATGTTCTGTAGGGTTATTTGCAGCAGCACTTTCTAGAAATAGTGTTACTACTTGTGTTTTGCCGTGGTGCAGCTGACGTTCAGGAGCACTTCTACTCAACACTAAAAAAAAAAAGTTTTAAAGGAGGTTTCACCTGGACATCTCTAAATGTAGAGAATGGGTGCAGTAGCTTCAACCTCCTGTGATCAGCCGTCAAATGTGCATTCAGCCAAACATATCTCCTACAGTGGCCACTGCAGGAGAAATGTGGTATTACACAGTCCCAATTCTAATGAGTCCTCCAGAGAGTTTTGCTTGAAAGGGCTCTTTTTTGGGAACTCCCTCTATAATGTCCACATGTATGGCCTCATTCACACATTCGGCACAGCGCTGATGTCTGTGACAAGACAGTCAGTCTTTTATTCGTGAAGATGTCCAATAAGGGTCTGTTGTTGGTCCTGTTTTTTGGTGATGGACATCCGTGTTCTGTCAATGATTTGCATGAACCTATAGACTTCAATGGGTGTATTTGTTCTACATCACAGACTAAAGGTCTGTATAGCTTTTTGTTTTTCCACTGACGTGAGAATAAACACATGATACCTGTACTGTCCATGGAGAACAGACAGCACACAACTGAAATTTATTGAATTGTGAGGCCTAATGTCTTTAAGGTTAATAAGCTAGTTAAAAGAAAGTGCAAACAAATATGGCAGTGAAAGAAAAAAGAAGCTAAAGTGCAAGCAAAAATAAAAGGTCACAATAATGTGGCACAAAAAAAAAATATATAATAAATCATTCTGGTTTCAAATTTCTTTGTGTAAAGCCTTCATATTGATGGATGATGAGAGAAAGTGCCAGGAGGTAGTTAAAAACCTTTATTATGTAGAGAAAGTTAATATAAGGCACTTACTAATGTATAGTTATTATCTACATTGCTTCCTTTGCTGGCTGGATTCATTTTTCCATCATATTATACACTGCTCGTTTGCATGGTTACAACCACACTGCAATCCAGCAGCAGTGGCCGTGCTTGCACACTACAGGAAAAAAAGCACCAGCCTATGTGCGCTCCCACAGTCCTGATCACCAGAGTCCGGAACTTTTTCCTATATTGTGCAGACACGAACATCGCTGCTGGATTGCAGGGTGGTCGTAACCATGGTAGCGAGCAGTGTATAATGCGATGAAAAAGGAGCAAAAGGAGACAATATGGACAATCACAGTACATTAGTAAGTGCCTTGTAGTAACTTTCTCTACATGATAAATGCCACTTACTGAAGTGACACAACCCCTTGAAACAGTATATAGCAAAGTAAAAAAAATAAAAAATAAAAAAATATATGAGTGAAATTCAACCTGTTCCAAACCATGAATATGTTAATTCAAAGAAAGAAAAAAAAAAAAAAGTCAAAATCCTGAGCTTAGAGGTACGGGGAGGTCTGGCACCAGGATTGCCTGCCTTTTCTATTAAAGCATGTGTACAGTGCTGAATCAGCGGCCACAAGATTAGCCCTTTCACCGCCTCAACAAAGTAGAGCAGATTTATTTGAAGCCCATACCAACCAATCACAGTGCAGCTTTCATTTTTCAAGAGCACTATAAGAATTAGTGGTTTTGGGCAACGAAAACTGTTTTTCTTTTAGATTTTCCTGGCGCTTCTGTCAGCAGAATCAATCCTATGAAAAAAGTCATAATGCCTTGTAAGGCTGACCCTGCTGGTTAAAGACATTACTTTCTTCCCCTGATCCAGGGAATCTCTCACCAGCAACCTACCTATCTGTTTGCATAGACACATGACCGAGGTTCACCCGATTAAAACACAGTTTTTCTTTTGTTGTTCCGAAGCTCCGCTATCGAGTTATGATACTACTTTATTTATATGCAAATTAGGCCTTTGGTGCAATCATGGCATGTTCATTGCCCTCGTTGCACCCAAGCTCCGCTTCCGACTGGGGTCAGCCCTTACCTGGCTGTTTGACCACTGCTTGGCCCTGTCAATCAAAGCTGCCATGGAAGGGCAGGAGTGGAGCATTGGATCAACAAAAGAAAAACAGCGTTTTAATCAGGTGAACCACAGCTGTGTGTCTATGCAGACAGATAGGGAGGCCGCTGGTGACAGATTCACTTTAAGAGCACTAAGGACAGGCCCTATCTGCTTGGGGAACCTTAGTGCTTCTGTTCTGCTTCCCTTGGCACTCCCCCATCCACTTAATTGACAGGGAGAGGCACCCAGGTGGAGGTGGGTGTCCAGGGATACATAGCGAAGGAACTAAGGTGTTCCGAATGCCTAGGACTGCCCTTGGTGCACTTAAAATATTGGTGACCCAACATCAGGTTAGGTCATTAATATCTGATCGGTGGGGGTTAGGTCATTAATATCTAAGCCCGCCTACCCTGCGCCAAGGTGGTCTCAGGTCAGGCGGGTCCTACGCTAAACCTACCTAAGCCATTGGGCTTCTATGTTCAGGAGCGCAGACGCCGCACTTTGTCCATATATAATGCTTGCATCTACTTTACTAAGTGCATTATAATCTTATTTCTGTAGGTTTTCTTCAATAATATGGCCAGGGACATCCGCACATTTGTATATCATACCTTGCAGGATGTTTTTATCTTAGTTTTTTCTGTGGAATTTTTTTGTCTGTAGTATTTGCTTGAGGGAGTGGCACCTTCAAGTGTGAATGCGCACCTATTTATCTTGGGAGTAGCATTCCTCTGCACTTTTGCCCTTCTTATCCAATAGAGCGCCTTGATTAGGTGGTACATATAGGTGTGCTTACTCCTCCCCCCCCCCCATTAGTTGCTTGATGCACATGGAGGTGACTAGGGGCAGCACACCATATGTGCGGGGTCTGCGCTCCTGAACATAGAAGCCCAATGGCCTGAGACCACCTTGGCGCTTGGTAGGCGGGCACAGATGTGTTTTGATCAAAATATATTGGCCAAGTGTCTCAGATTTTATCATATCAGAGTGAGGAGTTTGTCCATATATAATGCTTGCATCTACTTTACAAAGTGCATTTTTATCTTATTTCTGTGGTTTTCTAGGTTATTAATCACCACGTTCAGCCCTACCAGGCATTATGACTGCTTTAATAGGGTTGATCCTACTGACAGATGACACTTAATGACTTCTGTCTGTAGACTTCTATTGATTAAACTGGAAGTACCACGAGTGTTACATTTACATTTTTATTCATCTTTATACATCCCTCTTTATATACACATCAGCTTTTATACATCATTTTTTTTATTTATTTTTACATTTTGCAGGATTTCAGAAGGGTGTTTGGTTATACTGTCACTCAGCATATGTTCCATACATAACAAAAAAACAGGAAATGATTGAAAAAGGATAAAAGTGCTAACAGTATAAACATAAAATCAGTACATTTATAACAGGACGGGGACGTCGGGAAGTTAGAACCTGTACAAAACAATTTTGCCCCTAGAAAGGTTTGTTGATTTTTATTAAGTACAATTATCAGATTTGAGTTTAACCCTAAAATAACTATACAGGGTTGACGCCTGGCATAGCTCTCATGATGTGCTGCAAGAACTAGGCCACAGTCATGCTCGATGTAAAACGGTGCATGCATTTTGGCAATCTTGTACGGATTGTGTCCGGCGGGTTAAGTTCACACAACAGACTGGTACTACCAATGTACAGATTTATCAAACTGTCTAAAAGTAAAAACTTTTAGGTGCTCACGGTAACCAATCCCAGCACAGCTTTCATTTTGAATTCTGCGTGTGAAACATTAAAAGCTGTGCTGTGATTGGTTGCCATGGGCAAGACAGTTTTGATGCATTTTTTCGGTCATTGAGGGGAGAATTAGCAAAACTGGTGCAAAGAAAAACTCAGTTGTCCATAGCGACCAATCAGCTTCCACCTTTCATTTTTCAGAACCCTTTTGAAAAATGAAAGATGGACTCTGATTGGTTGCTATGGGCAACTAAGCCAGGGTTCCTTTAAACCAGTTTCAGTTAAGCCATGGGTTTCCAGTTCCAAGTTTATGGCTAAAATCCCAGAAGCCTGAGCTGCCAGAGAAGAGTGGCAGAATGCATAGGCAGCCAGCGGTTTTAGCGACTCACTTAAGGCGTAGAGGGCGCAGATAATACATTTTGGGCCCAGTTTATCGAAAATGGTCTATGTTGCCCCCAGCAACCAATCACAGCACACCTCTCATTTCTCAAACTGCTCTGGTAAAATGAAAGCTGTGCTGTTATTGGTTGTTATGGGGAACAAAGACAGTTGTTCTTTTAGACAGGTTTGATAAATCTTCCTCAAAGTGTATCAGTCTTGTAGTATACTTCGCAACTTATGCCAGAATATGGAAAGTGTGAACAAGACTATACAAACACCAGAAACCATAGCTGTTGCTGTACTTTTTATATTGTACATAGCAAAGTACAGGGTACACAGTAGTGTAGCCTATTTTACCAGGATGGAGAAGGGGGCCTACGTCTCCATAGCAAGGCCTCGTCCTGGCAGTAATATTTTCACACCTAGGAATAAGCCTTGAGACATTAATCTACGACTTCTACAGAACCAAGACGAGTTTCAGTTTAAAACCGTAAAAAAACGTATGTTAAAAATGTCAGGAAGGGAAGGTCCAAATGGCGGCCACTTGTCAAATCCACAAGACACACAGTGTGTATACAGGGACTAGCTGGGGGTTGACGGTATGTGTGTCACTTAAAGTAGCACTACGTAATCTGTAGTAAAGGTAATTTTCTTACCAAAGACTGTTGCTGTGAGCTATAACCTCCCTTCTGATCCTGAGCTGTGTCACGTGACCAGCACTCTGACCAATCCAAATAACATCACCTTACGTGTGGACAGAAAGCCAGTTTCTCTATGTGTCCCTACGGGGGAAGGGGGGGGGGGCCTCACGCTCAGTCTCATAGGAATGAATAGAGAAGTAACTGACTTCCTGTCCTGTGTCAGTTGGAGAGTCTGAAGAATGTAATTTACATGACACAGCTGAGCATCAGAAGGGAGGTTATAACTCACAAATACAGTCACTGGTAAGAGGATTACCTGCAATATAGTTTACATCATGCAACTTTCTAACAGGTTAGAGAATAAACATTTTTGTGGGAGTGCTACTTCAAAATCTTGTTCTAATTTTGTCCCCACCTCCAGCCTAGAGATGACGGATAAGAAAAGAGATATGTCTAACAGTAGAGGTGGAAGCATTAGCACATGCAGGGTAGAGTGTAATTATGGAAGTAGAAATGGGAGAACAAGTGCATACGGGTGGGTGAAGATCTACACACGTAGACGTGCAAAGTCAAGTGGAATGTCCGTGTAATCATACTGGAGAGTACTTATGTGCGTGTAAACATATCAGGGTGGAAAAAAGTGTGTTCACACATCACGGTCAGTGTGCACAGGTCTTACTATATACGTGGTTGTCAGCTCAGCCGTGTGCACACTCATTATTAGGCGGGTTCATTAGCCGAAGGTTTCCTGTGAGGCATACACCATATACAGGAAGCCATCTTCATCCTTCTCCTGCTCATATATATCCAAGATGGCAGAGGACACGCTAACCATGCTCCTCTGGTTCACCAGCAGAAAAAAGGCTTGTGTCGGGTTCAGCTGTAGTCGACGCCTAAGGAAGAAAAAGAAAATATAAAAATATAGTCAAAAAGTAATGATTCCAATGGGAAAACAAAAAAGAGGAGATAAAGTCACTTCACACAGTCAATGGATGGTCTGGGGAATGCCGGAGGGGTCCCATCAGTCCATATGGCATATCATGTCTAGCAGACATTAATATTTCTAATACCTGATGATCTTCACCAGTTCGCTCATGTTCACGTGATCTGGCACCAAGAATTTGGTTTTATCCAACACTGGAAGCTGTTTTTCTCCCTTGTATCTCTCAATAATAACCTAAAGACAGAAAAGGACAGAGGTTAGATCTTTAGCTTGTGAGATGTGGAGTAGCTTGATGTGATATGCGGTGTCTGTAAACCCAGCCCGGATGTAGCTGCTAACGGACCCCCGTTCTAAAGGTAGGTGCAGGTCCTATAGGAGGAATCTGTACCTATCAGGCAATTATGACCTATTCTGTGGATAGCCATAAATGTTTCAGATGAGAATACACCTTAAAGGGCCGAACTAGCCTTTCTCCTTGCCTGTCCAATCCTTCGATATTAATGTCCTATCCTCAGGAATCAATACGTGATTGATGAGGGTCTGAAGCCCTGCATTCGCCACCACTGATCAGCTGTTCAGGAGTAGCAACTCCGTCTGCTACACAATGGGTGCAAGGTGCCAGACCCCCACTAATCAGCTACTGAGGGCCTATCGATATAAAAAGGAGTAAAAAAATTAAATAAAATTTTTAAAAAAAAACATTTTAAGGGGTTAACATGGTCTTCCTGGAAACAAAGGAACAAGAACAAAACTAGCCGTTCAGATTACTTCATAAAGTATACAAGACTCTCACAGCGGAAGCAGCCATTATTTTATTAAAATCACACCGCCTGTCCATTCACCACAGACTCATGACTACACTGATGCATGAAGGCCTTTTGTGTCTCATAATTATAGCAATATGAAATCACTTATCAGAACCAGAAAAGGACCAGTCTCCTCGGATTCATTGTACAATTGTGTTTATATAAAACAGTGAGGCTACAGAATAATTATATAGAAACATCTACGCAATTGTAAAAAGGTTAAGGTCCCCATTCACCCTCCAAGCTGTACAGAACTAGAATATGGCACCTATAGTATTCTATGGGGCCACTATATCTCTGTACGCCTCCAGCGGTTTTCCGAGACTTTTATACTGGTGACCCATCTTCTGAATAGCAAAGAAAAAGGGGGTCAGTCAGCAAATCCCAATGCGCAGGTGCATGGCTAGAAACACAAAGAAAAAAAACACAATGTAACAGCACTCTGCAAACCAAATAAAGTACAATAAGGCCATAGTAATAGAAAATATTCTGGTGCTAATGCTACGCTTATTTTGTCAAATTGAGATTCTTGGCAAATACATTTTGTACAAAATTATTTGGGCCTGTCTGCCACACGTCAAGGTGATCTCTTTAAGACGGGAACCTAACACTAAATGCTACCTGTTATGTGCCATAACGACCACCATAAAATTCAGGGAGTGCAGGTTCCACATGCATGCTGGGTCCACTCTGCTTATCATTTTTGGTGCCAAAATGGCCTCCATTAAATTCAGGGGCTGCAGGTACCAACATGTATGCTGAGCCTACTCTATACCTCTCCTGGTGGCTAATTTTAATTAGTGTAAGTATAAAGCTGTACCCTGCTCTCCCTGGTAGCCTTTTGGCACCAGGGGAGGTATAGAGTGGACTCTCATTGCATTCATTGGAAGTCATTTGGCACCAAGAGACGTTTTATGGTGGTTGCTATGGCACATAACAGGTAGCATTTAGGCCCCTTTCACACGGGCGAGTTTTCCGCGCGGGTGCAATACGCGAGTTGAACACATTGCACCCACACTAAATCCGGACCCATTCATTTCTATGGGGCTGTGCACATGAGCGGTGATTTTCACACATCACTTGTGCGTTGCGTGAAAATCGCAGCATGCTCTATTTTGTGCGTTTTTCACGCAACGCAGGCCCCATAGAAGTGAATGGGACTGCGTGAAAATCGCAAGCATCCGCAAGCAAGTGCAGATGCGGTGCGATTTTCACGCACGGTTGCTAGGAGACGATCGGGATGGGGACCCGATCTTTATTATTTTCCCTTAGAACATGGTTATAAGGGAAAATAATAGCATTCTTAATACAGAATGCATAGTACAATAGGGCTGGAGGGGTTAAAAATAAATAAATAATAATTTAACTCACCTTAATCCACTTGTTCGCGCAGCCGGCATCTCTTCTGTCTTGTTGTGTGAGGAATAGGACCTTTGATGACATCACTACGTTCATCACATGGTCCGTCACATGAGCCATCACCATGTGGCGGACCATGAAAGGGGGCCTTAGTGTTAGGTTCCTATCTTACAGAGATCGCCTTGACGTTTGGCAGACAGGCCCAAATAATTTTGTATAAAATGTATTTGCCAATAATCTCAAATTTACAAAATAAGCATAGCATTAGCACCAGAATATTTTCTATTACTATGGCATTATTGTACTTTATTTGGTTTGCAGAGTGCTGTTGCACTGTGGTTTTTTTTCTATCCTTTGGATAGGTCATCGGTATCTGATCAGTGAAATCCGATCGGACATCTGGAACCCCCGCCAATCAGCTGTTTGAGAAGCTACCGGCAGTAGCACACCAAGCACAGTGCCGTCCATTGTATAATGGCTGTGCTTGGTATTGCAGCTCAACCCCATTCACTTAAATGGGACTGAGCTGCGGCTAGGCCATGTGACCAATGAATGTGATGTCACACGTCCTAAGAAACGCTGGAGAAGGCAACGGCGCTACTATGAGCGCTGGTGACTTCTCAAACAGCTGATCAGTGGGGGGTCCCAAGTGTCAGACCCCTACAATCAGATACTGTTATTACTTCGGCTCATTGGAGCCAATACATTCTAATTGGAACAAAGTTTTATGCGAATCGACTTCGGAAGTTTCATCTGACGTCAATTCGCTCATCCCTATCCTCTGGCTAGGTCATCAGTTACAAAATCTCAGAAACCCCTTTTTAAATGGAGGTATTTACCCCTTAACGACATGTGACGCACAGTCCCAGGAAAATAAAGAAAAAAAATAAAACATAGAAAAATACTAATATTAAAATAAAAATGTGTTCCTATATAGAGGGAAAAAACAGAAACAATAAAACAAAAAAAAATTATATAATTATATATATATATATATATATATATATATATATATGGTATTGCAATCTGAAAAGGTCTCTTCACTTCCCAAAAACATGTACTAGAACATTGTCAAAAAGTTACATGTACCCCAAATCGATACCAATAAAAACCATAGCTCATACCGCAAAAAACAAGCTATCACACAGCAATATCAACTGAAAACCGAGTTATGGGTCTCAAAATGTGGCGGCATAAAGTTTTTTTTGTCATGTAAAAAACATGCCAAAACTATAAAATGTAGTCCTTAATTTGATCATTTTCACCACACAAAAATCCATGGTCCAAAAACAGTGGTCAAATTGCGTTTTTTTCTCCCCTTTACCCATAAAAACCTTAAAGAGGACCTTTCACCAGAATAAAAAATCTAAACTAAGCATACAGACATGGAGAGCGGCGCCCAGGGATCTCCCTGCACTATTATCCCTGGGCGCCGCTCCGTTCTCCGCGCAGCGCTCAGCTCATAGCCTGAGAGAAAAAAAAACCTCTCAGGCTATGAGCTGAGCGCTGCGATTGGCCAGCGCTACAGCCTGGGAGAAGGAGACGCCGGCAGGCTCCACCCAGTTGAGTCGAACATATGAAGATACTGGAGCCTATACCGGGAGAACGGAGCGGCGCCCAGGGATAATAGTAAGTGCAGGGAGATCCCTGGGCGCCGCTCTCCATGTCTGTATGCTTAGTTTAGATTTTTTATTCTAGTGAAAGGTCCTCTTTAAGTTTCTCAGTACATCACATGTAATATTAAAGGGGTTGTCCCATTAAGACAACTTGTCCCCGATAAGCGTCTGATCGGTGGGGGTCCAACCATTGGGGCTCACACCTCAGTTTGAATGTAGCTATGGTCACATATGTGCGCCACCACCATTCAGCTTCTGCAGAAAAGTTGTTATAATGGGACGGCGCCTTTAAATGATGCCATTAGATGGAGTGAGCTGGTTGTTTGGACAAAGTGCCTGCTTACAGGCCTACTGTGCACCAGCGCTGTAGAAAGGAGCAGGCAACTTGTCCAAATGAGCAGTGCACTCCGTCTAATGGGTTGGGGCAAGCCTGAGGGGACATCATACAGTCCTGATAAAAAGTTTAAGACCACTTGAAAAATGGCAAAAAATCATATTTAGCATGGCTGGATCTTAACAAGGTTCCAAGTTGAGCTTCAACATGCAACAAGAAGAAATGAGAGTGAGAAAACTTTTTTTGAGCATTCAATTTAATCAAAACAACGAATAAACTGAAACAGGCTGTTTTTCAGCTGATCAAAAGTTTAGGACCATACCTCAAAAAAAAAAAAAAAAACACTAAATCCAACTTCCAAACATGAACTCAGTAATGAGTAGCTCCGCCGTTATTGTTTTTCACTTCAAAAATTCGTTTCGGCATGCTTGATGCAAGCGTTTCCATGAGGCGAGTGGGAACATTTCTCCAAGTGGTAAAGACGGCTGCACGAAGGCCATCTACTGTCTGGAACTGTTGTCCATTTTTGTAAACTTCCCTTGCCATCCATCCCCAAAGGTTCTCAATTGGATTTAGGTCAGGGGAACACGAAGAATGGGCCAAAAGAGTGATGTTATTCTCCTGGAAGAAGTCCCTTGTCCTGCGGGCATTGTGTACTGTAGCACTGTCCTGTTGAAAAACCCAGTGGTTACCACACAGACGAGGGCCCTCAGTCATGAGGAATGCTCTCTGCAACATCTTCACATAGCCAGCGGCCGTTTGACGCCCCTGCACTTCCTGAAGCTCCATTGTTCCACTGAAGGAAAAAGCACCCCAGACCATTATGGCGCCCCCTCCACTGTGGCGCGTAGAAAACATCTCAGGTGGGATCTGCTTGTCATGCCAGTAACGTTGGAAACCATCAAGGTTCCATTTTTTCTCATTAGAGAATAAAACTTTCTTCCACTTTTGAATGTCCCATGTTTGGTGCTCTCTTGCAAAGTCCAAACGAGTAGTTCTGTGGCGTTCAAGGAGACGAGGTCTTTGAAGACGTTTTTTTGTTTTTGAAGCCCTTCAGTCTCAGATGCCGTCTTATGGTTATGGGGCTGCAGTCAGCACCAGTAAGGGCCTTAATTTGGGTCGAGGATCGTCCAGTGTCTTGACGGACAGCCAATTGGATCATCTGGCTCAGTGCTGATGACATTTTTGTTGGGTCTTCCACTTGACTTTTATGTTCCATAACCCTCAGGATCATTTAAGAAATTCCAAATGACTGTCTTACTGCGTCCCACCTCAGCAGCGATGGCGCGCTATGAGAGACCCTGCTTATGCAGTTCAACAACCCGACCACGTTCAAAAAGGGAGTGTTTTTTTGCCTTTGCCATCACAACATGTGACTACCTGACAGAAAATGACAATGAATCCACATCTTTGCACAGATTTGGCCTTTTAAAGGCATGTGGTCCTAAAATTTTGATCAGCTGAAAAACAGCCTGTTTCAGTTTAATCATTATTTTCAATTAATTGAATGCTCAAAAAATGTTTTGTCTCACTCTTATTTCTTCTTGTTGCATGTTGAAGCTCTACTTGGAACCTTGTTAAGATCCAACAATGTAAAATATGATTTTTTTGCAATTTTTCAAGTGGTCTTAAACTTTTGATCAGGACTGTATGACGGGCAGATGGGATATCTTGCCGCCACTATGAGACACATTGCTCCGTTTAAGGCCTCTTTCACACTTGCGTTGTCCGGATCCGGCGTGCACTCCACTTGCCGGAATTACACTCCGGATCCGGAAAAACGCGAGTGTACTGAAAGCATTTGAAGACGGAACCGTCTTCAAAATGCTTTCAGTGTTACTATGGCACCCAGGATCCGGCCTTGCGGCAAGTGTTCCGGATTTTTGGCCGGAGCAAAAAGCGCAGCATGCTGCGGTATTTTCTCCGGCCAAAAAACGGAACGGAAAAAACGTTCCGTTCCGGAACTGAAGACATGGATTTCACTCCATTCAGAATGCATTGGGATAATCCTGATCAGGATTCTTCCGGCATAGAGCCCCGACGACGGAACTCTATGCCGGAAGACAAGAACGCAGGTGTGAAAGAGCCCTAAGTTATGTTTGGAAGATGGGCCAAACTTGAAAATAAAATATATATAACCATTGAATTGCTCTACCTTTTTATTCACTGGATAACCTCTTTAAGGCTGCGTTCACACGGGCGAGATTTCCGCGCGGGTGCAATGCGGTAGGTGAACGTATTGCACCCGCACTGAATCCCGACCCATTCATTTCTATGGGGCTGTTCACATGAGCGGTGATTTTCACGCATCACTTATGCGTTGCGTGAAAATCGCAGCATGCTCTATATTCTGCGTTTTTTCACGCAACGCAGGCCCCATAGAAGTGAATGGGGTTGCGTGAAAATCGCAAGCATCCGCAAGCAAGTGCGGATGCGGTGCGATTTTCACGCACGGTTGCTAGGAGACGATCTGGATGGAGACCTGATCATTATTATTTTCCCTTATAACATGGTTATAAGGGAAAATAATAGCATTCTGAATACAGAATGCATAGTAAAATAGCGCTGGAGGGGTTAAAAAAATAAAATAATAATTTAACTCACCTTAATCCACTTGATCGCGATGCCGGCATCTCCTTCTGTCTCCTTTGCTGAACAGGACCTGTGGTGAGCATTCATTACAGGTAAAGGACCTGTGGTGACGTCACTCCGGTCATCACATGATCTTTTACCATGGTGATGGATCATGTGATGACGGGAGTGACGTCACCACAGGTCCTTGACCTGTAATTAATGCTTACCACAGGTCCTGTTCAACAAAGGAGACAGACGAGAAGCCGGACTGCGCTATCAACTGGACTAAGGCGAGTTAAATTATTATTTATTTATTTATTTTAACCCCTCCAGCCCTGTTTTACTTAGCATTCTGCATTCAGAATTCTATTATTTTCCCTTATAACCATGTTATAAAGGGAAAATACAAAAACAGAAAGTCAGTCCTGTGTCCCAACACGGACAGTTACTTGCGCTGCTGCTGGTCCCGGAATAGTGTGGTAGGTCGCTCACACTGGTTTAGACAAATCAAAGGGTTTTTGGAACCGCGCTGCTAGAGACTATGTCTCCCGGTCAACAGTGGATGGCAAAAGGGTATCAGCCCCTCTCCTCGACACCCAAAAGATCCGATCTTCCCCAGACCTCCTCCTCTGCAGGGTTTAAAGAAGATAGGCAGAATAGTGAAGCACCCTTTGCAATCTTTTTGTAAAAGGTTTTATTCTACTCACAAAAGTCGGTAGACAAAAGGCATAAAATACAAATCAGTCGTCACGTTCCTGCCCGACCCGGGTTTCGCTGCCTCGCTTCTTCAAGGGCGATAACTGCGCATGCTTGCAGTCGGGCCCTTTAAATAGCCCAGCTGGTCTCATTACACAAGCCGGTGTAGTTCCGGACCATATACCAAACTTCCAAAAGCAACAGTTACAAATCATACATAATAAAATCATAGTCGACGGTCCTTAATACAATCACCTCAAAGACATTAGACTAAAATAAAAGAGAATTTTCTCTCACTATTACCAATTCATATATATACCCTTTCGGGTTACCGCAATTACATACATTCAGTGCATATCTTCAGCCTCCTTTCAAAATTACTACCCCACATCATAACCGTATCATCTAGTATCCTAAATTGATTCAACTTAATCTACAATATTAATAATACCGTCCCCTGGGCTCCGCCCACTCCTGGAGCGTCATTCAGGTGTTCTCGACCCCGCCTCCACCTCCGACGCCCACATCACGAAACGCCACTGTCCAATTGAACAGGCAGGCCAACCTGACGTCACTCAAAAGGTCCTTAAAGGGTTTCTATCACTTCGTTTCACCTATTTAGCTTTCAGACACTAGCGATCAGCTAGTGTCTGCTTTATCTAACCATCCTAATATAAGAGCTTATTGTCCTGCCGTTTAGCTAAAAAAATAACTTATATAGATATGCAAATGAGCCTCTAGGTGCTATGGGGGCGTGATTAGCACCTAGAGGCTCCGTCTACCTTAACAAACTGCCGCCGCCCAGCGCGTCCCTCCAGCCCGCCCATCTCCTCCGGAATGCGATGCTCCTCGTATTCGGCGCATGCGCAGTGAATATCTGATCGCTTCCCTGCTCAGACATCTCCACTGCGCCTGCGCCGATGACGTCATAGTGCTCCGAGGAACAGGCGCAGTGGAGATGTCTGAGCAGGGAAGCGATCAGACATTCACTGCGCATGCGCAGAACAGAGACGCGCACGGAGAGGATCGCTTCAGCTGGAGATGGGCGGGCTGGAGGGACGCGCTGGGCGGCGGCAGTTTGTTAAGGTAGACGGAGCCTCTAGGTGCTAATCACGCCCCCATAGCACCTAGAGGCTCATTTGCATATCTATATAAGTTATTTTTTTAGCTAAACGGCAGGACAATAAGCTCTTATATTAGGATGGTTAGATAAAGCAGACACTAGCGGATCGCTAGTGTCTGAAAGCTAAATAGGTGAAACGAAGTGATAGAAACCCTTTAAGAGGCCAGGTAGAGAACAGCCGAACGACGCTACCGGTGAGAACACTTTATATTATACATGGTTTCAAATCAAATTCAATGTTTAGCCCATTGGGTTGTAGGGTCCCTAGCTGGTAGATCCACTCTACCTCTTTTCTATTAATCTGCGCCAACGAGTCCCCTCCACGCCAGTGTGGCTTAACAGTTTCCACTCCAGCAAATTTTAAGCCCTGCAGATTTTTTCCGTGCATCAGTTTAAAATGAGCTGACACACTGTGGGTCATCAGGCCTTTTTTGATGTTCCGTAGGTGTTCTTGTATCCTAACCTTCAACTTCCTAACCGTCCTACCCATGTACTGGAGCCCACAAGGGCACTCCAGCACGTATATGATGCCCTCATTTTCGCACGAACAGTTGCTTCTTATGCAAAATTCAACCCCATTCTTTTTAGATACCATATGGTTAATGTTTCTCTGCCGTTCTTTTGAATTCCGATTTTTACAACCTGCACAAAATCCACACCAAGTAAATTTTCCTCCTTCTTTATTCATCTTTATATTCACTGGGGGAATGGCACTGTGCACAAGTTTTTCTCTAATGCTAGCCGCTTTTTTGAAAATAAAAGAGGGATTTGCGGGTATTGTTTTCCCTATTATTGGATCGTTCTTTAATACTCCCCAGTTCTTTTTCACCATTTTTTTGATATTATCAGACATGGAGCAAAACTTAGTCACAAACGAAAACCTATAGTCCCTATCCACCTTTTTCACTTTTCCTTTCATGTGTTCCTTTCCTCCCCCTTTTTCTATCTCCACATTTTGTATGCACTCATCTAGATTGGCCTCATCATAACCTCTTTTCACAAATCTGTTTTTTAACACCCCACATTGTGTTCTGTAGTCACTCACTTCTGTACAGTTACGGGCCATCCTCTTGAACTGACCTTTCGGTATGTTCCTGAGCCATGGGCCGTAATGACAGCTCTTCATATCAATGTAGGAGTTAACATCTGTTTCTTTGAAGTATGAACTTGTTATGAAGCGGCCATCTTCCATCCGGATACACAAATCCAAAAAGTTGACACTTATATTACTGATTTCCCCCACTGGAGGGAGAGAGGGACTCGAGTCCTTTATCTCCCAGCTCAACAATAATGATTGGAACCTGCGATTTGTGGGGGAAATCAGTAATATAAGTGTCAACTTTTTGGATTTGTGTATCCGGATGGAAGATGGCCGCTTCATAACAAGTTCATACTTCAAAGAAACAGATGTTAACTCCTACATTGATATGAAGAGCTGTCATTACGGCCCATGGTTCAGGAACATACCGAAAGGTCAGTTCAAGAGGATGGCCCGTAACTGTACAGAAGTGAGTGACTACAGAACACAATGTGGGGTGTTAAAAAACAGATTTGTGGAAAGAGGTTATGATGAGGCCAATCTAGATGAGTGCATACAAAATGTGGAGATAGAAAAAGGGGGAGGAAAGGAACACATGAAAGGAAAAGTGAAAAAGGTGGATAGGGACTATAGGTTTTCGTTTGTGACTAAGTTTTGCTCCATGTCTGATAATATCAAAAAAATGGTGAAAAAGAACTGGGGAGTATTAAAGAACGATCCAATAATAGGGAAAACAATACCCGCAAATCCCTCTTTTATTTTCAAAAAAGCGGCTAGCATTAGAGAAAAACTTGTGCACAGTGCCATTCCCCCAGTGAATATAAAGATGAATAAAGAAGGAGGAAAATTTACTTGGTGCGGATTTTGTGCAGGTTGTAAAAATCGGAATTCAAAAGAACGGCAGAGAAACATTAACCATATGGTATCTAAAAAGAATGGGGTTGAATTTTGCATAAGAAGCAACTGTTCGTGCGAAAATGAGGGCATCATATACGTGCTGGAGTGCCCTTGTGGGCTCCAGTACATGGGTAGGACGGTTAGGAAGTTGAAGGTTAGGATACAAGAACACCTATGGAACATCAAAAAAGGCCTGATGACCCACAGTGTGTCAGCTCATTTTAAACTGATGCACGGAAAAAATCTGCAGGGCTTAAAATTTGCTGGAGTGGAAACTGTTAAGCCACACTGGCGTGGAGGGGACTCGTTGGCGCAGATTAATAGAAAAGAGGTAGAGTGGATCTACCAGCTAGGGACCCTACAACCCAATGGGCTAAACATTGAATTTGATTTGAAACCATGTATAATATAAAGTGTTCTCACCGGTAGCGTCGTTCGGCTGTTCTCTACCTGGCCTCTTAAGGACCTTTGAGTGACGTCAGGTTGGCCTGCCTGTTCAATTGGACAGTGGCGTTTCGTGATGTGGGCGGTGGAGGCGGGGTCGAGAACACCTGAATGACGCTCCAGGAGTGGGTGGAGAACACATGAACAACGCTCCAGGAGTGGGCGGAGCCCAGGGGACGGTATTATTAATATTGTAGATTAAGTTGAATCAATTTAGGATACTAGATGATACGGTTATGATGTGGGGTAGTAATTTTGAAAGGAGGCTGAAGATATGCACTGAATGTATGTAATTGCGGTAACCCGAAAGGGTATATATATGAATTGGTAATAGTGAGAGAAAATTCTCTTTTATTTTAGTCTAATGTCTTTGATGTGATTGTATTAAGGACCGTCGACTATGATTTTATTATGTATGATTTGTAACTGTTGCTTTTGGAAGTTTGGTATATGGTCCGGAACTACACCGGCTTGTGTAATGAGACCAGCTGGGCTATTTAAAGGGCCCGACTGCAAGCATGCGCAGTTATCGCCCTTGAAGAAGCGAGGCAGCGAAACCCGGGTCGGGCAGGAACGTGACGACTGATTTGTATTTTATGCCTTTTGTCTACCGACTTTTGTGAGTAGAATAAAACCTTTTACAAAAAGATTGCAAAGGGTGCTTCACTATTCTGCCTATCTTCTTTAAACCCTGCAGAGGAGGAGGTCTGGGGAAGATCGGATCTTTTGGGTGTCGAGGAGAGGGGCTGATACCCTTTTGCCATCCACTGTTGACCGGGAGACATAGTCTCTAGCAGCGCGGTTCCAAAAACCCTTTGATATGTTATAAAGGGAAAATAATACAATCTACAGAACACCGATCCCAAGCCCGAACTTCTGCAAAACGCATTACAATGCCCGTGTGAACTCAGCCTAAGGGGTTAAAGTTGTTGGATTCATAGTACACTCCATTGGGCACCATACAATGAGCTATATTCGCCAAAAACAGGGATCAGCAACCTTCGGCACTCCAGCTGTTGAGAAACTACAATTCCCAGCATGCTCCATTCATTTCAATGTGAGTTCTTAGAAGAGCAGAGCAAGTATGCATGCTGGGAGTTGTAGTTTCACAATAGATGGAGTGTCGGGAGTTGCCCAACCCTGGCCTAGAAGAACATGGCTCTGTTGTGTCCATAAAGCTAGGGCTACACGACGACATGTGTCCATGACATTTTTTGTAATGCTAGCCTATGGTGTCGCACTGTGACACGACAGTCACAAAAAATCCATCCAAGATAGATTTTTATGCAACTGTCATGTCGCAGTATGACGCAGTGCGACACTATAGACCAGTGATGGCGAACCTGTTAGAGACCGGGTGCCTAAACTGCAGCCCAAAACCCACTTATTTATCGCAAAGTGCCAACACGGCAATTTATCCTGAATACTACAGTCCAGTATAGTATATTTTCCATGTACTTTATCATTTAAGTATAAGACCTGCCTACATTCAATGTGCTGTCCATAGTGTGCCCAGCGCTGATGAATGGCTGGTAAAGTCCAGAGTATATTGGTACACCATAGACTTTTTCCAGGGTGCGGGTGCCCACAGAGAGGGCTCTGAGTGCCACCTCTGGCACCCGTGCCATAGGTTCGCCATCAATGCCATAGACAATCATTATAGGTAATGTCGCACGACATTGGTGCGACACATGTCATCGTGTAACCCTAGCCTAAGGGTACTTTCACACTAGCGTTATTCTTTTCCGGAATTGAAATCCAGTAAAGGGTCTCAATACCGGAAAAAAAGCATCAGTTTTGTCCTAATGCATTCTGAATGGAAAGCAATCCGTTCAGTATGCATCAGGATGTCTTCCGTTCCGCCCCTTGTACGGTATTTGAGCGGTTTTCTGGTCTGCGCCGGGATATAGGAGGAGCTAATTTAGCTTTTGATCTTTAAAAAAAATTTTTTTAACCGGATCAGTTTGTATACGGCTTGCCTGATCCGTTGCCGGAACTGCCTGCCGGATTCTAACAATGCTAGTGTGAAAGTACCCTAAGGCCTTAATTTGAAGACCCAAAAATGCCCAAAGCTCCTAGTGTTAGTAATGTAGGATACTCACTGGGATTTTATTGGGATGCTGTTCGCGGATCTGACGAACCTCAGCACATCTTTCCGCTGGAAAAGAAAAAGACAGAAAAATTATTTAAGCTGGTGACCCCAATCACTTTGATTATTTGTGATGCAGGCGGCGGTACACTGCGATCATTACCACCAGGGATGCTGTTACTCTTCCCAATAGTCATTCTGGGCTGGCCCCTTTTTGGCTGCATTGACATCCCTCTAGCCAGGGCACGTCATCACAAGACAGCGCCAACCATAGCCGTCGCTACAATTGCCCCCGCCCCTAGGTTATTCCTCGCCCCCCCCCCGCTGATTTCCTTTTAAAACACTAACAGCCGCCGCTAGTACAGCCAGGGCCGTCTTTAACGCAGGGCAAAAGGGGCAGCTGCCTCTTGAGCCCTGCTGGCCACTGGTGACGTGGGGGGCGGCAGGGCACAGGGAGAAGAGCGCTTAAATTGTGGAAGCGCTCATCTCCATAGTCCTCTGTATCGCCGTCCTCAGGACAGCGATACAGCTGAAAGTGCTGCGGCGGGGCAGGGGAGGGAGAGGCGTGTCCCTTCCCCGTTCCTCTGATAGGCTGCAGGCCTAGTGCAGATGAAACGGAGGCTAGTGCGCCAGTTTTCACATAATGGCTCACCAATGCTATTGTGCCTAGTCCTAAAATGCTGCAAAATTTAGCATATTTTGGTGTATAATGTCACATCAAGTTTTAAACCTATTTATGAAGCAACTGTGCCAAAAAAAAAAAATAATAATAATCATCCACCGTGCCTTGCTGGAAAGAGGGTGAGGCTTAGCATAAACGTATTAAGTATTAAGCATGTATTAAGATGCAACAACAAAATGCTAGCACACAAATTTGGGCTCAAGGTAAACCAACCAAGAGCAGTTGTAGAGTTAGCCATGCACCAAATTTATTATCCAGCCTAAACCCCTGTGATAAATTTGGCGCACCTTTAGCCTGCTTTCAGACCGAACTATTTGGCGAAATTCTAGTTCATAAGATTGTGGGGGTCATTTATCAAACTGGTGTAAAGTATAACTGGCTTAGCTGCCCATAGCAACCAATCAGATACCACCTTTCATTTTTCACAGCTCCTTTGGAAAATGAAAGGTGGAATCTGATTGGTCGCTATGGGCAACTAAGTCAGTTCTACTTTACACCAGTTTGATAAATCTCCTCCCGCACGTGTGTGTACCTGCGGTCAAGAGCAACTTGATTTGAGATGTAGCCGAGTGTAAAGGAACAAGTCACACTGAATGGACACGACCATCTGGTAGGCGTCCACTATATCATATATCAGGAGAATTCAGCAGATAGACCAACCATCAGATTAAAGGAGAATAATGTCTACTCCTCTCTTCCTATGTATTATGTAGATCCTCGTGTTTTCAGGGACAAGAAATGTGTATCTGGTCCTCTCGATGAGCAAATGACCATATGGTCAGCCTAATCAGATCAGATTTCCCTTGTGAAGTCTTCAGTAAGCCTCGTGATGTATTAGGTTCCCTCCGATCTCCTACGGGCCTGAAGCTTAAGTGGACCTCAACAACCTGATACGTGAGATTTCATTTTATCTGATGTGTCACCACTATAATAAAAGGTACAATTCCAGAGGTGATAATGCAATTGACATTCTTCCATTTGCTATAAAACCTATAATATTTCCACCTGGAAAAACTGGAGAAGACCCACCCAGGGAGACGGCAACTCACACACTACTCTACCAGAACCCCTAAGTGCATTTCAATAAAGTGATTGCATTTTCTGGCACGGTCCTAAAACATGGTGCCATCATCATGTGTTAACCCAGTCTTGTGAGATCGGGACTACTTCATAGATTCTGTGTTTTGGTTTCAGGCTTTCGAAAGAATTTGTTACCAAAGGTACACTAGCGGAAAATGTAAAAGAACATCAGAAACTTAAAGGGGTTGTGCAGCCAGTACAACATCTGATCGGTGGGGGTCGGACTCCTGACAGGGTAATTCCAAGCGCTTAAATAGGACGCGCACCATCTTGAAGAGGAAGCAGTGCTCGTACTCTTCAAAACAGCTGCCAGGAGTCGGACCCCATAGATCAGATATTTACGACCTATTCTGAGGATAGATCATCAATAAGTACTGGCTACCCAACCCTGTCTACAATATCAAAATCCTGGAAAATCCCTTTAAGGGCATCTAACAGATGCATAGACTTCAATAGATGTGAGGTGACAGATTCCTCTACTAAATATATATCCCTTGGACAACTAAATATATTTAATGCATCAGAAATACTACATTGCCCTAGGGTGGGCAAATACCAGAAGCCGAGCCACTGAAGAAGTCAATATGGCTCCAGCCATGGTGGAACTGCTCAGTGATATTCCTAAAGTCAACTAAATCCATCAGGATCCTTTTAAATATGTTACACAAGGGATCCATCATAGCTTTCCCAGACTCCCAAGTTGTGCAGGGATAGATCTCCCATTCTGCGGTATAATTTGCTGTTCAGGAGTAGAGATGTTGAGGGACAATGCTTTTGAGAGCCATCATGGTGGCCATATTTGATGAGACCCAGGTCCTGACTGTACAGAACTGTTCACAACCTGACCGCAGTATTATACTAAGTGATTCAGCAGTTTTCTTCAGGGGAAAACACCAGCCTCCAGCCCGACCCAATATCTTAGTTCCTGGAGTTTTCCCAGGAGTGGCAGAGATCATGTTTAAACAGCAGATAGAGAGTCCACAGATGAAAATAGCCGTGTGGAGGAAGGGAGCAGGCGTCATGCTGAGCCTGAGGAAGGATATGCTCTGGACGGCTGCCATGCTTCTGTGTCTAAATCAGGTGTAAACAGAACACCACAGCAAGAAGCATATACAAGGCCGTCTACACGACGCCAGGCTTAGGAAAGTAGCAAAGGGTATGCAAGGGCAAAACATCCACAGTGAAGGTGGGATCCTGTCTGGCGGGCCCTGTTTACCAGGGAGGGGGCTCTCCGGCGGGCCCTGTTTACCAGGGAGGGGGCTCATGGTAACATGGGGAGAGCTCTCTGGTTGTCTTAGTTTACGGGGTGATCTCTGGTGGGCACAGTTTACAGAAGGACTTGCTGGTGGTTTCTGTGACCGGCTTTCTATACACCTGGCTCCCCAATTCCCATCGCTAGTGGGAGACCAGAGCAGGACAGACTGTACCCTGCAGCTCAACAACTGGTGGCGAGTCACTGCCGGCAAGGTGACACAAGAGGATCCCTCTATCTCCTGGTCTCCAGAGGATCCCTCTATCTCCTGGTCTCCAGAGGATCCCTCTATCTCCTGGTCTCCAGAGGATCCCTCTATCTCCTGGTCTCCAGAGGATCCCTCTATCTCCTGGTCTCCAGAGGATCCCTCTATCTCCTGGTCTCTGTAAGCTACAGACGTACAGATTCTGGAAATAATTAACTAGGGACAAAATCTGATTATTCTACAATAAGACCTCAGGTTTCACATATTTCCAGACCCCCTATCCAGAGGAAGCTCCAGCTAATTACTGTGGTTTATGTCAGGTGGACTACATACTGGAGACGCACCTACCTGCCTAATTTAAAAAGTGATCATTCCAGATTCCATACTTGAGTAATCACAGGAAAAAAATGTGAATAACAAGAAACTAAACACCACGTGAGGGCGCAGGGGGCACACGTCACCTGCCAGGTGCAAACGTTCTGACGTTCAGTATATTTATGACAGTACATATTAACTCCTCCAGTCCCAGCCGGTCATTGTGTTTACGTACACAGCAAGGCGCTGAACTATCAAATACTGTGGACTATAGGACGGTCATAAAGCTGTAAAGAACATGAGGACAGCACAAAATAAACTATAAGGTGTAGTGTCAATGCTGAGTTTTTTTGGGCCCAGTTGATTTCGGATTTAACCAGAACTTCTGGACTCCATCATGTCATCATCTGTGAGGTTAGGAGAGGGACAAAGGATATTCTTGCCACCTGCTCGTCATAACAACCGCCCCCTATGTCTATTATGAATATTGGGGGGCTTCTGAGCTGTGGTGTATGGGATCAAAATACTGAAAGCAGAAACTTTCCAATATACCCACCTTACCACTTTCCCATGATCCTCGACGGTCTACCGCCCATAGTGATGACATATCACTGTCATGTGGTGACATCACTATGGCAAAATGGCATCAAAGTGGGAATAATACAAAATCAGTCATACCGCCGCTCTAGCTTTTGGAGACTGGCGGCCATCTTCCTCTTTTAGGGCACCTATCAGTAAGCATGAGGGACACGGTGGTCACAAGGAACATGGAGGTTCCCCCCCGTGCCACTACCAGCGGCATCCGCTAACAAGCTACTGACAAGTCATAGCAAAAAAAAAAATGTAAGTGAATCTAAAGGACTTCGTAAAAAATATTTTAATTTTTTTTTTTGTTGGAGTTTCCCTTTAATTACCTTCTCAACAGGTCAAATATGTATTCTAGCGACGCAGACTATTTTGTATACGCCGGGCGATGTCGTCTTGGTGTCCCATATCAATCACGACCCATCGATTGGCAAAAACAAAAAACTTGAAGCAATGGCATCCATTCCGTTTGCAATGGCCCCCAGTTATCGATGGCGGTCATGGCTATGGGTGGCATCATGCCATACTGGCTCATTAGTGACATTCAGGCCCCTAGAAAGTCCAGGCACAATAACAAATAATGCACTCACCAAAGCTCCTCCTGTGCTTAAAAGGCCGCTCTGACGGCATCTTGGGCTCTACCAGTCCCGACTCCAAGCAAGTCCAGATAGGGTCTTCAGATGTGTCTACCCGGCCGCTCGTCTTCTCTCTGCCCCCAGTGCTGCCCTCCCTAGTCCTCCTAGTGCCCAGTGCCCTCTGCCCGAGCCTCTGAGCTCACACCGTGCTGCGCCGCTGGAACAAACATTATGACGTCACCAAGGGGGAGGCTGGAATCTGCTGAACTTGAAGCGCCATCTTGTGGTATGAAGCGTACACTGCAGGTTTCTCTCCGCCCTCCTGCTGATCAGTGCCGCATGTAGCTAGCAGCAGGTAGGTAGACCGTAGATATACAGCCCGGGCAGCCGAGGATCTGTCTATGGCGGCGGAATAACTTGGAGTGAAACAGATTAATCAAATCCCTATTGAAAGAGCTAAGGATCGGTCATTAGGTGTACACTCAAGTACTGTGGATCAGGAGATTTTTGCAGAGCCTCGTTAGCGCAGTAGGTAGCGCGTCAGTCTCATAATCTGAAGGTCGTGAGTTCGATCCTCACACGGGGCACAAGTTTTTTTTTTTTTTTTCCCAAAATTCCGTTTTTGTGTCGTTTTATCTGATTTACTACACTGACTTCTATATAACATTAACAATTTATAGGAAGTATAGCAGTTACTATTATATACCTGGCAGGGATGGTGACTTTATTCTAGGAGTGCTGTGACAGGCAGGGATATATAACATGCATATCCCCTAATATATAAAAAGGCCAGACTGGGACATTATTTGCGCACCTATGCAAAAAAAATAAAAAATTCAACTACTCTGCCCCAATGCTATACACACTAAATCCCACTCAGTCTCTCCACACTAGGGTGGCCACACGTCCGGTTTTCTGAAGAGGGACATGAAGAGATCTTGTGCCCTGATTCCCAAACTCTGGAGCATCCACAGTCAGAAAGAAGATGGCGGTGGGGAACGGCAATTTGTGTTTCACAAGGTGGATGATGATGATGATGAGACACAGTTGCCAAAAAGTCAACCGCAATTAGTGTCTCAAGAGGTTGATGATGAGGATGAGACTCAGTTGTCAATAAGTGAGGTTTTTGTTAGGAAGTGGAAGAGGAGGTGGTGGACGATAAATTCACTGACCCAACCTGGGAAGGTGGCAAGCCGAGCGAGGACATTAGTACAGAGGGGGAGGGATCCACAGCACCGCAACAGGCTGGAAGAGGCAGTGGGGTGGCTAAAGGGAGAAGGCGGGCCACACTAAACAGGCCCGCAACTGTTTCCCGGAGCACCCCCTTGCAGCAATCTCCCTTGCCAAGGGGTAGGTGCTTTTGGCTAGGGACGCTACATTTCCCTGACGGCACACTGGTTTGTTCCATCTGTTCAGCGTGGATGGGCCGTAGAGGAGGAAGAGGATGAGGAGATTGAGAGTCATCCTCCTGATGATGACAGCGAAGTCTTGTCTGTTGGGACTCTGGCACACATGGCTGACTTTATGTTATGCTGCCTTTCCCGTGACCCTCGCGTTATATGCATTTTGGCCAACACCGATTACTGGTTGTTCACCCTTCTCGACCCCCGCTACAAAGAGAACTTATCATCTCTCATTCCTGTGGTGGAGAGGACTAGCAAAATGGTGCAATACCAGAAGGTCCTTGTGGAAAAATTGCTCCAAAAATTTCCTGCTGACTAAGCTGGCGGCAGAATACGTAGTTCCTTGGGCAACTGAGGAGGGGAGATGAGGGGAACACACAGCAGTTCCAACAGAGGCAGGGCAACACTCTCCAAAGCCTGGGACAGTTTCATGACACCCCGCCAGCACCCTTACCCTGATACGCGGCCTAGTGTCACAAGGAGGGAAAAGTTTTGGAAGATGGTGAAGGAGTACGTAGCAGACCGTGTCTGCATCCTCAGTGATCCCTCTGTGCCTTTCAACTATTGGGTGTCCAAGGTGGACACGTGGCACAAACTGGCGCTCTACGCCTTGGAGATGCTGGACTGCCCTGCCGCCAGCGTTTTGTCAGAGTGGGTATTTTGTGCTGCTGGGGGCATAATAACTGATAAGCGCATTCACCTGTCAACTGAAAATGCAGACTGGTTGACTCTTATCAAAATGAACAAGGCCTGGATTGCCCCTGACTTCTCTACTCCACCAGAGGAAAGCGGCTGAACATAAAGGCTCTTTAAATGTGGCTTTTATGGTGTATTGAATACACTGTATTCCCATGCACCCCTTCCACCACAAAAAAGGGTATATGGTGCCCTCTTTATGACCCCATACAGTAGTTATGCTTCCTTAGTGCCCCCACACTGTAGTTATGCCCCCTTACTGCCCCCACACAGTAGTTATGCCTCTTTACTGCCCCCACACAGTAGTTATGCCTTCTTAGTGTCCCCATGCAGTATTAATGTCCCCTTTGTGCCCCCACACAGTAGTTATTCCCCCTTTGTACCCCCACACAGCAGCTATGCCTCCATACAGTAGTTATGCCTCCTTAGTGCCCCCATACAGTATTAATGTCTGCTTAGTGCCCCCACACAGTAGCTATGCCCCCTTTGTGTCCCCATACAGTAGTTATGCCCTCTTGATGCCCCCACACAGTAGTTATGCCTACTTAGTGCCCCCTTGGAGTATTAATGTCCCCTTAGTGCCCCCACACAGTAGTTATGCCCCCTTTGTACCCCCACCCAGCAACTATGTCCCCATACAGTAGTTATGCCTCCTTAGTGTCCCCATACAGTTTCAATGTCTGCTTAGTGCCCCCACACAGTAGCTATGCCCCCTTTGTACCCCCACACAGCAACTATGCACCCATAAAGTAGTTTTGCCTCCTTAGTGCCCCCATACAGTATTAATGTCTGCTTAGTGCCCCCACACAGTAGCTATGCCCCCTTTGTGTCCCCATACAGTAGCTATGCCCTCTTTATGCCCCCACACAGTTTAACGACAGCACCTGCAGTGCCACGGTACCAGCAGATCATAATGTAACCAAACACTTATACATCGGGTTACAGATATGGGCTTACCGCCATGGCGTATATAGTCATTCCGCGGTAAGCAAATGGTTAATCAGCATGTTCAGAAAAGTTTATGATTGTGTTTTACAAATTGCTGTGACCGCGACCCCCCAGTTATAAGTAATAAGGCAATTTTGGATGTTTCGCGATTTTTGAGTCTCAGTTTTGGCAACTTGTGAGTCGCAGTGTGACTTTCATTATGTTGCCACTTAGGGCTCTTTCACACCTGCGTTATTGTCTTCCGGCATAGAGTTCCGTCGTCGGGGCTCTATGCCGGAAGAATCCTGATCAGGATTATCCTAATGCATTCTGAATGGAGAGTAATCCGTTCAGGATGCATCAGGATGTCTTCAGTTCCGGTACGGAACGTTTGTTGGCCGGAGAAAATACCGCAGCATGCTGCGCTTTTTGCTCCGGCCAAAAATCCGGAACACTTGCCGCAAGGCCGGATCCGGAATTAATGCCCATTGGAAGGCATTGATCCGGATCCGGCCTTAAGCTAAACGTCGTTTCGGCGCATTGCCGGAGCCGACATTTAGCTTTTTCAGAGTGGTTACCATGGCTGCCGGGACGCTAAAGTCCTGACAGCCATGGTAAGTGTAGCGGGGAGCGGGGGAGCAGTGTACTTACCGTCCGTGCGGCTCCCCGGGCGCTCCAGAGTGACGTCAGGGCGCCCCAAGCGCATGGATCACGTGATCGCATGGATCACGTCATCCATGCGCATGGGGCGCTCTGACGTCATTCTGGAGCGCCCCGGGAGCCGCACGGACTGTAAGTATACCGCTCCCCCGCTCCCCGCTCCTACTATGGCAACCAGGACTTTAATAGCGTCCTGGGTGCCATAGTAACACTGAAAGCATTTGGAAGACGGTTCCGTCTTCAAATGCTTTCAGTACACTTGCGTTTTTCCGGATCCGGAGTGTAATTCCGGCAAGTGGAGTACACGCCGGATCCGGACAACGCAAGTGTGAAAGAGGCCTTAGAGCACAGTTGCACAATTCTGCGATCTTTGGCCATACAGCTTGCAGCCAAAGTCACCGTTTAGGCCCACAAAGTGATGCAGTGAAGGAATAATGCACACAGTGATGTAATAATAGTTGTATAATATTCACAGTTATATCACAATATTGGCATAATGCACACAGCAATATCCCAGTAAAAGGATAATGCACACAATGATGTCAAAGTACAGGGATAATAAACATTTAAGTCACAGTACAGGGATAATGCACTCAGTGATGTCACAGTACAGGGATAATAAACATTTAAGTCACAGTACAGGAATAATAAACATTTAAGTCACAGTACAGGCATAATGCACTCAGTGAGGTCACAATACAGTGATAAGAAACATAATGATGTTACAGTACAGGGATATAAGCACAGTGATGTTATAATACAGGGATATTGCGCACTTTGATGTCACAGTACAGGGATAATACACTGATGATAATAGGATATACACTGTGATGTCATAGCATTGGGATAATAAACACAGTTGTCATGCCTTCAGCAAGTTTATTGTTAATTTATGCATAACTTTCATACATAGTTAATGTTTTGAGACGACCCTGCAACCCACAAATCTGGAAATGACCTCCTTGATCTTTGACAGCTTGTCCTCAGGCAACCTCGCTTCCATCTTGCGGGTATCTAAGACAACGCTGAGGAAAGTGATGGTGGTTGAGGGTCCTTCGATCTTGGTAGGGGCGACAGGGATGTTGAGGTTGGCCGAAAACCTGGAGTAGGTTATCAAGTTTGCAGGGTGAAACGTCTGATTGCTCTATTAAGAGAAAGTCATCCAAGTAGTGGATGACCATAGGGCATCCGCAATGGTTAACCAGGACCCAGTGGAGGGCCTGGGCGAACTGGTTGAACAACCACGGACTACTTTTGGAGCCAAAGGTGAGGCGGTTGGCGAAGTAGTACAATTCGTCCCATTTGATGCCGTAGAATTTCCAGAGTTGTGGGTTGATGGGCAGCAGCTTAAAAGCATCCGCCAGGTCAGCCTTGGACAGCCAAGCCCCTTGGCCCGCCAGGAGGATGAGAGCGATGGCTTCACTGAGAGAGAGTACTTCATCGAGAACTCTTCAGACCGGAACCAGGGAGTTGAGGCTGGGAATGTGAGAACCATGAGGAGCTGAGAGGTCGTAAATAAATTTATTTTTTATTGGAAAAATTTTTGGTGACGATGCCAATAGGGTTTATCCTCCAGTAATCAAACGGAATGCTGGAGAAAGGGCCGATGAGAAAACCCTTCTCCAGTTCCACCTGGACCAGAGGACCCACCGAAGCGGCATCGGAAATGGCGGACCTGAGGTTGGGGCCTTCCCAAGATGACTGAGGAAGGGCCACGAGACCAGTGTGGAATCCTTCTTGAAACCGTCGATGAGGAAGCGACCTAGTGGGGATTGTGATGGTCACGGAGAGGTGCAGCTAGCAGGTCCACGTTGACCACGCCTAGTCACTTGTTCCTGCCGATCTATTTGGGCAAACCGACAGGGGGTGGGCCCTGAAACAAGTGGAGCAGACGTGGAGTGCTCTGCACTGGTTGTAGTTGCAGGTTGCAAAATTGTAGTTGTTGCATACCTGACTGTTTCCTAGGAAGACTATGGGTCGACCCAGCTTGTCGGTGCCCAAGTTGTGTCTAGGCTGGGACCCCGAGGAGCCTGCCACAGACCTGAGCAGGGACGATGGAAGGCTGGGGTTTGGACACCAGTCTGAGGCATGCAGAATGGACTGGCATGACGCGCAAGCGGGGGCTTTGAGACCGGCGAAATGTCGGCAAAACAGCTCCATGTCCAGGGATGCCCAATTGGTGACCCGTTGGAACTGGGCGAGGGCCGCCGCGGCTTTGGCCGAGAAGGAGCGGTGGTAGTCGTAAAATGCGTACCCTCCATACTTGTGCCCCAGATCCGTGACCCTGTACAAGTACAAATCCAACTCCTCGCGCCTTTCGGGGAAGGCGGATCAGATTATGTCCCTGAACAGGCTGAAGGCCAGGACGAATTCTAGGATGGACAGTTTCCTGTTCAATCGGGCATCCCTGGATCTGAGAACTATCGACACACTCTCGCAGGCTATGGTCCTATTCTCAACCGTGTCGTGGGTGGCAATGAGGATAGCGGCTAAATTGACGTCCTTCCCTTCCAAGATGTCTCGTTTGAGGGTGTCGGTCGCGAAATGGGACAGGGCTACCTCAGACAAGGCGGGAACCCTACCTGAGGATGTGGATTGGGACGTGGAAGCGATCGGGAGAGGAGGGACAGGGATGCGGGTTTGACGGGTCTCTGGACTCTACTGCCGACAGCCTGGTCTGAATGTCCGATACGGCTAGGGTGTTGATGGTGGCGTGCAGCTGGGTCAATGACAACTTGATAGTTGACATTGACACCTGGCCTTCAGAGTGGGACGGATCGGACACCAGGAGTCGATAAAGCTCCGCCTTCCTGACCGAAGCTGGGTAACGAATCCCTCGTTTGGTTAATTCGGCTATAATTTTGGGGATCGTCCAGCTCCAGAGTGACCCCACGCTGGTATGGCTGGAAGCCAGGGAATCCGGAAGGGATGCGGAGTCGTCTAGTTCGGAACGATGTGACATGTTGGGAAGCTGAAAGAGAGGACAAGGTTTATTTTTTTTTATTTATTTTTTTGTCCGAGACGTAGTCTCTGAAACGTTAGGGCCCTGACGCCCGGAGGTGCGTTGCGTTTGCTGCCCCCGGCTGGATGCTTGGAGCGTCCTGAAGAAAATAGTAACAATGCTTGTAACCGGATAAATGTAAATAAAGAGGGAATCAGTACCTTAAATTCCACCTGGTCTACGAGGCCTCAGGTTCTGATGATTCGTGGTGTAGACGAAATCGGGTCTTTGACTGAGATAAAAGTAACAGTTTTAGCGGAGGGCCAATGGCCAGTGAACAAGATTGAGAATGAAATAACCTGATGCCTGGGTAGACTGCCGGACGAACATGGATGAGGGACCGAAATGACCTGCCTGACGTGGCAGGTGAGAAACCACTGGTGACTGGGGTGTGACCAGAATATTGAAACCAGGGCGTGCGTGGAACAGAGTGGCCTGATGAAAATGAGGATGAAATACATGGATGCAACGAGCCGAGATGTGGCTAGAGACAAAACAAAGGGGGACGTGGGAAGACGAGACATGGCCTGAATAACGCAAACAGGCGTGAAACGTAAATGACAGACGTGGCCTGAATAACGAAAACAGGCGTGAGACGTAAATGACAGACGTGGCCTGAATAACGAAAACAGGCGTGAGACGTAAATGACGGACGTGGCCTGAATAACGAAAACAGGCGTGAGACGTAAATGACAGACGAGGCCTGAATAACGAAAACAGGCGAAAGATGTGGCTGACGGTTGTGGTTAAATGACGAAACAGGCGTGATACATTACGGACGGACTTGAAACATGGAAGACAGATGAGGGCTGGCATGGGAAAAATATATGTTTTTATTTTTTTACGTGAACCGGCGTGGAGCGTAGACAGACGTAGCCTGAATGATGAAAACGAGTGGGAGACAGACGTGGCCTGAACAATGGAAAACAGGCGTGAGACGTGAGACGTGAATGACAGACGTGGCCTGAATAACGAAAACAGGCGTGAGACGTGAATGACGGTCGTGGCCTGAATGACGAAAACAGGCGTGAGACGTAAAGACAGACGTGGCCTGAATAACGAAAACAGGCGTGAGACGTAAAGACAGACGTGGCCTGAATAACGAAAACAGGCGTGAGACGTGAAGACAGACGTGGCCTGAATAACGAAAAGCAGGCTGGGACGTAAGAGACACAGGAGATGTAAAACAGACGTGAATCGTGGAATGTGAAGTGGCATGACAACGTAAACAACGTGGCTGGCTAAAACGAATGGAGAGAGACGACTGACAAACGAATGCTGTGACATTAAAGCAGGCGTAGACGAGCAGACGTATCCGGACTACCGTACCCAGAGCGGGCAGGAGACTGGTTTGGGTAATGCAAAAAAATACCAACCTGCTGATGAAGATTTTGACGGACAAAAATGGGTCAGGTAAATTCCGTAATAAAACGGGTGGCGTACAACGGCTCTGTCAGAAGGAACCGGAAAGGTAGCTCTCGTCGGAGCCTTGTTCATGCGGGACTGGCGAAACGAAGTGGGTTTGCACGAAATGACGCCAGCGTCGGATGACCATGGGAGGGGGGCTTATAAAGCCTACTCTCCTCCCACATTCACAGGCTGCAACAGCCTTGACAATTGTCATGCCTTCAGCAAGTTTATTGTTAATTTATGCATAACTTTCATACATAGTTAATGTTTTCTGTATAATTCTCTGTATATTGTGTAACAGCCCCATCTAGTGGCCGTTTTACATACAATTACAGCTGTTCATACTACAAGTTTGGTCTACTTCAGCTTCCTTATCTTAGTGACATCATCATCCCTGCACATAGCAGCCACATTTTCTTCATTTACAGTCATCACTGCCTGAGGATAGCACATGGCTTGGAAGCCTCTTGAGACTTCCTCCACATCTAAGCTCACAGTAGCATCGCTGGTATGTCACATAGCCACATTACAGCCTGTTTGCATCTGTTTTTATATGTATTTGCATATCTTTCTCCTTTCCTTTATAGCAGCCTATAGTTCTTTCCTATCTTCCTTGAGCCATAACTTTTTTAGATTTCTGTTCATATACCTGTATGAGGGCTTATTTTCTGCGGGACAAGATGTGCTTTCTAATGCTACCATTAATTATGGCATACAATATAGTTGGAAGCCGTAAAAGAATTCCAAATGGGGTGGAAAAAAAACACAATACCTCCATCGTTTTATGGGTTTTGTTCACACAGCGTTCTGTCTGTGTCAAAACTGACCCATGCCCTGCATTTTCTGGGTCAGTACGATACAAAGATACCCCATATGTATAGTTTTTTTATGTCTAAATAGTGTAAAAAAAAAGTTTTTACATCACCATATTCTGACCCCATAACTTTTTTTATAGTTTTATCTACTGAGCTGTGTCTGGGCTCAAATTTTGTGGGATAATCTGTAGTTTTCATTGATACAATTTTGGCGTGTGTTTGACTTTTTGATCACATTTTATTACATTTTATTGGGTAAGAGAAGCAATGAAAAAAATGGCAAATTGGCTATTTTGACGCTTTTTTTTGTTACGCCATTTGCTGTATTGGGAAATATTTTTATATTTTAATAGTATGGGCGTTTTCAGTCGCGACGATACCCATGATGTTTATTTTTTTTGTTATTTAGGTATTCATTTTTTTATTGTAAGGAAGGGGAGTGATTAAACTTTTATATTTTTACATTTTTTTATATCTTTTTTAAGTTTTTTTATTTTTTTTATGATTTTGAAGCTCATATATGAGCATATAAAATAGATTTTTTATTTTCTAATTTTGAACAATCATGGATTTTTAAACTGGACTTATTACTGAGAATTGATCATTTCTTATGTTGACCTGCCACCCGGTGGGCAAAATAAGAATTGCAGTTTGAATGTCATTCAAACTAATTATCTCACTTGATCACGGCATCTAAAGGCTTTAATTACCGCGATCGGCATTATTGCAATCGAGCGCCATGTTTGCCTATCACTCCAGCTCCGTACATGTGCGGCGCTGGTAACGAAAGGGTTAGGCACTCTGATGTCACTGTACAGTGATAGTAAACTAAGTGATGTCTCAATACAGGAGTAATAAACACATTGATGTCACAGTACAGGAATAATAAACACGATGATGTCACAGTACAGGATAAACATGGTGATATTTATTTTTAGCTGTCAGGGATATAAAGCAAATGCTTTATTTAAAGCAAATGCTTTATATAAAAGTTAGGAACAAAGGAAAAATTTCAAAGGGAATTGATCCTAGAGGTGGACATATAAAACACATCAAAAATAGTTTGTCGTTAAATTAATTATATTGTGCAATCAGTAAAACATGGCACAAGCGTCTATGCAAAAATATTAATGATTTATTATGCAATAACTTAAAATACAATCAAAGCTTAATCAATATAAAATGTAATAATATGCAATAACACAGTAATATGTAGTGCCCTAAATTCGCCACTAGATGGCTTTAACGCAAATACCAGCGTTCCTTATTACCTCTCAAATATAAAATGTAATACAACCGTCTTGACCACAATTATGAGATATACTATTAGTTGACACAGTAAACTCAATAGTGATTAGGGTAGATACAAACCCTTGCTCTGCTCAAACTATGACCAATCTCGGATATTGGGTAGTATTGCGACACAACTTATAAATTATCAGGCCTGATATTGACTATGGAATGTGAATATTCCAATCAGAGAGTTTCTCCGATATCAATATTAGATCTTTTATTCTGTAATATGCATCTTTACTGAATAGTGATAATATTGATGTAGCACTTTAAACATTATACATCCGCACTAAAGCGGGGAGTTACTAAATATCAGGCCAATTAATTCAATCAATACTACACATAATAAAGTTATACGTTACCCGAGAATGCAGATGATATGCAGAGTCTAAGGGAAGTCAGCTCTAAAGTCCGTTCTAATCATTGGGATTTTTCTCCTGGGGTCTCTCCTCTCTTCCTTTTCTTCCTTTTTTTCTTCTTATGTGTGGTTTATTATCAAAAACTTATTAGTTAGACACACCTTCCCAACTTGGAGTTTTCCAATCATTGTCGGTTAGGCGTATACATATGATAAAGACTGTGATGTCACTGTATTACCCAGAATGCATTTCTGCTGTTGGTGTAATATTACTTATTTATACCTAGGTATCACTATTGCATAAGCTATTAGCATCATTACCAGTAAGGGTTAAATGTCCAGGTCTGACTTCATCTTACATTCCATACACATAACATATGGAATCCTAAATCAGAGCTACAGGGATTAACTTTGACACATGTACTAATCAAAGCATAGACATTAAGGTACCAGTTTAGACATCTCCCAAACTATCAAATTTATGGTATTGATAAGAATATAATAGACCTTGTACTCTCACAGACATGTGTCTCCCCTGTCACTTCAACGGGTGATTGATTGTTAGTTAAAATAAAACTGCCTTCCCTAAACGGAGACTCATTAACAAAGTCTATACTTAAATTTCTTCTCATCATATTTTAGGAGTATATGCGTTCCTAGTGAGAAATATATAAGATATTAGATGCATTGATGTCCTTCATAATATTTAACAGTATAAAACAATACATACAGCCAGGTTCATAATTATTGGGACATCGACACAATTCTAACATTTTGGCTCTATACATCACCACAATGGATTTGAAATGAAAGGAAAAAGATGTGCTTTAACTGCAGACTGTCAGCTTTAATTTGAGGGTACATCCAAATCAGGTGAACGGTATAGGAATTACAACAGTTTGCATATGTGCCTCCAACTTGTTAAGGGACCAAAAGTAATAGGACAATTGGCTTCTCAGCTGTTCCATGGCCAGGTGTGTGTTATTCCCTCATTATCCCAATTACAATGAGCAGATAAAAGGTCCAAAGTTCATTTCATGTGTGCTATTTGCATTTGGAATCTGTCGCTGTCAACTCTCAAAATGAGATCCAAAGAGCTGTCACTATCAGTGAAGCAAGCCATCATTAGGCTGAAAAAACAAAACAAACCCATCAGAGAGATAGCAAAAACATTAGGCGTGGCCAAAACAACTGTTTGGAACATTCTTAAAAAGAAGGAACGCACCAGTGAGCTCAGCAACACCAAAACACCCGGAAGATCAGGGAAAACAACTGTGGTGGATGACCGAAGAATTCTTTCCCTGGTGAAGAAAACACCCTTCACAACAGTTGGCCAGATCAAGAACACTCTCCAGGAGGTAGGTGTATGTGTGTCAAAGTCAACAATCAAGAGAAGACTTTACCAGAGTGAATACACAGGGTTCACCACAAGATGTAAACCATTGGTAAGCCTCAAAAACAGGAAGGCCAGATTAGAATTTGCCAAACGACATCTAAAAAAGCCTTCACAGTTCTGGAACAACATCCTATGGACAGATGAGACCAAGATCAACTTGTACCAGAGTGATGGGAAGAGAAGAGTATGGAGAAGGAAAGGAACTGCTCATGATCCTAAGCATACCACCTAATCAGTGAAGCATGGTGGTGGTAGTGTCATGGCGTGGGCATGTATGGCTGCCAATGGAACTGGTTCTCTTGTATTTATTGATGATGTGACTGATGATGATGGATTAATTCTGAAGTGTTTCGGGGCAATATTATCTGCTTATATTCAGCCAAATGCTTCAGAACTCATTGGACGGCGTTTCACAGTGCAGATGGACAATGACCCAAAGCATACTGCAAAAGCAACCAAAAAGTTTTTTAAGGGAAAGAAGTGGAATGTTATGCAATGGCCAAGTCAATCACCTGACCTGAATCCGATTGAGCATGCATTTCACTTGCTGAAGACAAAACTGAAGGGAAAATGCCCCAAGAACAAGCAGGAACTGAAGACAGTTGCAGTAGAGGCCTGGCAGAGCATCACCAGGGATGAAACCCAGCGTCTGGTGATGTCTATGCGTTCCAGACTTCAGGCTGTAATTGACTGCAAAGGATTTGTAACCAAGTATTAAAAAGTGAAAGTTTGATTTAGTCCCATTACTTTTGGTCATTTAACAAGTGGAAGGCACATATGCAAACTGTTGTAATTCCTACACCGTTCACCTGATTTGGATGTAAATACCCTCAAATTAAACCTGACAGTCTGCAGTTAAAGCACATCTTTCATTTCAAATCCATTGTGGTGGTGTATAGAGCCAAAAATGTTAGAATTGTGTCAATGTCCCAATATTTATGGACCTGACAGTATGTCCTATTGATTATCTTATACTAAAAAAAACTAAGGTTCATTATATGTGTATACAGACACCACAGATTTTCTGCTTCACCAATAGATATCAAATGTAGGGGTAATTAGTACCAGATACGTCTAGAGAATATCCTTATCTCAGTCAAAAATCTATAAGGAGACAAGAATGACTCTTCTCAGACTGGTACATCTATAGAGAAGAAACCTTATGAACAGTGTCCTTTCCATGAACCTATTTCTACCAACTTTAAAAATACATACAAAAATGGTGAATATATCACAATATGGCCTCATATATAATCAAATCCACTATAATTATGATATTTAGATATAAATTTTATATGCCTATGAAAGAGCACAACAAATACCCCTTCATTACAATCTAATCCATTGAAATAAATTTAATTATATTGGAATGTCAAAAGGGATTTTCATACGGGTTACTTAAGAACTGGGGTGTTTGGACTCGGTTTGTAATGTTCCAGCCAGAGCTTTGCTAAAGTCTTTCTGAAAAATTGCATCCCACTTTGTATTTCATTGTGATAGATCTGTGTATGGAAGTCAATACGCTCCTTTAGGCATCATGCATACAAACGTATTTTCATTCCGTGTCCGTTCCGTTTGTGGACTGTATACGGAACCATTCATTTCAATGGATCTTTAAAAAAAACTGAAGGTACTCCGTGTGCATTCCGTTTCCATATGTCCGTATTTCCGTTCCGCAAAAAAATAGAACATGTCCTATTATTGTTCGCATTACGGACAAGGATAGGACTGTTCTATTAGGGGCCAGCTGTTCCGTTCCTGCAAAATACGGAATGCACACGGATGTCATTCGTATTTTTTGCAGATCCGTTTTTTGCGGACCGCAAAATACATACGGTCGTGTGCATGAGTCCTTAGGAAAATAAGTTCTTGTTTAAATTGTTCGTTACTCTCATGAAGATTTATTGAGTGGGTCAATAACTTTGAATGTAAGTTGGTGGTGATGATAGTGTCCTCCACAACGGAATATAAGTCCGATAGATGTTGCTTCTGATTTTCCATCTCTGCATGAATAGTCATCAGATTCCTTTTTAGCGAACCGATCTCAAGTTCCAATGTCTTTATAGAAAAAGAATTAGCAGCTGATACACCGGGGCAACGACAGCGCCTACTACGCCAAGGATTATGGCAGCTGCATAAATCGCAGAAATGAACCGCTTTGGTCGTTGACTCGTGGAAAACTGTTCCCTGGTCAGGGTCTTTCTTGTCTGTTCCAGGATTTGTGTAATCCGTTTTTGGGAATAACCGACGTGTATTTGATACCACATCTTTATCTCTTGAGAGTGAATCTCGGAAACGTTGAACTGTCTTTCAACGGAGATGCGTGGATCCAAAATGATGTAGATCTTCCGGGATAGAATCCTCTTATTCGTCAAGATGAATCCCGTGGTATTCTGCAGCATGATCCCAGATGAAGGGCCTGGTACAGCGATCAGTTCAGCGTGGAACTCCTTCCCCAAGATTAGGACGATGTAGATAACAGCAACAATCCTTGATGCCATCTTGTGCCTATAATATATTGTATGACAAATATAAGCACATACATCTTTCCAGTTTTCTTTTTATTAACCCTACAATAAAAGAAGTCATACTACCATACATCTTCAATTTGGCATAGTTTTCTTTCTTTAACAGAGCAAGTTCTTGGTTCAGAAGTGAGTCAAGAGACAATTAGTTACAGAGGAAAAATACGTGAGGATAGGTTAGTACACTAGTTTGTTTATATGATATCGATCCTGGGTTTCCGTCTTTAGTTGGAACCTTGATATCTCTTCACTCCTCATCATCCAGTAATCCTTCCATTTTGCGAAGTTGTGAGCTAGGATGACAAACACGTAATTGATTAATATGCACCCATTTCTCTATAAATCCATCCCCCTTAGGAATTTTGATCTTGTAGACCACAGGTGACAATTTGTCAACGACGACATAGGGTCCCTTCCAGGAAGGCAGGAACTTCCTTTCCTTCACCTGATCCCAGGCAAAGTTATAGAGATAAACCTGATTGGAAATCTGGTATTCCTTTTGAGTAGTCCTCAGGTCATAGTAGGTTTTGGCACTTGCTGCTTTCTCTAGATTCTTCTGAGCAAACGCAAATGCATGCTAAAGGTGCTTGTGTAGATTCTCCATATACTGATGAGCTGTTGAAGCATTTATCAAATTGTGGTCTGTTGTCTGGTAGAGTAAATGTTGGGGTAACACCATCTTCCTGCCTGTGATCATTTCGAAGGGAGAAAGTTTGGTTGCCGCGCTTGGGATGGCCCTGATAGCCATGAGAACCAAAGGCAAACTTACATCCCAGTCTTTACCGGATTCATTGACAAATTTCTTTAGAATGTTGACAATTGTTTGGTTGTAGCGTTCTACTCCACCACTAGAGGCTGAACGATAAACTATATGTAGCTTTCTTTTTACCCCCAGTATCTCCTACATTTTCATCATCACCTCACTAGTGAAATGACTTCCGCGATCGGACTCGATGCGTTGGGGAAGACCAAACCTGGAAAATATGTGGTTAATGAGTAGAGACACACACACACTTGAACTGCATGTTTTGCAAGGCAAACATTTCACCCATTTTGTGAATTAACAAGTCACAGTTAACATATATCTATTGCCTTTTGATGAAGTTGTTACTGGTCCAATAAAGTCAATGGCATGGACATCCCCCTTTTCATAAGCGGTGCCCGATGAGTGGGTCCTTGTGGCTGGAATCAAACCTCGGAATGCCATGGGTACCACCCATGGTGAGATACCATTCTTTGAGGTTCTTACCAACAATCCATCCTGTAACGAGAATTGGGACTTACCTTTCATCAAAATCAGTAACTCTTCTTTGCCTACACAGTCTTCCACGGTTATGGGACAATTCTGTGGATCTTTAATGTGTTTGTAAAAGAGACCAATGAATGGATCCCCCTTTTGACTCGCGATGAGATCCTCACTAGGGGAATCTTGGCTCCATTGCACCACATTCGCTTCTGCCTTCTTTTGGGCCTGTCTTCTTGTCGTTGCCTCCACTTGAACAGTTCCCATAAGGTCATCAACGTTTAGGAATTCTCTATTAGTAGCTCTGTGTTTGGCAAGGGAATCTGCCAAATCATTCCCTTCCTTATCCACACCTATATATTTTAAGTGGCCTCTTACCTTTTTCCAGTAAATGGTGATTCCATGGGCGATAACCATCTCGTCAATCCTACAAAACATTTTACCATGCTTGACAGGCTTGTTGTTGCTTCTTACTATGTTAATCCTTTCCATCCAGGGAAATACCCCACAAAGCTGTGGCGAACATAATTAGAATCTGTGATTATAACAAACTCTTTAATACCAGATTCGATTGCCATTTTTATGGCTTTATACAAAGTGGTAAGCTCTGCGACTTGGCTACTTTTGGGACCAATTTTGTACCCCACGGACACATCTGGAAATATATTATTCCACACGCCTCCGATACCCGCAACCAATGTACGTTCAGTTTCTATATTGGTATGGAAAGAACAGCCGTCTACATATATACATGGTAAGGATTTGGAATACTCTTCTTCATAAGACTTGTATAGAGATAAAGATTGTTCTTCCAGGAAATCATTTCCTGGTGATTCACCTTTATGTTCTGCATTGGTACAATCGTAAAGTTCAGCTAATCTTTGAGCAACTGGATTCTTATTATTTTGTTTGTATCTGAATTCCAATGGCCATCCCATTAAGGACATCGTCCAGGCGGTTATCCTGCAGTTTGACAGATTTCCATCCTTGATTCTATCACTTTGCAAATATTGCAGTGGTTGGTGTGCAATTTCCACAATAATCTTTTTGCCTTGGATAAAACTCCTGAAATATTGCAAAGCCCACACCGTTGATAGTAATGCTTTTTCACAGTCATTGAATTTTACCTCAATCGGTGATAAGGACTTGCTGGCATAGGCGATGATCTTATTCAGGTTTCCCTGTTTCTGGAAAAGGACTGCACTCACGCTTTTGTCGGTGAAGCCTGTTTCAATGAAGAAAGGTTTCCCACCTTCTGGGTAAGCAAGGAGCCTGGGTGAGTCTGGCTTTGCGCTCATTCACAGCTTGCTCGTGATGTTCACTCTATTCCCATTTCACCCCTTTCTTCAGCAACTGCAAAAGAGGTTTCGTAATCTCGGCATAGTTGTCTATGAACTTACGTGAATAGTTCATCATACCGAGAAAGGACCTTAACTTTTTGAGATTTGTAGGTGACTTTGTATTGGTCACTGATTCCACCTTCTTTTTCTGCGGGTTGATTCCATCAGCAGTGATTTTGTGACCTAGGAAATTGACTTTGGTATGACACCATTGAGCCTTCTGCAAAGAAAGTTTCACACCAGCTTTCCTCAGTTGGGTTAGTACATGCCTCAGTTCAGCATTGTGTTCCTCAAAAGTCATGCTTTTGATCAGAACGTCATCCACATAGGATAAGGTACCTCGTTCAGTGGCATCAGGCATCGCCTTATGCATGAACACAGCAAACTCATGGCCTGCAATAATGTACCCGAAAGGCAATTGGGTCCAGGCATATTGCTGCTTCCCAAATGTGAAGGCTAATTTATATTGATCCTTCTTGTCCACCTTAATCATCCAATATCCTTGCATACAGTCAAGAGCAGTGAAAAGTTTGGACCCCTGTATTTGCGCCAAACACTGGTCAATATATGGCACGGGCCATCCGGACATATATACCCATTTATTTAACTGCCTCAGGTCTGAACAATTATAGGATGGTTGAAGTATAGGATGGTTGAACGAGCTGTGCACCGGACGGATGATTCCCCGCCTCTCCCAAATTCTTGATGATTTCCTATAGCAACTCGTAAGCTGCCAGCGGAAGTCGGTACTATTTGACATATACAGGGGGTACATTGGGATCCGTCTGGATTCTTGCAACATGCAGGTCAGTTTCTCCACAGTCATAAGAGTCCTTAGCAAACATGTCCTGGAATTCTGCGAAGAGCCCCTTTAGCTGTTGACGCTCCGACTCATCGGAGCATGCGTCAGCTATAGAGATTTGCTCTTCCACCCGTTCCTGAAATTCTGGAAAGATTTCAGGTTGACTTAACTCACTAGTTAAATCGTTTTGAGTATCGCGTACCTTCACTTTTCCCTGTTGGCATGACTCATACTCCTTCTCATCGATCTCATGGTTGAAAACCAAACATGATTCTTCAATGTGTCATGTACCTTCTTCAGGACTGAAAGGATAAACAGAGTGGATATTGAATAACACCTCAGGTGTTGAGGAAAAATGTTGTTCCACTACTTGTTCTTCTGTCAAGTATTTATCAGGAATAAGTCCAATGACATAATTCTAGAATCCAAAAGTGTAATACTCCGAATCCATACCTAGACCAATTATGGTGCCTTTTTTGTAAGGATATGCTATGGGGAGCCATATTATGAATTACCATATGCAATGGATTCTGATGGATGTTTACCATAGGAGTGGGCTTTACCTTCAGGCCGAGTTGCTGTATCCGGTTAGACAAACAGATCAAAGCATCTGTATTCTTCAATTGTTGCCCCTTCTTTACTTGAATGGGAAGAAGAAATGGCTTGCACCCTTCAGGGATTTTAACCTCATCAGCAACCGTGATACTTACGGCATCGGGCATCTGTTGTCCCCATTTCAAGGCTTGCTCTTCATCCTGGAACCCCTCCGGGTTTCCAGGTAATCTGGACCATAGAGTATTGTTGACCAGATCAATCTGCACGGCAAATTGGTGTAAATGGTCATTACCTAAATATACCTGGTACCGTGGTTCATTCAACACGATGAATAAATGTTCCGTAGCCTTATTTCCTATGGAAATAGACAATAGACATCTCGCAATCACATTATGACTTTGAGAATCTCCATCCAGATCATGAACCCATTGGTCCTGTGGAGAGGAACCTTTAATCACTTTAGGGTTGGCGACCTGTTTTAAGAGACCTAGGTTTTTATAACTGGCTTCGATTTTAGATTCAACTTGGCATATTTCACCCGGGCTATATTGTTCACCTGTATGGGAATCAATAATAATGGGAATCAGTGATAACCATTGACTTTCTTTTTTTTTTTTTTTTTTAATTCTGTTTATTTGAAGCAGATTCACAAAATACAAGGCAAAGGTCATGATCCCACATAACATACATTAAGCACGCTTTCTCCCCCTTGCTTCTGAAGGAAGTCAGGGAGTCACATATAGTAACTTTAAGGATCATGAGTTTAATATACATGAATCTGACTGCATTTTTTATTTTTAATTCAAAAGTGTTAGGAGACAGAAATAATAAAGAAAAGAAAGGGAAGAGGGGTAAGGGAGAGAGATATAGGGGGGGGGAGGGAGGCAGGCCTATACTGCCAGGGGTCCCAGAGTATTACTTAGAGATGCTTTAAGATACCATGTAGTGTACTGAAAGGGTTTAACCAATTCTCTAACTTCTACCATACTGTAGTGTGCCAAAACAAAAGTGCGCCACTTATTAAAGAATTTGGAAGCTGAACTTTCTTTGTGCCTAGATGCTTCAATCCTTTCATATCCTAAAAGTACTTTCAATTCAGAAATCACAGCAGGAATGTCCGGCATGGTATCTGTGAGCCATCTCTGGAGCAAGACCCTTTTGGCTACCAACAAAACCGAGTGTAATAAAATCGGTATCTTAGTTGGGTTCTCCATACGGATATAATGAAAAACCAAGGTCTGAGGTTCCATAGGTAATTCCACCAACCAGTTAGTCTTGATATATTCAATCACAGCGATCCAAAATTTGATTACCTCAGGACATGTCCAGATGCCATGCCAGAAATCCGTAGCAGCCATTTTACAATTAGGACAATGTGTGATACGGTCTGGAAACTGGGGAGAGGCTGGAAAGTTAAATCCATAAATTGCCCGATGCATCATTCTAAAAAACGTTTCACGCCAAATCTTACCAATCACGCACTGACGCACCTTACACCAACCTTCCAGGATCTTCACCCCAATCTCATCATCCATAGTGATGTGCTCCCACTTCTTAAAAAGAGTGGAAACCTTGGCTTTTGTGAAGTTTCCTGAAAAGGCCCTGTACAGCCTGGAGAGGGAGACTGTTTGGGGAGAGAAACTAAGGATCTCATCAAAGGAGTTTTTGGTCGCCTCTCTCGATAGATCACGTAATCTATGTGAGCAGAAACCCACAATCTGCATTATTTGCAAGAAATGGGAATCTGGTAAAGCGTATTTTTCCTTCAGTTCTTTTGGAGTCAGCCAGCGTTTCTCCCCCTGATGCATCAGATGTTCCGCCCTAGTCAAACCCCTAGATATCCACAACTCAGAAGGTCTCAAACTAGTCCCTGATGGAAATTCTGGATGACCCCATAGCGGCATCCATTTAGAGATTGCATGAGGCAGATTTGCTGTTTTCCTAACCGCCTTCCAGGTTGCTATCGTATCTCTCAATAAAAGCGAGGATTTAATTTCCCTGGGTAATGCGGCCAAATTAGAGTGGAGGCACGCTACCAAGTTCCATGGAGCTACCAGATTTTGTTCTACTTCCCTATTAGAGAAAAGATCAGTATCATGCACCCAATCCGAAACATGACGCATAAGACATGCCAGATTGTAACCCCGTACATTTGGGAATTTCACTCCTCCTTCTGGTTTCCATAACATAAGCTTCGAAAGAGAGATACGAGGGCGTCTGCCTGACCACAAGAACGTGGTAAAGGCCCTGTTTAGAGCATTGACATCGGTATGTTTCAGTAGAATCGGAAGCGTTTGGAGGGGGTAGAGCAACTTAGAAAAACTCATCATCTTAATGAGCTGGCATCTTCCCAGTAGAGATAAGGGAAGTGAATGCCATTTCTGTAGTTCAGATATTATTTTCGCTATGAGGGGAGGATAGTTTAGTGAGTATAATGACCCCGGGAGCTTACCGATTTTGATCCCTAGGTATGTGATATATTTGTTAACAGCCGATAAAGAGAGACCTATGTCCTGCCAAAACTGCGGTGGGTTAGTGGCGTGAAGCTCTAAAATCTCACTTTTAGACGAATTTATTTTATATCCTGAGAAGGACCCAAAAGAACTCAAGAACTCCATTAGGGGGCCTAAGTGTCGCTGTGGAGAGTCCATGAAAATCAAAAGATCATCTGCATATAAAGTTAGTTTTACCTCTTTCTTGCCTATGATAATACCCGTATATAAGTCAGAATCCTCTAAAAATCTAGCTAAGGGCTCAATGGCTAGGTCAAAGAGGAGGGGGGAAAGCGGGCAACCCTGTCTAGTCCCTCTCTGGAGAGGAAACACCCGAGATAGGAAACCTCCCGTATGTATGCGCGCCCCTGGGCTGGAATAGAGACCCTTCAGAAAGATCCGGATATCCCCCAAAATCTTGAATTTATCGAGCACCGCCCCCAGCCAGTTCCAACGCAGTGAATCAAAAGCTTTTTCCGCATCTAACGCCAACAAAATGGGGGTTCCGGCTGGCTGAGGGCGGCGCTGGACCCAATCCAAGGTTGCCAACACCTTCCTAATATTTGCTACCCCCGACCTTCCTTTAATGAAACCCACCTGGGAGGACCCTATCAGGGCAGGCATTAATAGGCTCAGTCTGTCAGCCAATATTTTAGTCAATATCTTGAGGTCCTGATTAATGAGCGAGATCGGACGGTATGAACCTGGATCTTGTGGGTCCTTATTTGGTTTAAGTATCAATTTAATGTGGGCAACATTAGCATGAGCAGGGAAACTACCTGTGTGTAAAAGATGGTTAAAATATTCCGTCAGTGTGGGGGCAAGATTTTCTTGTAGCACTTTGTAGAATTCTCCTGAGAATCCGTCAGGGCCTGGCGCCTTTCCGTTGTGTAGGGAACGTATTATATGTAGCACTTCCTCAGCCGTTATTTCTGCATTTATAGATCCCTGCTGTTCCTCTGTTAGGGAAGGTAATTTAACGTCTGACAGAAATCTCCTACCCTTTTCAGGGTCTTCTGGGGTGTCGCTATAGAGACTCTCATAATATTTTCCTAGCAGATCATTTATCAATTTAGGATTTGTTTGGACCACTCCCCCCTCTCCTTTCAGAGCTGTGGTGACTGTAGGAGTCCTCTTGCCCCGTGCTAGGTTGGCCAGCATTTTGCCTGACTTATTCCCAAATCTGAACAGATCCGTCTGGAATTCTGACCTATACATTGCCTCTCGTTTATCTACCCAAACTTCAAAGGTATTTCTAGCTGCAATCCAGGCCTCCTTGTGCTGAGTGGTAGCCACCCGGAGAAATTGAGTGTATGCCTTTCTAAGGGCCGAGCTAGCCTCCTGATATTGTTTAGCAACCACCTTGCGTAGATTACTGACAACCGAGAATTCGACCCCTCAGAACCGCTTTTGCAGCCTCCCAATGGGTCGAAACATCTGATGCATCACGGGGATTGTCACCCTGAAACTCCCACCACCAACCTTGTAGTGTATCTTTGAAATTGTCATCCTTGGCAAGAAAAGAAGGAAAGCGCCATATAAAATCAGTTCCTCTAGGGTAGGTATCCTGCAAGGAAATGGAAACAGGTGAGTGGTCAGAAATTAGTAAGTCATGAATTTCAGCTGAGACCACCCTAGATGACATATGCAGAGGAAGGAAAAGATAGTCAATACGAGACCATACATTATGTGCGTGTGAAAAATGCGTATACTCCCTGTCGTCAGGATGTAGAGAGCGCCAGGTATCATATAAACCTGTAGAAGTTAGAAAGGGAGGTATAACCTTGTCAGAGAGTCTTTGCGAGCTGACCATCCCCTCCTCCCTCTTCCGGTCTTCCAGAACAGAGGCGACTGAGTTAAAATCACCACCCACAATTCTGTTGTGGGTTCCATCCATATGCAGTCTGTTCTCTAGAAGAGCGTAAAAGAAAGCATTGTTTTCGTTTGGGGCATACACATTATGAATGCTATAGGAGATCCCTCCTATCTCTACCACCAACTTATGCCATCTGCCTTCACTGTCATGAGACTCTAAAAGTATTTTCCCTGAGAAATTTCTATGTACTAAAGTGAGTACTCCAGCTTTGCGCTCCCTGGCTGAGGATCCAACCACAGAACCTACCCAAAACTTTTTCATACAGAAGAAATCCGTATCCTCCAGATGCGTCTCTTGCAGGAGAACTACATCAGGTTTAAGACGCTTTAGGTGACGTAAAATTTTTGACCGCTTCTGTGGGGAACGTAAGCCCTTGACGTTCCAGGAGATAATTTTCATTTCAGTTCCGGTATGTACGGATCCCCAGACAGAGAAAGCCAAGGGAGAAGGGAAGAGGGAAGGAAGAAGGGGGGGAGGAAAAGAGAACAGAAAAAACGAACAAAAATCAATATAAATACAACCAAATAAAATAAAACTGCCTAAGTGTGTGGTAGCAGGTACCGATCCACTGGACCGGATACGGCTAGATGGTGTCAGCCGTCACAAAATCTAGTTATAGACTTTCCTTTTTTCCGCCATGGCAGAACTCTCACATAACCAGCCTGAACAATTGCTATCTGTACAACTGAACAATAACGGCCCTAATACGGAGCATAAAGCAGAATAATAAAACATTCTTAAACTGGAACAGCTTAGTAGCATTAACAAAATTCTACCCCTAAGGGTTGAGTTTCAACCACATTTAGAATTGAGGAATGTCAACGTCCCCTCCTGGAGGGCCTTTCTTGGCCATTGCGCGATCGGTCATTCCCTCGCCGAACCGCTGGAACCAATGAGTCCTTCAAGGTAGACCGTTGGGGAGAGAGGGATATATCTTGCTGCTCTGAATCAATAATCTCATCCAAAGCCTCCTCTGCCTCAGTGGGAGATCTAAAAGTGATAGTCCCTCCATGTGCTTTGTGAATCTTTAGAACCGCCGGGAAAAGAAGCTGAAATCTGATGTCCCTTTGGTAGAGTGCAGTGCAGACCGGGCTAAAGGCCTTGCGTTTCTTCGCCACCTCAGCCGAGAATCCCTCAAATAATAAAATTTTGTGGCCCCTTATATTTATCTGGTGTCTCCTCCTACGAAAACTGCGAAGTAAAGCCACCTTATCATTGAAATCCAGCAGTTTAAATATAACTTGGCGAGGTCTCCCATCTCCACTGCGGGGAGACTCCGAATTAGAGTCCCTAGTGGCGCCTCTTTCCGGACCAATCCTGTGGGCCCTCTCCACTCGGCAGAAAAACTTTAGGCCCAGGGCCTCTGGCAGTTCTTTCTCACATATATCTAAAAGGTCCAATTGTTTAATGGACTCAGGCAGCCCAACCACTCTCAGGTTGTTGCGGTGTGACCTGTTTTCCAGGTCATCAACCTTGAAACGCAGGTATTCCAGGGCATGCTGCTGGGATTTTAAAACAGACTCAGTGTCCCCCGTTTGCTGCTTCAAGGACCGCATCTCTTTATCCAGGGCCCCCACTTGTATGCTGGTTTGATTTACCTCCTCCCTCAGGGAGTTAAAAGAGGCCAATATTGTCGTTTCCAGTGTTTTCTGGATGTCCGGCATTATACGCATTGCCACTTCAATGGCTAGTTGTTTATAATCTATTGTGGCCGTGCCACCTAGGGGGGACCCCTCTCCCTGGGTATTCTGAGAGCCCTCTTCCCTGAAAAGTAGTGGCTGAGTGTCCGCCATTTTTGCCGCGTTCTGTGAGGCTGCTAGCTGCGCACCTGTAATCTTCTGCCCACTCCGGAGGAGATATCTTTCCATCGGCTCCTTGCTGCAGGTAAGTGGTGTCAGTCGGACGTCCCTTAGGGTGAAAAAACAGTTCCCTGCGCTGCCAAATGACTAAAATGTTCGGCGGTATGCAGGAGCTCTGAGCGCTGCGTCCTCACATGGCGGCGCCGGAACCGGAAGTCCACCATTGACTTTCTCAATCCGTACCATGTATCGAGTATGCTTGGTCAGGTCCGCAACTTCGTAATTTCCCCCTACAAGAGAAATAGTTAATACATCTCCATCCAAGGTTACCTTTTCAATTCTGTCCTTCTGGGTGGTTATGGTATGAGCGGTACCATTGACATCTTCACCAGGCATACAATTTTTCAGGATCGTGACATCCGGCGTCTGGTTGTTCCTAAAACGAACTTCAACAGAGTTAAGCCTTTCTTCAATCACATGACAATTACGTTGGGGTTGTGCATTGCAAGAGTATTCATAGGCAATAGGTGCCTTTACCTCCAGATTGCTTCATTGATGAAGTCTACTATGGAACTTAATCTTTTCACGAGGTCGATTCCTATGATCAGCCGATCATAGGGAAGATCCACAATGAGTGTGGGATGTCTAATTACTTCTTGCTTATTTTAAATTTTAACCATGCTGTACCTCTTACCTGCAAAGCGTCTCCGCCTACACTTATCACAGAGCCATCAAGCGATTTCAATTTTGGCCTCTTTGCTGTCACATCCATAACCTGTTGGAAATAACTATATGACAATATAGTGGCTTGTGATCCTGTGTCAAGTAAACCCCAATTGGCCCGATAAGTTCATCTTGGAGATAAGAATTAACAAAATATCGGCCTTCAGTCTGAAACAAATCACATAAGAAATTAGGATGTTCAATCATCTGATGCTTTTTGAGGATTTGATCCTTTTGCAGCGATGCGACTTCTGGAGAAACCCGGACATTCTTACTGCACGCGGCAGCAGCCCCCACTTTTGGGGAAAACTGGATTATATCACAGCTTACAGACGGCAGCTCACAGATTGACGCTGAGATGATGGGATCACTCATTCGAGAAGACACATTAGTGCACAAATCTACATGGTTAGACTGCAAGATAGACAACACATTAGACACCTCCTCTTTGGCCTCAATTTTAGGATCAAGAACGCTACAAGGCAATATAGGATTAGGAATCACATTCGATTCTTCTACAACCAGCTCAGTAGCCTTGCGTTGGCCTTGACTCTGACCCTGCCCTGCCTGCTTTATAGGGCTGAGCTGGGACCTGCAACCGCCCCTAAAAAAGTCTCAGGTTGTTTTTCGATGGACACCTGGGACATCTAATTAACTATTTCGCTTAATTTAGCCACTTGATCTGCCAACTGATCAAACCAATCATTTGATTTGTGCACAGTTTGGTTTTGTGGTATACCCTTACTAGAGGTGGGTGACCGACTTCTAGGTGAAGTAGAGGCCTACCTTCCTTCTGTTGTCTGGGCCTGTTATTCCAGCGCCTATATCCCGGTGGACCCCTATTGTAATATTGGGGATGGTAGTTAGACCTCTTATCACCATTATTATCCCACTCTGACCCGTTAGGGATATGAGGCTTTGTTTGCTTGGGTCCTACCTGTTGTCACTTGGTTTCTTGAAAAGGTCCTGTAGACGGAGGGTACCTGCTTGACTGCATTTCAAATCCCAGGTAAGGGTTTATTTTAGCTTCTGCTACGTTTTCTTCTGGGGACCTTTTGTATCTTTTCTCACCCATAGCATGGCACTCACTGATGTTATACAGTGAAGTGGCAGCCGTCAACAATCTGTCCAAGGGAGCTTTAAGATCAAGATCTCTAGCTAGGCTAAATTTAATTTGCATAGGCATTGCATCATAAAACAGTTGTTTGAATTCCCCAGATTCCCAATTTGGGGACCTATACGCTAACCCATAGGAATTTTTAAGGATAGAGAGGAATTCCCAGGGACTTTGATTGGGTCTACATGTAAGTTTATAAATATCACGTTTTGCAGCAGTAATAGTCTGGTAAGGGCCGACTTCTAATTTCACCTCGTGCAAAACATCCTGCCAATCCCGGATCCCCCTGTCTCTGAAGGAAATACAGTAAAGCAGTGGCGATACTTATTTTCAAATGTCAATGGTAGGAATCTGATCCTGTCCACATCAGAATGCAATTTTAAAGAATCCATGGTAGACTGGTACAGTTCTAAGTGATCAGCAATTTCAGGAGAACCTCTCTTAGAGAATTTAGGTACAGTGGCATTTAGAAATGTAATGATACTCGAGAAACTCTGATCCCCTTCTGAACACTGAGCATTTTTCTTTCTAGAGACCACCTCAGCATATGAAGGTCGCCTGGAACTCTCATCCCACCTTGTGGGAAAACTCATGCCTGCGCGGTTGGGAATAAACCACAACCTTTTCCACATCACTCATACTCCGATCACTTCCATCGTACTCACTTGGCACAGGTGACTTAACCTGAACATCACTCTCTAGGGGAAGGTGTGGGGGGACACTTCTGTGGCTTTTTGTGTCGCTAGCGCCTACTAAGGTGGTTACAGCTTTAAACACCTGACTTAATTGGGTTAATGCCTCCTGTGCAATCATGCCATCACCCTCGGGTGGCTTAGGGTCTCGGATGGATTCCGCTTTAAGAGCACGTGATGATGACATGTCTGTATTTTGTCGGGTGGTAATAATTCAATTAAGAATTATTAATTATGGTCATAAAATAATTAACCATGAAAAAATAAAATTTGTCATGAATTCTTGAAATCAGGATCTGGTGAGTTTTAAACAACCTAATCAATACAATTCACATCTGAGTCCGACTACAGGGAGTGCAGAATTATTAGGCAAGTTGTATTTTTGAGGATTAATTTTATTATTGAACAACCACCATGTTCTCAATGAACCCAAAAAACTCATTAATATCAAAGCTAAATATTTTTGGAAGTAGTTTTTAGTTTGTTTTTAGTTTTAGCTATTTTAGGGGGATATCTGTGTGTGCAGGTGACTATTACTGTGCATAATTATTAGGCAACTTAACAAAAAACAAATATATACCCATTTCAATTATTTATTTTTACCAGTGAAACCAATATAACATCTCAACATTCACAAATATACATTTCTGACATTCAAAAACAAAACAAAAACAAATCAGTGACCAATATAGCCACCTTTCTTTGCAAGGACACTCAAAAGCCTGCCATCCATGGATTCTGTCAGTGTTTTGATCTGTTCACCATCAACATTGCGTGCAGCAGCAACCACAGCCTCCCAGACACTGTTCAGAGAGGTGTACTGTTTTCCCTCCTTGTAAATCTCACATTTGATGATGGACCACAGGTTCTCAATGGGGTTCAAATCAGGTGAACAAGGAGGCCATGTCATTAGATTTTCTTCTTTTATACCCTTTCTTGCCAGCCACGCTGTGGAGTACTTGGACGCGTGTGATGGAGCATTGTCCTGCATGAAAATCATGTTTTTCTTGAAGGATGCAGACTTCTTCCTGTACCACTGCTTGAAGAAGGTGTCTTCCAGAAACTGGCAGTAGGACTGGGAGTTGAGCTTGACTCCATCCTCAACCCGAAAAGGCCCCACAAGCTCATCTTTGATGATACCAGCCCAAACCAGTACTACACCTCCACCTTGCTGGCGTCTGAGTCGGACTGGAGCTCTCTGCCCTTTACCAATCCAGCCACGGGCCCATCCATCTGGCTCATCAAGATTCACTCTCATTTCATCAGTCCATAAAACCTTAGAAAAATCAGTCTTGAGATATTTCTTGGCCCAGTCTTGACGTTTCAGCTTGTGTGTCTTGTTCAGTGGTGGTCGTCTTTCAGCCTTTCTTACCTTGGCCATGTCTCTGAGTATTGCACACCTTGTGATTTTGGGCACTCCAGTGATGTTGCAGCTCTGAAATATGGCCAAACTGGTGGCAAGTGGCATCTTGGCAGCTGCACGCTTGACTTTTCTCAGTTCATGGGCAGTTATTTTGCACCTTGGTTTTTCCACACGCTTCTTGCGACCCTGTTGACTATTTTGAATGAAACGCTTGATTGTTCGATGATCACGCTTCAGAAGCTTTGCAATTTTAAGAGTGCTGCATCCCTCTGCAAGATATCTCACTATTTTTGACTTTTCTGAGCCTGTCAAGTCCTTCTTTTGACCCATTTTGCCAAAGGAAAGGAAGTTGCCTAATAATTATGCACACCTGATATAGGGTGTTGATGTCATTAGACCACACCCCTTCTCATTACAGAGATGCACATCACCTAATATGCTTAATTGGTAGTAGGCTTTCGAGCCTATACAGCTTGGAGTAAGACAACATGCATAAAGAGGATGATGTGGTCAAAATACTCATTTGCCTAATAATTCTGCACGCAGTGTATTTCCTCAGATAATAAGTTCTTTTGACATGAGATGACGTTAATGCTAAAGGTGTAGTTTTGCATTATACAATAATACACAGGTATTATAAACATATGCAGATTTATTGGTTACAAGGTTATAAACATAAATAAGTAAACACAATGATACATGCAAATGAATATATTCAGCGTTGATATAAAGCATTCCAAGCTCAACAATACATGTGAGTAGAAGTAACTTGTCACATTATAACAAAGCTATTATTAGGTTAGGATATCAAAATAGGAAAATAAGTTATATACATCACTTCTGTTCAGAGGAAACCTCATGATATCAGGATGGGCATGTCTAATCCTAGACATCAATATGGAATGCTAAATACATTCCGCCCCCTTCTAACCAACTACACATCACATGACTTCAAGAATGGGCAAATCCATTGAAGGATATAACTTAGAAGAGATAACTGTATCCGTCCGCCCCATCCTGGACTATTTTCACACATATGACTTTGGTAAGACTATTAAGACAAACAACAGGGATCTATGATCAAAGCTATTATTATATCTTAAATGGGAAGGAAGAACTTGGAACAAGTCTTTCCTGTGGGAATCTATCACTTAGCTTGGCGAAGAATATTACTATCAATATACCGTATTTTTCGACCCATAAGACGCACTTTGCCCCCCCCCCCCAAAAGTGGGGGGAAATTGGCAGTGCATCTTATGGGGCGAATGCTGCCATTTTTACTTCGCTAACGCTGATACATCGCCGGCTGCAATGCTGCACAGCACAGCGATGTATCAGCGGGGAGGGAGGAGGGGCTTGAGGCCGGAAACCCGCGGCGGGGCCCGGTGCAGTCACTGTACTCTTACACCAGGCCCCGCCGCTCACAGCAGTATACATATCTAAACAGTAATCCTTAACCTCGAGTAACTAACTTTAAAGCAGTGCTATCCTGTTTACTACCTTACAATCAAGCTCCAGTAACAGGCAGAGTGGGCGGCGGCGTAACATCACTCACTCACGTCACGCACCTGCTCCTCCCACTTTATGAATGAATCAGGCGGAGCATGTGTGTGACGTGAGTGAGGCACGTTACGCCGCCGCCGCCTGCTCTGCCTGTTACCGGAGGTAGTAAACAGGATAGCACTGCTTTAAAGTTAAAGTTACTCGAGGTTAAGGATTACTGTTTAGATATGTATACTGCTGTGAGCGGCGGGCCCCAGTGTATTGGGGGACACTGTTATGGGGGGGATCTGTGGATAACACATATAGCATAAGATGCTATATAGTGTCATCCACAGATCCCCCATAGCATGGTCATCCACAGATCCCCCCATAACAGTGTCATCCACAGATCCCCCTCCCCATAACAGTGTCATCCAAAGATCCCCCTCCCCATAACAGTGTCATCCACAGATCCCCCTCCCCATAACAGTGCCATCCACAGATCCCCCATAACAGTGCCATCCACAGATCCCCCCATAACAGTGTCATCCACAGATCCCCCATAATAGTGTCATCCACAGACCACCATTAGTTCAAAACCCACCAAAAGCACACCTTTTGGTTCAATTTATTTTTTCTTATTTTCCTCCTTAAAAACCTAGGTGCGTCTTATGGGCAGCTGCATCTTATAGGGCGAAAAATACGGATATATAAGCAATCATTTAATGCTTTGATAGATTATGAGTCTTGATTCTTCTGCATGGCTGACATGAAATAATAATCCATATTCCTCACAATGTTCTCTAAACATCTGGTACAAATCACAATATCCTAAGACTACATCTCAATATGAAGATAATCAATTCATTTATTTATTTATTCACCAATCTAGATGGTATAATTTCACCCACATTATCCAATTAGTCTTAATAAAATGAAATATCATTCTTTGTGTCTCTTACCAAGTCCTAGTAGGAATCTCACTCCTGCTCCTAGGAAAGCTGGGTGGTCCATCATCGCATATCTCACCATGGCTTTTAACTTGATAGACCCCTCTAGAGAGCTCAACTTGTCCTTGTGTGTCTAAGCCTGTCTTCTAACCTCTGTATGTGTCTAGCTCTTTGGTTTTCTGATCTCTTGGTTGCTTGGTTCTCTGGGATCCCTCCTCCTCCGTGTATCTGGCCTATTACCGAAAACTTATCAGTTAGACACACCTTCCTAGTTTGGAACTTTCCAATCATTATCGGTTAGGCATGTACACACGATAAGGACTATGATGTCATTATATTAACCAGCATGCATTTCTCCTGCTGTTGTAATGTCACCTACTCATACCTAGGTGGCACTGTTGTATAAGCTATTAGCATCATACTATAAAGAGTTAACTACGCAAGTCTGACTTCATCTTGCATTCTATACATTTGACATCTAGAACCTTAAATCAGAATGATAAGGATTAACTTTGACACATATACTAATTAAAATGCAGACTTGGTGGTACCATTAGACATCTCTCAATCTGTCAAATTTATGGTACAGATAAGAATACAATTGGACACTTGCACGTGTGTCTTCAAAGAGTAGTTAATTGCTAGTTAGAATAACATAGCTTTCTTCGGACAGAGACTCATTAACACAGTCTAATACTTAAAGATTCTTCCTATATTTTAGGGGTGGAAGTATTCTTAGTGAGAATTATATAAGATAATAGATGTATTATATATCTTTTATAACATTTAACAACATACATAACAATACCATATATCCTATCGATTATCTTATACATAAAGAATTAAGGTTCATTACACATATATATGTATGTATGTACACTCACCTAAAGAATTATTAGGAACACCTGTTGTATTTCTCATTAATGCAATTATCTAGTCAACCAATCACATGGCAGTTGCTTCAATGCATTTAGGGGTGTGGTCCTGGTCAAGACAATCTCCTGAACTCCAAACTGAATGTCAGAATGGGAAAGAAAGGTGATTTAAGCAATTTTGAGCGTGGCATGGTTGTTGGTGCCAGACGGGCCGGTCTGAGTATTTCACAATCTGCTCAGTTACTGGGATTTTCACGCACAACCATTTCTAGGGTTTACAAAGAATGGTGTGAAAAGGGAAAAATATCCAGTATGCGTCAGTCCTGTGGGCAACAATGCCTTGTGGATGCTAGAGGTCAGAGGAGAATGGGCTGACTGATTCAAGCTGATAGAAGAGCAACGTTGACTGAAATAACCACTCGTTACAAACGAGGTATGCAGCAAAGCATTTGTGAAGCCACAACACGCACAACCTTGAGGCGGATGGGCTACAACAGCACCGGGTACCACTCATCTCCACTACAAATAGGAAAAAGAGGCTACAATTTGCACGAGCTCACCAAAATTGGACTGTTGAAGACTGGAAAAATGTTGCCTGGTCTGATGAGTCTCGATTTCTGTTGAGACATTCAAATGGTAGAGTCCGAATTTGGCGTAAACAGAATGAGAACATGTATCCATCCTCTGATGGCTACTTCCAGCAGGATAATGCACCATGTCACAAAGCTCGAATCATTTCAAATTGGTTTCTTGAACATGACAATGAGTTCACTGTACTAAAATGGCCCCCACAGTCACCAGATCTCAACCCAATAGAGCATCTTTTGGATGTGGTGGAACGGGAGCTTTGTGCCCTGGATTTGCATCCCTCAAATCTCCATCAACTGCAAGATGCTATCCTATCAATATGGGCCAACATTTCTAAAGAATGCTATCAGCACCTTGTTGAATCAATGCCACGTAGAATTAAGGCAGTTCTGAAGGCAAAAGGGGGTCCAACACCGTATTAGTATGGTGTTCCTAATAATTCTTTAGGTGAGTGTATATACAGTCAGGTCCATAAATATTGGGACATCGACGCAATTGTAAAGTTTTTGGCTCTATGCACCACCACAATGGATTTGAAATGAAACAAACAAGATGTGCTGTCAGCTTTAATTTGAGGGTATTTACATCCAAATCAGGTGAACGGTGTAGGAATTACAACAGTTTGAATATGTGCCTCCCACTTGTTAAGGAACCAAAAGTAATGGGACAATTGACTTCTCAGCTATTCCATGGCCAGGTGTGTGTTATTTCCTCATTATCCCAATTACAGTGAGCAGATAAAAGGTCCAGAGTTCATTTCAAGTCTGCTATTTGCATTTGGAATCTGTTGCTGTCTACTCTCAAGATGAGATCCAAAGAGCTGTCACTATCAGTGAAGCAAGCCATCATTAGGCTGAAAAAATAAAACAAACCCATCAGAGAGATAGCAAAAACATTAGGCGTGGCCAAAACAACTGTTTGGAACATTCTTAAAAAGAAGGAACGCACCGGTGAGCTCTGCAACACCAAAAGACCCGGAAGACCACGGAAAGGAAAAACTGTGGTGGATGACCGAATAATTCTTTCCCTGGTGAAGAAAACACCCTTCACAACAGTTGGCCAGATCAAGAACACTCTCCAGGAGGTAGGTGTATGTGTGTCAAAGTCAACAATCAAGAGAATACTTCATCAGAGTGAATACAGAGGGTTCATCACAAGATGTAAACCATTGGTAAGCCTCAAAAACAGGAAGGCCAGATTAGATTTTGCCAAACGACATCTAAAAAAGCCTTCACAGTTCTGGAACAACATCCTATGGACAGATGAGACCAAGATCAACTTGTACCAGAGTGAGAGGAAGAGAAGAATATGGAGAAGGAAAGGAATTGCTCATGATCCTAAGCATGCCATCTCATCAGTGAAGCATGGTGGTGGTAGTGTCATGGCGTGGGCATGTATGGCTGCCAATGGAACTGGTTATCTTGTATTTATTGATGATGTGACTGCTGACAAAAGTAGCAGGATGAATTCTGAAGTGTTTCGGGCAATATTATCTGCTCATATTCAGCCAAATGCTTCAGAACTCATTGGACGGCGCTTCACAGTGCAGATGGACAATGACCCAAAGCATACTGCAAAAGCAACCAAAGAGTTTTTTAAGGGAAAGAAGTGGAATGTTATGCAATGGCCAAGTCAATCACCTGACCTGAATCTGATTGAGCATGCATTTCACTTGCTAAACACCAAACTGAAGGGAAAATGCCCCAAGAACAAGCAGGTACTGAAGACAGTTGCAGTATAGGCCTGGCAGAGCATCACCAGGGATGAAACCCAGCGTCTGGTGATGTCTATGCGTTCCAGACTTCAGGCTGCAATTGACTGCAAAGGAGCAACCAAGTATTAAAAAGTGAAAGTTTGATTTATAATTATTATTCTGTCCCATTACTTTTGGTTCCTTAACAAGTGGTAGGCACATATGCAAACTGTTGTAATTCCTATACCGTTCCTATACCATTCACCTGATTTGGATGTAAATACCCTCAAATTAAAGCAGACAGTCTGCAGTTAAAGCACATCTTGTTTGTTTCATTTCAAATCCATTGTGGTAGTGTATAGAGCCAAAATTATATTAATTGTGTCGATGTCCCAATATTTATGGACCTGACTGTATATATATATATATATATATACATATATATATGTATATATTCACAGATTCGTTTCTTATCTCATTCCTCTATTTACTCACCCCCTGCTTCATTTACAGACAGTAAGCTGTAGGGGTGATTTGTACCAGATATTTAGAGAACATTGTCAGGAATATGGATTATTATTTCATGTCAGCCATGTTCCCACACCAGCCATCAGCTGTCAGATAGCAGAGGTAGTGAACTCCACAGGGGGCCCTGCTTCAAAGCCCCAGCCATTTGGCAGAGAACTTTTTGCAGGCCACCTTTGTTTACAATTTCACACCCCATTCAGACAGCATGGATCCTGCAGGAAAACCTCCCTGCAGGGGGTCTGAACAATTCCCCAGTTCAATCAAATCTAGCAGACAGCCTGGAATCGGCGATTTATAAGGAATTATGAATAGCCCGGCCATCGCAGGCGCAAACCGGATACATATTTGTGTCCCAGTGGCCATGATGAACATGCCCATGGTCTTAGTTTGGTGGTGGGATGCCAGGGAAGGGAGATATACATATCTCCCCACAGGCACTAAATAACGGTACCATGCTTGGACTCTACTTGTAGCCGGAACCCAGGCAGCTCTGTTGGTCCCAGAACCATCTCCATGTGACGTTCTGGTCTGGAGCTATGAACCCTAAAGGGTTTTATGGATCATTTAATGCCAGCCCAGAAGAGGGGGGGTGGACCTTTCCCAGAGGAGGGGCCGGCTACAGTTTAAAAGGCTTGTGCCAGCAAGCGGGAGTGTCTTTTCTCTGAACGGGTGTCACATCGTGCCATGTGTTTAGAGGGACCTGCAACCAGCTGACACCACTGCCCTCCATGTGAATACAGCAAAGGACTAATCATAACCCAAAGGAACATTCATCTACCCGGTAACTGACTTGTGCTCTGTGTAATCCTGTTTGTACCATATTACCTGTATTTGTAACCTCAGACCATTGTATATATTCTTTGTGTATATTGTGTTATCTAGTGTGCCCTTAAGGTGATTAAATATATAATTTAATCTTGTGCTGTCTTGTATCTCGATTACGAATCCCCACGTCCGTGTTACGGCCTAGTTATAAGCTACCGCGGGTTGGTTTCTCACCCTATATAATCCCGTTAGCGGACCGGGCTTATATCAAACGAGAAACTGGTGGCAGTATACCCGGGCTGAGAAAGCGCTGTTTCACTGTGGCAGTGAAAAGGCTATCTCAGATTGTTGCCTCTCTGTGCTCATGTGGACAGGAGGTGTCTGTGTAAACTGTACCAAGCTGACCTTACATGCTCCTCCGGGAGAGCATAATGTCACACCTTGGTAACCAGGGACCATACCGCGTCTCGTGAGCTCGACGTAGTTGACGTTAAGCGGGCACGAGGGGTGGTATCCCTCACAAACATACTAACTTCCTCATGCTTTATCTTTAAATATAAATCTTTTCAAAGACAAGGATCACTCTCTCAAACTGGCACAATTATAGAGAAAAATAATTATTATGACAATTTTGGGGTGTAAGAGCTGGAGGATCAAAAAATCTTTCATTATCAGACAGATCACTTTCAACATTGACTATAGTATGGCTTGGTCCGTCTGTTTGCTGAAGTCTGCAATAACGGAGGTTCAGCTCATCTGCCTCCCTTTTTAGTTGATGATAGGCAACATGGCTGAGATCGAGCTCACACTTTACGTCCTCGATCAATGCTTTTGCAGATTCTAACTCTGTTTCTATACGGGATATATAGGCCTGCATGTCTGTTATATGCATATTTCTACTCTTTAAGAGGGTACTGACTTCTAATATTGCATACAAGACTGGTTGCAATATATTTAAGAGGGGTTGGTCTTTACTGGCATTACTTTTAAGCACACCAAAATAGGTTAGATAACACATTCTCTCTTGGCTTCTGCCTGCAGCTCACTTAACCATGCAGTTACATCCTGCTCCAAACCCAATTGTGAATTTACATATTCAACAATGTTATGGATTAACTGTCCAGGGGCTAGATGGACTATCTCCTGTAGCTTCACCAGAACCCGCTTCACTACTGGCTGCGCTCATTTTCCCTACCAATAATTAGTACACAGATATATGAACAATCTGGTTAGCCAAGAAATTTATGGAACATTTACTATTTGCACAAATAATTAATAAATTTACTTGATCTCGGTGGGACCTCCAATTTATGTCACGGATATAAAGCAAATGCTTTATATAAAAGTTAGGATCAAAGGAAAAATTTCAAAGGGAATTGATCCTAGATGTGTACATATAAAACACCTTAAAAAAAGTTCATCGTTAATTTAATTATATTGTGCAATCAGTAAAACATGGTACAAACGCCTATGCAAAAATATAAATGATTTATTATACAATAACTTAAAATACAATCAAAGCTTAATCAATATAAAATTCAATAATATGCAATAACACGCAGTAATATGTAGTGCCCTAAATTCGCAACTCTAACACAAATACCAGCGTTCCTTATTACCTCTCAAACATAAAATGTAATACAACCGTCGTGACCACAATTATATGAGATATACTATCAGTTGACACAGTAAACTCAATAGTGATTAGGGTAGATACGAACCCTTGCTCTGCTCAAACTATGACCAAACTTGGATATCGGGTAGTATTACGACACAACTTATAAATTATCAGGCCTGATATTAACTATGGAATATGAATATTCCAATCAGAGAGTTTCTCCGATATCAATATTATATACACTGCTCAAAAAAATAAAGGGAACACTTAAACAACACAATGTAACTCCAAGTCAATCACACTTCTGTGAAATCAAACTGTCCACTTAGGAAGCAACACTGAGTGACAATCAATTTCACATGCTGTTGTGCAAATGGGATAGACAACAGGTGGAAATTATAGGCAATTAGCAAGACACCCCCAATAAAGGAGTGGTTCTGCAGGTGGTGGCCACAGACCACTTCTCAGTTCCTATGCTTCCTGGCTGATGTTTTGGTCACTTTTGAATGCTGGCGGTGCTTTCACTTTAGTGGTAGCATGAGACGGAGTCTACAACCCACACAAGTAGCTCAGGTAGTGCAGCTTATCCAGGATGGCACATCAATGCGAGCTGTGGCAAGAAGGTTTGCTGTGTCTGTCAGCGTAGTGTCCAGAGCATGGAGACGCTACCAGGAGACAGGCCAGTACATCAGGAGATGTGGAGGAGGCCGTAGGAGGGCAACAACCCAGCAGCAGGACCGCTACCTCCGCCTTTGTGCAAGGAGGAACAGGAGGAGCACTGCCAGAGCCCTGCAAAATGACCTCCAGCAGGCCACAAATGTGCATGTGTCTGCTCAAACGGTCAGAAACAGACTCCATGAGGGTGATATGAGGGCTCGACGTCCACAGGTGGGGGTTGTGCTTACAGCCCAACACCGTGCAGGACATTTGGCATTTGCCAGAGAACACCAAGATTGGCAAATTCGCCACTGGCGCCCTGTGCTCTTCACAGATGAAAGCAGGTTCACACTGAGCACATGTGACAGACGTGACAGAGTCTGGAGACGCCGTGGAGAACGTTCTGCTGCCTGCAACATCCTCCAGCATGACCGTTTTGGCATTGGGTCAGTAATGGTGTGGGGTGGCATTTCTTTGGAGGGCCGCACAGCCCTCCATGTGTTCGCCAGAGGTAGCCTGACTGCCATTAGGTACCGAGATAAGATCCTCAGACCCCTTGTGAGACCATATGCTGGTGCGGTTGGCCCTGGGTTCCTCCTAATGCAAGAAAATGCTAGACCTCATGTGGCTGGAGTGTGTCAGCAGTTCCTGCAAGACGAAGGCATTGATGCTATGGACTGGCCCGCCCGTTCCCTAGACATGAATCCAATTGAGCACATCTGGGACATCATGTCTCGCTCTAACCACCAACGTCACGTTGCACCACAGACTGTCCAGGAGTTGTCATATGCTTTAGTCCAGGTCTGGGAGGAGATCCCTTAGGAGACCGTCCGCCACCTCATCAGGAGCATGCACAGGCGTTGTAGGGAGGTCATACAGGCACGTGGAGGCCACACACACTACTGAGCCTCATTTTGACTTGTTTTAAGGACATTACATCAAAGTTGGATCAGCCTGTAGTGTGTTTTTCCACTTTAATTTTGAGTGTGACTCCAAATCCAGACCTCCATGGGTTAAAAAATTTGATTTTCATTTTTTAATTTTTGTGTGATTTTGTTGTCCGCACATTCAACTATGTAAAGAACAAAGTATTTCAGAAGAATATTTAATTAATTCAGATCTAGGATGTGTTATTTTTGTGTTCCCTTTATTTTTTTGAGCAGTGTATTTTATTCAGTAATATGCATCTTTACTGAATAGTGATAATATTGATGTAGCACTTTTAACATTATACATCCGCACTAAAGCGGGGAGTTACTAAATATCAGGCCAATTAATTCAATCAATACTACACATAATAAAGTTATACATTACCCGAGAATGCAGATGATATGCAGAGTCTAAGGGAAGTCAGCTCTAAAGTCCGTTCAAATCATTGGGGTTTTTCTCCTGGGGTCTCTCCTCTCTTCCTTTTTTCTTTCTTGTGTGTGGTTTATCAAAAACTTATCAGTTAGACACACCTTCCCAACTTGGTGTTTTCCAATCATTGTTGGTTAGGCGTGTACATATGATAATGACTGTGATGTCCCTGTATTTCCCAGAATGCATTTCTGCTCTTGGTGTAATGTTACTTATTTATACCTAGGTGGCACTATTGCATAAGCTATTAGCATCATTACCAGTAAGAGTTAAATGTCCAGGTCTTACTTCATCTTACATTCCATACACATAACATATGGAATCCTAAATCAGAGCTACAGGGATTAACTTTGACACACGTACCAATCAAAGCATAGACATTAAGGTAACAGTTTAGACATCTTCCAAATTTATGGTATTGATAAGAATATAATAGACCTTGTACTCTCACAGACATGTGTCTCCCCTGTCACTTCAACGGGGGATTGATTGTTAGTTAAAATAAAACTGCCTTCCCTGAACAGAGACTCTTAACAAAGTCTATACTTAAAATTCTTTTCATCATATTTTAGGAGTACATGTGTTCCTAGTGAGAAATATATAAGATAATATATGCATTGACGTCCTTCATAATATTTAACAATATAAAACAATACATATGTCCTATTGATTATCTTATACAAAAAAAAACTAAGGTTCATTATATGTGTATACAGACACCACAGATTTTCTGCTTCACCAATAGACATCAACTGTAGGGGTAATTAGTACCAGATACGTCTAGAGAATATCCTTATCTCAGTCAAAAATCTATAAGGAGACAAGAATGACTCTTCTCAGACTGGTACATCTATAGAGAAGAAACCTTATGAACAGTGTCCTTTCTCTGAACCTATTTCGGCCAACTTTAAAAATACATACAAAAATGGTGAATATATCACAATATGGCCCCTTTTATATAATCAAATCCACTATAATTATGATATTTAGATATGTTATATACCTATAAAATAGCACAACATAGCGTACCTGCCCTAATGCTTGTCTCATAGATTGTAAGCTCTTGCGAGCAGGGCCCTCATTCCTCTTATTGTAATTATTTATTTATTTGTCTGTTATTATGTTATTTATGACTGTTTGTACATGAACCCCTGAACTGTAAAGCGCTGTGGAGTATGTTGGCGCTATATAAATAAAGATTATTATGATTGTATTATTTTTTAATTTCCTTTATATACTCTTCTTGCATCATGTATATTAGTGTTTCACACATTACAACCAATTATGTAACACCTACCTCAAAGTATCTGCTGCAGCACGCTGTTTTTATTTCCTTCTTGTCTTCAATAAACATGGTGATTTCACAGTACAGGGATAGTAAACACAGTGATGTCACAGCATAGGAATAATAAACACAGTGATGTCACAGTAAAGGGATAATAAACACAGTGATATCACAGTACAGGGATAATAAACACAGTGATGTCACAGTACAGTAATAATAGACAGTGATGTCACAGTACAGGGATAATAAACACAGTGATGTCATAGTACAGGAATAATAGTGATGTCACAGTACAGGAATAATAGACAGTGATGTCACAGTACAGGGATAATAAACACAGTGATGTCACAGTACAGGGATAATAAACACAGTGATGTCACAGTACAGGGATAATAAACACAGTGATACTAAGGCTATTTTCACACTAGTGTTTCTATTTTCCGGTATTGAGATCCGTCATAGAGTCTCAATACCGGAAAAAAACACTTCTGTTTTGTCCCCATTCATTGTCAATGGGGACAAAACGTAACTGAACAGAACGGAGGGCTCCAAAATGCATTCCGTTCAGTTTGGTTGCGTTCTCATACCGGAGAGCAAACTGCAGCATGCTGTTGTTTTCTTTCCATCATGGGATGCGGGGCAAGACAGATGCATCCCCATTGACTTGCATTGTGGGTCATGAAGGATCCGTCTTGGCTATGTTAAAGATAATACAACTGGATCTGTTCATAGCGGATGCAGACGGTTGTATTATCAGTAACAGAAGCGTTTTTGCTGAGCCCTGTTGGATCCAGCAAAAACACTAGTGTGAAAGTAGCCTAAAACATAAAAAACACAGGGTGCTCCATAATGTAAGACTACTTTCACACTTGCATTGTTGATTGTATTGAGATCCGGCAGAGGATTAAACTGACCCGTTTTAATTTTTCCCATTGGGATGCATCAATTCTGTTAGGATGCAGTTGTGTGAAACCGAACAGAAAAAAACGGATCCGTCACTAAATACATTGAAAGTCAATGGGTGACTGATCCGTTTTTTTTGGCTCCATAAACACCAGATCCGTCACCATTGACTTACATTGTTTTCAGTGCCGGATCAATTTAATTTTTTATGACCGGATACAAAACCGCAGCTTGCAGTGGTTTTGAGTCCGGTAACAAAACGGAATGATGGAATGGAAGACATCCTGATGCGTCCTGAACTGATCTCTTTCCATTCAGAAGGCATGAGGACTAAACGGAAACGTTTGTTTTCGGTATTTCGATCCTCTGACAGATCATAATACTGGAAAACAACAAATCAAGTGAAAGTAGTCTAAACCATTCACAGATAGGCAGCTACACTGGATAGAAATACACTAACCAAATATAGTTGTTCAAAGATTGGCACAACTGCAGCTTCCACCTCGCCGGACACAGAAGATCAATCCCAAAAAGAAGGCAAGTTCCAGAGTGCTGTCTTTCAAACTGACATTTATTAGAATTTAAATAAAATCGCCATGTATAACGCACTTCGGAGGCGGTCTGTTTCCTTCATTAGATACAAAGAAATGGCATACCATTAAGGCATTTCTTTGTATCTGATGAAGGAGGCAGACCGCCTCCGAAGTGCGTTATACATGGCGATTTTATTCAAATTTTAATAAATGTCAGTTTGAAAAACAGCACTCTGGAACTTGCCTTCTTTTTCTTTGGATTAAATAAACATAGTGATGTCTCAGTACAGGGATAATAAGCCCAGTGATGTCACAACACAGGGATAATAAACACAGTGATGTCACAGTACAGCGATAGTAAACACTGTGATGTAACAATACAGTGATAATAAACCGTGATGTCAAAGTACAGGGATAATAAACACAGTGATGTCACAGTAAAGCGATAATAAGGCTACTTTCACACTAGCGTTCGGGGCTCCGCTTGTGAGTTCCGTTTGAAGGCTCTCACAAGCGGCCCCGAACGCATCCGTCCAGCCCTAATGCATTCTGAGTGGATGCGGATCCGCTCAGAATGCATCAGTCTGGTGGCGTTCAGCCTCCGCTCCGCTCAGCAGGCGGACACCTGAACGCTGCTTGCAGCGTTCGGGTGTCCGTCTGGCCGTGCGGAGGCAAGCGGATCCGTCCAGACTTACAATGTAAGTCAATGGGGACGGATCCGTTTGAAGATGACACCATATGGCTCAATCTTCAAACGGATCCGTCCCCCATTGACTTTCAATGTAAAGTCTGGACGGATCCGTTCAGGCTACTTTCACACTTAGAAATTTTTCTAAGTTATAATGCAGACGGATCCGTTCTGAACGGATACAAATGTCTGCATTATAGGAACGCTAGTGTGAAAGTAGCCTAAGCACAGTGATGTCACAACACAGGGATAATAAACACTGTGATGTCACAGTAAAGCGATAATAAGCACAGTGATGTCACAACACAGGGATAATAAACACTGTGATGTCACAATACAGTGATAATAAACAGTGATGTCACAGTACAGGGATAATAAACAGTGATGTCACATTACAGGGATAATAAACACAGTGATGTCACAGTACAGGGATAATAAACAGTGATGTCACAGTACAGGGATAATAAACACAGTGATGTCACAGTACAGGGATAATAAACAGTGATGTCACAGTACAGGGATAATAAACACAGTGATATCACAATACACGGATAATAAACACAGTGATGTCACAGTACAGCGATAGTAAATACTGTGATGTCACAATACAAGGATAATATACACAGTGATATCACAGTATAGGGATAATAAACATAGTGATGTCACAGTACAGCGATAGTAAACACAGTGATGTCACAATACAGGCATATTAAACACAGTGATGTCACACAGTGCAGGGTCAATAAACACAGTGATGTCACAGTACAGGATTAATACAGTGATGTAGGGGTTAACCATGTGACTCCAAACTTTTTCCTGCCTTCAAAATGCATTTCACTACAAATTGCAACTTATGCCAGGGTGGAGATGACTGCCTTACTTGAGGGCCCCATTGCAGCTCCTATGCCTGGCAGTGATGCCCATGGTAACAGGGAAACTGCTGTAGGTGCGGCGGATGTAAAGGGTGCTCCCAGGGGTCCCTTTAAGGTGTTTTATTATAAGAGTTTTAGTCGTGACCCCAGTTGAATTTCAGCAACGAGGGACGGAGTCCCCCTAAGTAGACTTGTATTGAAGTTGATAACAGATTTACTTGAATAAACTTGCATCAGGAAACAATCTTCCAACTTTATCTTGGTTACCAGCACGCTTTGGAATAAATTCTGGCCTGCAAACACATTCTGCACTGCTACATCTGTACTCTTTAGCTCTGCTGTACTGTGAGCATTAAATATAAACTTTTCCTTTCTTTCTGCTGTACTTTGCTTGGTAGTCTGACTCTGTCTTTATCGTGATCTGTATCTTTATCTTAGTCTTTCTCCAGGGAACCTTTCCTCCTGGCCTCTGAGGCTCTTAGCTCTCTTCTCCTGGTCCAGCAGAGCAGACAGGGCTCTGCTGGCTGGCTTTAACAGGGCTCGTCCAGCAGGGACGAGGGCCTGCTGCTTCCCCATACAGGGGCTACTCTGAACTGACTTTCACTAACTAAACTCCTCGCTCTCTAGAGAGGGCTAGAATGGAAAGAAACTAGCTCTGCCATTGTTGCCGCCATCTGCTGGTAGACCAGGCACATTACACCTTAACAGTCATAAAATCTGAAATACAAATACATATTAAGCAGGACCTGGAAATCCGTACACATGATGACACAGAATAAACCATAGAAGATAGTAGAGGGGTATAAAAGGTGGTAATGCCACTTTAGGGCGTTACATAGGGACTGTTACCATTAAAGGGACGGTGATATGAAAAACATCATGCAAGGGTGTAAACTCCTGGGCCCCAATGCAAAACCTATATCAGGACAATCGCCTACCATGTGCCATTTATAATCTGTGTCTTCTTATGTGGTAGAGGGGCCTTTGGGTCCCCTCATGCACCAGGACCCAAGTGTGACCTGGGCACCCCTGCATCTATATCCCTGGTATAGCGATTCACTGATCCACTACCTGCACCCAGGTAAACGATTCAGCTTGGTGCCCCCAATAACACATAATTGGGTACAGCAAGTAGCTGTATTCTGCTAATAGGAAAAGCCTGTACAGCAGGGATCATAATGTGTCTCGTCGGAGCAGCAGGAAGTATTATTGACGACGTGTACAGACAGATAATAACTCCCATAAATAGCCCCCGCTCAGCAATCAGTGGAGACACGAGGCTTGTTCCAGTAATAGCCCAGCAATATTATTACAGACATATTTGGCAGCCATGTTTCTCGCCCCACCCTGAGCATATTTTGCAGAGTAAGAGGCACACCCTGAAGCCCACAATGCCATTCTGTGTGGCCCCCAACCATCTGGACGCACAAATGCTTGTCTATGTGTGGTGGTTTCCTAGTCAGAGGGGAGAAGCATGGCATACAGCTCAGGAGCAGGGACAGGCAAGTACTAATGGAGGAACTGTGTAGCCATCTCCGGCCCCCATATATGAGTACAATGGGGTCCTTTGACACTTCGGAAAGGAGTATATTTAGGAGTTAGAGGTGGCTATCTATGCATGTGTATAGTTTTTGGGAGCTATACAATGCTAGGCTGTTACCACAACACCCATAATCTTAAAGGAGTTGTGTCACCCCAGCAAGTGACATTTATCATGTAGAGAAAGTTAATACAAGACACTTACTAATGTATTGTTAATATCCATATTGCTTCCTTTGCTGGGTGGATTTATTTTTCCATCACATTATACACTGCTTGTTTCCATGGTTATAGACCACCCTGCAATCCATCAGCAGTATATAATATGATGGAAAAATGAATCCAGCCAGCAAAGGAAGCAATATGGATAATCACAATACATTAGTAAGTGCCTTGTATTAACTTTCTCTACATGATAAATGCAATTTGCTGAAGTGACACAGCCCCTTTAGGCTACTTTCAAAATGGCTTTTCTGGGTCCACTTGTGAGATCCGTTTCAGGGCTCTCACAAGCGGCCCAAAACAGATCAGTTTAGCCCCAATGCATTCTGAATGGATAAGGATCCGTTCAGAATGCATCAGTTTGGCTGCATTTGGTCTCCGTTCCGCTTTTTAGGCGGGCACTAAAACGCAGCTTGCAGCGTTTTGGTGTCCACCTGACGATGCAGAGCCAAACGGATCCGTCCTGACTTACAATGTAAGTCAATGGGGACGAATCTGTTTCACTGACACAATATGGTGCAATTGAAAACGGATCCGTCCCCCATTGACTTTCAATGTAAGTCAAGACGGATGCGTTTTGACTTAGACTTTTTTTTTTTTTAGAAATAATGCAAACAGATCCGTTCTGAACGGATACAAGCGTTTGCATTATGGGTGCGGATCCGTCTGTGATACAAGATGCAGATACAAGACGGATCCGCACCGAACGCAGGTGTGAAAGTAGCCTTAGATGCAGAGAGCTGCAAGCATGCAGGATCTCCACTCTGAAGCGCTCACTGACGGAGAAGGTGACCCCCATTCTCCCATTAAGTGGGAGTCCTAGAAGTGGATACATAACACTAATAAAGATATGAATGTTATGCGTTCAGATTAATTACTGAAATCTCAGCCCAAAAAGAATGTTAAAAATAAAACTAAAAATACTTTATTTGTAAACACTTGAATGAAATCGGGGCATCTAAACCCACAAAAGATACAAGAACTGGCTGTAAGGGTGCCAGAAATGGTGAGGGGTATATATAGATGCACAACCCTCAACTACATTGCACCCACAAATGCACTTTTTGGTAGTGGCCAGGTAATGAAACCTGACCTGCCCAATCCCCTGGACTACTATAGCGTTGGCTGCCTGCAGCAGTGTATTTGCGGCCAGAGCTAATGTGTAAGTGAGGATACGCTAAATCTCCGGCTAAGTATAAAGCTAATAGTACTTTGTTTTTCTGTACCTAGTGCTAAAGCCGGTGACACTACTTTTACATTGAAAAACTAAAGACCCCTCGTGTCATCAGGAGCATTGTTTAAGAGAGCAGTGATATGCCAAAAGAACGCTGTCCACCACTGATGGCGTATGGACCACACGTGCCCGGCACTAGGATGTCCGTACACAGCCGCTCCATGCGTGGGTCTAAATGCAGTAAGCCCCACCCCTGTGGGTGTGTGCCTCCAGCCGCTACGCCAATCAGGAGTATGGGCGTGTTAGCCGACTCTGCCCCCTGATGACGGCGTGCCGGAAAATGAGATTGCCACACGAGGGGAGCGCAGACAGCGCTGCAGGTAAAGGGAGGGGGAAACAATAGGTGGCTTGAAAAGCAACCTCCAGCACATGTACAGTGGTTCTTCTACCTAATTGGCACCGCAGACCCAGTTACAGGGGACCAGGGAGGGTGAAGCCACTTTTACAAAAGGTTTGGGACAAGGAACTAAAGATTGTCCCTGAAAATTAGACACAGGGGCCACTAAACTATTAAAGGGTTTCTGTCACCCCGCAAAACTCATTTTTTTTTTTTTGGATAGTTAGATTCCTCATAGTGCGATATAGGAGAATATAATGCTCTTACTTACTTTCATGCGGCCGATTCTTTATAAAACGAACTTTTATAATATGTAAATGAGGGCTCTACCAGCAAGTAGGGCGTCTACTTGCTGGTAGCTGCTGCAGAAATCCGCCCCCTCGCCGTGTTGATTGACAGGGCCAGCCGTGATCTCCTCCTCCGGCCGGCCCTGTCAGTAATTCAAAAATCGCGCGCCTCGCGTCATTCGGCGCAGGCGCTCTGAGATGAGGAGGCTCGTCTCCTCAGCACTCCCTCAGTGCGCCTGCGCCGATGACGTCTTCTCTTTCGGTGATGTCATCGGCGCAGGCGCACTGAGGGAGTGCTGAGGATACGAGCCTCCTCATCTCAGAGCGCCTGCGCCGAATGACGCGAGGCGCGCGATTTTTGAATTACTGACAGGGCCAGCCGGAGGAGGAGATCACGGCTGGCCCTGTCAATCAACACGGCGAGGGGGCGGATTTCTGCAGCAGCTACCAGCAAGTAGACGCCCTACTTGCTGGTAGAGCCCTCATTTACATATTATAAAAGTTCGTTTTATAAAGAATCGGCCGCATGAAAGTAAGTAAGAGCATTATATTCTCCTATATCGCACTATGAGGAATCTAACTATCCCAAAAAAAAAAAATGAGTTTTGCGGGGTGACAGAAACCCTTTAAGCCAGACCTATCGGTGTAAAATATGGAGAAACATAAGAAAAGGAGAGTGGGTGACCACTATAGATTTGGAGTCAAAATTCACATAACTCATAACAAGTCGTACGTAAAGGCTACTTTCACACTAGCGTTGTTTAAATCCGGCGTTCAATTCCGACACCGGAACTGCCGGCGGATCCGGAAAAACGTGTGAAAACGGATTACATTTGAATCCTGATCAGGATTTTGATCACAATGAAAAATTGCATTGGAAAAAATGGATCCGCCATTTATGGACTTTAACTTTTTTTTCACATTTTTCGGGTTTAACATGCAAAAGCCGGATCCGGTTTGACTGAACACACGGCGCCGGATCCGGCATTAATGCAAATCAATGGGAAAAAGACCGGATCCGGCGTTCAGTCAAAGTGTTCAGGATTTTTGGCCGGAGGTAAAAATACAACATTCTACGGTTTTCTGAAAAGCCTGATCAGTCAAAAAGACTGAAGTGAAGACATCCTGATGCATCCTGAACGGATTACTCTCCATTCAGAATGCATTAGGATAAAACTGATCAGTTCTTTTCCGGATTTTTAGCCCCTAGGACAGAACTCAGCGCCGGAAAAGAAAAACGCGAGTGTGAAAGTACCCTAAATAAAGTAAAACTTGCCAACCCACAATCTGATAAGCCCATGTATCAAATAAAACATGTGTACGAGATAGCATCATTAAGCCCTTTAGGAGACACGGTCCCCAAGTTGAAGATCTATTGGGCCTCTTTACATAGGAGTTTCACATTAATATCCCCACCGCGTTGGGACCTCTTGACACTCTCTATGCTCTGAAACTTGATCATTTTCACATTTCCATCATGGTGATCGCCCACATGATGTTCAGTCGGGGTCTCCTTTTTGTTTCTAATATCTGACAGTTGTTCTCCAATCCTTTACTTAAACTCACTGTAACGGTCGCGTACACACACACACACAGGGGGGAGGGAAGTGACCACTGCGCTCCACCCTTACCCCTGGCCCTGCCTACTTGCCTCGCGAGTCCTAATGACAGGGGACAACTGGACGGCAATCCCTAACTTGGAGTAAGTGCAGGGATGACAGACAGACAAACAACAGGACGTGAACGGACCGAGTCAATACCAGGAAAGCTGCAAAGTACAAATGGAGCAAGCAGAGAATTGTCAGGAGAAGCCGGGGTCATAAATACCAGGAGAGCAGAGAAGTACAAGAGGAGTCCTAAGAGAGTAGTCAGGTGGGAGCCGAGGTCACAATACCAGGACGGATGCGCAGTACAGGAGGATCAGGCAAAAGGATGGTCAAGGAACAGGATCAGGTAAGTATTCAGCAGTCCAACAATTAGCCAGGAACCTAGAAATTAACAGGCAACCTGTAGCCAGCAGGCTGCCTGTATTTATAGTGGGGAGTGAGGGTCATGTGACGTGGCCAGCGTCACATGACCGACAGACCAACCAGTCGAGCACCGAGTGATCAGCTCGGCGCTCAAGGCAGACTTAGGAGCAAGGAGCCACCCAGCTAGTAAAGCCGCCCTGGGAATGAGGTCAAACACAGAACCTCATTCCAAAAGCTAAGCAACAGTTCTGCGGGCAATGGGGGACCGAGTGCACCTTCGGAACCCCGTGACAGTACCCCCCCCCTTTTACGAGGGGCCACCGGACCCAAGACTTCAGGCAATGGCTTTTCAGGGTGTTCTAAATGAAATTTACGAACAAGTCTAGAAGCATGAACCTCCCTGGCAGGTACCCAAGATCTCTCTTCAGGTCCATACCCCTTCCAGTGAATCAGGTACTGCAAGGAATTACGCACCTTCCTGACATCCACTATTTTAGACACCACATACTCGACAGCATCATTAACAAGAACTGGCGGAGGCGAGGCTTTTGATGGTACTACCGGTTCAAAATATTTTTTAAGCAGAGATTTATGGAACACATTATGAATGTGGAATGACTCAGGCAGCTCCAACCTAAAAGATACCGGGTTAATCACTTCCGTGATCTTATATGGTCCAATAAAACGAGGAGCAAATTTTTTAGAAGTTACCTTGAGAGATAGATTCTTGGAGGACAACCATACTTTATCCCCAACCTGAAAGTTTACCCCCCTTGAACGTCTCCTATCGGCCTTGAGTTTTTGAGAACATTGAGCCTTTTCTAGGTTCGATTGAACCCGGGCCCAAACTGTGCACAGTTCGGAGGAGAGTTTATCAGCTTCAGGGTTAGAGGAGGAGACGGACGACCCAGAATGAAAACGGGGATGAAAACCATGGTTACAAAAGAAAGGGGAGACCCCAGCAGAAGAATTGACAGGGTTATTCAGAGCAAATTCAGCCAACGGAAGGAATTTGACCCATAATTGCTGGTCATCTGAACGCCTTAATCAGTCTGTGGAACAATTCCTGAGGTTGTATGTTGCTGATGACCAGAGAGGGGAATCGGACACTCCTCAGTTTCGGGATCACAGGAGTTCCTAAAGGTCTGACTTCTGCCATCTGATATTTATCATCTATCCTGTGAATAGCTAATACTTTTTGTAGGGTTTCCTCTTCATGGGCCAAAATTAGGACATGCATTTTTAGCCAAAGCCAGAAGTGCTTCATAAAGAATGGAAATATGTAAAGAAAAGACTTACACCTTTACTTGTTTTATTCACTCCTGACTGCACCAAAACTGGATGTGTTAATCCAAGGTGATTATCAACCAACTTTCTAAAGAACATCAAAATCTGTAATAGGGATCAATATGTCATTAAAGAGACAACTCCAGTGGAAGCCGTTAGGGTAGCCAAATCCACAGTGTAGTGAATATGTTACTGCACCACTGCTCGTATCGAGTGAATCAGACCAGTGCTGCAGTAACCAGTTCCCTCTGCTAAACATTTTAGAAACAGCTGATAGGCAGGGACGTGGGGTTCTGGACCCTTGTCAATCTGATATCAATGGCCTGTCCTATCCTGCGCCAGTTACAGGAGAAAACCACCCCCTGTGGTGGTACTTTACACTGGCAGAGCTTATCTGGGTCTGCTAAGACCCAGCAGCTCTGCTATGCCTGGAGAACTTGTCAGTCATGTAATAGTCAGGCCCAACAGAGTTAGGGGCACTGCAACGACCTCTATTTGCTACATAGGTAAAAATCTGTCTACTCCTCTATGTCCTGGCTGTCTCTGGCAGCAGAGATCCAAACCTGCTCCTGTTGGACTGCAGGAGCAGGAGAGTTACTGCGACAATGCCAGAAAACATCTTTATTAATTATTTTTTTTTAAATCTAAGATAATACAGAGCAATAAAAAGTTGCTGTGAAGGTAAATATAAAAATAAAATGTATAAAACAGCCTTTTGTACGTTGCCTTTCTTTTGGTGCTTCGCAAGTTCCAATAATGAAGTGGGTAATGTTCACATCTATAGACGCGTTTTCTTTAAATGGACCGCACTGCTCCAGGACAAAGCTGAAAAATCCTGCCTTCCAGATCTCACAGAAACTTCGTGGACATGGGTAAGCGGTCAGTTCACTCGGATTCACCTTTCCTCTGGGGTTCCTTATGAGAAATCAAGGTGCCGCAAATAGTGAAGTACAATCACAAAAGTTCCAACTGCAAGGTTTTATTGTACTTACAAGATGGATATGGTAACAAGCAGTATACACAAATCATTCACCCGACCCGGGTTTCGCTATAGGAAGCTTCGTCAGGGGTATCTCCTCCGCCTACCTAGAGGCGGTCATTATATACCTGCCAGTGATAAGCTACCACACCTCCTTAAAATCATCATAGCCCTTACGGCTCAATACAAAAATAAGAATCCATAAAAAACATGAAATACATTCATAAAACACATATCACACAGAGACCTCCCTCGGGTCACCAAATTACTGGTTAGCTGTACATTACAGACATATCTGGACTGATCCAGACTAATCGCATATGATCGAGTGCCATGCGATCATATCCGAACCAATCACACATGATCGCATAAAACCCTCATGACTAGTACCAACATTAAAAAAAAAATGACCCAGTACTAGGGAAGGACATCCCGGAACATCCAAATGTGATTTTTAGAAAAGCACCAAGCTTACGGACTAAACTGGTGCATAGCTCCTCACACTCTGAGGGAAGGGAATAAATTCACCTGGTGTGGGTTCTGTCTGCCGTGCCGTAACAGGAAGAGAGAAAAAAGAAAGAGGGATACGCAGATTGTACAGTCGTGGCCAAAGGTTTTGAGAATGACACAAATATTAGTTTTCACAAAGTTTGCTGCTAAACTGCTTTTAGATCTTTGTTTCAGTTGTTTCTGTGATGTAGTGAAATATAATTACACGCACTTCATACGTTTCAAAGGCTTTTATCGACAATTACATGACATTTATGCAAAGAGTCAGTATTTGCAGTGTTGGCCCTTCTTTTTCAGGACCTCTGCAATTCGACTGGGCATGCTCTCAATCAACTTCTGGGCCAATTCCTGACTGATAGCAACCCATTCTTTCATAATCACTTCTTGGAGTTTGTCAGAATTAGTGGGTTTTTGTTTGTCCACCCGCCTCTTGAGGATTGACCACAAGTTCTCAATGGGATTAAGATCTGGGGAGTTTCCAGGCCATGGACCCAAAATGTCAACGTTTTGGTCCCCGAACCACTTAGTTATCACTTTTGCCTTATGGCACGGTGCTCCATCGTGCTGGAAAATGCATTGTTCTTCACCAAACTGTTGTTGGATTGTTGGAAGAAGTTGCTGTTGGAGGGTGTTTTGGTACCATTCTTTATTCATGGCTGTGTTTTTGGGCAAAATTGTGAGTGAGCCCACTCCCTTGGATGAGAAGCAACCCCACACATGAATGGTCTCAGGATGCTTTACTGTTGGCATGACACAGGACTGATGGTAGCGCTCACCTTTTCTTCTCCGGACAAGCCTTTTTCCAGATGCCCCAAACAATCGGAAAGAGGCTTCATCGGAGAATATGACTTTGCCCCAGTCCTCAGCAGTCCATTCACCATACTTTCTGCAGAAGATCAATCTGTCCCTGATGTTTTTTTTGGAGAGAAGTGGCTTCTTTGCTGCCCTTCTTGACACCAGGCCATCTTCCAAAAGTCTTCGCCTCACTGTGCGTGCAGATGCGCTCACACCTGCCTGCTGCCATTCCTGAGCAAGCTCTGCACTGGTGGCACTCCGATCCCGCAGCTGAATCCTCTTTAGGAGACGCCCTGAAGCCTTCTTAACAAGAATTGAACCTCTTTCCTTGAAGTTCTTGATGATCCTATACTTTGTTGATTGAGGTGCAATCTTAGTAGCCACAATATCCTTGCCTATGAAGCCATTTTTATGCAACGCAATGATGGCTGCACGAGTTTCTTTGCAGGTCACCATGGTTAACAATGGAAAAACAATGATTTCAAGCATCACCCTCCTTTTAACATGTCAAGTCTGCCATTTTAACCCAATCAGCCTGACATAATGATCTCCAGCCTTGTGCTCATCAACATTCTCACCTGAGTTAACAAGACGATTACTGAAATGATCTCAGCAGGTCCTTTAATGACAGCAATGAAATGCAGTGGAAAGTTTTTTTTGGGATTAAGTTAATTTTCATGGCAAAGAAGGACTATGCAATTCATCTGATCACTCTTCATAACATTCTGGAGTATATGCAAATTGCTATTATAAAAACTTAAAGGGCTTCTGTCAGCCCACTAAACCGTTTTAGTTTTTTTTTGTTTAATAATAATCCCTACACTGCGATCTCTGCATACATAAGTAAAATAATAATTTTCGTTCAGTAGAATTTGATAAAACGCTATTTTTATAATATGTAAATTACCTTGCTACCAGCAAGTAGGGCGGCTACTTGCTGGTAGGAGCCGCATCCTCCGACCCTAATGACGCCCCCTCCGCATTGTGATTGACAGGGCCAGGGAACGGAATCGTTCTCTGCTGGCCCTGCCTGTTTTCATTCAATATCTGGCGCCTGCGCTGCGGCCGTACCTATCTTCAATCTGCGCAGGCGCACTGAGAGGCGGCCACTCACTCGGCCGCTCCATCCTCAATGCGCCTGCGCCGATGACGTCACATCTACACCCGGCGCAGGCGCATTGAGGAGCGAGCGGCCGAGTAAGTGGCCGCCTCTCAGTGCGCCTGCGCAGATTGAAGATAGGTACGGCCGCGGCGCAGGCGCCAGATATTGAATGAAAACAGGCAGGGCCAGCAGAGAACGATTCCGTTCCCTGGCCCTGTCAATCACAATGCAGAGGGGGCGTCATTAGGATCGGAGGATGCGGCTGCTACCAGCAAGTAGCCGCCCTACTTGCTGGTAGCAAGGTAATTTACATATTATAAAAATAGCGTTTTATCAAATTCTACTGAACGAAAATTATTATTTTACTTATGTATGCAGAGATCGCAGTGTAGGGATTATTATTAAACAAAAAAAAAAAAAACGGTATAGTGGGCTGACAGAAGCCCTTTAACCCCTTAAGGACACAGCCTTTTTACACCTTAGGACCAGGCCATTTTTTGAAAATCTGACCAGAGTCCCTTTAAGTGCTGATAACTTTAAAACGCTTTGACTTATCCAGGCCGTTCTGAGATTGTTTTTTCGTCACATATTGTACTTCATGACACTGGTGAAATGAAGTCAAATTTTTTTTATTTTTTGCACCAAAAAATACCTAATTTAACAAAAATTTGGAAAAATTTGCAAATTTCAAAGTTTCAGTTTCTCTACTTCTGTAATACATAGTAATACCCCCAAAAATTGTGATGACTTTACATTCCCCATATGTCTACTTCATCTTTGAATTGTTTTGGGAATGATATTTTATTTTTTGGGGATGTTATAAGGCTTAGAAGTTTAGAAGCAAATCTTGAAATTTTTCAGAAATTTACAAAAACTCAATTTTTAGGGACCAGTTCAGGTCTCAAGTTACTTTGCGACGCTTACATAATAGAAACCACCCAAAAATGACCCCATCTAAGAAACTACACCCCTCAAGGTATTCAAAACTGATTTTGCATACGTTGTTAACCCTTTAGGTGTTGCACAAGAGTTATTGGCAAATGGGGAGGAAATTTGATAATTTCATTTTTTTGTCTAATTTTTCATTTTAACCCATTTTTTCCACTAACAAACCAAGGGTTAACAGCCAAACAAGACTGTATCTTTATTGCCCTGACTCTGCCGTTTACAGAAACACCCAATATGTGGCCGTAAACTACTGTACGGCCACACAGCCGGGCGTAGAGTGAAAGGTGCGCCGTTTGGTTTTTGGAAGGCTGATTTTTATGGACTGGTTTATTTATACCATGTCCCATTTGAAGCCCCCCTGATGCACCCCTAGAGGAGAAACTCCATAAAAGTGACCCCATCTAAGAAACTACACCCCTCAAGGTATTCAAAACTGATTTTACATACGTCGTTAACCCTTTAGGTGTTGCACAAGTGTTATTGGCAAATAGCGATGAAATTTGAGAATTTCATTTTTTTGCCTAATTTTCCATTTTAACCCATTTTTTCCACTAACAAAGCAAGGGTTAACAGCCAAACAAGACTGTATCTTTATTGCCCTGACTCTGCTGTTTACAGAAACACCCCATATGTGGCCGTAAACTGCTGTACGGGCACACAGCGGGGCGTAGAGTGAAAGGTGCGCCGTTTGGTTTTTGGAGGGCTGATTTTGCTGGACTGTTTTTTTGGCACCATGTCCCATTTGAAGCCCCCCTGATGCACCCCTAGAGTAGAAACTCCATAAAAGTGACCCCATCTAAGAAACTACACCCCTTAAGGTATTCAAAACTGATTTTACAAACTTTATTAACCCTTTAGGTGTTGCACAAGATTTAATGGAAAATAGAGATGCAATTTCAAAATTTCACTTTTTTGGCAGATTTTCCATTTTAATATTTTTTTTCCAGTTACAAAGCAAGGGTTAACAGCCAAACAAAACTCAATATTTATGGCCCTAAATCTGTAGTTTACAGAAACACCCCATATGTGGTCGTAAACTGCTGTACGGGCACACGGCAGGGCGCAGAAGGAAAGGAATGCCATTCGGTTTTTAGAAGGCAGATTTTGCTGGACTGTTTTTTTGGCACCATGTCCCATTTGAAGCCCCCCTGATGCACCCCTAGAGTAGAAACTCCATAAAAGTGACCCCATCTAAGAAACTACACCCCTCAAGGTATTCAAAACTGATTTTACAAACTTTGTTAACCCTTTAGGTGTTGCACAAGATTTAATGGAAAATAGAGATACAATTTCAAAATTTAACTTTTTTGGCAGATTTTCCATTTTAATATTTTTTTTCCAGTTACAAAGCAAGGGTTAACAGCCAAACAAAACTCAATATTTATGGCTCTGATTCTGTAGTTTACAGAAACACCCCATATGTGGTCGTAAACAGCTGTACGGGCACACGGCAGGGCGCAGAAGGAAAGGAATGCCATACGGTTTTTGGAAGACAGGTTTTGCTGGACAGTTTTTTTTTTACACCATGTCCCATTTGAAGCCCCCTGAGGCACCCCTAGAGTAGAAACTCCAAAAAAGTGACCCCATTTTAGAAACTACGGGATAGGGTGGCAGTTTTGTTGGTACTAGTTTAGGGTACATATGATTTTTGGTTGCTCTATATTACACTTTTTGTGCGGCAAGGTAACAAGAAATAGATTTTTTGGCCCGTTTTTATTTTTTGTTATTTACAACATTCATCTGACAGGTTAGATCATGTGGTAATTTTATAGAGCAGGTTGTCACGAACGCGGCGATACCTAATATGTATACAATTTTTTTTATTTATGTAAGTTTTACACAATGATTTCATTTTTAAAACAAAAAAAATGTTTTAGTGTCTCCATAGTCTAAGAGCCATAGTTTTTTCAGTTTTTGGGCGACTATCTTGAGTAGGGTCTCATTTTTTGCGGGATGAGATGACGGTTTGATTGGCATCTATTTTGGGGTGCATATGACTTTTTGATTGCTTGCTATTACACTTTTTGTGACGTAAGATGACAAAAAATGGCTTTTTTTACACCGTTTTTATTTTTATTTTTTTACGGTGGTCATCTGAGGGGTTAGGTCATGTGATATTTGTATAGAGCCGGTCGATACGGACGCGGCGATACCTAATATGTATACTTTTTTTTCTATTTTTGTAAGTTTTACACAATGATTTCATTTTTGAAAGAAAAAAAATCATGTTTTAGTGTTTCCATAGTCTAAGAGCCATAGTTTTTTCAGTTTTTGGGCCATTATCTTGGGTAGGGTATGATTTTTGCGGGATGAGATGACGGTTTGATTGTTACAATTTTGGCGTACATGCGACTTTTTTGATCACTTTTATTACCTTTTTTGGGAAGTAAGGTGGGCAAAATTTCAATTTCATCATAGTTTTTTATTTTTTATTTTTATGGCGTTCACCGTTCGGGTAAAGTAACATGACCGTTTTATAGATCAGGTCGTTACGGACGCGGCGATACCAAACATGTGTAGGGAATTTTATTTTTTTCATTTTTAATCAGTGATAAATGTGTTTTTTGATTTTTACTTTTTTTTTCACTTTTATTCACTTTTTTTTTGACCCAGACCCACTTGGTTCTTGAAGATCCAGTGGGTCTGATGTCTGTATAATACAGTACAGTACAATATATATTGTACTGCACTGTATTTTACACTTGTCTGAACAGATCTATGCCTTTTAGCACAGATCTGTTCAGCACCATGGACAGCAGGACGCCTGAGAGGCGTCCTGTTGCCATGGGAACCTTCCCCGTCTGCTCAGTAGTGGCCAGAACTGCGCAGACGGGGAAGGGTAAGGAGGGGATCTGTCGGGGGGCTCTCTGGGGGCTCTCTCCCTCCCCATCAGGGGGCTGCAAAGGCACAGCAGCCCCCCGATGGGAGAGGGAGGGAGCTCCCTGCGCTGTTAACCTTTTCCATACAGCGGTCCGTACGGACCGCTGTATGGAAAGGGTTAAACGGCTGACATCGCATCGCAGATGTCAGCCGTTTATACCAGGGTGCCAGCAATGTGCTGGCACCCTGGTATACCCACTAGAAACCACCGATTATACAAGGGGAGGCGGGCGGGGGATCGCGATCCCGCCTGCCGCACCGCCCGCCTCCCGCACTGCCCACACCGCCCGCAACCCTCCCCCTGCACCTCCCGCCACCATAAAATCATTCGGGGGTGCAGGGGGGGTTAATAAAACGTTATTTTAGGAATATAAAAGTTTCTGATCCCCGCGGTCAGGGACCGCGGGGACGAGAAACTGCAGAAATCGCAGCAAACCGCAGGTCTGAATTGACCTGCGGTTTGCCGCGATCGCCGACATGGGGGGGTCACGGGACCCCTCCGCGCATTTAGCCTAGGTGCCTGCTCAATGATTTGAGCAGGCACCGGGTTCCGATCACTGCCGGCCGGGCGGCAGTGATCGGAACAACACATGACGTACCGGTACGTCATGTGTCCTTAAGTACCAGGACATCATGACGTACCGGTACGTCATGTGTCCTTAAGAGGTTAAGCAGCAACTTTTCCAATATTTATGTAATTCTCTAAACTTTTGGCCACGACTGTACATTCCAATCAGAAGGGTCAGGACTATAAAATAAAAGGATCCATCACATGCGAAAGTGTAGGGGTGGTCTACATGCTGGAGTGCCCGTGTGGCCTCCAATATGTGGGCCGCACCATGCGAAAACTGAAAGTGAGAATTCAGGAACATGTTCGTAACATCAGAAAGGGACTTGAGACACACAGTGTCTCGATGCATTTTAAAATCAAACATCAGAAAGACCCTAATGGCCTGTCATTTGCAGGGGTTGAATTGGTTAAACCACATTGGCGGGGAGGGAACTCCATCGAGCGGATCAACAGGAGGGAGGTTGAATGGATCTACAAGATGGATTCATTACAACCAAAAGGGATGAATATGGAATTCGATTTGAAACCCTGTCTCACCTGAGAGAATTTTCTGTAATCCCCGGTTTGACCATGTAAAGACCTGTGGCAGTAGTGAGGGAGTAATCGCATCTGACTGGAGGCAATCATGTGGATCGTGATGTGTTCAGGCATTCTTGGATGGAGGGAGGCGGCCCTAGGAGATGTACTCTACCATTGGTGGGGAAGGATCTTGTGGGGGTAGACGAGTGGCCATCCATGAATGAAGGAGGGCGGTCCTATGGTGTGAAAACTACTATTGGAGGGCGGTCCCATGATGTGTAAAGCTGTTACTGGCAGAAAAGAGTCATGTGACTTCTGATATCCCCATTGGTGGGAGTGTACCATGTAGGTATGACACGTAGGACAGCAATGAATGAAGGAGGGCGGTCCTAGGTATAACTGATTGAATGGTTGTAACTATGTGGGTGGTGACATGTTCAGCTATCCATGAATGAGGGGATAGCCTCCAGGAGGTGCGTTTTTAGTATTGGTTAGATATTGTGCCTTATGGGGTGGGCGAGTAGTGTTAAGTAGGAGGATGTTATGTGATTGAATGCGACCAGTCCAGATAATGTTTTGTATTAATCATGGGAGTGTTAGAGTTAAGTATGAGAATGTTATGCGATCATATGTGATCAGTTCAGATATGTCACTGTGTTAATGAGGGTGTTATGCGATCATGTGTGATAGTTCCGGATATGATCGCATGGCACTCGATCATATGCGATTAGTCTGGCTCAGTCCAGATATGTCTGTAATGTACAGCTAACCAGTAATTTGGTGACCCGAGGGAGGTCTCTGTGTGATATGCGTTTTATGAATGTATTTCATGTTTTTTATGGATTTTTATTTTTGTATTGAGCCGTAAGGGCTATGATGATTTTAAGGAGGTGTGGTAGCTTATCACTGGCAGGTATATAAAGACTGCCTCTAGGTAGGCGGAGGAGATACCCCTGACGAAGCTTCCTATAGCGAAACCCGGGTCGGGTGAATGATTTGTGTATACTGCTTGTTACCATATCCATCAATAAAGATAAATAAAGCCTTGCAGTTGGAACTTTTGTGATTGTACTTCACTATTGCGGCACCTTGATTTCTCATAAAGGAACCCCAGAGGAAAGGTGAATCCGAGTGAACTGACCGCTTACCCATGTCCACGAAGTTTCTGTGAGATCTGGAAGGTAGATATAAGCTCTACACATCTATACAGTGTATTTGACAATAAACCAAATAAGACCAAATCTGTACAATTATTGTAGATTTAATGCAGATTACATATTACACGATTTTGCTGCAACGGGTGAAAAAAATCAATGCAATGACTTGGCAAAAAGGTTTGCAAATAAAACAGTTTACGGTGTCATAATGGCTGCTGAAAGAAAATGGAAGAAGACAGGAAGAATTCATGACATGAATGATCTAATTGGGTTAAAGTCTGTATGCAATCCCATCCCTCGGGCAGCTTTCTATATGGGCCTGGGTAGGATGCTCTTCGTGTATATGGTTCCTCCTTGCAGCGTTGTCCAGGAGAGCAGGCAGTAGATACATGGGTGAGATCTGTAGGCCTAAGTCTTCATTCTGCGTCTCCAGCTTTACACCAAGCAGGGCCATATCCAAGCGACATGGGAGGAATATATAACAAGGGGATGAGGAAGGTGAGCATCTGTCGGGGTGATCACTCTGAAGGCTGCTGGATGACAACTAATATGTAGTCTTTATCTGAAAATAAAAGACAGTCAAAACATTATTAAAAAGTAAAGCAGTATATGACGTCTACAATATAGCGAGGTACGTGTAGTGTGGAAATGACGTTATAGATTGATTATAACTATAGATGCGTTCAATTCAGTCCGAGGATATTCAATTAGCCTTTAAAGGGGTTTTCCGGAAGATCAATACTAATGAAGATCAATACTAATGCCTAGACTACTGCAACATTCTCCTTTGTGGCCTTCCATCTAGCACTCTCGCACCCCACCAATCTATCCTCCACTCTGCTGCCCGACTAATCCACCTCTCACCCTGTTACTCCTCTGCCTCTCCCCTCTGCCAATCCCTTCACCGACTCCCCATTGCCCAGCAAATTCACTTCAAAGTACTAACAAATACATACAAGGCCGTCCATAACCTTTCCCCTCCCTACATCTCTGAGCTACTTTCCCGATACATCCCCACACGCACTCTCCGATCCTCACAAGACCTCCTTCTCTCCTCTCCTCTTATCACCTCTTACCACAATCGACTCCAAGATTTCTCCCGTGCATCCCCCATACTCTGGAACTCGCTACCCCAACATATCAGACTCTCACCTACAGTGGAATCCTTCAAAAGAAACCTGAAAACCCACCTCTTCAGACAAGCCTACAACCAGTGACCCTGATGCCTCTATAACGCCATGACCAACTTAACCTGCACCTACTGTGTCCTTCTCCCATACCATGTAGATTGTAAGCCCTCACGGGCAGGGCCCTCTCCTTCTGTACCAGTTTTGTAACTTTGTTTATGATTAGTGCAATTGTCTGTATTATGTATGTGCACCCCTTATCATATGTACAACGCCATGGAATGAATGGCGCTTTAATAATAAATAATAATACTAATGGTCCTCAGGATCTGATCTGTGGGGGTTGGACTCCTGGTACCCAGCTGCCAATCAGCTTGTTTGAAGAGGCCTCAGCACTCTTCCCAGGCCAGCGACGTCACGTTCATCAGTCACATGGCCTAAAAGTACCAGTTTAAGTGTAAAAGTCCTTTTTACTGTACAGCACGTTTTCTTTACACTAGGAGATCTATAGGATCTCTGTAACCGGTTGCACTAGTGGGGGGGATGTGCACTTACTACACAGACTCTAGAATGGACATTCCAAGGTGTACAGATTTTTTCCTAAGCAGCAGAATTTGGCAGCCGGTTGGCAAAGTACGAGAGGAACATCCAGATATGTTTCCCCAAGGATTGCATTTTAGGAGATTACTGCACCTCACGTTTAACCCTTTACTGATTTCTTGCAAATGTCCATGTTTGAGATGCATCTGTCTCCGAGGTTTCTTCTCACAGGGATCTAGCAGGCCTGTGATTTGCTCTGCATAATGATTATTATGTACCATTCTGGGAAAGAGGAATACATTGTGTACATATTCCTCTCCCAGTACAAGGCACTTGAGTACAGAAAGGACTTGTGTTCTTAGGAGACCCATTTTCCTTAATTTGTTTATAGGGCTCATTATGCTGCAAACGAAATCAGATGACAAGGTCACAACGCCCTGTTGGATTAAACTGGCACCCGGTGACTGACTGCTCTAGTGAACTATACGGTGCGAGTTTGGAAATAAAATTCGGAAACCAAGCTTCTTGCTGCAGTAATACCTGGAGCAATCATAATTTCATTCTTCTTGGATCGGACCCTGAGGAATGTCAGGTCATTCTGGGGGTCAATATCCCGCAATGAACATCTGGCCTTTGTCACTAACTGATGCATTAGGCCTGCATATTGTGCGGTGGTGGCATTATCCATGGTGCTCTTTATGGGAATTCCTGAAACGACAGAACAAATACATTGTATAGAGGTCAAAAGAGTAATTTGGCTAAGATTTGTTACCCCCGACCCCACTATACACATGCAAACTCAGCAAGCAGGGGGCAGTCACAAAATCGTTGACTCCAAAGTTACAAAATATACTTCTCCAAAGTCGTTGACTCCAAAGTTACAAAACATACTTCTCCAAAGTCGTTGACTCCAGCAACCTTTGGCACGCCAGCTGTGGTAAAACTACAATTCCCAGCATGCACACTTGCTTCACTGTTCTCAAAACTCTCAATGAAGTGAACAGAGCATGCTGGGAGTTGGAGTTTCACAGCAGCAGAATTTGCCGGCCCCTGATATGGGATATAAAGAGGACGGGAGATAGGTGGCTACCAAACACCTCTGGCAATGCTTTGACTAAGGGTCCACTTTAAGGTCTGAAACGTGTTATCACCTGCTGTATGCTGTTTTAAAGCATTCAAATAGGGGGTGGAGCCTGACCTCGCTCTATGGCGGCTGCTTTGAGAGAAGCACTCCCGCTACCAAGCTCCTAATAAGCCTGTACCTGAGCACTATCTCGCTGGCATGGTGAAGATACAGCCAAAGGATAACCCCAGAGACACATCTGGCACCCAGAAAGCTAAGAAACTCCAGTCTCAAATGGAGAAATACATTCATAAACCTCCAGCTCATCCAACTGCACGGACACCCAAGATGGCGCGGCAGCGTCCCTGCACGGATCTTCCTTGCGCACAGAGGCTCAGCGGGGACTCTGACGCCGATAGAGTCCCAGAGCTGCCCGGGTTGAGCGATTCTTCATCCCTCACCCGAGATTACTTGAATCAGGTCTTTACAGCGGGCGTTAGCCCCATTAGCTGCAGATCTCACGGTCATTAAGGCGGACGTCCGCCATATTGGAAACAGGGTGGAGGCCCTAGAACAGGCGCAAGAAGAGCTGACTATTTTCAACTCCGCCATTAGAGCCATTACGGGCACATCAAGCAGCCATCAATAACTCTCTGATGCTACTGGAAGATCAGAATAGGAGCCGCGGGAGGAATATTAGGATACAGGACTTATTTGCTGTGATGCAGGCCTTATTTACTATTCTGCTTGGCCCTGAACATGCAGCGGCTGTAATTGTAGAAAGAGCGCACAGGGCACTGAGCTTCCGAGATACTGAAGCCATTCTGCACAAATCTAGAGAAGTGAGGGAAGATTCATTTGAGGACACAAGTTTACAAGTGTTCCAAGACCTGGCTCCATCAACGCTCCAGAAAAGGAGGATCTTAAAGCCTCTTATGGATCTGCCGTGCACTTCTAAGATCCCCTACCGTTTCGCTATTCTCTTTTGGACTCCTTATCGCATCTGGGAATCGACGCCTCACTGTCCGCTCACCGGAGGATCTACATCAATTGTTGGATGCCTTACTGTCACTGCCTGCCCTGTGAGAGGTCTGAGAAGATCAGATAGACTTGCAGCACGCGAGTATCTGACAGGTCTTTCTGTTTTTCCTTGCTGTCTGTTGTTGTGGGCAGGATCTCACCTCTCCACAGGTTCTGCTCATTTGCTCTTTAGTGGCTCTATTTATGCTCGCCTCTCACTGCAGACCTTGTGGTTGTTAGTTCCTTCTGGAGTTCTAAGCTGGTTGTTAGAGGTTCTCCTGCTTCTTACTCAGCTCAAGCCAAGTCTTCCCGTTTCTACTTTGTGTGTGTGTGTGTTATGTCTAGGTCTCAGGGAGACGCTGGTCCCTTCACGGTGGAAGGTCCCGGCAGTCTCATCCCTACTCCTTAATTTAGAGTTTGTGACAGTTTCAGCAGGTCTTAGGTTCCGGTGTATGAGTTCTTCCAGCATTAGGATTTGCTCATACTGTCAGCAGTCAGGGAGAGGCTCAGGGATAACTAGGAGGTTACCATCCCCCTCCTCACTAGCTTTGGGGCCTAGTCTGTGTTACTATTGTAGTTTGTTTATTTGGTGTTCTTCCTTTCCCCACTAACCGTGACACTTACGTTTACGTTGAAGTTCCATGATGGCTACCTATCCCTGAGGAGGAGGACGACTTATCCCCCTTTACCCGCTTCAACAGCATGGTCAATTGCCCGTAAGCAGAAGAATCCGAGATCAAAGAGATCTTCTACCTGAGCTACAAGATGTTATATGGGGGTCTCCATTTCTTGAGACAATTTATGGTAGCATCTTACTTTGTGATGAGCTTTCCGCCCCATATCTTTCTTCCCCCTCCTCACGATTCTTCTAAGGGTGGTAGGTCACAGATAGTTACAGCGGTTTATTTTACACTTCAGGCTTACGTTGTGGAAGATTGGCAGATGAGGTTGTACAGATATGTATGTTTACCTTCCTCCCGCTGGCTCCTTTGTGTCGCCACTTATTTGCTCTGCCTTTTCTGTTTGTTCTATGTTGTTTGTTTTTTGTTGGAGCATACAGACAGACAGTTCAGTGAGGTGTCAGATAAAGATGGCGGCTCTACAGTTCGAGTTTACTTCTTTTAATGTACACGGCTGTAATAACCCTGTTAAAAGGAGCCATTTTTTCTAATCTTAAAAAAAAAGCTGATGTTTTTATGCTCTAGGAAACACACTTTAAAGGGGTATCCCATCACAGACAATTGGGGCATATTGCCACCTCTGGGACCCCCACCGAGAACGGAGAAGGGAAGGTGGCGGAGGGTGCACTGCGAGCCCTGGCTCGGCTATTTCCATCGGCCCCATAGAAATTAATGAGAGCGGTGGCCGTGCAAACGCGGTACGCTCCCATTCACTTTTTTGGGGAAAGTGCTTGGGCACCACTCTCTGAGTAGGTGCGGGTCCCAGAGGTGGGACCCGCACCTATCAGACAATGGGGGCATATCCCAGTGAAATGCCCCCATCGTCTGTGATGGGAATACCCCTTTAAGCTTGGCCACGTACCGAAGCTTTCTCACTCTTTTTACCAGTTTTGGTACCATTCCTGTTATGACCGTTCTGCATCTAGGGGTGTCAATATGGGGATTCCACAGAAATGTGCCTTTTACGAAGACCTCTGATCTGGCCGATCCTGAGGGGTGGTATCTACTGCTGAAGGGTATGTTGGCCAGTGCTGAGGTCATGTTTTATGCGCATTCAGGAAAATTCTTATAAGCTAGCTACCAAGTGGTATCGTCCTCCGGATGTCCTTCATAGGATTAACCCATCTCTGCCCACAGAACATTGGCAGTGTCATAGTGCCGAAGGAACTGCATTACATATTTGGTGGACATAGCCCCCTGATAGTTCCTTTTTGGAACGCCCTTTTCCAATGCCATTAATGAAATTTATTCACATGTAGTTCCTCTTTCCCCATCTTTAGATCTTCTAAATCTATCAGAGTATGCACCTTCTGTAAGCGAGTGCACCAGAAAGGTTCAGGAGATCAGTAGATTTGAGGAGTTATCTAGCTGGGAATCTTTTTCTCACAATAAGTTTAACACTTTGTGATCTCCATGGGTTAAATGGAGCAGAAAATCTACTACTCTATAGTTGACCCGTCCCCTCTCCTGACATGTCTGTTTTAGTAACTACTTGCATTCCCATGTTATACCAATTCTGGAGCATCTTTTCTACTAACTGTATGGCATGTCTTTCCTCTATTATTACTACTAGAAATCTACAAATTGTCAGCAGTCTGGAATAAAGGTACATCTGGGTGTTACCATTTGGGGAAATTCCGACACGGGCAGCATTGACTGGATAGTGTCAAACTGTGCAGAGAACCACCCGCCCCTTCCCCCACTTAGTTACACTCAGTTGTACCTTTATTTATAATCTCCTAGTAGGAATAACAGAGGAATGCCACAACATAGAGCCATTAGAACAGATACAACCCTATGGTAATTTCCAGAATGGTAATTTAAAGGGGTATTCCCATCACGGACAATAGGTGCAGGTCCCACCTCTGGGACGCGCACCTACACAGAGAATGGAGTGGGGAAGGTGGCGGAGGGCACACTACGCATGAGCAGCCACCCTCCATTCATTTCTATGGGGCCACCGAAAATAGCCGAGCGCTGGCTCGGCTATTTCCGTCGACCCCATAGAAATGAATGGGAGCGGTGGCCGCGCAACCTCGGTGCGGTCCCATTCACTTGCATGGGGAGAGCGCTTGGCGATAGCCGGGGTCCTCCAGCCACCACTCTCCCCGCTCCGTTCTCTGCGTAGATTCTAGCGATATGCCCCCATTGTCTGTGATGGGAATACCCCTTTAATGTGGCATAGAATTATTTACTAAAACAAACAATGTCAGAAGAGGTGATGGATCCTCTTTAATGCACATTAACAAGAGAACGATAAAAGGACTGATGACATCTTCTTAGGTGTAGAAAAAAACTAAGTAGTCCTCAAACATATTGTTCAACGTTTCAACCCACATAGGGGTCTTTCTCAAGCACATTTGGGTACATACAGGGTATGTATATGTGCACATAGTAATCATTATGGCATCGTGCGGTCGCAGTCCTCCCCCTCCCTGCCATATTATACTATATAGACATAACATCCGATAACAGCGCATCCCCAGAAGACGTTCATCAAAATTAAACCTATTATCCTTGCTCATTCATATGCAAAACCTGCCCACAAACCTATACTCGGGAAGCGCTTCCCTTACATCATCGTCCCCTTGGCCCTACTGCAGATGCCCAGCGGCCAGATGTCCTGCATATAAATGAGCGTGGGGAAGGGATTTAAAGGGGTTGACTCCAGCAAATAGCATTTATTATGTAGAGAAAGTTAATACAAGGCACTTACTAATGTATTGTGATTGTCCATATTGCTTCCTGGATTCATTTTCCCATCACATTATACACTGCTCGTTTCCATGGTTACAACCACCCTGCAATCCAGCAGCAGTGGTCGTGCTTGCACAATATAGGAAAAGGAGACTGCCTCTTTGATGGATGGGACCATGGGATTGCACATAGACATGCATGCGCAGCAGCTCCCACCCGGGCCCCTTTCTATCTGTGCTGCAGGGTAGTCGGAAACGAGCAGTATATAATATCATGGAAAAATGAATCCAGAAAGCAAAGGAAGCAACATGGACAATCACAATACATTAGTAAGTGCCTTGTATTAAAGGGGTTTTGCCATCACATACAATGACTAGGATATGCCCCGATTGTCTGATAGGTGTGGGTCCCACACCTACACCAACAACAGAGCAGGGAAGGTGGTGGAGGGCGCACTGCACATGCCCTCCATTAATTTCAATAGGGCCACCGAAAATAGCCGAAGCCAGTCTTAATTGTGCCTGCACTGCTGGAGGAAGAGCCAAAGTTATGTGGAACCGCATGCCTCTACAGGACATGTGCAGTGCGCCCTCCATTCATTTCAATAGGGTCACCGAAAATAGCCGAGCGCTGGCTCGGCTATTTCCGTCTGCCCCATAGAAATGAACGGGAGCAGGGGCGGTGCGCTACCATTTACTTGTACGGGAGCAGATCTCCACCTCTGGGACCCGCACCTATCAGACAATGGGGGCATATATTAGCAATATGCCCCCATTGTATGCAATGGGAATACCCCTTTAACTTTCTCTACAGGATAAATGCCATTTGCTGAAGTCAGACAACCCCTGTAATTTAACTCCAGGTGGCCATGTGCTGTGATCAGATGTTATAGGTCTACACGCTTATGTGCACCGACACATAGGGGCCCATTTACGTACAGATATATGCCACTTCTGTGGCGTATATATCGGTCGCAGATTTTGTCAAAAGCCATATTGCAACAAAATCTGCAACTTTTCCCCGCTCACGCCACTTTCCTGACAAAAACTGGCAACAAAATGACTTAAATATATATACGCCGGCAAGGGAGCTGGCATAGATTTTAGATTGTCGCGGTTCCACATAACTTTGGCGCTTCCTCCAGCAGCGCAGGAACAATTAAGACTGGCGTCCAAATGGCCGGTCTTAATAAATGAGCCCCATACTCTGTATGTACACATACGGTTGTGCTTGAGAAAGCCCCCTATGAGGGTTGAAACGTTGCAGCTGGAGGAACAAATACTTTTTGTTTTTTTCTTACCCCAAGTAGATGCTGTCATCCGGTCGTCTCCAGCCAAGATAAACTGGACGGCGCGATGTGCGTTTGCCTTTAGGTTCTTTTACACAGGCCAATAAAATGCTTGTTCACAATCATCGCCCCACACACATATGACCAGCGATTGCCTGTTTGTGGGTGATCGTATCTTCTACGTGGGTCGCACTGGCACATCACCCCGGATGACCAGGGGACGTGCTGCCAACAAATAACTGCATTCTATTAGAAGGGGTCGGAACGAGGGAAGATCATTCATTAAAAAACGATGAAAATTAAAGTAAGGGTTCATACACACGACTGTAACAATGCCTATCCTTGTCTGCAAATCGGACAAGAATAGGACATGTTCTATCTTTTTTTGCGAGGCTGCGGCACAGAAACACGAATGTGGACAGCACACAGTGCGCATATCCGTTTTGTGATCCGCAAAACACGGATGCAGGCTTTGTGCATCCCACATTTTCCCTTCCGCCTGTCCAACCTTAGGTTAGAAAATGTCTATTGTCTGCAAAATGGACAAGAACAGGACCCGTTCTATCTTTTTTGTGCGGCCACGGAACGTACATAAGGATGCGGAAAGCACATGGTGAGATGTCCGCATCATTTGCGGGCCCCGCTGAAATTGCAGATCGGATGCAGCCCAAAAATATGGTCGTGTGCATGAGGCCTCGGGAACGGCTGATCTCCAGCAGTCAGAATGACGGGTCACCACTCACCCTCCGAGTTGACAATAATAATCCCCTGTACGCCCTTCTGGCTCTGGATCCTCTTTAAAGTTTCTTCGACGTCTGCCTGCAGAACACAAGCAAGAAAAGATGGCTGCCAAACTCATGGGCTCTGAACGTTACGCTGCTATAGGCAAGGGGACGACAACTAAGGCCTAGTTCACATTTCCATTTTCCGCGGACAGCACACGTACCCATTGAGTTAAATGTCTGTTCACACTTCAGTATTTTGTTACTGACCGTGGGTCAGTAAAAAAAAACAAAAAAAAAAACAAAAAAAAAAACGCAGGGACATGCACTACTTTGATCCGTGATACGGACCACCAAGCACACCCATAGAAGTCTATGGGTTCGTGACATTCACTGGCACACCACGGATGGCCTCTGCGTTGTGTCCGTGGTGCGTCTGTTTTTCACTGAAGACTGAAAGAAGATTCTTTGGAAATTAATTTTCAGCTGAGCAACTTCCGTGAATTATGGATGACACACGGATGCTAAAAAACAGACACATGGTCCAACCGCAGATCCTTCACGGATGAAAAGCGTACACTTTTTTTCATGGAAATGTGAACGGGGCCTCAGTGTTTGGTCAGTGATTGTGAGACAACACCAGGCCTGGGTCTGAACACAGAACAGGTGCAGATCTTTCCCTTATCTCTGTGTAGCCTCCAGGTCTGGTTTTGGCTCACAATCACTGATCAAACACTGATTGTATATAAGCTGCCTGTCAAGTCCCAGTCCGTAGATGTATCGTTTATTGGAGGGACCCGCTGGCACAATGGGCATGATTCTTCATCTCATCTATACTTGCCCAAGTCTCTCAGTAAATGGTAGGAAGGGCATGCCCCCCAGATGGTGAGTGCCAGGGGGCAACAAGGAGCCATTTCCATTATGCTTTGGCCGAGTGTAGCAATCTGAACCACGTGATACTGGACCAACACCCACCAACCAGCACAATAAAGGGGTGGCTGCTGCCAGCTGCACCCAGGAGCCTCATCAGGAAGCCTGTGACTACTGCACCCCAGAGGATGCTGCCATAATGGTAGATACACAGTATACAGAGGGGCGGGATATGGAGAGCTCCCATCTGGGGTGACGTGACGTCATCCCCCCGGTAACCGTCTACCGGCGGCTCTAACACCCCGGTGCTGCTGAACAGAACATATCCCGACCACTGACATCACTCACCATAGCGCCCGGCTGCCCTTAGTAAGGCTGTCACTAGAATACACCGCGCATGCGCACAGACCAGCGTCACCCAGCGACCAAACCCTCAGTAGTTCCGCCCTGACTGCGACCAGCTGGCTGAGCGTTGTCTGCTAGAGAATAAAGTGTCCGACGTGTGGGAGACATGTTATTGAAGCCGCGGCGCATGCGCATTAGCCACTGCGAAAATTGCCCTTTTTTATTGTATAACGATTTGTTTCTACTTCCAGGGGTAATAGACTGCTGTACATAACAGAATCTTCATTTTTTTTTTTTTTATGCGATAAAGTGCTATAAAACTTCCCTGTGTTTATCAATCCCATGATGTAGTTGCCAATAGAAGCCAATTAGCTAGAGGCTGACAGTTCTAAGATGGCCTCTGAAAAATGAGAGCTGGATTCTGATTGGTTGCTATAGGCAACTCCTCTTTTCATTTGCCCTAGTTTAATAAATCTCTCCCTTTAGGATAAGTCTACACGGCAACATGTTAGGCTACGTCTACACGACGACATTTGTCGTGTGACATTTTGTTGCACTAATGTTGTGTGACAATTTTTATAATGGCAGTCTATGGTGTCGCACTGCAACAAATGGATTTTCTGCGACTGTTGCGTCACAGTCGCAGCATGCTGCATGTTGCAGTGCGACACCATAGACTGCCATTATAAAAATTGTCGCGCGACAAATGTCGTCGTGTAGACGTAGCCTTACTCGACAATTCGTGGAGTGAGACTTAGGGCTCATGCACACAAACTTATTTTTGGTCCACATACGATCTGCATTTTTTGCGGGTCGGATGCGGACCCATTCACTTCAATGAGGCCACAAAAGATGCAGACAGTACACCGTGTGCTGTCCGCACCCGTATGTCTGTTCTGCAGTCCCACAAAAAAATAAAACATGTCCTATTCTTGTCCATTTTACAGAGAAGGACAGGACAGTTCCATAGAGTGTAGGACACTCCGTTCCGCAAAATGCAGAACACACACGGCTATTATCCATGTTGTGCGGACCACAAAACCGGCAACGGCCGTGTGCATGACCCTTTAATTTGATGTGTACCAGGGGCAGTCTCTTAGGGTGCCTTCACACATTGCAGAATTTTCCACAACAAAATCCGCATGTGCACACATTTTTCAAAGTTGCAGTTTTTGTTGCGGATGCGAGTGGATTAAGGCTAGGTCTACACGACATTTGTCGCGCGACCGATAGGGCACAACTACACTGTAACACGACAATTTTTATAACGCTAGTCTATGGTGTCGCACTGCAACATGCGGCGACGCAACATTCGCAGAAAAGTCAATCTTGAATAGATTTTTTGCGACTACCATTATCAAAATCTGTCGCACGACAAATGTCATCATGTAGACCTAGCCTAAGGCTACATTCACACAAACGTGTTTTGTTTCTGTGTCTGTTCCGTTTTTTTGGTTTTTTTTTTTGCGGATAGGATGCAGACCCATTCATTTCCATGGGTCCGCCAAAAACGCCGAGAGCACACCGACACAGTGTGCTATCCGCATCTGTATGTCCGTTCCGTAGCCCCACAAAAAAAAATAAAAAATAGAACATGCCCGTTTTGTTTTTGTTGGACAAGGATAGGCATTGTTACAATGGATCCACAAAAAAATAAAATAAAATACCATACGGAAGGTATTCCGTTTTATTTTTTTTGTGGACCGCAAAACACATACAGTCATGTGAATGTAGTCTTATTCTGCGGATTTCTGTGCAGATTACACCTCTATTGAAATGAGTGGGACATTCAGCTACAGGAAATCTGCACCAAAACGTTATTTGTGTTCCGTTCCACTGCAGAATGTTAGAGGTTCTCCGGGCGACCCATATCAGATCGGCAATGACCATAGACCGTAGCAGCGGACAGGAAGGGAGACGGCACGCGTCTCCTCATACAGCTGATCGGCTATCTGAGGATAGGTCATCAATAGTAAAAGCCCGGACAACCCCTTTAATTCCTCAGCGGAACAGAACACAAGTATTGACACTTTTCATCCCCATAGGCTAACATGGGAGATGTCTCCCAGGTTCGCTTCACATTATGGTGAGGATTTTGTGGCAGGAAATGTCAGTGTTTGAAGCCACCCTTAACATCTAGGGAAAATAATTAAAAAAAATAAAAAATAAAAAAAAATATATATATATATAAATAAATCAGCAAGACATCATAAAAAGAATTGTGGCCCTCCACAAGTCTGGTACATCCTTAGAGCAATTTCCAAACACCTTTTAGACAAGCGAGTTTTCCGTCCAGATGTGATGTGTGTAGTGAACGCACAGCATCCGGACTGAGCGTCGTTTTTCACCCATCATCTCGGTGTTCATGAGAAATCGCAGCATGTTCTATATTGTGCGTTTTTCAGGCAGCTCTGGCTCCATTGAAGTGAATGGGGCTTGTGTGAAAACCGGAAGGCGTCCAGATGCAATGTCTTTTTCACTGATGGTTGCTGGGAGATGTAGATTATTATTCTGCAGTGTTTCTTCATAGGCATGAAAAACGCATACAATCTGGACAGGAAAAAAAAAAATGCACCTGCTGAACGCAATCGCAGACAAAGCTGGTTGAACAGATCCTGACAATCCATTTCGCTTGTGTGAAAGAAGCCTAAAGGTGCCACATTTATCTGTTCAAACGCTACTACATTCACACAACGTCCGTTAAAAAAAACAGCAAAACAGTCCATTTTTAACTGACTTTCTGAGAAACAGACATTAAATAAAGTTCTTTTCAACTTGTATGGGGGCTGTCTGCCCATGAAAACTGACTACCATTGTTCTCAAAATGGACGTGAAAAAAAAAAAAGGGACCTTATATGCCAGTTTACACACCATGGAAGCACGCAGTCATCAGTTCTGGAAGGAGACACATTGGGGTTCATTTACAACGATCGGCGCAGGCAGAGAGAATACCTAATTTATGAGGAGGAGCAGGCTTCACCATAAGTTAGGTTCATCTCTGCCAGTCCGTGTCCCTGGACTGTTCCAGCACCTGACTGTTTCACTCCACTTTTACACCTTTATCTAGTTGTAAAAGATAATTTGTGTTGGGCCCAATGTCCCTGTCCTGGGCGCTTACCGTTACCACAGTTTTCTACGATTTGACATTCCCACCATTGTGTACTTGCATTCTTCTACCTGTTGGGAGTCACTTGTAGTCTAACTTCTACCTATGAATTTGTCGTGGTATGGTAATCATGATAATACTAACCTTCTCTGGACCTTACTGGTCTCCAGTACATCCTACCTCTGGTAATAACATTTTTGAACATATCACCACTACATGACTAATAATCAGGGAAATTAATGATATATATATATATATATAACACGATTTAGAATATATTTATAGCTGTGTTTTCCCTGTGGCTTTCTTTGGATTGAAAACTCCATTATGTGTGGACATGTCTTAAGGCCCCTTTCACACAAGCGAGTTCCACTCATTAGACTTGCAGCACGTCCTGACCTCCCAGCACCGCTGGGGTCGCATAGCATTGTACTGATTTATCATGCTATGTAACCCTTAGGCCCCTTTCACACGGGCGAGTATTCCGCGCGGATGCGATGCGCGAGTTGAACGCATTGCACCTGCACTGAATCATGACCCATTCATTTCTATGGGGCTGCGCACACGAGCGGTGATTTTCATGCATCACTTGTGCGTTGCGTGAAAATCGCAGCATGCTCCTCTTTGTGCGTTTTTCACGTAACGCAGGCCCCATAGAAATGAATGGGGTTGCGTGAAAACCGCAAGCAAGTGCGGATGCGGTGCGATTTTCACGCACGGTTGCTAGGAGACGATCGGGTTGGAGACCCGATCATTATTGTTTTCCCTTATAACATGGTTATAAAGGGAAAATAATAGCATTCTGAATACAGAATGCATAGTAAAATAGCGCTGGAGGGGTTAAAAAAAATTAAAAATTATTTAACTCACCTTAATCCACTTGCTCGCCCAGCCCGGCATCTCCTTCTGTCTTCATCTTAGCTGTGTGCAGGAAAAGGACCTGTGGTGATGTCACTCTGGTCATCACATGATCTTTTACCATGGTGATGGATCATGTGATGGACCATGTGATGACCGGACTGACGTCACCACAGGTCCTGTTCCTGCACACAGCTAAGATGAAGACAGAAGAGATGCCCGGCTGCGCGAGCAAGTGGATTAAGGTGAGTTAAATAAAAAAAAATTAACCCCTCCAGCGCTATTTTACTATGCATTCTGTATTCAGAATGCTATTTTCCCTTATAACCATGTTATAAGGGGAAATAATACAATCTACAGAACACCGATCCCAAGCCCGAACTTCTGTGAAGAAGTTAGGGTTTGGGTACCAAACATGCGTGATTTTTCTCACGCGAGTGCAAAACACATTACAATGTTTTGCACTTGCGCGGAAAAATCACGCATGTTCCCGCAACGCCCATGTGAGAGGCCTTAAAGTTCTGAAATGTATTGTATAACACTGACAGCATTATACAATACATTCCAGACCTTACATAGGGTTACATAGCATAGTAAATCAATATAATGCTATGCGACCCAGTCAGTGCCAGGAGGTCAGGACGGGTGCTCCCGCTGACACACGGTTCGCTCGTTTAAAAGGGGCCTAAGTATATCTTCTGAGCTGTAATATGAGATGATAGTAAAGTCTTGATAGTTTAACAACATTTATAGCACCAACAGGATATACCATAAAATGTCTTGCTAGGTGGGTGAATGGGTATTCACCCCAGTTGGGCAGCGGCCTGGCAATGCCAGCTGCCAAGTGGAGGAAAAGCAGAGTAGAGCTGGCAGTACTTTAGCATGGCACCCTATTAGTCAATTTACAATGGCTATAATGGATTTAAAACAGGCATATATGTAGTGGTGTAGTTGATGTCTCTCCTCCTGTGTCCTCCACTGCATTTAGATTGTAGGCTCTTACAGGCAAGGACCTCTCCTCCTTGGATACTGCCCCAGTTATTCTGCACTGCTTTACATGTAGTCTATAAAAAAACACATTATAAATATGTTGGATTGCAAATGGCCGATCTTTATATTATGTCAAGGTCTTGTCTCTCCCTCCCCGCTGATGTCGCCAAACAAGTAGCAAATATACAAAGCTATATCAGCTCCCACTCCCAACAGCGTATATAAACCCCAATTGCTTAGCTGTGTTTGTATTAAAGGGGTTGGGCCCATCAGACATTGCTGGCATCTGTCTAGAACATAGCCGGCAAAGTGAAGGAAATTGGACCGTGCATGACTGGCTGCACTTCATTCATCTCCATGAGAGTGCTGAAGATTTTTGGAAGTCCCATAGAACAGAATAGGAAGCGCAACACACAAGGGCGGCCACTGCTCATTTACTTCTCTGGGGCTGATGGAAATAACCGAGTCAGCAGCTTAGCTATATGGGGGTGGCCGAGAACGTGCGGTCTGCCCTCCTAGAGATTCTGGAACCCACAGCTATCAGACATTGGTGGCATATCCTAATGAAGACCAATCCCTAGAAAATGTTTACTGCTTAGACCCCCCCCCCCCCCAATCTATAGAATATGGAGAGGGAAGCGTTCGCATAGCATGCCCCTCATTAGGCTTCTATTGAGCCAGTCTCCTGCAATAAGAAGAACGCTTCTCTCTCTTCATTCTAGCGATCATGGGGATCTCAGCACTCAGACCTCCACCTATCAACACCTTTGATATGTTGCTATGACATACCAAAAGTTTCTGGAAAGCTCAGTCTCACTACTTGAATTGGGGGGGGTGTAAAAAAAAAAAAAAAAGAGAAGACCTGACAAAACAAAAACACAAATGACACAACTGGGTAAAATTATAATTTTTTTATTTGTAATATTTTTTATTTTACTGATAATCTCTTTCAGTAGATCAAATTTTATTCAAATCAGACAAAATTTGAAAACAAAAAGGGGGAGCAGGGAGAGGGATCTAGGATTTAAAAATATTTTGTTACCAGGGTCAACACCTTACCTACAAGAAAATATCTTGCAATTAAGGAGTTAAAAAAAAAAAAAATCCATCTCCCTGCCCCTCTTTAGAGACAAAAGTCCATATATATATATATATATATATATATATATATATATATATATATATATATATATATATATATATATATATACACACAAGCAATTATAACGTCTTCCTATATCAATCATAAAAATATTGTAGGAGCCTACCCTATAGAACTAGGGAGAAGTCCATATTAATTATAACTTTACTTTGTGTTAAAAATATAGGGCAGAGCGCCGCTGTATCAGATCTGCAAATGATTTACACACCGCTTTAACCGCGTCTTCAATGTAAGATGTGCGTGGGTTAAGACGAAGAGTGACAGAACAGAAATGACGTGAATTGAAGGTGAACGACTACTGGATGCCATATATACAATTACTGCTAATGTCATTTTCACACAGTTTGGTAGAAATAGATGCAGCTACAATATTCAATTTCTAAGGTTTGAGGTGAAAAACAAAAAAAAAAAATCCACAGGTTATCGGTAAATTTAAAGGAGCACTAAACTTAAAAAGTTCTTTGGATGATTGAGATGTAGTAGTCACAAAGGCAGATATTTATCTCACGAGCTGCCCACACACGATGGATGTGCATTGACCGAACTGGCCAATTTCACCAGGACAAGACGCCATCTAATGTGTATGGAGGTGGCCTCCTGACTCTCCCTGCCTATAGGGAGAGATCGGGATCGGCTGGTTGGATTTCAAATGCTTGAAACTTTTCTTCTTAGGCCTCTTTCACACGACCGTATGGCTATTTCAATGTTTTGCGGTCAGTTTTTCACGGATCCATTGTTCCATTTTTTTTTTCCCGTTTTTCCGTATGGCATATACAGTAATTACATAGAACAAATTGGGCTGGGCATAACATTTTCAATAGATGGTTCCGCAAAAAACGGAATGGATACACAACACATAAGGATGCATTTCCGTACGCATTCCGTTTTTTTCGCGGACACATTGACTTTAATGGAGCCACGGAACGTGATTTGCGAGCAAATATACGACATGTTCTATCTTTAAACGGAACGGAGATACGGAAACTGAATGCATACGAAGTAAATTCCGTTTTTTTGCGGACCCATTGAAATGAATGGTTCCGTATACGGAACGCAAAAAAACGGCCCGCAAAACGGAAACAAAAAACAGTAGTGTGAAAGAGGCCTTAGGGACATAAGCCACCATCTGAGGTATCTGGCATTTGCTTTCTCCCATCTCCCCATTGCCCACACATGCCCACTCTGCCAAGCTTGCATGTGTATGGAGGGGTCGGCATAGATCAGCCTTAGACTCTACCCTGCCTTCAATTACACAGCGTGTGAAAATAAGACAGAATTTAGGTTTAGTGTCCCTTTAAATGTATGGAGGGAACACAAGTAAATGGAGTGCTCTAGCTGACATACTGACTGGAGGCTTAGAGAACGTCTAATTGTAAGTGTGCCCTGGAGGTATACGGGGTTATACATGAGGGAATGACGTTATAGGACGTTTCCTAACACAATTACATGAGATGAACTGCTCTTGCTACAACCAACCTGCCACAGACAGCAATGTACGGTAATTCCCTAATATATTACCCTGTACTGATCCGAGCAGAAGAACACCCTAATGCAGGGATCAGCAACCTTCGGTACTCCAGATGTTGTGAAACTACAATTCCCAGCATGCTCCATTCATTTCTATGAGAGTTCTTAGAAGAGCAGAGCAAGTATGCATGCTGGGAGTTGTAGTTTCACAATAGCTGGAGTGCCGCAGGTTGCCTACCCCTGCTCTAAAGTATGTCTGCCTTCAAACACAATTTTCTGTTTTTCACCTATAGACTGTATTATCCATCTTGTACTAGCCCATCCATACTATAGCTCAGAGCGACATTCACAATCAGCATTCCTTGTTGGATCAATCACTGCACATAATTTGCCCTGATAATTTGCACCATGCAATGCGATGTAGCGGAAGTCTGCTGTTGCATGGCATTAAATGAGCTCAGCTAAGCCATTTAAAGTGGGTTGTCCAAGTTATTTAAATTGATGACCTATCCTCAGGATAGGTCATCAATATCTGATCGGTGGGGGTCCAACACCCAGGACCCCTGTCGATAATCTGGTTGAAGTGCCAGCGCTGCCTTCTCTTCATTGTTTACCTGCTCGCCGTTGCAACAGCAGCAGTGAGCAAGTGTAACTACAAGAAGCTGTCTCGTTCACTTCAATGGGACAGCTCCCTCCTATTTAAGTGTATGGTGTCGGACCCCCGCCAATGATGATAGGTCATCAATAAAAATAACTTGGACAATCCCTTTAAGGAACAATAAACACAAAAAAAAAAAAAAAAAAAAAAAAAAAAAAAAGAAGAGGAAAAATCCCACAACTTCCTCCCCCATTGTCTCATATTACAATGGGAGACATATAAAGAAATCTGCTGTGTGTTGTGGGTCTGGCAGTAAGACAACTGGCTGCAGCAGGAGCTTCCCCCCTCTGTCTTGTCTGCAGTGCAACAAAAAGATCCATGTGGACATTTACGACCGCTGCAGGTTACCAGAGGTGGGATTTGCACCTATCAAGAAAATAGGGCTTGGACGCGCACATGTGGCGCTCTCCATTCACTTCTCTGGCATTTCTGGAAACAGCCAAGTACGTTGATTGATTATCTCATATTTACTTTGGTCATTCATTTCTAGGTTTAGTGTTCCTTTAAGGGTTTGTCCTACTAAAAGGTTAATGCCCGTTTCCAACGACAGGATATAACGCTAGTAGTAATGCAATGTATGTACCAAAGTAACTCAACTTTAAAGGGAATCTGTCTCCAGGAAATACACTGATAAAGCAGGCACAACGCCTTGTAGAGCTAGGTCAGCGATCTGTTACATCAGCAAATGGAAGTTAATACAAGGCACTTTCTAATGTATTCTGATTGTCCATATTCCTCCTTTGCTGGCTGGATTCAATTCAGCAGCCTCTCTGGTGGTGCGCAGCAGCTCCCTTGTATCTGCGCTGCAGCGATGGCTGCAACCAATGTGGACAATCACAATACATTAGTAAGTGCCTTGTATTAACTTTCTCTACATGATCAATGCCACTTGCTGAAGTGAGACAACCCCTTTAAAGAGGACCTTTCACTAGATTAAAAAATCTAAACTAACTATACAGACATGGAGAGCGGCGCCCAGGGATCTCCCTGCACTTACTATTATCCCTGGACACCGCTCCGTTCTCCGGTATAGGCTCCGGTATCTTCACGTTAGGCTCCACCCAGTGGAACCTGCCGGCGTCTTTCTCCCATGCTGTGGCGCTGGCCAATCACAGCGCTCAGCTCATAGCCTGAGAGAAAAAAAAAACCTCTCAGGCTATGAGCTGAGCGCAGCGATTGGCCAGCGCCACAGCATGGGAGAAGGAGACGCCGGCAGGTTCCACTGGGTGGAGCCTAATATATGAAGATACTGGAGACTATACCGGGCGAACGGAGCGGCGCCCAGGGATAATAGTAAGTGCAGGGGGATCCCTGGGCGCCTCTCTCCATGTCTGTATAGTTAGTTTAGATTTTTTAATCTAGTGAAAGGTCCTCTTTAAGTGCTGTGAGGAAGGCCTCCCAAGTCACTCTGTGCACCCTTGCTTCCTGTTCCAGCCTTTACTGTCAATCAGGAAGGAGAGGGAGGGGCCGGCAGAGGAAGCAGGAGGAGCAAGGGTGCACAGAGTGACTTGAGCTCCCCCTTGGTGCACTTTTTCCCTCCAGAACGACGCATCGGATCACTAAGTGAAAGGTATGATCACATTCAGCATATCTAGCTCTACAAGGCATTGTGCCTGGTTCATCAGTGAATTTCCCGGTGACAGGTGACCTTTACGCCACGGACAAGTGGTATAATCACCTCGTTAATCAGCTGTCAGTCACATCATCATCATCTTGCTATATATTTTCTCGACAGTCCAGACACAGTTGTAGGCTAGGAACCATAAGATCCTGCAGTTCTAAAGAAGGCCTGGTTTGGACCACATTCACCGACATCACACAAGTGAGGTTCATGCTCAGTTGTCAGACACATAAAGCAGGTTATCAGCCTCAAGTAAGAGTACAAAATACACATGGAGTACAGACAGATCTAAGAGCTTAAGACTTGATTCTTCAGACGTTTGCTCTAAATCTCCAGTCGCCTATAAAATGGTCCTCTATGAAATAGAAAGCATGCGCGTTTACGTGATATCTGTCGAACAAACGTAAAATGATCTGTATGAAAGTTACAGTGCTTTTATGTTCTGTACAAGGACCGCAGACAATCCATACAGTAATAAACTAATGGGGGATGAGATGCCTATTAAAAGTCTGCTTCCCGAAATAACCAGTGACTGGAGGCCACGCTGTGCAAGCTCTGAGGTGACATGATCAAGTAGACAAAGTCCCGCTTTCTACAGGTGTAAAAACAACACCCCCTAATTCGAGTAGACCTCGGGGTATTGCTTTCATTAGAAAGCAGGAGAGGTAACTTTCCTCTTGAGCGTTTCTCCGCAGGACACCCTCCCGTAGTGCATAATAAATATGGCTATATACAGCTCAATGGGCTGTGGGTGTCCTGCGGCAGAACTCGGGTAAAGTGGACAGAACTCTGTGAATGTTATCCCCACATGGGACGCATAGTGTCACATCCCTGGAAGACTGTAATAAAACCAAAGCCTCAGCTACATTTACAGAGAGCCATGTATCTCCAGGTGACCGATCACAGATAGAGGTGTGCAGAAAACGGTCCGGCTGAGAAGGACGTAAAACAGTCTGGAAGATGTCGCGAGACCATATGCCGTCACTGAAGACTGGATCCTTGAGGAAAAAGAACTAATTGGAGAATGGAGGAGGCCAGGGAGGGGATCAGCAGTATACACACTCTCATTGTGCCAGGAGGATATGTCAGGGGCTTCTCACTCTTGACCAAATCCTTCTGTTTCTTCTATTGCAAAGAGCAATTTTTCCTTAAGTTGTTCAAAGCTTTTATAAGGTGGAAGATCCAAACGGTTAAAGCTGAAAATAAGAAAAAAAAAAAAAAAAGTGATTGAGTTGACATCATTGCAGACTGGCTACAGACTTGTTAAAGGGGCTGTCCAATCTGTCAGACTGTAAGGGTGGATTCACACGACCGTAAGTGTTTTGCAGGATACCAGCCGTGCGCGTTCCGCATTATGCAGACCACACATGGCCGGCGCTATATAGAAAAAGCCTATTCTTGTCCGTGATTGCGGACAAGAATAGGACATGCTCTATATTTTTGCGGGGCCGCAAAACTAACCTACGGCCCCATTGAAATGAATGTGGAACAGATGCGGATCCATTCATATGGTCGTGTAAATGCACCCCAAGACTGGAGGTGGGTGTGTGTCCCTTTTGTGGGACATGCACCTATCTCCAGAACGAGGCCCCCAATGTGAAGGGGAGCACACTGTGTACACGAAGCTTGCTCTTTAGTCACTGTTATGGGACTGAGCGAGTGTGGCTCTACATTTGTAAGTCTCATAGCAGTGGCGAGAGGGAGGCCGCGAATGACCGGCACACTCCCTTCACTTCAGGGGCCTTATTCTGTAGATACGAGTGGGTCCGAGAGGTGGGACCTGCAACTATCTGACACTAATGGCATATCCTTGCGATGACTCAGATGGGAATACCTTTTAATTGTCAGTAATCAGATCAGATGAGCCCATAACAGTTACAGAAGGAGACGCACAAAAATGCTGCCTCCTTGACTTGTTTTTGGTCTAAATCAAGTGATCCTAAAACCTGCTTTCTCCGGTATAAATCAGATACATGTTAGCACAGTGTATTTACCATGTGTGACTTCTAGGTAGCCAGTTTTCTTTCCCCACCTTCTCAATGCAGAATTTCTGAGGACCATTGCTCCCTACAAGATAAGAATTTATGTTGAAAAAAAAAAAAAAAAAAACAGTCAAAAGTGGCGACTCTAAATTTTATCAGTCTTTATGTCATACCTAGCCATTTGATCTAGTTAAAAGGACTGGCTGGGTGACCGTGATATAGTCCAGCAGGCAGAAATATGTCTCTACAGAGTATGCCCTGCATGTCTGATCATCTGCTATTTTAAAGCCAGACAACTTTAAACCAGGACAGTACATTAATTCACCGGCCGCATTAGCAGCCATGCTGTATAAGCTGGGTTTCTATTTGCGGCCACAGGGTAGTAGTGTGCAGTGCAGCCAAGAACCATGCAGCAGGGGCACAGCGGTCTACTATGAAATGCCATGGTTTCATGGCAAGCACAGATTAAGCACATGGTCCTGCGATTTAGAATTCCTCATTTTATGAAGAATGAAGCGCTGGCGCCCCGTTCCCAATTACATAAGCCAGGGATGCTCAACCTGTGGCCCTTCAGCTGTTGTAAAACTACAACTCCCATCATGCCCTGCTGTGGGCTGTCAGAGCATGCTGGGAGTTGTAGTTTTGCAACAGCTAGGAGGGCCACAGGTTGGGCATCCCTGACAAACAGCATAAATTCAGTGGCCATGGGATGTTGAGCCCCACAGATATCAATCGCAGCGTCATATAAGCCTGTTAAACCAGTATTCCAAGGACATGTTTTGTGGAAAACATTTGGTTTGGAAAGATTTCATTCTACGGTTTCCACTGAAGACAAGGTCCTAAAGCCGATTCTCTCCAGCTGTGTATTAAATGTGCAGACTCAGCAAAGAGCACTTCATATCAGGGCTGATTATGTCGGCTGAAGGATGGTTTGGCCAACAGTTACTTCATCTGCACGGCTGCCTTAGTATGGAGAGAAATAGATGATCTACATACCCATCAAATCTGCAAAGCCTCCAACTGGTAATCTGCAAGTCCCAGTGACAAACTGAAGAAGTCTCATGCGCTTCTCATTGTCAATTTCTTTAGCAAACTAAAACGAAATAGAAAAAAATAAAATAAACAGTAAATGAAAATAAAGGGAAATTCTTATAAAGCTGCAATACTAAACACAGCCCATGGACAAAGTGGTTCTGTTTCTGGGGGAGAAAAACAAGACTTTCATATTCTAATCTCATACAACCTATGTAACATATATGGGGCACTGGACTGTCATATACCCATATCCTATCAAAGCAAGTAAAAATCCTCACCTGCCAGAACCACACTATTTGCTTGCTGGTTCTTGTGTAGTGCCGGTAGATTGCGTTTCGCTGCCAATCGTTCAAATCAATTTCCTGCATCCCACATAGGAGAACCTGTTGGGGGATGAGAAAACAGATTATGTACACGTTGTTGACCGCAGAGCAGCTTTTATTTGGATTACCATATTGCTATATTCCACTTACTTCCAATTCTTTGGCATCAAAATACTGCAAATACTGCTGGGGTAGAATTTCATTAAAACCCTCAAAAAATGCCTGCGTCTGCCCCTCCACTCCTCGAGATAATCTCCACTCTGCGACAAGCCTGCAGTAAGTGGGTACAAATGGTCAATTGGGATCAGTATGTGCATCAGGAATGCTACTTATTACTTACACCATATATCCTGAGCATTGCCATAGTACAAGAGCTAGAAAGCTATAGCGTGGCAATGCCCATATTAATGCCTGTAAGTGTGCAATGAAAGCAGTAAGCAATACTTTAAAGGCTATGCACACTTTTTGCTGGCAATTTTTTTTTTTATTACTGCATAGTACTCATTTTGAGCTAAAAATCTTTTTTTCACTTGGTCTTGAGCCCCTTTCTCTGTACAGCCTTGAGATTCTCTAGTAGCAGGCTCTGCATTTTTACTGTTTTCCTTAAAGGGTTTCTATCACTTCGTATCACATATTTAGGTGTCAGACACTAGCGATCCGCTAGTGTCTGCTCTAACAAACCATCCTAATATGATAGGTTTTGGGGCAGCCGTTTCGCTAAAATAAGAACTTATATCTATATGCTAATGAGCCTCTAGGTGCTATGGGGGCGTCATTAGCACCTAGAGGCTCCGTCTACCCTCATAATCTGCCGCCGCCCAGCGCGTCCCTCCAGCCCGCCCATCTCCTGCTGAATGCGATCCTCCCTGTGCGCGTCTCTGTTCGGCGCATGCGCAGTGAATGTCTGACCGCTTCCCTGCTCAGACATCTCCACTGCGCCTGCGCCGATGACATCATAGTGCTCCGAGGAACAGGCGCAGTGGAGATGTCTGTGCAGAGAAGCGTTGACACTAGATAAAGCTGTTAGCTCCTCCCCTGGCAGCTATACCCCCTCCAGCCTGGAGAGAGAGCTTCAGTTTGTGTACAAGCAGTAGGAGAAGCAAGCCAACCAAAGAAAAAACATGGAACCAGCAACTGCCCAACTGTGGTCGAACAACAATACTGGGTGGGTGCTGTGTCCCCCAATAAAGAGCGAGAAAGAGATTGTACTGGTAAGTTATACAAAAATCTCCTTTTCTCGCCCATATTCATTGGGGGACACAGGAATCGTGGGACATCCAAAAGCAGTCCACAGGGAGGGAAAAACAACAGACCCATGGAAGTAAGCATCCCTGCAGGCATCTAAGAACTGCTGCCTGCAAGACCATGCGGCCTAAGGCAGCGTCCGCCGATGCAAAGTATGCACCTGGTAAAATTTAGTGAATGTGTGTAAGGAGGACAAGTAGCCGCCTTACACAACTGTGCAGCCAAAACACGATTCCTCTGAGCCCAAGATGCGCCCACCCCTCTGGTGGAGTAAGCCGTGACACCTAAGGTCGGAACCCTGCCTCGGGCGCGGTATGCTTCAGCAATTGTAGACCAAATTCAGCTTGTGATTGCCACCTTGGAAGCAGCCAATCCCTTTCGAGCACCCTCCAGAATGACAAAAAGGGGATCCGTACGGCGGAAGGGACTGGAGACTGCTAAGTAGATTTTCAGAGCTCTGACAACGTCCAAATGGTGTAACTCCTTTTTCTTAGGGCGTGAAGGAGATGGGCACAGTAAGAGAAGGACAATTTCCTCGTTAATATGGAAGTCAGAGACCACCTTCGGAAGAAAAGAAGGGACAGGCCGGCAAACCACCTTGTCCCTATGAATAACCAGGAAGGGTTCTCTGCAGAGAGCGCCGCCAACTCAGACACCCGTCTGATGGAAGTGATAGCAACCAGAAAAACTACCTTCCAGGACAGGAGTCGGCGAGAAATCTCCCGCAAGGGCTCCAGGGCAAGCCTGGAGCGTTGAGAGGACTAAATTCAGATCCCAAGGTGGTAAAGGGGGAACCATATGTGCCACTCCCTGAAGAAGGTCCTTATAGGCCCCAGGGGGGCCAGAGGGCGCTGGAAAAGGATAGAAAGCGCTGACACCTGACCCTTCAAGAACTCAGGGCCAGACCAAGGTCCAACCCTGATTGTAGCAAGGACAGGACCGTGGGGAGAGAAAAACAAAGTGGCGGAACATTTTGGCTTCCACAGAAACCCAGGAAGGACCTCCAGGTCCTGACTAGATCCTGGACGATGCAGGCTTGCGGATGACATCCGCCGAAAAAACCTCTTCGCGTAGAATAGCGGTCTTAATAGCCACGCCAGCAAACGAAGAGACCTTAAATACTAACGGAAGACCAGACTCTGCGAAAGAAGGTCATCTCCGAGTGGCAGTGACCAAGAACGTCTCCTAGAAGGAGAACGAGGTCGGCGTACCACGTGCGACGGCCAATCCCCAGGGTGACTCGGATAGTCGGCATACCCTCCATCCTGATCTTCTGTAGAACTCTGGGTAGGAGGGGGAAGGGAGGAAAACGCAAAGGAGGGAGAACCCCTGCCAAGGGAAAAAAAGGGCGTCCACGCCGCAAGCTTCCGGATCTCTTGCTCAGGAGAGAAAGGTGGGAAGCTTCCGAGTCAGTCTCTAAGCCCTCAAGTCCACGTCCGGGCGACTCCAACGCAGACAGATCGCCTCGAACACCTTCCGCAGTCCCGGAATACAGAAAAGAGAGGCCGGCAGCCATTCTCTTCGAGGAGGAAGAAGAAATAGAAGAGTGTTCCGTTCCAGGAATGGAACGTTTATCAGCGTGGCAAGACGTGACAGCAACTCCGCTCCGTCTGGTCTGGGGAGTCTTGTAGCCTACCCACGGAATGGGCGGTGGAAAGTATGATCACCAGAGGGCTGACGTGACCTAGACATTAGTCATGTGTTGAGAGGTAATGTAGATACAGGTAGCACACCCAGGACCAAAGGGAAGGATTCACCTGTAGAAGGAGAGATGTGGAGTGTGCCACAGCCCACCAGCCGGGTCCGGAACTCTGGAATAGAAGGCCACAAAAGAATACCCCGTGCAAATGCAACCAGGGATTTAGTGGCTGTGCCAAAACTCTGCCTGAGGAGGAAGCCAAGCAAGGGGAGCCACAACTGTATCGCTAGCCCATACCCCAGCGGAGGAGGGGCCACACCGCAGAGGCCAGCAATTCAGTGCTAGAAGAATCCGCCACCTGATGAAGGAGCTGAGCAGTAAGAACCATAGTATGTGTGAAGCTCAAAGGGTGTCAACTCCTGTTGTTACACCGAGTATACAAAACACCGGTCCTATTGAAAAAAATGGGGTAGAGAACTGATGATTGCTGCCCGAGGTGTGATGTGGCGAATGCAGATCTCATACACTTAATGTGGAATTGTCCCAGACTGAGAAGGTATTGGATGGGGGTAGTAGGGATAGTGAGAACTGTCTTTGATGTTGAGCTCAGCGTGGAGATTGTGACGTGTATATTGGGCTGCGTGGATGTACCAGAATTGATGCCTGAGAAAAGATTGGCTGTCATTAGGGTACTATACCAGGCTAGAAAGATAATAGCATTTCACTGGTTGGATAGTCAACCGCCATCAGTGGGTGAACTAGAAAAAAAGGTGCATATGCTGATCAGCCTTGAAAACTATGTCTACCAAAAGAGAAACTGTTTAAAAAAGTTTGAAAAGATATGGTCGCTTTGGATTCAACATTATAATCTGCAGGTGTAAGGGAGTGAATGTGTGAGAGTATAAGGGATGTAAAGGAGAGGGTGGAAAGGTGAGCAAAGAAATATAAGGGGATTGTTTACTTAAATGAGCTGCCTTAAATGACTTCTGGAATAGGAGTACTTCATATTCTGTATACCTGACTGTTTACTCTTGAAGGATGTATTACATTGTTCAAAAGTGTACTGTTATGACTTAATGCATCGTGATTAGGGATGAGCGAACCCGAACTGTATAGTTCGGGTTCGTACCGAATTTTGGGGTGTCCGTGACACGGACCCAAACCTTTTCGTAAAAGTCCGGGTTCAGTGTTTTTTGAAAGGCTGCAAAGCAGCCAGCCAATCAACAAGCGTCATACTACTTGCCCCAAGAGGCCATCACAGCCTTGCCTACTATTGGCATGGCTGTGATTGGCCAGTGCAGCATGTGACCCAGCCTCTATATAAGCTTGGGTCACGTAGCGCTGCACGTCACTCTGCTGATACAAGCGTAGGGAGAGGTTGCTGCTGCGACGTTAGGGCGAGATTAGGCAGATTAACTCCTCCAAAAGACTTCATTCAGTGATCGATCTCCAGCTGTGGATCATTGAAGTGCTGATATTCAATTGCTCACTTTTTTGAGGCTGCCCAGAGCGTTTTTAGATCACTTTTTTCTGGGGTGATCGACGGCCATTTTGTGGCTTGTGGTGCGCCAGCACAAGCTATCACCAAGTGTATTTAGCCATCAATAGTGTGGTTATTTTGTGCTATATCCTACATCAGCTGCAGGCTGAGCCTGTGTCACCGAAGTGCATTTAACCATCAACAGTCTGGTTATTTTTTGGCCATATACTACATCTGGTGCAGGCTGAGCCTGTGTCACCCAAGTGCATTTAACCATCAATAGCGTGGTTATTTTTTGGCCATATACTACATCAGGGGCAAGTTGAGCCTGTCACCCAGCGCCTAAAAAATAGACCTGACATTTCTATTCAACCAAATTTGTACTGTTTTAGCTGGTCAAGTTATTTGTAGTGACCGTAAAAGCACAGTTTTTGTTCTGGGTTGAAAAACTATTCCCAAATTTGCCATTCTCAAAATAACTAGTTTCTGCTATATGAGGCCTACTTGAAATCTATCCCAAAAAGGATATCTTACATTGAAGGTGCTGATAGTGTCATTCAGAAAAACCTAAGACACACGCTACCGTGCAGATAGAAGTCTAATTCTGTGATTAAACCTATACCTGTCACACAGCGCAAAAAAAAAAACAGGCCTCACATTTCTATTCAACCAAATCTGTACTGTTTTAGCTGGTCAAGTTATTTGTAGTGATGGTAAAAGCACAGTTTTTGTTCTGGGTTGAAAAACTATTCCCAAATTTGCCACTCTCAAAATTGTGGTGAACGGGAACAATGAGGAAAACATCTAATAAGGGACGCGGACGTGGACATGGTCGTGGTGGTGTTAGTGGACCCTCTGGTGCTGGGAGAGGACGTGGCCGTTCTGCCACAGCCACACGTCCTAGTGAACCAACTACCTCAGGTCCCAGTAGCCAGCAGAATTTACAGCGATATTTGGTGGGGCCCAATGCCGTTCTAAGGATGGTAAGGCCTGAGCAGGTACAGGCATTAGTCAATTGGGTGGCCGACAGTGGATCCAGCACGTTCACATTATCTCCCACCCAGTCTTCTGCAGAAAGCGCACAGATGGCGCATGAAAACCAAGCCCATCGGTCTGTCACATCACCCCCATGCATATCAGGGAAACTGTCTGAGCCTCAAGTTATGCAGCAGTCTCTTATGCTGTTTGAAGACTCTGCTGCCAGGGTTTCCCAAGGGCATCCACCTAGCCCTTCCCCAGGGGTGGAAGAGATAGAATGCACTAACGCACAAGCACTTATTTTTCCTGATGATGAGGACATGGGAATACCACCTCAGCACGTCTCTGATGATGACGAAACACAGGTGCCAACTGCTGCGTCTTTCTGCAGTGTGCAGACTGAACAGGAGGTCAGGGATCAAGACTGGGTGGAAGACGATGCAGGGGACGATGAGGTCCTAGACCCCACATGGAATGAAGGTCGTGCCACTGACTTTCACAGTTCGGAGGAAGAGGCAGTGGTGAGACCGAGCCAACAGCGTAGCAAAAGAGGGAGCAGTGGGCAAAATCAGAACACCCGCCGCCAAGAGACTCCGCCTGCTACTGACCGCCGCCATCTGGGACCGAGCACCCCAAAGGCAGCTTCAAGGAGTTCCCTGGCATGGCACTTCTTCAAACAATGTGCTGACGACAAGACCCGAGTGGTTTGCACGCTGTGCCATCAGAGCCTGAAGCGAGGCATTAACGTTCTGAACCTTAGCACAACCTGCATGACCAGGCACCTGCATGCAAAGCATGAACTGCAGTGGAGTAAACACCTTAAAAACAAGGAAGTCACTCAGGCTCCCCCTGCTACCTCTTCTGCTGCTGCCGCCGCCGCCTCGGCCTCTTCTGCTGCTGCTGCCTCGGCCTCTTCCTCCGCCTCTGGAGGAACGTTGGCACCTGCCGCCCAGCAAACATGGGATGTACCACCAACACCACCACCTGCGTCACCAAGCATCTTAACCATGTCACATGGCAGCGTTCAGCTCTCCATCTCACAAACATTTGAGAGAAAGCGTAAATTCCCACCTAGCCACCCTCGATCCCTGGCCATGAATGCCAGCATTTCTAAACTACTGGCCTATGAAATGCTGTCATTTAGGCTGGTGGACACACACAGCTTCAAACAGCTCATGTCGCTTGCTGTCCCACAGTATGTTGTTCCCAGCCGGCACTACTTCTCCAAGAGAGCCGTGCCTTCCCTGCACAACCAAGTGTCCGATAAAATCAAGTGTGCACTGCACAACGCCATCTGTGGCAAGGTCCACCTAACCACAGATACGTGGACCAGTAAGCACGGCCAGGGACGCTATATCTCCCTAACTGCACACTGGGTAAATGTAGTGGCGGCTGGGCCCCAGGCGGAGAGCTGTTTGGCGCACGTCCTTCCGCCGCCAAGGATCGCAGGGCAACATTCTTTGCCTCCTGTCTCCTCCTCCTCCTACTCAGCTTCCTCCTCCTCTTCTTCCACCTGCTCATCCAGTCAGCCACACACCTTCACCACCAACTTCAGCACAGCCCGGGGTAAACGTCAGCAGGCCGTTCTGAAACTCATATGTTTGGGGGACAGGCCCCACACCGCACAGGAGTTGTGGGGGGGTATAGAACAACAGACCGACGAGTGGTTGCTGCCGGTGAGCCTCAAGCCCGGCCTGGTGGTGTGCGATAATGGGCGAAATCTCGTTGCAGCTCTGGGACTAGCCGGTTTGACGCACATCCCTTGCCTGGCGCATGTGCTGAATTTGGTGGTGCAGAATTGCATTCGCAAATACCCCGACATGTCAGAGCTGCTGCATAAAGTGCGGGCCGTCTGTTCGCGCTTCCGGCGTTCACACCCTGCCGCTGCTCGCCTGTCTGCGCTACAGCGTAATTTCGGCCTTCCCGCTCACCGCCTCATATGCGACGTACCCACCAGGTGGAACTCCACCTTGCATATGCTGGACAGACTGTGCGAGCAGCAGCAGGCCATAGTGGAGTTTCAGCTGCAGCACGCACGGGTCAGTCGCACTGCGGATCAGACCCACTTCACCACCAATGACTGGGCCTCCATGCGAGACCTGTGTGCCCTGTTGCGTTGTTTCGAGTACTCCACCAACATGGCCAGTGGCGATGACGCCGTTATCAGCGTTACAATACCACTTCTATGTCTCCTTGAGAAAACACTTAGGGCGATGATGGAAGAGGAGGTGGCCCAGGAGGAAGAGGGGTCATTTTTAGCACTTTCAGGCCAGTCTCTTCAAAGTGACTCAGAGGGAGGTTTTTTGCAACACCAGAGGCCAGGTACAAATGTGGCCAGACAGGGCCCACTACTGGAGGACGAGGAGGATGAGGATGAAGCATGTTCACAGCGGGGGTGGCACCCAAAGCAGCTCGGGCCCATCACTGGTGCGTGGCTGGGGGGAAACACAGGACGATGACGATACGCCTCCCACAGAGGACAGCTTGTCCTTACCTCTGGGCAGCCTGGCACACATGAGCGACTACATGCTGCAGTGCCTGCGCAACGACAGCAGAGTTGCCCACATTTTAACGTGTGCGGACTACTGGGTTGCCACCCTGCTGGATCCCCGGTACAAAGACAATGTGCCCACCTTACTTCCTACACTGGAGCGTGATAGGAAGATGCGCGAGTACAAGCGCACGTTGGTAGACGCGCTACTGAGAGCATTCCCAAATGTCACAGGGGAACCAGTGGAAGCCCAAGGCGAAGGCAGAGGAGGAGCAAGAGGTCACCAACGCAGCTGTGTCACGGCCAGCTCCTCTGAGGGCAGGGTTAGCATGGCAAAGATGTGGAAAAGTTTCGTCAACACGCCACAGCTAACTGCACCACCACCTGATACGGAACGTGTTAGCAGGAGGCAACATTTCACTAACATGGTGGAACAGTACCTGTGCACACCCCTCCACGTACTGACTGATGGTTCGGCCCCATTCAACTTCTGGGTCTCCAAATTGTCCACGTGGCCAGAGCTAGCCTTTTATGCCTTGGAGGTGCTGGCCTGCCCGGCGGCCAGCGTTTTGTCTGAACGTGTATTCAGCACGGCAGGGGGCGTCATTACAGACAAACGCAGCCGCCTGTCTACAGCCAATGTGGACAAGCTGATGTTCATAAAAATGAACCAGGCATGGATCCCACAGGACCTGTCCATCCCTTGTGCAGATTAGATATTAACTACCTCCCCTTAACAATATATTATTCTACTCCAGGGCACTTCCTCATTCAATACTATTTTTATTTTTATTTTACCATTATATTGCGGGGCAACCCAAAGTTGAATGAACCTCTCCTCTGTCTGGGTGCCGGGGCCTAAATGTGTGACAGTGGCCTGTTCCAGTGGTGGGTGACGTGAAGCCTGATTCTCTGCTATGACATGAAGACAGATTCTGCGCTGACATGAAGCCAGATTCTCTGCTATGACATGAATACAGATTCTGCGCTGACATAAGGCCAGATTCTCTGTTACGGGACCTCTCTCCTCTGCCTGGGTGCCGGGGCCTAAATGTGTGACAGTGGCCTGTTCCAGTGGTGGGTGACGTGAAGCCTGATTCTCTGCTATGACATGAAGACAGATTCTGCGCTGACATGAAGCCAGATTCTCTGCTATGGCATGAAGAGACTGATTCTCTGCTGACGTGAAGCCTGATTCTCTGCTATGGGACCTCTGTCCAATTGATATTGGTTCATTTTTATTTTTTTTATTTTTATTTTAATTAATTTCCCTATCCACATTTGTTTGCAGGGGATTTACCTACATGTTGCTGCCTTTTGCAGCCCTCTAGCTCTTTCCTGGGCTGTTTTACAGCCTTTTTAGTGCCCAAAAGTTCAGGTCCCCATTGACTTCAATCGGGTTCGGGTTCGGGACGAAGTTCGGGTCGGGTTCGGATCCCGAACATTTCCGGGAAGTTCGGCCGAACTTCTCGAACCCGAACATCCAGGTGTTCGCTCAACTCTAATCGTGATGTGTATGATTAATGTGATGATATGCCAGACCCTATGATGCGACGTCATTTAACTGCTCTTGTCCCAAGGGGTTCTGTTGGGGGGAGGGGGGATTGGGGGACAGTGTTCTGTCTGTGGTTAAACTTGAAAATCTTTAATAAAAATTATCTGATTTAAAAAAAAAAGAACCATAGTATGTAGTGGTAATGCAAATACCACTCCCCCAGAAGTAGCCAGCGCTTGCCCCATCAGCGCAAAACTGAGCGTGAGGCTATCCCATAGAAGCCATGGCACCATACTGCCCCAGTTAAGTAGAGCTACCTTGGAAGGGCTCTGAACAGGAGCAACAGCAAGCTAGCGTCAGGGCAGAACCCCCCAGCTGAGGGGGATTACAGAGTCAGTGAACACTCGACTCGCTGGAACATACTCCCCATATTATTCGCAATGGCGTATGCACTACGTATTGATGAGGACAATATCATGACCGACTGGAACCGAGGAGGCCCATGGAGATGGGTGGTCTCTAGGACATATAAGTGTTGCTAGGCAACCCCTCTAAGACAGAGGATGTCACAACCATGCTCCAAACCAGCACCGAAAGATAAGAAGGATACCATGTGGAAACAGCTACCGTATCCACTGGTGGCACCCACACACCACAGATGCAGAGCACCGGCACCCGCGGGTATCGACTGTTGCCACGCCCCACTGTGAAAGAAGCTAAGGCATCTAGAGCCGTGGCGTAATTGAACTGCAGCAACCCAAGATGCTTAGGTATTCCCCTGTAAGTGGATCACTTGTGGAAGGGGGAAATGCAACAGGAAGCACGGTGATGGGAGAAAGGCTAATGCATACGGCAGGTACAGAACCCAGTGGAGATGCAATGCAGCCACCTACCGAAGGGGGGATGCATACGTCCGGCACTGAAATGTGTAATTATACTTAGTCCACCTACAGCAGGGGACAATATATAAGGCAAGTACTGTATCCGTAGTAGTGCAATTACTCCGCCTATGGAAGGGGTAATGCATACAACAAGTACTGCTAGCGGATGTGGTCATGCATACAGCAGGAACTGAATGGAACGGTAGAGAGATTACGCCGTTTATGGAAGGGGGTAATGCGTAGGGCGAATCAAGTACCCTGTGAGAGTGCAATTACTCCACCTAAGGAAGGGGTAATGCCTACGGTAAACACTGTAACCGGTGATAATGTCATAACGCCACCTATGGAAGAGGCTAATACATACGGTATGTACTGTACCCAGTGTAAATGCAATTCAGTCCCCTATGGAAGGGGGAACGCCTACAGGCATCACTGAAAACAGCGCTCTAGCAGTTAGTTCACCTATGGAAGGAGGTAATGCCTAAGGTAAGTATTGTATACAGCAGTGGTGCAAATACTCCGCCTGAGGAAAGGGGGTAATGCAGACGACAAGAACTGCTGGCTACCGTAAATGCAATCTTGGAAGATTGCAACGGATTCGAGTCAGAGCCCGAATCACCCCCTAAGTGCCCTGACACCAGCACAGTGCTCCAGACTAAAAAAAATACCTAGTAGCCATTGGCTCCTGAACTGAAATATTAAGGAGCCAAATTAAATTTTTAGTCGCCAAATCAAAACAGAATCAAAATTTTGGTATTGTGACAACGCTACGCCGATCAGATTGGCGTAGGGTTGTTTCGATACCAAAGTTTTGATTCGCTTTAGTCACCATAAAAAAGTATTGCGATACTCAATACCGTGCAAAAAAAAAAAGAAAAAAGCCGCGTGCATTTCTCATTTTATGAAACGTTCGGCCCATAATAGAACAGTCCTATCCTATTTTTTGGGGTGACAAGGTGACTAAAAATGGCGAATGCTCACCGCATAGGAGAAATTTATAAAAAAATTTAATAGTTTGGACTTTTCGGACGCAGCGCTATGTAATATGTTTATTTATTGTTTATATATTTTATATGTAAAATTGGGAAAAGGGGGATTTAAACTTAATATTTTAGGGTACTTTCACACTAGCGTTTTTCATTTCCGGCATTGAGTTCCGTCACAGGGGGTCTATACCGGAAAAGATGTCTTCAGGTCAGTCTTTTTGACTGATCAGGCAAAAGATAAAACCGCAGCATTCTACGGTTTTATCTCTGCCGAAAAAAACTGAAGATTTGCCTGAATGCCGGATTCAGCATTTTTCCCCATAGGAATGTATTAGTGCCGTATCCGGCATTCAAAATACCGGAATGCCGGATCCATCCTTCCGGTTGAACCGTGCGATTTTCACGCATGGTTGCTAGGATGAAAGTCTATTCACTGTATTACTTTCCCTTATAACAACATGGTTATAAGGGAAAATAATAGCATTCTTTAATGCAGAATGCGTAGTAGAAGGTCAATATAATAAACATTATATATTATACACCCCAATATAATAAACATTGGTGGCGCAGTGCGTTTCCCCCCAGTATAATAAACATTGGTGGCGCAGTGCGCTTCCCCCCAGTATAATTAACATTGGTGGCGCAGTGCGCCCCCCCCCCCTCCTTAGTATAATAAACATATAAACCTTGGTGGCGCAGTGCGCCCCCCCAACATCCCAGTATAATAAACATTGGTGGCGCAGTGTGCCCCCCCCCCCCCCCAGTATAATAAACATATAAACATTGGTGGGCAGTGCCAATGAGGGTTAAAAAAATAAATAAAAATTAACTCAATTGATCGCATAGCAGCCGGTCTCCTGTTCTTTCTTCAGGACCTGTGGTGACATCACTGTGCTCATCACATGATACATCACATGATCCATCACCATGGTAATGGACCATGTGATTAACTCAGTGACGTCACCACAGGTCCTGAAGAAAGAACAGGAGACCGGCAGCTACGCAATCAATTGGAGGAGGTGAGTTAATTATTATTTTTTTTTTAACCCTCATTGGCACTTCCCACTGCGCCACCAATATTTATTATACTGGGGAGGGGGCCGTACTCAATGTTTATTATACTGGGGTGTTGGGGAAGGTGGGGGCGCACTGCGCCCCCAATAAAGACAACTGACCTGTTAATACAAATACAGGTGGCAGGTGCCGGAATCAAATAGCCGGCACCCGACCTCTATGACAGACAGGGAGCTGCGATCAGCGGCAGTTAACCCCTCGGGTGCCGCTCCCTGTCATAGAGGTCGGGTGCCGCTATAACATTCCGGCACCCGCCTCCTGTATTTGTATTACTAGGTCAGTTATCTTCATTGGTGGCGCAGTGGCCACAGCCCCTCCCCCTGTCCCGCTTCTTATTGGCCGCGGCAGCAGCAGCACAGGGGGAGGGAGAGACTCTTCCACTGCGCTGCTGATAAGAACATGATAGTTCAGCTTCTGTGCCCGCCGCTGTATTCAGAGCTGCGGCTCGGCTCTAGTCGCAAATGGCGACAAGACTAAAAAGTCTTGTCGCCATTTGTAAATTCTAAGTCGCATTGGCGACCATTTTGGTCGCCATCTGGAGCCCTGCAGCGGATCACATATAGGGGAGTGGGGAGCCTCCTCCGCTCCCTTTCTTGCCTGTCCGACCGGTGCATGGTCCCGGTCCGCAGCGGGGGATGAAGTTTTCACGCACGGCTGACTGGGAGCTGTCGGTCGGCCGGGGTGCATAGGGACCGTGAGCAGAGAGCGGAAGTGGCCACTTGCGCCCACCGGCCGGGGGTGTTCACCCCGGACTGGGAAGATCGCGGACCGGAATCCCTTGCTGCGGCCCGGCATCGTTTGGGCGTTAACCCTTCCGGACCAGCGCTTCCTGGTGCCCGCGCCCGAAAAGGGTGGAGCTGCCAGAGGAGGAGCTAACAGCTTTTACTAGTGTCAACGACTCCTAGAGGACATAGCTATACCCACGGTTCCTGTGTCCCCCAATGAATATGGGCGAGAAATGAAGGGCCATAGGTGCTAGTAAAGTAGAGTGCCACTTCATCTGGTCAGCTCTATGAGACAACAGTCCAGGAATGTATTTTACCTGATGTATTCCTCTTTGTTTTCCTCGGTCACCTGGATATCGCTCCCATCTGGTTTTAGGTCATGGCTTTTAACTTCCCCAAGCAGTTCCTTATCCACTGAAAAATACATTTCCAAGCCGCACTCTTCTATGTTGTTTTCTCTGTGAAAAACAATTAGGTTATGCTTTTTTGTGGCGGATTTTCATGAAAAAAAAAAAATTCCAAGTCTTAGCATTTTTGTTTCATTCTCGACAACAATGCGACTAAAAAGGTTGAAAAGCCATGTAGACTTTTTTTTATAGTGACATTCACAGGCAGCACCCTGCCATAACTCTACAACCATGCGTGACCCCACTGGAGCTTATTTATCAAAAGGGGTTGTGTCACAAGACATGGTCTCGCTGAGCGGTCTCGCAAACATAGAAGAGGATTCTTTACGGTAAGAGCAGTGAGACTATGGAACTGTCTGCCTGAGGAAGTGGTGATGGGGAGTTCACTAAAAGAGTTCAAGAGGGGCCTGGATTTATTTCTGGAGTGTAATAATATTACAGGCTATAGCTACTAGAGAGGGGTCGGTGATCCAGGGAGTTATTCTGATTGGAGTCGGGAAGGAATTTTTTCCCCCTAAAATGAGGAAAATTAGTTTCCTCACAGGATAACAGGTTGAACTGGATGGATGTCTTTTTTCAGCCTTATAAACTATGTTACTAATGAAACCTACACCCTTTATTAGAAAAAAAAAAATATTACAATTGCCATTTTCTGCCTAAAAGTTACAGACCAGGCCCCTGACAAAAATAAGAGTTAAGGTCTATTCACACGTCCGCAATTCTGTTCCGCATTTCCGTTCCCGAAAAAAATAGAACATGCCCTATTCTTGTCCGCAATTGGACAAGAATAGGCATATTCAATTAGTGCCGGCAAAATGCGGAACGCACATTGCCGGTGTCCGTGTTTTGCGGATCCGCAAAACAGACACGGACGTGTGAATGGACCCTTATAAAGGGGTTGTTCAGGCAGTATTTACCGATTACCTATCCTGAGGATAGGTCATCGATATCTGATCAGTGGGTTCCAATACCCGGCACCCATGACTATCAGCTGTCTGAAGAGGATGTGTCACTACATGCGAGTGCTGCTTCCTCTTCCTTACACTGCCCATCGTCTCAGAAGTGAGTGTAATTACAAGTACTCGCTCCATTCACTTGAATGAAGGGAGTACTTGTAATTACACTACGCCACCGCAAGGAAGACTATGAGTAGTGTAATGAAAATTAAGTACCACTGCACAACCCCTTTAATAAAGAGAAATTATATAGTATTTTTAAGTCACTTACTTGATCCAGATGAGAGAATTGTAAAACTCAGGATCCACAGATTCCAAGTCCTTCAGCCCCACTGGCTTATTTAATATGCGTTTGTAGAATGGCAAGGAGAAACCAGTGTCTATAAATTTGCCATGAAATAATGCCTATAAGGAGGAGATGAATCCAACATGACCACATATAAGAAATCTTAACTTATTGTACATGTGGAAAGAACTTGGATTGTTTCCAAGTACGTTTTTCAATAATGCACGGTTAATTATTCCTGAGGAAAATTATTATAAAATTGCATCTTACGGTGTTTATCACCAAGAATAGTAGTTTTCAGTCATTGGCGAGATTCACCACATATCACCTAACACTCTTATTAGTTAAGATTCCAGCTTCAGGATATATATGGTCTACCCTCACGATAGGCCACCAGTATTGGACTGGTGGGCAGCGGACTCGTGGCGAACCACAACCCTTTAAACAGCTGATCAGCCGTGGGAGCTGGGAGATTGACCCCATGAGACCAGGCCATCGATATCCTGAACTTCGAAAACCCATTTACAAGGGTTCCTCATAGACCTTCAAAAACCTGAACTCACCATGGCAATGAACCTGCCAATAAAGCGGAAGTAGCGCAGATGGTCGGGGTTGATATAGGAGGCAGGGTTAATTTGCAAGCAGTAGTTATCTTTTCCGGCATACTCAAACAGGCAATACATGGGGTTAAGGACTTCATGGGACAGGAGGAAAAACCACTCCCTGTGGAGAAAAGAATAAGGTATGAAACATGTATGGAACTTTTTTTAGTCTGGATACTTCATGCCATAGCTCAGGGTGTTACCTTGCAACTCCTCCATAATCGAGCCCCTCCTCTCCGGGGATGATAATCCAAAGTCTTCTCCTCAGATCTTGTGGGTTAAAGCTCATGATCTAAATGTGACAAGGAAATCAATGAGTAATTAACTAGTCCTACACTGTACAAGTCTATTATTAACAGGAGCAGCATGAAATCCAGGCAGGCCCCTTTATTACAGACAGCTAGTCATCTGGGTGGCTCCCTAGCCGGCTTGACTGGCAGATCTCTATTTATGTATAGGCAGAGACCTGTTAATCAGGCAAAGCCAGGCAGTGGGCCACAGAGATGACTATGGAAGAAAAAACTGCACAGGCCAAACCCTGAAGGCTAGGCTCATACATGGTATATGGTGGAAGGAAGAATTCAGTGTGGATTTTAGGCATGCTGCCCAAATCCACAGCACGCCCTACACATTATATTTTTCTTTTGGATTCTTGCTGTGGATTTCACCCTTTTGATACAGAGGATGAAATGCAAAACTTGCCATCTAATATATCGGTATTTTGTTGGGGATTCCAGACCATGTGCACAGTTCCTCCTTCCCAGCTAGGAGAACTGTCCTGTTCCATGGCAAGATACCCCAAGGGATAAATAGGTGATTTATAAACCGCTAATGGTCCTATTACAGCAACATTTTCCAACGTAATAATAATTTACAAGATCATTAAAGAGGACCTTTCATGGGATTATGGGTTACAAACTTGTATGCTTACCAGATAGGGCGGCCCCTACAGATGCCAGCACTTTTTTTTTTCTAAAATAACGCTCCGTTAAGGCACCTCATATGTTAATTTACAGTATCGGTACAGGGAGGAGAAGACTGCCGGGTTCCTCAATGGGCATCTCCTTCTCCCTGGCTGGGAGAAGGAGAGCTGTTTTTTCTCCCCATTGAGAAACCCGGCCGTCGACTGCTACCTGTACCAATACTGTAAATTAACATATCAGGTGCCGGAACGGAGGGGTATTTTAGAAAAAAATAAAATAAAGTGGTGGCATCTGTAGGGGCCGCCCTATCTGGAAAGCATACCAGTTTGTAACCCATAATCCAACGAAAGGTCCTCCTTTAAGGGTTATCAGTGTTGAACTTCCTATTTAGTCCAGCCAATTGCTTAGTTTTAGCGGTAATATCTTGGCAAGTATGGATGAGCAGACATCATACTGATGTAAAATAGGCATAAGGTAGTATTCTGGTATTTAAAGCTTGGGAAACTCTGCCATTATTAATAGCTGGGCGATTCAATATAATGACCCTTCTTCCCAAAGGTCAGGGGAATATCCTTCCAGACTTCTAATTGTATTTCCTGGCCAGCCAATTGAGATGCCCATCATCCTGGGTTACTGGAACTAACTTACTTCAGAAAGTCTTCGGAGACGATATTTAAAAGGTCACTAACCTTTGGCCAGTGTGGGAATGAGTGTCTATAGACAGAGAACAACTAGGTGTGGAAGGCAGCAATGCTATTATGTCATTATCAGGATTTACCGAATGCAAATTTGCTGTTGTCGCCCCCCCCCTTCCATTTGTTAACTTTAGGGAGTCAAATATCGGAAAGGCCTAGCAATAACTATTTTAAGGGATGGGAAAAAAAAACTAAAAACTTTTTATTCACCCCATCTGCAAGATTTCAGTCCAACTTTATGAGGCCTTTCTCAAGCATAGAGATGGGCTGAAACATTGCAGTTGGGGTGAATAAAATTGGGTTCACCACTAGGGATGAGCGAACTTCTGTTTTCAAGTTCGGCATACAAGGTCCGAGGTAGCGGAATCCAAAATGGAATTCTTAGATAACCTGAACCTTGTATGCTGAACTTGAAAACACAAGTTCGCTCATCCCGGTCCACCACCCTTCACCTTATTTGGAGTGCTGCCTCGTATCTGAACTTTTTTTTACTTGGACCTTGAGTGGACAATTCTTGGAGGATTTGCACCCACCACACCATTAACAAGTGCAGCGTTTTTTTCTTTTCATACTTTAAGGGATTTCTATGTCGACGGAGTATTGTCATCTCTTTCTCATACAGGAGACTTATGGGGGTTGCTCATAATCACTTTTATAGGTTTCTACAATTACACCACGTGCCCCACAAAAAAACTGAAGACCAGCTCAGCACCTCTGTATACCCATTGATCGGGGTCCCAAAAGAGGTGTCATCTCTACTCTGTATAAATACTAATAGATTTGAGGTTAATCTCTATTCCGCTGTCCGTGGAGTCTAAATGGAGAGAATACATACCTGACTTATCAGCAGATGACTGGTTGGTTGTGATGGAGTCTCCATTATAGGTTTCTCCATCTGCTAATAATAGGGTCGCCTCTCCCACTCTAACTGCCATAGAGGTTTAGAATCAGAAGCAGATTTCTGGCACTTGATAGGGGACTGTACTTATCTGCATTCCTTCTAGAAGGACATCACTAGCCTCCTTTTGGAAATGATATCTCAACCAGTCCCCTGTGTTTCTGAGATTTGCTCGTTAGGTTTTTTACCAGAAGAACAATGGCCCCACCATACCAGAAGCTTTCTTAGAGACACTGTTTTTAGCCCAGAAAACCCCTGCTCTGGATGGGAGATTGCCTCGTAAATGAAATACTCCTATATGAAAAGGTTGTGTTCAGAAAAAGGCGGCCACAGAAGTTTCGGAAAGGTGTGTGGCACGTGGTACTTGCCTCCATTACCTGTATATACCCCCGAATGTGTTGATTTTCTTTCTTATACTCTATCTGATATACCAAGAATGATCTCAAGATATTGTAAAACCTTGCCTTGTTCTCTGTATATACCACTCAAATAAACGAGACCAAAAAGTAGAAACCCAGTCAATATGATCATGTAAACTCTTTCGGCACTGCACTAAGATTTCTGTCTAACTTTCTGATGAAGTTGACATGGGTTTGAATGGTCCTTTGCTTTGCAGTCTATCATGTGCAAATGTAAGCCACTAGCCTTCAGTAATGTCAATCAGTTCACATTAGGAAGGGAGCTTCTGTACGTGTTTGCCTATGTGCACTGCCATGGTCCTGGCCACCAGACAGACTGACCCGGGAGCCAGCTGCGCACCCCAGAGCTCTGGCAGGGGACTCGGACCGCAGCCTATCTGATAATGATGACCTATCCTATGGATAGGTCATCATCATCAGTACCTGGATAACCCCTTTAAAGTGGAGTTTACTTATTTCATGGTTACAGACCTGCTGAAAGGAATCCTCAAACAAACTTTTCCTATTGACTGTGATCTTGATGTGCTGCGGCATGAAGAGTTGCTGTAATGAAATAGTGAAAACTTTTCATTTAATTGATAAAAAAAACAAAAAAAAACAAAACACTAGCTTAAATTGAATGCATTATAAAGTTACTATAAAATACAGTGCAGTTGAAAAATGGGGAGGGATTGGGTGCAACTATTTTTGCCCAGATATAAAAGCTCTATTGACAACTACAAACATGTATTTACCTGACACCAGAACCTGAAGTACTGCACCTTGGCTTTGAAATCCCTCACATAGGCGATCTGGGGTCCATTATCTCTGTACACAGGGAGAAAGGAGAGGACTAATGTTTTACGGCTTGTTTTTGTTGTCAGAAAACTAGTAAAAACCAGCACGTGACAAACGAGCGTCACTCTCATGATAAACCATGACTCACAAGGCAGATTTTCCAGTCCGAGGATCAATATACGTAGTGGTTCTTCTATTGTGATCTACAAAATATGGAACGCCATCCACAGTGAATCTCATCTCCCAGCCCTCTGGCAGTGGTTTTTCATTCAGTTGCCTGAAATACACAACAACAAATGAATACAATTAACACTGCACCAAAAACCAAAACGTGCTGTGAATCCTGGACACATTTTCTGGCACGTGTGGTTAAAAAAATCCAAATCTTTATTTCAAGCGCATAAAAACATCGTCATGCAATACAAAAAAAAGCTTTATGGTTTTTTTTTTGTATTGCATGATGATGTTTTTACGAGCTTGAAATAAAGATTTGGAGTTTTTAACCACACGTACCAGAAGATTTGTCCAGGATTCCCAGCACAAAGGGTGGACTGGACTGACACAGCCAAGCTAGAGCCCTGTGGAAATCCAAGAGGTGCGGTCCTGCTGCAAAAGGGTGAGCGAATACACATCTATTTACTTTACCAAAAAGGCAAACACCAGGCAGGGGAGCTCCTCAATGTGCACCAAAAAGCCGCTGAGTGCCGCGCGGATTCTGCTTCTGCTATTGTTTTCAATGAGAGGTTGTGCTGCGATTCATGCAGCAACGGTTTATAGCCACGACAAGAAAGGCCGTAAACTGTGTCAATGGAAGAAAGATTCTGAGCGGCCGACGGCAACTTTTCGGTGCAGAATCCAGGCGGTCTTCCTTTTTTATGTAATGAATCCAAATGTAAAGGGAACCCTTCATTACAACAGACATAAAGGGAACCTGTCACCAGGATTTTGGGTATAGAGCTGAGGACATGGCTTGCTACATGGCCGCTAGCACATCCGCAATACCCAGTCCCCATAGCTCTGTGTGCTTTTATTTTGGAAAAAAAACTATTTTATACATATGCAAATTAACCTGAGATGAGTCCTGTATGTGAGATGAGTCAGAGACAGGACTCATCTCAGGGTAATTTGCATATGTATCAAATAGTTTTTTTTTTACACAATAAAAGCACACAGAGCTATGGGGACTGGGGACTGGGTACTGCGGATGTGCTAGCGGCCATCTAGCTACCCATGTCCTCAGCTCTATACACAAAATCCTGATGACAGGTTCCCTTTAAAATAACAATATCAGTATGAGAGTTAAAAAATTTAAATAAAATACGCACATACAATGAATACTATGTAAAATTTCATGTTCCACTACTATTGTTAGTAACGGCCACTTGACTTACCCCTGATTTCTTGGATCCTCCCATTGAGTTGTCCGTGTAGCGTGATTCACAAAATACACCCTGCCATTCCCATCTGTCCGCTTTTCTACAATAAATTAAAGCATAACATTTAATGGTAAATTCAGAGGTCAAATAATGACCTGGTTACCAGAAACATTCAATTTTTGTGCATTGTAAATAGTGTTTAAAGAGGACCTGTCACCACAACATGCAACGCAATCTGAAAGCAGCATGTTATAGAGCAGGAGAAGCAGATTAATATATGTTTTTTTATACATTTATATCTTAGCTTTTTTTGCCTGAACACCTAGGGGTTATCAGTGACTATGCATTTTCTGTACAAGTGTGCATAGAAAGATAGCCGTCACTGATAACACCTCCCTCTTGTACCGATCGGTATTCACAGGAAGTGAAAAAAAACAAAAAAAACGTTTTACTGAATATTTTTATACAAAAATATGTATATCAATCTGCTCAGCTTCTCCTGCTCTATATCATGGGGCTTTTAGATGGCACTGCATTTTGTGGTGACAGGACCTCTTTAAAATACCTAGATGTAAACGGATAAGTAGCATCTAACCCGTGTACTTACCCCATCCAGCAGGTAAGGGCCCCAGGGGATCATACTCTTTATTTTGACTATAATCTTGGTTCTGGAAGAAGTAAGACAGCAAATGCTAAAACATATCTAGATATTTTAGATTTCACTCCTCTGTACTAGTATGCACATGTATGTCTTTCTAACACTCCTCATTTGAAATATATGTAAAATTAAAGACAAAGTACCTCTAAAATCAACAGCTCCTCAGGACAGGCTATCAATATCTCATCAACAGGGGGTCTGACACCCTGCCGATCAGCAGCTAGAAAATGAGCTCCAGTGCTGGAGCCACATAGCGCCATCCTCTTTGTAGAGGATGGTACTGGTTACTGCAGGGCTGCTCCTGGTCACTTCGATGGGGGAAGAGCGCCAGTATCCAGCTCTGTCCACTACAAAATGGACGGAGCTGTGTAGTACAGGCAGCAGAGCTACTGCAGAAAAGCTAGTGGAGGGTGTGGGGTATCAGAACCGTTTTTGGCACCATACTTTTTTTTTTGGTCCTGCTTTATAAAATAGTATTTCTATGCAGAAGGATCCAGTAAAATATATATAGAATATTTTATGTTTTTAAAAATGGAAAGGGGGGGGGGGGGGGGGGGTGTAGACCACAGTATGCCTATGCAGTGACATAAGTTGTTAATCAAACAATGTTTTGCCCTTTCTACATGTGACCAAAGGTTAGCACTGCAATTCCTAGTACAAACACTTCACTGCGGTAATATCAGGCACTCACCCCATAGATGAACCTCTGGTTGAACTGCTGCTGCATTGCCCCTTGCAGCTGGTTACGCTGAAGCTGCCACTGCTCGTAGTTACGTACAGATTCAATGGTGGGCCTCTGCCATGTAGTAGTCCGTGTTATGTGATCTACATAGTAGATTCGCGCCATGTTATCTACACGACGCTCCCACCTGAAAAAAAAACAAAAAAACTTTTTATTCAAAAGAAAAAAAAAAAAAGCAGCCTTGGCAATTGAAGAAAAGACCACAAGAGGGTTGCTCCATAGTCGGCATTTTGGCTCTGGTAGCAGTATTCTACAGTTTTTGACACCAAAAGTGCTTGGGGGAAGCAAATGGGTGCCACAGAGCATTGTTCCTTCTGTTGTGAACAGAGCCTGAAGCCTGTAATACACTGCACGATTTTTCAGCAGATAATCGCTAAAGAGCGTTCGCATGAATGCTAGTTAGCGATCATCTGGCAGTATAGTACTGGCGCCGATTGCACGATGAACGAGCAAACGCTTGATCATTGGGCAACCTAAATCTAATGAAATGTTAAAAAATTCAGGCAGCAGATCGCTGTGTCTAATAAAGATCTGCTGCCGTCAAACCACTATACAACATGGGGACGCGTGATGGCCTAGCTGCAGAGGAGTTCACTGCATGTAAGTGGTCTCTTTCACTAGCTGGGAGGAAACGCTCGCCTCCCAACAATCATCTGCCACATCAGGCTGTGTAATGCATCCCTTAACATAACTGCAGCCTAAACGTATCATTAAGTTCTTACCCAGGGGGGAGAGGCTCTGGTCTGTCCCAGGTCGTCCTTTTTGCCACATGATCCACAAAATACACACGTCCCTGTTGATCCACTCGCTGCTCCCAACTGTGAGAAGGGACAGTAGACATAAAATATCTACACATAGAACACATTTGTGCTTCCCATTGTGAATTCCGTTTATGAACGTGCAAAACATGAAAAACCACCCAAAGACTTCCATAATCTTACAAGTACACATGAAAATTTTCACATGACAAACGCTGGCCATGGCTCAAATAAAGTAGAATGTCCAAATGCAGAAATATCAGTCCGAATATGAGGCAATCACTGCCTCCTATCATGTATTCACTTCTACAGAAAGTATGCCTATGCTGGTTGCCAGCACAGACAATATCAGTAAATGACACTTATGCCTTCATACCCGGGAGGAAGGGCTCCTTGGGCGACATTGCCGATTCTCTGGCTATCCACGTTCACAGGAAGAACCTGTGTGGAAACAGGAGGGATGCCGGGCGTCGCATCTATATCAGGAGGAGGACCGCTGCCTGCCAGGTTTGCAGTGGTTTCTGAATTACTGAAGAGGGCATTATTAGGAGGGGCTGGGAAAAAAAAGCAAAGAATCACTCATTTGAAGCTAAAAAAAAATAAAAAAGTTTAAAGGGCACCTGTCATAGCATTATACTGATTTATACCTATAAAACTAGCTGATTGCAACAGGTCATCCAGTTTCATAGGTACAAATCTGCTGACAGATGCCCTCTAATTTCTTTGCTAACGATCAATAAGTAAATGCATTTATGTGATACCTGAATATGATCATAGAGATGGGAAAGTTGCCTCCATTGTGACCCAAATTCTGATCATTTTAACACCTTAGCAATCATCTGTCTTGACAGCAGGCGTATGAAATCTGCCATACTGTCTTTCGGGGTCACGTCCAGTAATGTTCCCACAATCCAGCTAGAGTAAGTTGGATCCCCCACTATGGCCACTTTCAGGCGAGCCGGTGTCACACTGCGGACTCGCAGCGCAGCTCCGGTCCTGACCTTCCAGCACTGCCGGGGTCACATAGCATCATACCGATTTATGATGCTATATAACCCTAAGAGGTTTGGAATGTACTGGATAACACTGACAATCCAGACCTCTAAGGGTTACATAGAATCATAAAATCAATATAATGCTATGCGAACCAGACACTGCGCTGCGAGTCCGTAGTGTGACACCCGCTCTTCTGAAAGGCGCCTATCAGAAACAGCCAGAGACCCGGTCTCTGAGCACACAGAGGCAGCTTATACCAGCTTCCGTCTTCTCTTGCGATTAATGAGTTCTATGTAGTGGACAGAGGAAGATCACACGACTGCCAGGTGTCCCCAGATCAGCTCTGCCAGTAATCATGATCACGACAGAGGGCTTTTTATCTCCACCGCCACACACTTCTTTCACTATATATTTAGTACACCACCTCACTACACATGAGCCTATTAGTACTCCGTTTCAGCAGAGATCAAGTGAGTACTTTAGCTTCCTCAGACTGGTACTGCATACTCTTTCTGGATGGGGAATGAGCCATACTTACTGACCTCAAACACCCACAGGGCCGGTCACCCTGCCTAATAATTATGTGCGGAGAAAACATTCACCCTGCATTACTGCACAGCTGGGCAGACATGTGATCCACATATCTGAGAAAGCAGGGAGACAACTCGTATGGGTGCTAGAATGGTGGCTCTCATCTCTATTTGCGGTCATCCAGCTTTCCATGGTAATATTAAGAAGCAGATTGAGGGTGCTGCCACACGTTGCGGCTATGCTGCGCTTTGAATGTGGGGGGAAGGGGGGGGGGGGGGGGGCTAGGTTTTGCAGCAACATACCCACAGTTATGGTGAACACACAGCAGATTTTAAATTACATGAATGTAACTCCAAATTTTGTAATTCATGTCACTCAGTTTTGCTGTGTGATTAGCTTTTTTCGCAGGTATGCTGTTGCACAAATGGCACGCTTTTTTTTATCATATTCAAAATGCAGCACAGCCTCGACATGTGGCAGCACTACTATAGCATTTTTCACAATAAGGAAGCAGAGGACAATTTAAAGGTAATCTGTCACTAGTTTTATGTTGTCAAAGCTGAAGGTGGTGAGAAATACCCTTACCAAAACGTGGGGTCCCTTACTTGAACTCGCCCAGTTGTTTTGCTAAAATCTGTATTGAGCAGCTCTTGCATAAGCCCAGCACTGGTATCCACTCAATACACAGCACATACCAGTCCTCCCAGTCATGAAATACTGCTCTCCCTGGCTCCTGAAGATGATTGCAACAGGTGAACTCTGAACTGAATTTTTTTTTTTTTATCGTTTGCTTACAAAACGTCCTACTAAATATAGAAAGAAAAGGGGGGGGGGGGGGCTGGATGCACAGTCACAAATAAGCAGCGGAACCCTTATCCAGGAGTAGGTTCAGTCTCCTTAAAACAGGCAAATCCACAAGTAGTTGCAGGGACCGCGCTGCTACCAGCAATAATAGACACAATGCAGACTTCCACACACGCTCACACGGGCAGCCGTTATAAATCCACTCCTATGGACGTCTCCTGCAGCGTCTTGATACCAACCGGACAAAGAGACACATAGCGCAATACCCAAGTGGTAAAAGCAAGTATCCAATTTATCGTACTTACAAAGTCCATGTGATAAAAGGCATTTCATTAAAAAATTAATTTTATGAAATGCCTTTTATCACATGGGACTTTGTAAGTACGATAAATTGGATACTTACTTTTACCACTTGGGTGTTGCGCTATGTGTCTCTTTGTCTTGTGAAGGAATTGGTGCCGTACATTGAAGTTTTCGGTTGGTATCTAGACGCTGCAGGAAACGTCCATAGGAGTGGATTTATAACAGCTGCCCGCTGGAGCGTGTGTTGAAGTCTGCATTGTGTCTATTATTGCTGGTAGCAGCGCGGTCCCTAAATAGTTTCTAGTAAGAAGCTGCTACCATTGTGCATCTGCAGAGTGTGTGCAACTGCTTCACATGACTGGTGCTGCTGCTGAATTTGACAAATCTAAGTGCTCTCCCTTCCCTTCTCTCAGTATTAGGCCTCTTGCACACGACCGTATGCCCTCCGAGATATACGGTCCGTGATCGTGCGCACGGGAGCACACAGCATCATAGATTACAATGATGCTGTGGAAGTCTGGCCGCCCGCGGGGCTATTGTCCCGCACTCATTCGATCTTATGAGTGCGAGACAATAGTTCCACGGGTGGCCCGATGTGCAAAGCAACATTGTAATCTATGATGCTGTGCGCTCCCCTGCATTTCAGGAATTAAGCTGAGAGATGGTGGAGAGCAACATCCTAAACACACTGATCCAGCATGTTTTGCTGGGTGGGACATGGCCACGAGAAAAGTCTGAAACTAGGAGCAGGTTGCAAACTACAAATTAATGAAACTTCTTTAACTGAAGGTAACCATTAACATATGTAATATAAAAAATAAAAAAACATTTGTGCATCAAGGTTGACAATACGCTTTCAAAGAAATGACAGGGATTTTGAGGAAGACTTAATCACAGCATCCAAGTCATTGATTTGAAACTCAAATTTTCTCACCATACCTGAGATAGAAGTTCTCTGAGGGGTAGGTGGTGGTGGCCGCGATGGTCTGGGTGGCCTGCTGGGTTTAAAACCTCCATTGGACAAGGATGGTGAATTGGTGCCATTGGATCTGCGATCTTCACTTGGACTGGCGCCATCTGTGCCATCAGTGCTGAAAAACAATCTGGGTTGAAGGGCTACACGGACCATCAAATACAACAAAGCCAAAACTATTCACCAGAGCAACGGTGCGGATACATAGAAATTAATTAAACAGGACCGGTCACCACAATATGACATGTAATCTGCAGGCAGCGTATTATAGAGCAGGAGGAGCTGAGCAGATTGATATTTCATTTTGTGGGAAAACATTCAGTAAAACTTTTAATTTATAGATTTAAATCTCAGATTTTTCTGACTTCAGTTGTACACAAGAAGGCATCATCAGTGATTCATAGCAATCTCTGTGTAAGTGTGTATACAGAGATAGCTGTCTGTCACTGATAGTTGTACACATGGGTGGGATTAAGTTCAGAAAACGCTGAGATTTAGAGGCTGTCCGCTTTTTACTATTAATGATCTATCCTCAGGAAAGGTCATCAATATCAGATAGGCGGGGGTCCAACTCCTACCACCCCCTCTGATCAGCTGCACCTGTGGCAACAGGTAAACAGAGCAAAGAAGGCAGAGCTAGTACGTGTGCTGCCTTCTCTTCAAACAGCTGATTCGCAGGGGTGCCGGGAATCGGTCCCTGGCCGATCTGATATTGATGACTTATCCTGAGGATAGGTCTTTGATAGTAAAAAGCAGACAAACCCTTTAAGGAGTCTCCAGAGATTCTGGCAAAAAGCAGGACAAAATACTACCATTTCCCATTTGTAGCATAATATACCTCGAGAGCCTACAAATTCACTATAGAAAATGACTAGAAATATCTCCTAATATATTTACTAAAAGGAGTCTCGTAAACCTGAGCTTACAGTAGGATCAGATGAGGAACACAGGAGTGTTAGGCAAAGTATTTCAGAGTTTATTACAGCCAGTGAAGAGGAATATCCTGATTATAACAGCGGTGGAGTCTCACACTGACTTCCAAGGAAAGAAAAAAGGTTTAGGCCTCATTATTATCTGCACTGAAGGATCCATTAAAGCAAGCATCCTCAAACTGCGGCCCTCCAGCTGTTGCAAAACTACAACTCCCAGCATGCCCGAACAGCCTACAGGTATCAGCCTACAGCAGGGCATTGTGGGAGTTGTAGTTTTACAACAGCTGGAGGGCCGCAGTTTGAGGATGCGAACAAAGTAGCACAGCATGCAGCACTATCTTAAGTTAAATGCCTGGCTCCCTGGTAGAAACTTGACAAAGCCCATTATAGTCAATGGGGTCAGCTGGGGTCCGTCAAGTTAACCAGCGTTTCAGTTGTTTTCCTTGTTCTCCTCCTTTCAGACAGCAGAGTGGAAAAACTAACGCAGATGTGAACAAGGTCTTAGGAACATATCCTCAAATATAATACTGAAGATAAAAATCTAAATGCTTGCATCAGTAAAAAGAAGGCCACCATACGGTTGGAGACAGGGGGCAAAAGTTTATTAAAACCAGAGGGTAAATCTGAAAAGGAACACTTGCCAAGAAATCTAAAAAATCTTTAAATTTGTAACAAGGTCTCTTCAGCTGACAGCTTCACTTTCAGTCCGTCAGTCTGGTATATCCGTCATAACTCAAGTCATGTGCACATAAACCAGTCACTATTGGTACTATTCACATTTGTACACGTAGAATTGCCCTTACCTGGCAGCCGCAGCATCAATCTGTACTCTTGAGTTATCAGTGGAAGCTACACAAGAACAGAATAAAGAAATACCATAAAAATCTAATTCCCCCAAAATAGAGCTGTGTGTTCTAACGTAGGTCAACCTGAATAGAGAGCATACGCTCTGATAAAGATTTGAAGGGGTTGTGTCACTTCTGCAAGTGACATTATGTAGAGAAAGTTAGTCCAAGGCACTTACTAATGTATTGTGTCTGTCCATATTGCTTCCTTTCCTGGGTAGATTATTTTTTTTCATCACATTATACACTGCTCGTTTCTTTGGTTATGACTAGTGTTAAAGGGAACCTGTCGCCTACAACAAACATCCCAAGCCGGCAGCAGTACCTGACAGTAGCCAGCAGTGTGTTTGTAACGATCATTTTAGTCCTGCAGGCAGAGAAGCAGAAGCTGTAAAAACGTTCTTTAATCCCCTGCCGGCGCGCTTCTCTAGTCAGGCTTGAAGTCACGGGGGCAGCGGCCTCTTAGCTTCAAGTCACGGTAACCACCCCCCTTTCCCTGCCCCTTCGCTGTGATTGACAGAGCTTATGCACGACACTTCGGCTGGCTTTGCCAAACTGCCGGCTGTCAATCACAGCGAAGGGGCAGGGAAAGTGGGCGTGGTCACCGTGACTTCAAGCCTGACTAGAGAAGTGCGCCGGCAGGGGATTAAAGGGACACTGACAGGCCCTATAAACATATTTAGTTATTCCTATGCAGTCATAGATTATTCCAATGATATGAGTACCCCCTGTCCGCATTGTAAACCATGTAAAAACAACTTTATATTCATCTGTCAATCACCTTCCTTTATGCCCAAGGGGCGGGTTTTCTCCTACCTTCGTGCCCAGCCGCACCTCAACTGTCGCTTCCTAGCGCCGCCCAGCTCATTATTATTCACTGCGCTGGGCGGCTCTTACATTCCCCGATCCTGTCAGTTCCCGCACATGCCCGATAGAGACTTATGGGCATCGGCCTCCATCGGACCATCTGCGCATGCGCCGGCACCCTCCCAAGCCTGTAATTGAATGCGCCTGCGTCCGATCTCTCCTCCAAGGCACTCTTATCCAGTGCTTCAGAGCGCTGATGTCATCAGAAATTCAGATAGTTAATGAGCCTGCGTCGGCCAAGAAACTCTTCTCTCCGCTGACAGGATCGGGGAATGTAAGAGCCGCCCAGCGCAGTGAATAATAATGAGCTGGGCGGCGGTAGGAATCGACAGTTGAGGCGCGGCTGGGCACAAAGGTATGAGAAAAAACGCCCCTTGGGTATAAAGAAATGTGATTGACAGATGAATATAAAGTTGTTTTTACATGGTTTACAATGCGGACAGGGGGTACTCATATATCATTGGAATAATCTGACTGCATAGGAATAACTAAATATGTTTACAGGGCCTGTCAGTGTCCCTTTAAAGATCGTTTTTACAGCTTTTGCTTCTCTGCCTGCAGGAAGAAAACGATCGTTACAAACACGCTGCTGGCTACTGTCAGGTACTGCTGCCGGCTTGGGATGTTTGTTGGAGGGGACAGGTTCCCTTTAAGCGAATCGACATTGGGATCCTAGATCCAAAGTCGATTCACTCAAAACTTCGATCCATCTCCGTACAGCATTCAAATGTACAGGCTCCGGCGAAGGAAATTCGTTATTCCCGAAGTCTCGCAGGACTTCGGTGAATAACTTCAGGGTTTGAGTTTTCAACTTTAAAACATGGATCCGAAGTCAGCTTCGGCCCGAGGTACCAGTCAATACTGAAGCAGACTTCAGATTCATGTTTTAAAAAGGTTTAAAGTTTAAAAATCGATGGCCGAAGATATTCATCGAAGTCTCGCACAACTTCAATTATAACACCCTTCACCTCACCAGAGCCCATACATTTTAATGCTGTACAGACACCCGTCTCTAGGGATGAGCGCACTTGTGTTTTACAAGTTTGAGTTCGGGGGTTTTATTACAATTCCGATATGGATTTCATTACCACTGGCCATAACTGAATGCCTTTAGAGTCCTTCCGTCATAAAAGAAGTCTATGGGCCGCATAACGGATCCGACTGGTTTCCGTTATGCAGGAGATGACTTCTATTATGAAGGAATGCAAAACGGAATGACTCTAAGGCTCAGTTCAGACCTGAGCGTTCTGAAAGGAGCGCTCTGTATGCGCGATTGTACGGGCGTTTACAATCGCGCATACAGAGACAAGCGTACACACAGTGTCGAGCGTTCCCGAAAGTCTATGTACGGGAACGCGCGACAAGCGCCCAAAAAAACGCTCCTGTACTTGTTTGAGCGTCGGGCGTTTTACAGCGTGATCGTACGCGCTGTAAAACGCCCAGGTGAGAACCATTCCCATAGGGAAGCATTGGTTTCTCCTTGTTGAGCGTTTTACAGCGCGGCTCAGGTCTGAACTGAGCCTAAAGGCATTCTGTTATGCATTCCAACCTTAAAGGGAGTCTGCCAAAGTTTCACCTTTTTAACCCTTCCCATAGCTTTCTAGCAGCCTTACAGTTAATAAAAACGTTACCTTTATGAGCAATCCTGGACTTATAAAACCGGCAAAAAACAACTTAGTAGCCTATGCAAATGAGGGCTCGCAAGTGCCCAGGGGCGGCGTTACCCTCGTAGGTGCCCAGCTAGCTCAGCCTTATCGTCGCTTCCCCCCCGCCCATTCTCTCCCTCTGACCGCCCATCTACTTACTTCTTGTTTCACCGAGATCCCGCACCTGCGCACTTAGTCCGTCGGCGCATGCGCACTGCGATGCCCATTCCTTGTACGGCATCACAGTAATTAATGCGCATGCGCCAGCTAACTGCGCAAAGCCGGCGCATGCGCATTAATTACTGTGATGCCGTACAAGGAATGGGCATCGCAGTGCGCATGCGCCGGCCGACGGACTGAGTGCGCAGGCGCGGGATCTCGGCGAAACAAGAAGTAAGTAGATGGGCGGGCAGAGGGAAAGAATGGGCGGGCAGAGGGAAAGAATGGGCGGGCAGAGGGAAAGAATGGGCGGGGGGAAGCGACGATAAGGCTGAGCTAGCTGGGCACCTACGAGGGTAACGCCGCACCTGGGCACTTGCGAGCGCTCATTTGCATATGCCAAGTTGTTTTTTGCCGGTTTTATAAGTCCAGGATTGCTCAAAGGTAACATTTTTATTAACTGTAAGGCTGCTAGAAAGCTATGGGAAGGGTTAAAAAGGTGAAACTTTGATGACAGACTCCCTTTAAAATTGTGGTCACGGGATCCATAACGCAATTCAGCATATACCGACACCCAAACTTGAAGTTCGCTTATCAACAACCCGTCTCTGTACAGCATTAAAATGAAGTACGGAGCAAATTGACTTTGAATCTAGGATCCAAAGCTCGATTCGCTCAACACTAGTTACGACCACCCTGAAAATACATCAGTGGTGGCTGTGCTTGCACAATATAGGAAAAAGCGCCAGCCTCTCTGGGACCGGGGAGGTGTGCATAGTCTAGCGCTTTTTTCTATAGTGTGCAAGCACATCCACCGCTGCTCGACTGCAGGGTGGTCGTAACCATGGAAGCAAGCAGTGCATAATGTGATGCAAAAATGTAGCCAGCCAGCAAAGGAAGCAATATGGATGATAACAATACATTAGTAAGTGCCTTGTATTAACGTTCTCTACATGATAAATGCCAGCTGCTGAACTGAGACAACCCCTTTAATGCTAGTACTTAAAAAAGGACCTGTCATTTCTCTTTATTCATATATTAGCATACACATATAGAGTACAATTTTTTTATCCGATGAACATAATACATTAGGTCCTGGGTTATATAATATTCTGGATCATCATCTGATTACAGAACAACCCTCAGGCGGAAAACTTAAAATATTAACATAAAATCTGCAATTATAAGGCTCTGTTCACACTGTGAACTACACTCCACGAATGCACCAGTGGCATGTTGTAGCCAGGGGCGTAGCTATAGTGGGTGCAGAGGTAGCAGTCGCTACTGGGCCCAGGAGCCTGAGGGGGCCCAAAGACCCTTGAGCTGCATTAGAAGACACCGGAATTATAGAAAGTGCATGCTGGTCAAGTTACACCTCTGGATGGAGGAAGGCGGTTAGGTCAAAATGGAGGAGAGGGGGGATGCCGTTTCAATTTTTGCCTCAGGCAATATGAAGGCTATATGCTTCCCTGCCCTTGGTCACAAAACACTGAGGGAATGGGGGCCCAAGCTGAGCTCTTGCACCAGGGCCCATAAGCCTTTAGCTACGCCCCTGGTTGTAGCCTTATATTGGATGCATACAGTGGCACATACCTCTGATAGAAGGTTTAAAGGGGTTGTCTCACTTGGAACAATGATAGTTAGGTTCAATATAAGCCCATAATAAACAACATACTAATATACTTCATGCTTCAAAACTGCATCCTCTCCTAGATAATCCTCATCTTGTAGCCCTTTAGAGCATGCCCGTTGTCAGGGGTTACGGCCACCACTGCAATCTAGCAGCGGTGGCCGCGTCTGCCCCTTTGGAAGTACAGCGCTGGCTTGTATGGTGGCCGGGATCACGGAGCGAGCTCTCAAAGCTGGTCATGCGCACTAGCTACCTTCTGTTCCGGCCACCATCTATGTACTGTGCTGAACAGCTCCCGATGTCAGAAGCCTGGGAGCTGTTCAACACAAGAAAAAGCAGCTCCAGGCATGGGGGTGAACTACTACATGTTCGGAATATAGTGTGCCCTTGCACTCTCAGCCAGGGGAGCGAGCAAGGCACAGGCAAGCTGTGGGCATGATTACAGCGTTCCCTGTGCCATCAATCCAATGCAGTGTGACGGCCCCAGAATGAACTGAAAGTGCACAGCTATAGATCCAGGCTGTGCTCAAATTGCAAGGTGAGACAACCCCCTTAAGCATAAAATGAATAGAGCCTTAGGGTACTTTCACACTAGCGTTATTTCTTTCCGGCATAGAGTTCCGTGCTAGGGGCTCAATACCAGAAAAGAACTGATCAGGCATATCCCATGCATTCTGAATGGAGAGCAATCCGTTCAGGATGCATCAGGATGTCTTCAGTTCAGTCTTTTTGACTTTTCAGGACACTTGCCGGAACACCAGATCCAGCATTTTTTCCCCCATTGTCATGCATTAATGCCGGATCCAACCCTGAGTGTTCCGGCATTGCAGTCTGCGCATGCTCAGACTGCAAAAAATGTGGAAAAAAAATTAAAAAAAATGCTGGATCCGTCCGGAGAGACGAATACGGCATTTCAATGCATTTGTCATCCTGATCCATCTGACAAATGCCATCAGTTTGCATACGTTTTGATGGAATCCTTTGCCGCAAGTGTGAAAGTAGCCTTACTCTGTGGAGAAATTAAAATGGCAGCTGTCGGAATAAAGTTCACCTCGTACTGGCAGGCAGAAGTGTAGGAATGGAGACCAGACACGTGCTGCATTTTGATTTCTCCACTGATTGTCCCAAGCCATTATAAATAATGAAAGACATTTAGGAATTTATCTACAGTTGAAACCAGAAGTTTACATAAATATATAAAAAGACACATATGCAGGTTTTCTCAATACCTCACATGAAATCAGAATAAACCTTTCCTGTTTTTGGTCAATTAGGATTACCATAATTATTATTATTTGCCAAATGCCAGAATAATGAGATAGAGAATGTTTTAAGGCATTTTTATTACTTTCTGCAAAGTCAAAAGTTTCCATACACTACGATTACTATGCCTTTAAACAATCCTGGACTGCCCATATGATGATGAGTGTTTGGAGGCTTCTGTTAGGTTTGTTGATTAGAGACACACCTGTGGATGTATTTAAATGGACACCTGAAACACACTGCTTCTTTGTGTAGTATCATGGGAAAGTCTATAGAAATCAGCCAAGATATCAGGACGAGAATTGTGGACTTGCATAAGTCTGGCTCAACCTTGGGTGCAATTTTAAGATACCTGAAGGTGCCTCGTTCATCTGTACAAACAATTATACGCAAGTACAAACAAGATCGGAATGTCCAGCCATCAGACCGCTCAGGAAGGAGAAAGGTTCTGTGTCCCAGAGAGGAACGTGCTTTGGTCCGACATGTAAATATACAAACCCAAGAACAAAAGCAAAAGACCTCGTGAGGATGATGGCGGAAGCTGGTAAGATTGTGTATCCACAGTGAAACGAGTACTGTATCAACATGGGCTGAAAGGCCACTCTGCCAGGAAGAAGCCATTACTCCAAAAGAAACATAAAAAAAGTCAGATTAATGTTTTCAAATGCACACAGGAACAAAGACCTATATTTTTAGAGACATGTCCTGTGGTCTGACAAAACAAAAATTTAACTTTTTGGTCATAATGACCATCGTTTGTGGAGAAAAAAGGGAGAAGCCTAAGAACACCATGCCAACTGTGAAACACGGGGGTGGCAGCATCATGTTGTGGGGTTGTTTTGCTGAAGTAGGACTGGTGCACTTCACAAAATAGATGGCATCATGAGGAAAGAAGATTATGTGGAAATACTGAAGCAACATCTCAAGACATCAGCCAGGAAGTTAAAGCTTTGGCGGAAATGGGTCTTCCAAATGGACAATGACCCGAAGCATACTGCCAAACTGGTTACAAAGTGGCTTAAGGATAACAAAGTCAATGATTTGGAGCGGTCATCACAAAGCCCTGATCTCAATCCTATTGAAAACGTATGGGCAAAGCTGAAAAGGCAGGTGCGACAAAGGCGACCAACAAACATGGCTCAGTTAGTTTTGTCAAGAGGAATGGGCCCAAATTCCGACCTACTGTGAGAAGCTTGTGGAAGGATATCCAAAACATTTGACCCAAGTCATACAGTTTAAGGGCAATGGTACCAAATATTAATGTAATGGAACTTTTGACTTTGCAGAAAGTAATAAAAATGCCTTAAAACATTCTCTCTCATTATTCTGGCATTTGGCAAATAATAATAATTATGGTAATCCTAATTGACCAAAAACAGGAAAGGTTTATTCTGATTTCATGTCAGATATTGAGAAAAACATGCACATGTGTCTTTTTATATATTTATGTAAACTTCTGGTTTTAACTGTATATTTATCAGACAGAGAACCCATTTAAAAAAAATAAAAAATAGTCTGTCAGCAGTTTAAACCATGCTAAACTGCTGATGGCACTAAGTAGGGGCTGGGGCGTGCAGTACAAACATCTTTTGTGGAGCTTTGTCATCGGGAATAGTGTGAATATAAATTGTGCCAGGTTCTGCTCCTGCAAATGCCCAGGGCAGGATTTCACTGTGAAGCACTCTCTGCACTGAGCCACTTCATTACAGCGGTCACTCGGAGCAAAGAGTACGGGTAGTGGTCTCCTGGTGAGATGCTACAGTCACTCAGAGCAGCAGGGAGGGGCTGTGCAGCAGCTCGATTCAATGAGCAGAGGGCGCTTCACGGTGAAACCCCGCACTGGGAGCTTGCAGGGGCAGAACTTGGCAGAATAAATGTTCATAAGCACTCTACTCCTGATAATAAAATTCTACAAAAAGGTATGTTTGTAGTTTACTCCCCAGCCCCTACATCGAGCTGTCAGCAGTTTAGCATTTTCAAAACTCCCTTTAAAAAATATTTTAATTGGTCCTCCCCCTTTCCCCCCCAAAAACACATTTAGATTTTACCTGGCACACAAGTAGCATCTCCATTAGCCAAGAGCTCTGGATCTACCTGCAACCCATTCAAGCACACTGATAAGTCACCCACTGTCTCTCTGTCTCCTTGCAGCTGTAAGTTCACAATCACTTCCTCCACTGAAATGAAAATGATCCAAAATATTATTTATTATTCAAATAATCAATTCTGTACAATGCACTTCTATGTGCTAAAGATAAAACAATGCATTCCTACTTCTAAAAGATAACAATCACTCAATATCAGTAAGTTTGGATTTAGTGCCTCATGCACACAACCTTATTTTGGGTTCGTGTCAGATCCACATTTTTTGTAAATCACACATGGGTCCCCAAAAAAACTGCACAAGGATGTCATCCTGCCTGCATCCATGTGGCTGGACCACAAATGATAGAATTACAGAACCCTTTATGGACAAGAAAACAGTAGGACCTGCAAAAATTGAGGGAAGCACACAGACCGCATCTTGTCCGTATTTTGTGGATTTGTAATTTGCAGACCTCAAAACGGATACGGTTCGGTGCAGGAGGCCTAAAAAGAGCGGGCCGACTGCTCAGCATCACTACCACTAGATGCATGAGGATAGTATTACATCCGTTTGAAAGACTTACCATCTTAGGGCTCATTCACACGACAGTTGGTGTCCCGTTCCCGTATTGCGAACCGCAATTTCGGATACGCAATACACGGGCATAGTTACATTGTCATTCCGCATTTCAATGGGTTCGCAAATCCGGAGATGCGGAACGGAACACGACGGAAGCACTACTCCCGGGACAACAAAAGGATTGCCAGATCTTTCTCTTCCCCAGCGTTATCTGTCAGGCAAGAGTCCCCAAACAGAGAGTGTCAGTACAGGACACTAGTGTATGGGGGCCTTAAGGGTTAAACCATTATCGGAACCTGCTGTCTGCGTCAGAAGTGTTCTCCGCAATGGTGAAGTAGACTGACAGAGCTAATGATGGACAGACAGACGCTAACAAAGCTCTTCCCAGCTGGATGCCAGCCACAGGTTCATGGACTATGGACGTCTTTTAACACTTTGTGCACTGTTGTGTTGTGTTTCCTTTTCAATAAATAATTCTGTCAGACACGATGGCTCAGTCTGCAGCTTCTCTCTTACCTCTCCTGACGCTAATCTGATCAAATTCTATTTGATTTATATATATTAAATGTATTTTATTTTTTTAAAGATTCAAACTTGATGATCTTTAAGCACCTTACTTCAGCGCTGGGGTCCGTTATACCAGTACGCGACACAAAAGAGCAACAGACTGTTGGGGAGATTTATTATGGCTCTGTCAGTATTCTGGCGTAGAAAAGTCAGATTTTGGCTACATGCACACAACCGTATGCGTTTTGCGGTCCACAAAAAAAAAACGGATGACATCAGTATGCCATCAGTTTTTTTTCCCGCAGATCCATTGCAAAAATGCCTAAAACGGACAAGAATATGACATGTTCTATTTTTTTTTTTTTTGCGAGGCTCTGAAACGGACATACTGATGCAGCATTTTTTGTGGACCCGTTGAAATGAGTGGGTCCGCATACTATCCACAAAAAAAATGGAACGGACACGGAAACAAACAACGTTCGCGTGCATGTAGCCTTTGTCGCAGGTGTAATTTTTTGTTTTAGCTCTCGCCAACATCGTGTCGCTTTTACAAAACGCTTCCGCAGCCCGACTCATTGAACAACATGCACCCCAGAACACTTGAGCACATTACACCACAAAATCTACAGTAGAAAATGAGTCACTAAGATACGTAGCTGTATTGTTGCGCTGCAGATCCTCAATGTGATGTGGGTAAAATCACAGGAACAGACAATTCATCAAAGTGGGGGACCGCGGTGCTATCGACACCTCCTCCATTCACGATACAAGGTTAATTGGTGACACGGGGAAAGACCTTCAAGCTCCACGCCTAGGAAACTCCTCTATCCGACACTCCTGTAGGCAGTCAAGGAATCCCAGCCGTAGTGAAGCTCAGACGTCCACCGTATAGAAGGAAAGTTTATTATACCTGTGTGTGTGCACTTTCATAATTTTATATGCTTTTAACAAGAAGCTGTTTGTAAGTATAATAAACTTTCCTACTATACGGTGGACGTCTGAGCTTCACTACGGCTGGGATTCCTTGACTACCTACAGGAGTGTCTGATAGAGGAGTTTCCTAGGCGTGGAGCTCGAAGGTCTTTCCCTGTGTGGATTATTTGCTACTTTCTCCATTTTTAACAATTTTAAAATATTTGAGCAGCATGTGAATTAACTGCCTTCTAGTAATTAGCATCTGAGTGCAAAGCTAGATAAGCTATGCCCATCCATGCACACAACTGTATGAGTTTTCACAGCAAAACACGGCCATGTGTGTTCCACGTTTTGCAGATCTGCACGGTCTCCCCTTTGTTATAAAGTCCTATTGTCCGTTTTGCAGACAAGAATAGGCAACTTTTTCTTTTTGCAGGGCTGCGGAACAGACCGCGGACCGGTTGTGGGCCGAAACTACCGTTGTGTGCATGAGGCCTTACCCTGTAAGAGAGCACTAGGGTTCTGGAGGAATATTGAGAAAGTAAATACAATAAGGATGCAAGCTTCCAATTGGGTTCTTTTTAATTTGGACACTAGAAGAGAGATGCCAGGGGACCAGCTCTCTCATGGCTATAGGTCAGCGTTTCCGTGTAGTCAGATGGATCTTATGAGCCACTACTGTAGGGCTGTGTCATAAGAGCAACCAGGCGATTACTTCAACCTGATAACATCTGAAGGAATCTTACAAATGAAACAAAAGGCAGCACCAGGATTGGAAAGCCCATGCTGTTCCTCCTTCACATGAAATGTCATGTCAACAGTAGGAGGCATACTCACGTTTCATGTTATTAGCAAGTAGGGTTTCCTGCAGATTCAGCGATGCGGTGCCAAGGAGGGCATCTGATTTTAAAGTCTGATGGCTCCATACGCGGAAATTTAACACACTGAATGGGGTAACAATGCTGCAAACGGAAGCGAGAAACAAAAATTAAATGAATACACAAAATATGTAGAAATAACAAGGTGCCAACAATATAATATTGACACTCTGTGTAGGAGAGGTATATCCTGTCCTGAATGCTGCTTCTGTGACATGGACCCACAGCATTATAATGATTTATAATGCTGAGTGTTTCTTCCTGACCTCAACTCTAACGATTTGTACTGACAGCATTATCGAAGTACAATTCCTTAGAGTTAAGGTCAGGCAGGAACACACAGCATTATAAATCATTATAATACTGTGGGTCCATATCACAGAAGCAGCATTCAGGACAATGTCTCTCACACACATATTTCTCGCACTTAATACGCTCTTGGGAAATTGGCCTTCGGGCTGCAAAAAAAATAAAAATAAATTCTCTCTCTCTCTCTCTATATATATATATATATATATATATATATATATATATATATATTTGCCTTGTATTTAAAGAGGACCTTTCACTTGTATAAACTATGTGAACTGAGTATGCTGCCATATAGAGCAGCGCACGGGGATCTTACTGCACTTACCATTATCCCCGGGCGCCGCTCCGTTCTCCCGTTATAGGCTCCGGTACCTTTGCTCCTTAAGTTATAGTAGGCGGGTCTTCCCTTGTCCTGTGGGCGTCTCCTTCTCCTAGGCTGCAGCGCTGGCCAATCGCAGCGCACAGCTCACAGCCTGGGAGAAAAAAACCTCCCAGGCTGTGAGCTGTGCGCTGCGATTGGCCAGCGCTGCAGCCTAGGAGAAGGAGACGCCCACAGGACAAGGGAAGACACCGCCTACTATAACTTAAGGAGCAAAGGTACCGGAGGGGATAACGGGAGAACGGAGCGGCGCCCGGGAATAATAGTAAGTGCAGTGAGATCCCCGGGCGCCGCTCTATATGCCAGCATACTCAGTTCACATAGTTTATACTGGTGAAAGGTCCTCTTTAAAGTGTCACTAACTTTTCACAAAACTTTTGATATTTCAAATATTTTGACCTGTAAGGGTCTGAGTGCAGAGACTTTTTTTGAAAGGTTAAGGACGCTTTAAACGGGTTCTCCAGGCTTAATATTGATGACATATGCTCAGGATAGGCCATCAATATCAGATCGGCGGGGGTCCGACACCCCGCTGATCAGCTGTATGAGGAGATGGTGGGCACAGTGTACGTGCCATCTCCCGTCTCCTTTCCTGCTGCTGCGGTCTACAGCAAAGCAGCAGCAGAGCAGAAAGCGAGACAGCTGATTTGGAGGGGGGGGGGCTGCCAAGTGTCGGACCCCTGCTGATCTGATATTGATGACCTATCCAGTCATTAATATTAGAAGCCTGGTAACATTACAGATTACTATTCAGATAAACTATACTGAAAGTTACTTACTGTACTTCTATTCCTCTGAAAAGCAAGTCAAATTTACAGCGTCTCTGAAAAGGCCATACTTACTAATACAAGGCTGAAATACCACTTCACTGCAGGACTCAGAAAGGTTATAATGGTCTATGATGAACGCCCACTCCATGAGGTGGTGGCCGATCAGTATTCTAAATGAACAGAGATAAGGTGCCAGTCACACTGTTAGGTGTAGTGCACCATGCTGGCTAAGGGTACAACCGCACAGCATGATCATGTCATGGTTGCGACTTTGCCGCCCTGCATCCGTACAATTGACAACTGGCTCCTGTTAAACCAATGAGGACTGCACAGTTTAGTCGTCTGCATTGCTAGCAGCCACACAGTATGGCAGGTGCCTAGCTGCCACTAACAATGCAGTCTTCATTAGCGTTACAGGACCTACCTGCAGCCCATACCGCCGAACGGTACTCAATCGCTGACAAAAGCACCGACACCCTGTTCTCCCCCAAAATCATAAGACCAGGCTGCATCCTGCAATAATGATCTACACCAGGCATTATCTGACATTTTGGCCAAAATACGCAGGCTCACAACCCACCAGATCTAACAGGATGGGCATGACCAGGAGGCTGGCAACCAGCATAGAGCACTACAACTAACTGTGTGACTGGCACGGGATGATAGGTGTCTGAGTGGATGCTCATCAAACCTGCGCAGTCTCCCTCATATGAATTTGTGGCCTCTCAGCGGCCTGCAGGGACCTGGTGTTTTAAACCTTCTATTGGTAAGTATGGGCTTTTCTTAAAAAATAAATAAATAAAAAAATCTGATTTCCTTTTCAGTTAAGGGGGTATTCCATCTGAGACAATGGGGGCATATTGCTAGAATATGCACCTATTGTCCGATAGGTGCGAGTCCCACCTTTGGGACCCTCACCTACACAGAGAACGGAGCGGAGAAGGTGGTGGCCGGAGGACCGTGTCCGGCCACCACCAAGCGCTCTCCCCATGGTAGCGAATAGGAGCGCACTGCGCTTGTGCGGCCACTGCTCCAATTCATCTCTATGAGGCCGACAGAAATAGCTGAGCCAGCGCTGTTCTTAGAGCTTTGCATTGTGCCATGTTATTCTGCATAACCAGTCCCCGTGTCAGAGGGCTGCCGGAACAGCCTGCCGGTTCTCTAGAGCTAGTATGAGAGTAGCCCAAGTAGGGACCCTCCATAACTGATCACTTTATTCACAAATTTCAAGGAAGAATAACAGAGGAATCCCACAACACAAAGTTCTAGAGAAAAAAGCTACAGAAATGTTATTTGATGAGGAACACATTTACTAAGAAAGACATAAAACGTGTGGTAACAACTCCACAACTACTGAACCCAACACACAAAAGCTTAAGTAATATAACTAGCGCACACAAGTAAAATAACTAGCGCACACAATACTAGACTACTGCGCAGCGCCACTTGTAATAGATTGCACAGGTACCCTGCGTGTCTCCATGTTTGTGTCGTCTCATCCTGATAGAACGCTACTTACACAGTGAGGTGCTGCTTCCATTTGGGACTGTGCGTGTTGTTCCGGGTTTCAGTTTTCTTTGATTGTCCATTGACTGACACTTCCACGTACGGGCTTGGGCCGAACCAGTTCTTTCTGCTGTCTTTCAGTTTAGCAGATATGACTAGAGTAGAGAAAAAAAAAAAAAGGATTATGCATTTTCTTCAAAACTGAAAACAGCCCAGATTTATTAAGGTGTCTACACCGAAAACCTGGCTTAGGCTACTTTCACACTGCCGTTTCTGGGTCCGCCTGTGAGATCCATTTCAAGGCTCTCACAAGCGGCCCAAAACGGATTAGTTCAGCCCCAATGCATTCTGAATGGAAAAGGATCCGTTCAGAATGCATCAGTTTGCCTCCGTTCTGCTCTGGAGGCTGACACCAGAACGCTGCTTGCAGCGTTTTGATGTCCGTCTGACGAAACTGAGCCAAACGGATCCGTCCTGACACACAATGTAAGTCAATGGAGACGGATCCGTTTTTACTGACACAATATGGTGCAATTGAAAACGGATCCGCCTCCTATTGACTTTCAATGCAAGTCAAAACGGATCCATTTGCATTATCATGAACAAAATAAAAATATATTTTTTTTGTTCATGGTAATGCAAACGGATCCGTTCTGAACAGATACAAGCGTTTGCATTATAGGTGCGGATCCGTCTGTGCAGATACCAGACGGATCCGCACCTAACGCAGGTGTGAAAGTAGCCTAAAGCGGCACAAACTGACGCATTTAAGGTTTTTACACCTTACCCCCCCCCCAATCATGCTCCACAAGGAGGCAGGGTCTAGCAGAAAAGGGAGGGGTCTAAGATGCGCCACAATTCTGGCATAAAAATCTGTCTCAAAGTAAGGCCTCCTGCACACGACCGTATGGCTTTTTCAGTGTTTTGCGGTCCGTTTTTCACAGATCCGTTGTTCCGTTTTTTGTTTCCGTTGTGTTTCGTTTTTCCGTATGGCATATACAGTATACAGTAATTACATAGATAAAATTGGGCTGGGCATTACATTTTCAATAGATAGTTCCGCAAAAAAACGGAACGGAAACGGAAGACATACGGATGCATTTCCGTATGTGTTCCGTTTTTTGCTGACCCATTGACTTGAATGGAGCCACGGAACGTGATTTTCAGGCAAAAATAGGACATGTTCTATCTTTAAACTTAACAGAAAAACGGAAATACAGAAACAGAATGCATGCAGAGTACATTCCGTTTTTTTTTGCGGAACCATTGAAATGAATGGTTCTGTATACGGAACGCAAAAAACAGCCAGTAAACGGGGGGAAAAAAAACGGTCGTGTGCAGGAGGCCTAAGTGGTAGAGTCGGAGAAAAGTGACTATCCCGGCAACAGATTAACTCACTGACCAGGAAAGAGATGTTGGAATGGAATCAAACGTTCTATGTGTGAATGTAATGGTGATATAAAAGGAGGCGGAAGGACCCTCTAGCCTGAATACAAGACGAGACTGAAGGGCTCCATACTCGATCCGGACCGTAGTGGGACCCCAACGAGCCTGGATTTCTTACTAAAGAAGATACTCTTCCAGTCCAGGCTTCTCATTCACAAAACCACTGAAAACTAAGGCAATAGGGCTGTCACGATACCAACATTTTTATTCGATTTCGATACCATAAAAAAGTATTGCAATACTCGATACCATGGATCGCCATATTCTCTAATAAGAAAAGATACTAATTCTGGTATTTAAAAAAAAAAAAAATCAAATCCTGGTATTGAACCGGGTGAAAAAGTATCGATTTGGTATTAAAAGTTCGATACCCGACGCAACCCTAGAAGGCAATGGTATCTGGCTGTCAATGGCAGGACACGGAATGGGCGCCGTGACACCGAATTTCCTTCTGCTAAGCGCCTAGAACTAGTCTGGACAAAGACGTGGGTGTGTAATAAATGTGCCACCAGTGTCTGGATGGTGGGTAATTAAACTGTGGGAGCTGCGGATAAAACAATCCTCTCTACTGGTGGTCTGTCTGGAGCCTGTACTTCATTGTGTGCGTGCCCTCACATAACCACAGCCCCCAATGCCTACATCTGAACGACGGCAATTTGCCAAAACAACCATCCTGCTTCTCGATGTGTTTCCTCTTAAAGTTTGCAAACTTGGCAAAATGCCCCCAAGTACGTCGTAGAGGCAGGTCTAGCAGTCAATCTCTCATCATGAAGTACACTACCCAAAAGTAGCCTCAGAGCCTTTTTATAACGGGGGGGAAGCACTTTTACGCCCCATGTGGCATGACCCAGTGTCTAATATCAGAAGACACCTGTAAGAACTTACATATCCGCCTGAGACATAACTGCATGCCGAGCTTTGCAACAATCCCATTTTTTTTCACCGAAGTGTGCACTTCTGGTGACCATTTAGACCAGCCTCATGTCATCTTTAGGATTAGTAAATCTGGACCAATACCTTCTCTAGAGACGAGGCAAATTCACAATTTGCCAATTAACAGATCTCCTGTTTCACGGCTGTATATGTTAGAAAATCACATTCGTGAATTCTGTCATCTCAAACTGAAATAAAGCCCTTTGGCACTGACTGCACAGAGATTTGCGGTGCTGAACATCTGACGACTGTCAAGGGCTTGAAATGGACCTTTACTTAGAATGCGATGTCAAGATTTCCAGGGACAGAAATGCTTGGAGATTCAGATTTGTTCTTACATATATCTTTGACCTTAAATACTAATTCAGTAAGTATTGGCATTCCACGTGAAATAATTCTGGACAATCTTCTCACATCTTTGCTTTGTGCAGTTCCTCTACTACTGCTCCTAGAAATTTATGAATAAACTCACAACTCTTTGTTACTAATTTGGGGGGTATTCCTACATAGTCTGACGGGTACGACCACATAGCACGGTTGCGACGTAGCAGCGCTTTGGTCAAGTACTACGCAACTGTACGGGCCGCAGTGGACCCCAATTTAACTAATCAGACTGTACTGTTTAGTTGTTTTGCATGGTTAATGGCTGCGCAGTATTGTGGGCGGCGTGCGGGCATTAACAATGCAGTCTCAGGTTAATTAGGTCCCACTGAGGCTTGCATGGGCACACTGCACCCAATGCAACAGGGAGACGACCATGCCATGAGGTGGTACCCTAACTGTGCTGCCAGACTGTGTAGAGACACACCACTTGAGGAGAATGAAAACTGAATGTTACCAATCTATTCATACATTTTCAGGAGGAATAACAGAGGACAGCATCAACTCTCCAGAATTGTTATTTCAAGAGAAATACAAGTATTTACTAAAATAGGCATGTCAGAAGAGCGGACAGGTCCCCATAATCAACAGAACATAGTACAATGATGTCACACGGCACCTGTTATTTCACTAGGACCACCCGGGTTTTGAACTTAATGTGTCTCTCTCACCCCCCCCCCCCTCCCAACTACTGACAGAATTTATTCACACATCCAATGTTTTTCAGATCGGTCATTAACTGGAAGGCTGTGATCTCGCATTAACACCCTCAGTGGTACTTCTTACGTGTGATCACATTTTATAGTTCTAACCGCATGGCTTCCTTCTAACCAAAGTGTAATGTCTGCTGTGGAAAAGCACCTAAACACTCAGACCCCGAGGTTTTGGAAAGCATTCAAATTACCTCCCGGCATAGGCTTCCCTGATGGAATCCATTTGCTTACTTTCACCAATCAGTCAGTTTGTTCCTGCTCTTCAGGTTCCATTCACACGTTCGTATGTCTTTTGCGGATCTGCAAATTGCGGATCCGAAAAATACGGACAACGCCAACGTGCATTCTATATTTTGCGGACCACACATCGCCGGCACTGTCATAGAAAATGCCCTTTCTTGTCCGCAATTGCGGACAAGTATAGGACATGTTCTATTTTTTGCGGAACGGAAGTGCGGATCCGGAAGTGCGCGGATGCGGACAGCACATTCCGGCCCCATTGAAAATGAATGGGTCCGCACCTGTTCAGCAAAATTGCAGAACGGATGCGGACCCATTTTGCAGACGTGTGAATGGACCTAAAGAGGACACAGCAAGTCATAGTAACGCGTTTTTATATATTTTTTCCCCTTTTGCAGGGCCAGGATAGTGCGGATGCGGAGAGCACACGGTGTCCTGTCTGTATGTTTTGTGGCCCCACAGAAATAAATGGGTCCTCTTCCGATCTGTAAAATTGCACCCACGACCCCGACATGGAATTCATTCAGAGGACTCCTGCGCACACGCACGTATAGGAGAGGACTCCAGGAGTCCCCCAGCTTCCCATTGGGAGAAGATCTATGCCACCGCCTTTCTACAAATAGAGGGCAGCAATAGAAATCTCTTGGCGTGGAAAAGATATATAGATGACTGCATCTGTATGTGGAGACGTAGTATAGTATATTCGATATATATCAATGAAAATGATTGGAATATCAAATTCACTGAAAATATTAGCCAGATGTCCATTAGTCTTTTAGATTTAGAGATTTTTGAGAAAACTGCACCCCAGCCAGAACATACTGTAAGCGTGCAGATCGCAATGGCTACAGTGACATCAACAGTTGTCACTACAGGCCTTGGGTTAGAGACATTCCGAAGGGACAGTTTCAGAGAATTTATAGAAACTACTACATCTGAAGAAAAGGGATATAAAAACAGAAGAGTTAGAACGAAATAGAAAGAGGAAATAAGAACCAAGCCCATAAGAAAAAGGGAGAGTGAATATAAATTTGCCTTTCTAACCCAATATTCGGAGAAATGTCCCCAGATCAAAAATATTTTTAAAAAGAACTGGAGGGTCCTTTTAAGTGACCCAATACTGTGAAAATTGTCACCCAAGAATCCACTATTCATCTTCAAAAGAGCACCAACGATTAGAAACAAGCTGGTTCACAGCAGCGTAACGAATGACGAGCCGTGCAAGAGTAGGGGTTTTTGCGTGGGGTGCAGAAATAGAACGCAAGAAGACAAAGAGGCAGAAAACATTAGAACCAATATAGAGGATAAGGAGGAGTTTAAAATCAAAGGAGATATTTCTTGTGAATGTGCCGGAGTAATCTACGTACTGGAATGTCCATGTGGACTCCAGTACGTGGGTAGAACATTAAGGAAACTGGAAACAAGTCCAGAATATAAAAAAAAAAAAGAGACTAGATAGACATCATGGAAAGAACCCTAGAGGTGTGAGATTTATGGGAGTGGAGTTGGTGAGAAATAGATGGAGAGGGGGAGACCCAGTCAAACGTATTAATTTGAAAGAAGCATAATGGATTTTTAATATGCAAACCTTACAACTAGTGTTGAGCGAACTTGTGTTTTAAGTTCGGCGTCTAAAGTTCGGGGTTCAGGTTATCGAAGTATCCCGTTAGGGATTCCGCTTCCACGGACCATAACGGAATTTAGAATCCATAACGCGATTGTTCGATAACCCGAACTTTAGACGCCGAACTTAAACCACAAGTTCGCTCAACACTACTTACAACCCAAGGGCTTGACTATAGAATGGGCTATCAATGGAGTAACAGGGTGTACCTCGCAAGTTACAAACACTAGGTAATCAATATGAGGGTAACCCAGATCGCAGTCAGTAGGAGGTTCTTGAATACGGGATGTAAATGGTCTACATATGTGAGCCATCAGAATAGGTTTTCACTGGGATTTCTTTTAATAATGATGAAACCGTTTTCAGATTGTTAGTCTGTGATTATTGAAGAGCAATAGATTTCTACATACATTTTTTAACCGCAATAAGCAGAAGTGACATAGGCTTTGATGGGATATAAATACCGCCAATATGGATAGACAAAGCACGTGACTCCCCTAAAGAAGCGTGGCGAAACCCAGGTTGGGCAAGTTTATATTACATGTGCTGTTTAAGGCCTCTTTCACACTTGCGTTGTCCGGATCCGGCGTGTACTCCACTTGCCGGAATTACACTCCGGATCCGGAAAAACGCAAGTGTACTGAAAGCATTTGAAGACGGAACCGTCTTCCAAATGCTTTCAGTGTTACTATGGCACCCAGGACGCTATTAAAGTCCTGGTTGCCATAGTAGGAGCGGGGAGCGGTATACTTACAGTCCGTGCGGCTCCCGGGGCGCTCCAGAATGACGTCAGAGCGCCCCATGCGCATGGATGACGTGATCCATGCGATCACGTGATCCATGCGCTTGGGGCGCCCTGACGTCACTCTGGAGCGCCCGGGGAGCCGCACGGACGGTAAGTACACTGCTCCCCCGCTCCCCGCTACACTTACCATGGCTGTCAGGACTTTAGCGTCCCGGCGGCCATGGTAACCACTCTGAAAAAGCTAAATGTCGGCTCCGGCAATGCGCCGAAACGACGTTTAGCTTAAGGCCGGATCCGGATCAATGCCTTCCAATGGGCATTAATTCCGGATCCGGCCTTGCGGCAAGTGTTCCGGATTTTTGGCCGGAGCAAAAAGCGCAGCATGCTGCGGTATTTTCTCCGGCCAACAAACGTTCCGTACCGGAACTGAAGACATCCTGATGCATCCTGAACGGATTACTCTCCATTCAGAATGCATTAGGATAATCCTGATCAGGATTCTTCCGGCATAGAGCCCCGACGACGGAACTCTATGCCGGAAGACAATAACGCAAGCGGTTTTATGTACCGGTAAATTAAATGGTCTCTGCGTGAAGCCTCTGGTGTTTTGGTCTGCACTATGTCCATTCTTTTTTTTGGAGGACAGAACACACGGAGGTCTTGGCCATTTGTGAGTGCAAGCCATCTCTAATTTAACAGCAAGAGGTTGGTGGGAGGAAGAAAGCTTCCGAAGGAGAGGATTACGTCGTCTGTGGAGAAGCTACCTGTTCCAAGGAGCGCAGGTCTGCGCACATCATACATACGTCTTGACCTGCAGCCGTGTGCGCATTTATTTTATTTCTCTTCGCTCTCCTACACGTGCACAGGAGTCCTCTGAATGAATTCCATGTCTGGGTGTAGAGCTGGAGAAAGGGGGCGAGTATCGACATACAAATTACTGTACTTTTCAGGGCTTGCTGGAGGTGAACGATTCTCTTTTGAGGACTCAAAAATTCTCACAATACAAATTCAATGCGATATCGCAATATGATGGCAAAACCCTCAACAGGCTTTACATGATACCCACTGGGTCACCACATGAAGGATAAACATCTTGTGACAAAAAAAATGCAAAAAATATTTTTTTTTTTGCCTCTTCCAGATATTTGGCGTACATGTACATAACCAGTGGGAAGGAGTTCCTGCAAAATGGCACGCATGTGCGTCAAGGTGATCGGCGGCGGGCACAGGAGCTGCATAAAAAGCACAGAGGCCTGGCTATCTGTCGATTAGAGATATCTCCAACCCTAGATGTTTAACCCTAAATGCTAACCATGGCATCGGTACCTCATTATCACCCAGCAATGTGATTGCAGAGGAGGGGGCAATAACCCACAAAATTGGCATTGCTGAATCCGTAACAACCTGACCTATAAAAAAAATAATCATCATGTAAGGCTACTTGCACACTCGCGTTTTGGGCGGATCTGCAAAAACTGATCCGTTACAATAATACAACCGCATGCATCCGTCATGAACGGATCCGTTTGTATTATCTGTAACATTGCCAAGACGGATCCGTCATGAACTCCATTGAAAGTCAATGGGAGACCGATCCATTTTCTATTGTGCCAGAGATCCGTTTGTCTCAGGTTCCTCAGACAGACACCAAAACGCTGCAAAAAGCGTTTTGGTGTCCGCCTCCAGAGCGGAATAGAGACCGATCGGAGGCAAACTGATGCATTCTGAGCGGATCCTTTTCCATTCAGAATACATTAGGACCAAACTGATCCGTTTTGGACAGTGTCCGAGAGCTCTGAACAGATCTCACAAACGGAAAGCCAAAACGCTAGTGTGAAAGTAGCCTAATCTGTATAGTAAATGCAAAGAAAAATAAATAAATTTTAATAAAAAACAAAAAACAATGCCAAATATGCAGTTTTAGCACATGCTGCCCGCCCAAGTCATATTTACCTCAAACATGGTACCTACAAAACAAGCCCTGAATTCACTCTCAGAATAAGTTAATCATTTTTTTCAATGCACCCTAAAATGGTGGCAAAACTGTCTGCCGTTGTAAGGGGTTAAAAAAAAGCTAGTAATCTTGTGACGCACATCTCGGAATATGTTGAGCCCAGAGCAAAGGTAAGGAAGGACACGTCTAGAGCTAGGATGCAAGCATCACAGGGCTCTAAAGATGAATACAAACATGTCCAGCCTGCCGGGGAAGCAGTTTCAGCTCCGGTATCACAGGTATAGCTCCAGCCCAGCGAGGCGGTATCTAAAAGATTATCCAGCTCCAGAGGCAGAAAACGCAGCATTCCTCTGCAGTAAAACCATCCACAGATAGATAAGGTTGAGCATGCCTGATATCATAGCCATGAAATATGACAAGTTTTATGTTCCTGATGCTGGATGATACTTTGGGTCACAGGACCCTACAGAACTCTATGCCCCTTGGGCATCATTCAGACAAGGTGTTGACCATAGATGTCACAATACCAGAATTTTGCCTTTGATTTTGATACCAAGTAAAGTATCACAACACTTTATAACAGACCCTCCCCATCAAAAATAGTCTCTCACTATTGATCCCTGCGCTCTCACCCCCGCAGCCTCCTCGATTCCCTGCGCTCTCACCCCCGCAGCCTCCTCGATTCCCTGCGCTCTCACCCCCGCAGCCTCCTCGATTCCCTGCGCTCTCACCCCCGCAGCCTCCTCGATTCCCTGCGCTCTCACCCCCGCAGCCTCCTCGATTCCCTGCGCTCTCACCCCCGCAGCCTCCTCGATTCCCTTCTCACTAAAATCCATTAGAGCTTCTCTGACAGCTCCATCTGTAGCCCTTATTTCTGCTTTCAGGTGACAGGTGAGTTGATTTCAGCGGTCTGTCATTTAAAAGTAAGTGGTTGCCGAGAACCAACATCACAATCATTGCAGACTGGGCCTGGAAAAGAGTCCCAGCCACCTGAGAAGAGTCCTGGTTATTCATGAATTCCTGCTCTCCTGCCCACCTGCTGATGACTGACAGTCTTCTACCTAGTTGTCTCCCTTTCTCTCTAGGAGAGAACTGCCAATCATCAGCAGATGGACAGGAGAGCAGGAGATTAGGAATAACCAGGACTCTTCTCGGTGGATTTGACTTTTCAAGGCCTGGACTGCAATGATTATGATGCTGGTTCTCGGCAACCACTTACTTTTAGTGACACACCTCTGATATCAGCATTTCTGTCACTATTTTATGCTGCCCTCAGTGAGGTCAGCATAAAGTTTATGATAGGTTCACTTTAAGCTGAATTCTCATGAAACTGATAAGGCTTCAGCTTAAGGGTACTTTCACACTAGTGTTTTTGTTTTTCGGTATTGAGTTCCGTCACAGGGGCTCTATACCGGAAAAGAACTAATCAGTTTTATCCTAATGCATTCTGAATGGAGAGCATTGCGTTTAGGATGCATCAGTTCAGTCCCTCCTACGTCTTTTTGGCCGGAGAAAATACCGCAGCAGTTTTCTCTCCAGCCAAAAATACTGAACACTTGCCAGAATGCAAGTGTTCACAAGCCTGAGGGAGCAGGAGAAGGTCTGCCGCTGTGCATGGAACCTCACCGTGAAGGCTGTGATGGTTGTAGTCACGCCCCCTTCACTGCCTAATCTGCTGCCCACGCCCCCTGAACTGCCCGATCTGCTGGCTGAGCTGTCTGTCCTGTGTCTTCTTCCCAGTGGATGCTTCAAATTTTAACCCCTTCTACCATAAGCAGCACAGACTCAGGGCTGGAGGTTCGGCCTCGGGAACTGAGCAGCTGCAGGATTTCCTCTTCTCCAGGCAGTGAGGAGACAAATGCTGTGCACAGGATCTTCCCTCTCCCCTCATCCTAAAGACACAGAGCTGACAAAGACTGCAGGAGTCTTCCTCACAGCCAGAAGAGTGCGGAGAAGAAGGGTCTGCAGAGCATTGCACAATAACAAGCAAGTGGAAGATCCTGTGTGCATCAGCAATGTGATTGTACCGTACAGCTGGGACTTGTAGTCCTACACATACAACATGAGTATCCCAGCAGTCAGACTGCAGGCAGAACAGCAATTTTATTTACTCACTTTGCAGATCACCCACAAATATTCAGATTCTGGCCAAAATACACCATGTAAGTGCACAATGTACTGATGTTTTAGAAGTGGTCAGCGCGTGACTGCCCCTACTGACATCACTAAAATACAGCTGTAATTAAGAAACTGTGATATCGCCATTTCTTAATGCCATTGTATACCATTCAGAACTACCTGCAGCCCCCTGAAATGAACAGTGGCCGGTCAGCATGCATGCAGCCACTCCATTCATTTCTATGGGAGTTCGGGATATAGCCGAGCACTGTACTCCACTGGGACCCCCACTACATGATAGGGGAGAACTTAATGTGGCCAAAGGGAGTACCCCTTTAAGTGAGGTGTTTATGACAGTGTAGATAAGAGCCAGCAGAGCAGCTCGCTGATAGATTTCAGCGAGAAGGAGACAGAACAGTCTGTCTGCAGAGTCAGTGACAACATTTAAGACCAATTGGAAAAATGCTCCCCCAAGGTGTTTGTAGCCATTAGTTTAATTCAACTAATCCTTAATATAGAATAATAATTTGTGAGTTGCAAATAATAAATTATCCTTACAGTACCATAATGAAAAATATCACAGGGCAGGGTGCTCAGAAGAGAATAGGAGTGATAGTAGCAAGCATGGTAGTCGTGGTTGTTACTTCAGTTATGATTTCCACAATGTCCTCACCGGGATGTGGTATTCTCGTTACAGCTGGCCACGCTGTTTTATAATATATGGCTAGGCACTGTAAGACTTAGGCTAGTTTCACACTAGCCCTCTGCATTTCGGCATTGTCGGAAGCTTCTGCTTCGCCATCCATCCCCTTTCACTATAATGAGGACCTGTGCAGATATGGCCGCAACCTGGTAAATATGCAGAGAATCCGCCGGAAGAAAACTGCTGCGCGCAGGCTAAAACATGCCAGGTTGCGACTGGATTTCTACCAGTCCCTATTATAGTGAATGGGGTCGAAGGGTGTCAGGTAGCATCCAGCAGTGCTGGATCCAGACATCTCCAGCAGGCTGCTCCCTGCCGGAGATGTCTAACGCTTGTGTTAAAACTAGCCTTAAATCTCCTGAACAAGTTTGCTGTAGAGCCTATAAAGTCCTTTCAGACAGCTAATCTCCACAGAACTTCTACACGCACCCCCTCTCAACACGGGAATACTCCTTAAATATATCATACTCTTTTCTCAACTTTTCTTGGTTTAAATATTTCTTGCTGGCTAGCCGTCTCCAGGGCTGTGTTCTGCTCCCTCAGTACACTACACAGACATCCAGCCGTAGGGCTCATGCACACAGCCGTAGTTTCTGTCCGCATCCGATCCACACTGTTTGGAGATCAGATGCAGACTCAATCATTTCAATGGGGCTGCAAAAGATGCGGACAACACACCATATGCTGTCCACATCCGCACGTCTATTCAGCGGCCCGCAAACAAAACACTTACGGATGTGCAGATGAGTTCTAACCACTCACTACGGGGAGGGTGACAATAACCCCACCTAGTGATGGTAGCTAGGGCCTATTAGCTCCTTATGCATACAACAATACATGAAATGCATACATCACATAAAGCACATTTTCAACCCTTTTGCAGTGTATCACTACTGTAGAAGTGGGGCGCTGCGCTGAGAAGAACATCACTTACCTGTAACCTGAAGTTGTGATTTCATGGTGAAGCCATTTACCGTTGGTTTTGGGGTTCCGCCATCCATTTCCCTTCTTCAAATCTGTGTCTGCAGGTAAAGCACACAGATGCAAGAGGATTACTATGGAACATCCTGGTAGATTTTGCAGAATGTATTGGTTTATTTTGCACTCCGTTAACTAGGGAACCTAATATTAATCTTTATAGAGGTGATTTCATTTTGTGCATTACTTGGCACATCAGTATTTGCTTCTAGTATGTTCGAGTCATATGGTTGTTACATTTATTCTATGCGTCATTTTGTGTTAAAAATTCTTCAATAAAATATAGTAACCTGGAATGCCCCTGTAGACTACAAAGCCTGAAAGCCTCGGGTATCAATCCCTACAAACCACAATTTATACATGCTTTTGGGTCTTATGGGAGAGGAGGACCCCCACAATCAGTTTTTATGTTGCAAATTTTGCAGAATTTATTTTCATTTCATTGCTATCATTTTGTGGTACACAACATTTTTTGATTGGTTAATTTTGACAAAAAAAAACACAAAAAAAACACAGCAATTGTGTCATTTATATGGTATTCACTGTAAGGGATAAATTACATGATGATGGTATAGGGTCATTAAGGAAGTGGCGATACCAAATATGTGGAGGGGTTTTTATTTTTGCAATGTTTTTTCAATGGAAAAAGGTGTATTTGTTAACTTGGAGTTATTTTTATTTAATAAAAACTTTATTTAACTCTTATTTTTACCGCTCACTAGTACCAAAAAGGGGACATGCGATCTTTTGACCACTTACACAGTACACTGTAGTAATATTTTTCGGGGCGGAGGCACGGACCAGGAAACATGTGGAAGGGCTTTCGTGCGCTTGTGCGTCTGTGCCTCCGCTCTGCAAATGATAGAATATGTCCAATCTTTTTGCCACAGCTTGCGGATAACTTCAACGGGTCCGCACGGCCGGTGCCTATATTGGCAGATCCGCAGATTGCGGCCGGCAACGCAGGCATGGCCATTCCACAGTTGAGTGAATGCACCCTTTAAATGAGGACCAGTACCAACCCAGATACTCTAGAAATAAGGGCAATATTTCCATTTATACCACTCTAAAAATAAATCTGCGGTAACCCTCAACAAATGCCATTTGTTCTGAAATGCACGATGGCAGGTTTACAACCAGAACGGACTGGTCATGTGAAACCAAAATACAAAAAAATACTCCGAATACCCAAATAAACTAAATATTAACTCTGCTGCCGCCCGCACAACACGTGCATTAATGTATTCAGGAGCGCTCGCTGGAATGTAAGAAATCCAGAAATGATACTGATAGAGAATGACAGTGCTGATATGAAGGAGCGGGCTGGGAATCACACCACAGTCACCGGGCATGTTGTCATACATGGCACTGCTGATAGGAAGGCAGAGACATCTCTACTAATCTTCAACATGAAGATAGAAATAGGAGGTAAAAGGAAAAAAATAAAAATAAACAATTCAATAACAACAAAAGGGAGAACGAAGCGAAGGGCAACACTCAGATCCTGCGCAGCCGCCTGTACAAAGCAGACAATGCGCCATTCAATGGACTCATTAATAAGCAATGGCGCTTACGTATACCTGTGCCACAGTTCACAACTGAGAAACGTGACCGTACGTTTCTGAACACTTCCTTTGCTGCTCTCTGAATGCGTGCACGGCGCAGGTTTTTACATCAAGTCAGGATGGCAGAGGCGGCGGCAAGAGGTTCTTGGCTGATCTTCAGGGTAGGTTCACACGAAAGTGATTAGCTGTGGATTTTCTGTGGTGTTGTACAGTACCAGCAACATGTGTTTTTTTTTTTTTTAGCAATGCTCATTCACACGTGGCAGAAAAAAAATCTGCGGCATCCATGAAGCGGATTTTAAATCTGCAGCATGCCAATTTATACAGCAGAATGCAAAGACTGAAATCTGCACTTAAATCAGAAGTATTTTGGGGGGGGGGGGGGGGAATTTTAATATGTGGCATTCCAGATCTGTTCATAGGAAATGAATTGCTACACAAAATAGAATACAGATGAATACGTTTAGTGAGCCCACTCTGATGAGCTACATGAGTTGACCGGATTCATATATTAGTTTTGTGGAAAAAGATTTAGTATAACTTGTATTTCATTCGCTAAACACCCCCCTCCACGCACGCACCGATTAGCCGGAGCTGGGTTCATTCAAGCTAAACAGGACAATACCGTATTGAAGGAGTCCAGCTCGGGCTGAGGGGCTCCATCGGAGGTCACTTCTGAGGGGTCTTTCTCAGGCTGGAATGCAGCTAGAGCCCATCTTGAGCTCTTAGCCATGATCTGGCCTGAATTAGAGCTGCTTGCTGCTCTCACTACTTCCTGTGTGGAGACGGAGGGGGGTAGCTGGAGGCGCAGGGAGAGGAAGAGAATCACAGATGTTCCTCCTGTCCCCATATGGGTTTAGACAATCCCAGGCACAGGGATGACATTAAAAAGGGGTTGTCCGAGCTTTTACTAGTTATGACAGATGGTCAGATAGGTCATCAATATCAGATCGACAGGGGTCTGACACCCAGCACCCCTGCCGATCAGCTGTAAGAGGTCTTACAGCTGATCGGCGGGGGTGCCTGGTGCTGGATTCCCACTGATCTGATATTGATGACCTATCCTGAGGAAAGCCCGGACAACCCCTTTAATTGTTCATGTCATCTCCCAGGAGAGGTGACAGGTCCTCTTTAAAAGCTATGAATCAACCCTACGGAGCAGGATACCTGGTTTCATAGGGTGATCCTGCTGAAAAGTGCTCTTTAACCCCTTAAGGACGCAGGGCGTATCGGTACGCCCTATTTCCCGAGTCCTTAAGGACTCAGGGCGTACCGGTACGTCCTAACTTGAAATCAGTATTCCGGCGCCCGAGGGGTTAAACGGAACGGGATTTCGGCTGAAATCCTTCAGCCGGCATCCTGTGACAACGCCAGGGGGGGTCATGTGACCCCCCCGTGTCGGCGATCGCAGCAAACCGCAGGTCAATTCAGACCTGCGGTTTGCTGCGCTTTTTGCAGTTTCTGATGCCCGCGGTCCCTGACCGCGGGGATCAGAAACTTTTGAGTGCCTATAATCTATATTTTTCACCCCCCCCTGCACCCCTGCACGATTTTATGCCGGCGGGTGGTGCGGGGGGGGGGTGTCGCATGCGGTGGGGGCGTTGCGGGAGGCGGGCGGTGCGGCAGGCGGGATCGCGATCCCCCGCCCGCCTCCCCATGAATGATCGTTGGTGTCTAGTGGTTATTCCAGGGTGCCAGCACATTGCTGGCACCCTGGTATAAACGGCTGACATCTGTGCAGATGTCAGCCGTTTAACCCTTTCCATACCGCGGTCCGTACGGACCGCTGTATGGAAAAAGTTAACTGTCGTCGGTCAGGGAGCTCCCTCCCTCTCCATCGGGGGGCTGCTGTGCCTTTGCAGCCCCCCGATGGAGAGGGAGGGAGCCCCCAGAGAGCCCCCCTCAGCCCTGTGCTTACCCTTCCCCGTCTGCGAAGTTCTGAGCAGACGGGGAGGGTTCCCATGGCAACAGGACGCCTGCTCAGGCGTCCTGCTGTCCATGGTGCTGAACAGATCTGTGCTGAAAGCATAGATCTGTTCAGTGTAAGTAAAATACAGTACAGAACAATATATATTGTTCTGTACTGTATTATACAGACATCAGACCCACTGGATCTTCCAGAACCAAGTGGGTCTAGGTCAAAAAAAAAGTGAAAAAAAGTGAAAAAAGTTAAGATAAAAAAAAAAACATTCATCACTGAATAAAAATTAAAAAAATTAAATACACTACACATATTAGGTATCGCCGCGTCCGTAACGACCTGATCTATAAAACGGTCATGTTACTTTCCCCGCACGGTGAACGCCATAAAAATAAAAAAATAAAAACTATGAGAAAATCAAAATTTTGCCCACCTTACTTCCCAAAAAAGGTAATAAAAGTGATCAAAAAAGTCATATGTACGCCAAAATAGTACCAATCAAACCGTCATCTCATCCCGCAAAAATCATACCCTACCCAAGATAATCGCCCAAAAACTGAAAAAACTATGGCTCTCAGACTAAAGAAACACTAAAACATGATTTTTTTTGTTTCAAAAATGAAATCATTGTGTAAAACTTACATAAATAAAAATAAAGTATACATATTAGGTATCGCCGCGTCCGTATCAACCGGCTCTATAAGAATATCACATGATCTAACCCCTCAGGTGACCACCGTAAAAAATAAAAAATAAAACGGTGTAAAAAAAGCCATTTTTTGTCATCTTACGTCACAAAAAGTGTAATAACAAGCGATCAAAAAGTCATATGCACCCCAAAATAGTGCCAATTAAACCGTCATCTCATCCCGCAAAAAATGAGACCCTACTCAAGATAATCGCCCAAAAACTGAAAAAACTATGGCTCTTAGACTATGGAGACACTAAAACTTTTTTTGGTTTTAAAAAGGAAGTTATTGTATAAAACTTATATAAATAAAAAAAATTGTATACATATTAGGTATCGCCGCGTCCGTGACAACCTGCTCTATGAAATTACCACATGATCTAACCTGTCAGATGAATGTTGTAAATAACAAAAAAAAAAAAAGTGCCAAAAAAGCTATTTCTTGTTACCTTGCCGCACAAAAAGTGTAATATAGAGCAACCAAAAATCATATGTACCCTAAACTAGTACCAACAAAGCTGCCACCTTATTCCGTACTTTCTAAAATGGGGTCACTTTTTTGGAGTTTCTACTCTAGGGGTGCATCAGGGGGGCTTCAAATGGGACATGGTGTCAAAAAAAACCAGTCCAGCAAAACCTGCCTTCCAAAAACCGTATGGCATTCCTTTCCTTCTGCGCCCTGCCGTGTGCCCGTACAGCGGTTTACGAACACATATTAGGTGTTTCTGTAAACTACAGAATCAGGGCCATAAATAATGAGTTTTGTTTGGCTGTTAACCCTTGCTTTGTTACTGGAAAAAAAATATTAAAATGGAAAATCTGCCAAAAAAGTGAAATTTTGAAATTGTATCTCTATTTTCCATTAAATCTTGTGCAACACCTAAAGGGTTAACAAAGTTTGTAAAATCAGTTTTGAATACCTTGAGGGGTGTAGTTTCTTAGATGGGGTCACTTTTATGGAGTTTCTACTCTAGGGGTGCATCAGGGGGGGCTTCAAATGGGACATGGTGTCAAAAAAACAGTCCAGCAAATCTGGCTTCCAAAAACCAAACGGCGCACCTTTCACTCTACGCCCCGCTGTGTGGCCGTACAGTAGTTTACGGCCACATATGGGGTGTTTCTGTAAACGGCAGAGTCAGGGCAATAAAGATAGTCTTGTTTGGCTGTTAACCCTTGCTTTGTTAGTGGAAAAAATGGGTTAAAATGGAAAATTAGGCAAAAAAATGAAATTCTCAAATTTCATCCCCATTTGCCAATAACTCTTGTGCAACACCTAAAGGGTTAACAAAGTTTGTAAAATCAGTTTTGAATACCTTGAGGGGTGTAGTTTCTTAGATGGGATCACTTTTATGGAGTTTCTACTCTAGGGGTGCATCAGGGGGCTTCAAATGGGACATGGTGTCAAAAAAACAGTCCAGCAAAATCAGCCCTCCAAAAACCAAACGGCGCACCTTTCCCTCTACGCCCTACTGTGTGCCCGTACAGTAGTTTACGGCCACATATGGGGTGTTTCTGTAAACGGCAGAGTCAGGGCAATAAAGATACAGTCTTGTTTAGCTGTTAACCCTTGCTTTGTTAGTGGAAAAAATGGGTTAAAATGGAAAATTAGGCAAAAAAATGAAATTCTCAAATTTCATCCCCATTTGCCAATAACTCTTGTGCAATACCTAAAGGGTTAACGAAGCTTGTAAAATCAGTTTTGAATACCTTGAGGGGTGTAGTTTATAGAATGGGGTCATTTTTGGGCGGTTTCTATTATGTATGCCTCGCAAAGTGACTTCAGACCTGAACTGGTCCCTAAAAATTTGTTTTTTGTAAATTTCTGAAAAATTTCAAGATTTGCTTCTAAACTTCTAAGCCTTATAACATCCCCAAAAAATAAAATATCAATCCCAAAATGCTACAAACATGAAGTAGACATATGGGGAATGTAAAGTCATCAAAATTTTTGGGGGTATTACTATGTATTACAGAAGTAGAGAAACTGAAACTTTGAAATTTTGCAAATTTTTCAAAATTTTTGGTAAATATGGTATTTTTTTATGCAAAAAAATTTACTTTTTTGACCCAATTTTAGCAGTGTCATGAAGTACAATATGTGACGAAAAAACAATCTCAGAACGGCCTGGATAAGTCAAAGCGTTTTAAAGTTATCAGCACTTAAAGTGACACTGGTCAGATTTGCAAAAAATGGCCAAGTCCTTAAGGTGAAATAGGGCTGAGTCCTTAAGGGGTTAAGGAGAGTTTGTCACCAGCGACCTCTACATCCAACTGTTTGCATAGACACAAAGCTGTGGTTCACCTGTTTAAAATGTGTTTTTTCTTTAGTTGATCCGAGGCTCCGTTCTCAAGTCATGATACTTTTTCTAAATATGCAAATTAGGACTTTTGTGCACTGAGGGCGTCACCATTGCACTTGTTGCACCCAAGCACCACTCATTTCTGTGACCAGCCCTTTGCTGGCTGCTTTGATTGATAGGGCCAGGAAAAGGCAAAGCGGCCAGGGATGGGTTGACCACAGAATGGGGTGGAGCTTGGGTGCAACAAGAGCAATGATGATACCCTCATTGCACCAATGGCCTAACAGGAATATCAAGAAAAAGTATGACTTGGATCAACAACAAAATTTTTATTCAGGTGAACCACGGCTATGCATCTATGCAAACAGTAGGTTAGGGAGGTCGCTGGTGACAGATTCCCTTAAAGGGGTTGTCTCAACATGGACAATGGGGGCAAATCGGTAGGATATGCCCCCATTGTCTTATAGGTGCGGTTCCCACCGCTGGGACCCGCACCTATATTGAGAACGGAGCCCCGCAAGTGAAGGAGGGCACACTGCCATGCGCAGCCTCCCTCGATTTATTTTCTATGGGGCCGGCGAAAATAGCACGGTACGCTACCATTCACTTCTATGGGGAGCCGGCTTGGTGGTGGCCGGAACGGAGTCCTCCAGCCACCACCTTGCGGGACTCTGTTCTCGATATAGATGCGGGTCCCAGTGGTGGGACCTGCACCTATAAGACAATGGGGGCATATCCTAGCGATATGCCCCTATTGTCCATGATGAGACAACCCCTTTAAAGGCTAAAATTAGATCACTAAGGGGTTAAAATGCACTAACGTCACCTGAGCTGTGTTACAACTATACTCATTTGAGAAATAAATTCAAAATCTACAATAATATAAAAAATAAAAAAAGACTAACAGCTAAGCATATCAATCTCCTCAGCTCTACCTGCTCTATAGGCTGCCGCTCACAGACTGCATTTTTGTTTGGAGACACCTTCTCATTCAAAGAGTTTTTTACTTCCATGACTATGAAAATTGTAGATTCACACTAGGGCTGCACGATATATCGCAAAAATAATCGAATCGCGATAATCGGCAAATGCGATATGGCGATTCGGCCGACCCGAAAATGCCGCGATTATATATGAAGGGGCCCCTATTGATAAAATGTCCTCCGTCCTATTGATAAAATGGGCAGCCTCTGTACTCACTTTCACAATGAATGCACTGCAGAGAGCGGGAGCGAGCGAGGCGGCCAGTGCGTGACTGACGTCACTTAATTCAGGAAGCAGGAGCGTGACTAAGTGGGAGGAGCGTAACAGTGACATCAGTCACGCACCGGCCGGCTCGCTCGCTGCCGCTCTCTGCAGTGTGAGTGGCAGTGCATTCATAGTGAAAGTACAGACGCTGGCCATTTTATGAATAGGAGAGTTATGTGCGAAGTTTAGGACACATGAGGGGACACATAGGGCCATGAGGGGGACCAGCATAAGATGCTATATGTGTGTCCTCCACAGATCCACCCCCTAACAGCGTCCTCCACAGATCCCCCACATAACAGCGTCCTCCACAGATCCCCCACATAACAGCGTCCTCCACAGATCCCCCACATAACAGCGTCCTCCACAGATCCCCCACATAACAGCGTCCTCCACAGATCCCCCACATAACAGCGTCCTCCACAGATCCCCCACATAACAGCGTCCTCCACAGATCCCCCACATAACAGCGTCCTCCACAGATCCCCCACATAACAGCGTCCTCCACAGATCCCCCACATAACAGCGTCCTCCACAGATCCCCCACATAACAGCGTCCTCCACAGATCCCCCACATAACAGCGTCCTCCACAGATCCCCCACATAACAGCGTCCTCCACAGATCCCCCACATAACAGCGTCCTCCACAGATCCCCCACATAACAGCGTCCTCCACAGATCCCCCACATAACAGCGTCCTCCACAGATCCCCCACATAACAGCGTCCTCCACAGATCCCCCACATAACAGCGTCTTCCACAGATCCCCCACATAACAGCGTCCTCCACAGATCCCCCACATAACAGCGTCCTCCACAGATCCCCCACATAACAGCGTCCTCCACATATCCCCCACATAACAGCGTCCTCCACAGATCCCCCACATAACAGCGTCCTCCACAGATCCCCCACATAACAGCGTCCTCCACAGATCCCCCACATAACAGCGTCCTCCACAGATCCCCCACATAACAGCGTCTCCACAGATCCCCACATAACAGCGTCTCCACAGATCCCCCACATAACAGCGTCCTCCACAGATCCCCCACATAACAGCGTCCTCCACAGATCCCCCACATAACAGCGTCCTCCACAGATCCCCCACATAACAGCGTCCTCCACAGATCCCCCACATAACTATGTCATACCCAGCCGCGTCAGCAGCGCATATGGGAAAATCCAAGCAAATAGACCTCTAGCACAATTCCCTTAAAATATCGCATCGCACATCGTTATCGCAATTTTTAGGGCCCTAATCGCAATCGCACAAAATTCCCATATCGTGCAGCCCTAATTCACACTGAAGGCATCAAAACTATGAATTAACATGTGGAATTATATACATAACAAACAAGTGTGAAACAACTGAAAATATGTCATATTCTAGGTTCTTCAAAGTAGCCACCTTTTGCTTTGATTACTGCTTTGCACACTCTTGGCATTCTCTTGATGAGCTTCAAGAGGTAGTCCCCTGAAATGGTTTTCACTTCACAGGTGTGCCCTGTCAGGTTTAATAAGTGGGATTTCTTGCCTTATAAATGGGGTTGGGACCATCAGTTGCGTTGAGGAGAAGTCAGGTGGATACACAGCTGATAGTCCTACTGAATAGACTGTTAGAATTTGTATTATGGCAAGAAAAAAGCAGCTAAGTAAAGAAAAACGAGTGGCCATCATTACTTTAAGAAATGAAGGTCAGTCAGTCAGCCGAAAAATTGGGAAAACTTTGAAAGTAAGGGCTATTTGACCATAAAGGAGAGTGATGGGGTGCTGCGCCAGATGACCTGGCCTCCACAGTCACCGGACCTGAAACCAATCGAGATGGTTTGGGGCGAGCTGGACCGCAGAGTGAAGGCAAAAGGGCCAACAAGGGCTAAGCATCTCTGGGAACTCCTTCAAGACTGTTGGAAGACCATTTCAGGTGACTACCTCTTGAAGCTCATCAAGAGAATGCCAAGAGTGTGCAAAGCAGTAATCAAAAGGTGGCTACTTTGAAGAACCTAGAATATGACATTTTCAGTTGTTTCACACTTGTTTGTTATGTATATAATTCCACATGTGTTAATTCATAGCTTTGATGCCTTCATAGTCATGAAAATAAAGAAAACTTTTTGAATAAGAAGGTGTGTCCAAACTTTTGGTCTGTACGAATATAAAAAAAAAAAAATATATATATATACACACACACACACATACACATACACACATGTGCTGCCCATAATTATTCATACCCCTGGCAAAATTTTGACTATCAGCCAAATCAGGTGAACGGTGCAGGAATTACAGCAGTTTGCATATGTGCCTCCCACTTGTTAAGAAACCAAAAGTAATGGGACAATTGGCTTCTCAGCTGTCCCATGGCCAGGTGTGTGTTATTCCCTCATTATCCCAATTACAATGAGCAGATAAAGGGTCCAGAGTTCATTTCAAGTGTGCTATGTGCATTTGGAATCTGTTGCTGTCAACTCTCAAGATGAGATCCAAAGAGCTGTCACTATCAGTGAAGCAAGCCATCATTAGGCCGAAAAAAAACAAAAACCCATCAGAGAGATAGCAAAAACAGTAGGCGTGGCCAAAACAACTGTTTGGAACATTCTTAAAAAGAAGGAACGCACCGGTGAGCTCAGCAACACCAAAAGACCCAGAAGACCACGGAAAACAACTGTGGTGGATGACCGAGAATTCTTTCCCTGGTAAAGATAGATATAAATTACTCTACCGGTAATTGGATTTTCCTTTAGCTCCACAACGGCACTACCTGGAGGCTGGCCCGCCTTCTCAGGGACAGGAAACAATAGCGAGATCAGCCAATAAAGGGCCCCCTCCCTCTTACCTCTCCCATTTATTAACCTAGGACTCAGAATAGGCATGAAAACAAGGAGCAATTTAATAAGGTATAACAAACAACAGAGATAATCTCACTCGAAATAGAGGCACTTCAAAACTTCAAAGCGTGCTATAAATAAAGAAAAGAGCAACTGCCTGATAAATCATCTCAAAAAGAGTATTTGAAAGTAAATATATGTAGAACTATCCACATACTTCTACATTTTTTATATATTTTTTTGGGGTGGGAATCCCGTGCCGTTGTGGAGGCTAAAGGAAAATCCAATTACCGGTAAGAGTAATTTATGTCTTTTCCCCAGGCGTCCACAACGGCACTACCTGGAGGAATAACATAGGAGACCTAACAAGGGTGGGACTACCGCAGATAAGACTTTGCGGCCAAAGGACAAGTCTCTATTGGTGGAAACGTCCAGCTTGTAATGCTTAAAGAAAGTACAAGGGTTGGACCATGTCGCTGCTCGACCAGATATCTTCCAATGAAGCCGAGGCACCTTAGGCCAGGATGCCAACAATGCTCTGGTGGAATGAGCTTTCAGTGAAGGAGGTGGAGCAATCCCCTCAGTTTCGTAGGCTAACGTAATGCAGGGCCTTTATCCATCTGGAGATGGAGGTTTTGCTGGCTGCTTCGCCTCTGTGAAGTCCCAGATATTGTACTAGTAACTGGTTTGACTTCCTCAAAACTTCGGTTTGCTTTCAAGTACTAAAGTACGTTCCTTCTAACATCCAAGTTATGGAACAATTTTTCCTTATCTGATGTCGCCTGGGAACAAAAGGAGGGAAGAGTGATTTCCTGTTGACAGTGAAACCCGGACACTACCTTAGGAAGGAACTCTGGAGCATGTTTTAATATAATCCTGTCTAAAATCGTAAGATATGGAGGCAAAATAGAGAAAGCCTGGATTTCTCCTACTCTTCTTGCAGTGGTGATTGCTAATAGGAATACGGTTTTGAGTGTTAATGCTCTCAAGGAGATCTCTCCGAGGGGTTCAAAGGGCAGATGCATTTGCCTGGATAGGACCAGATTCAAGTCCCAAGGAGGGACAGAAGATCTAAGCCTAGGGCGAATTCTACTTGCCCCCTTAAGGAATCTTTTGACTACATTCAAATCTGAAAGTTTGATATTTAGAAAAGCACTTAAAGCTGCTACTTGGACTCGAATGGTACTTACGGATAGACCTTTATCAAGCCCTGTTTGAAGGAAGTCCAAGATTAGGGTCACCTCTGGCTCCCTGGAGGGATCCCACCTTTCATTTCCAAAACGTAAAAAAGATTCCCAGGTTCTCAAATAGATTTTTGACGTTACCGGTTTTCTACTCTGCAACAGTGTGGAGATTACTGACTCTGAGAACCCTTTTTTTTCTTAAGATACTTCTTTCAGTTTCCAGACTGTCAAGCGAAGCTGGCTTACTCTGTGATGTATTACTGGTCCCTTGAGAAGTAGATCTGGTCGGGATAGACGCCCTCAGAAACAGAGGAGTCAGAGTCGGCAGAGATTTCCCCTTCGTCTACGTCCGAGTCTTGCTCAATAATGGAAGCACTTGACGTAGAGGGTTTTGGCGGGACAGTAGACATTTTTGCTTCTACTGCAGCCCCCACTTCTTCTTTAATAATGGTTCTAAGACTTTCAATTAATGAAAGGGATTCCCGCAACATCCCGCGAACCCTCCTCCTGCAACGGCCCTCCGGCAGAGCCGGGAAACTCACTAAAAGGCCGCACGAGCTGCTGATCCGCGATCCCGACCTTCTGAGGGACAGGAAACAACTGGAGAGGTAAGAGGGAGGGGGCCCCTTTATTGGATGATCTCGCTATTGTTTCCTGTCCCTGAGAAGGCGGGCCAACCTCCAGGTAGTGCCGTTGTGGAGGCGTGGGGAAAAACACCTTCACAACAGTTGGCCAGATCAAGAACACTCTCCAGGAGGTAGGTGTATGTGTGTCAAAGTCAACAATCAAGAGAAGAAGACTTTACCAGAGTGAATACAGAAGGTTCCCCACAAGATGTAAACCATTGGTGAGCCTCAAAAACAGGAAGGCCAGATTAGAGTTTGCCAAACGACATCTAAAAAAGCCTTCACAGTTCTGGAACAACATCCTAATGGACAGATGAGACCAAGATCAACTTGTACCAGAGTGATGGGAAGAGAAGAGTATGGAGAATGAAAGGAACTACTCATGATCCTAAGCATACCACCTCATCAGTGAAGCATAGTGGTAGTAGGTCATGGCGTGGGCATGTATGGCTGCCAATGGAACTGGTTCTCTTGTGTTTATTTGATGATGTGACTGCTGACAAAAAGCAGCAGGATGAATTCTGAAGTGTTTTCGGGCAATATTATCTGCTCATATTCAGCCAAATGCTTCAGAACTCATTGGACGGCGCTTCACAGTGCAGATGGACAATGACCCAAAGCATACTGCAAAAGCAACCAAAGAGTTTAAGGGAAAGAAGTGGAATGTTATGCAATGGCCAAGTCAATCACCTGACCTGAATCCGATTGAGCATGCTGAAGACCAAAACTGAAGGGAAAATGCCCCAAGAAACAAGCAGGAACTGAAGACAGTTGCAGTAGAGGCCTGGCAGAGTATCACAGGGATGAAACCCAGCGTCTGGTGATGTCCGGTGCGTTCCAGACTTCAGGCTGTAATTGAGTGCAAAGGATTTGCAACCAAGTATTAAAAAGTGAAAGTTTGAGTTATGATTATTATTCTGTCCCATTACTTTTGGTCCCTTAACAAGTGGGAGGCACATATGCAAACTGTTGTAATTCCTACACCGTTCACCTGATTTGGATGTAAATACCCTCAAATTAAAGCTGACAGTCTGCAGTTAAAGCACATCTTTTCGTTTCATTTCAAATCTATTGTGGTGGTGTATAAAGCCAAAAATGTTAGAATTGTGTCGATGTCCCAATATTTATGGACTTGTGTAAATATATATATATATATATACACACACACACACACACACACATATATACACACACACTCACCTAAAGAATTATTAAGGAACACCATACTAAAACGGTGTTGGACCCCCTTTTGCCTTCAGAACCTGCCTTAATTCTACGTGGCATTGATTCAACAAGGTGCTGATAGCATTGTTTAGAAATGTTGGCCCATATTGATAGGATAGCATCTTGCAGTTGATGGAGATTTGAGGGATGCACATCCAGGGCACGAAGCTCCCGTTCCACCACATCCCAAAGATGCTCTATTGGGTTGAGATCTGGTGACTGTGGGGGCCATTTTAGTACAGTGAACTCATTGTCATGTTCAAGAAACCAATTTGAAATGTTTCGAGCTTTGTGACATGGTGCATTATCCTGCTGGAAGTAGCCATCAGAGGATGGGTACATGGTGAGGGATGGACATGGTCAGAAACAATGCTTAGGTAGCCTGTGGCATTTAAACGATGCCCAATTGGCCTAAGGGGCCTAAAGTATGCCCAGAAAACATCCCCCACACCATTACACCACCACCAGCAGCCTGCACAGTGGTAACAAGGCATGATGGATACATGTTCTCATTCTGTTTACGCCAAATTCGGACGCTACCATTTGAATGTCTCAACAGAAATCGAGACTCATCAGACCAGGCAACATTTTTCCAGTCTTCAACAGTCCAATTTTGGTGAGCTCGTGCAAATTGTAGCCTCTTTTTCCTATTTGTAGTGGAGATGAGTGGTACCCGGTGGGGTCTTCTGCTGTTGTAGCCCATGCGCCTCAAGGTTGTGCGTGTTGGTGGCTTCACAAATGCTTTGCTGCATACCTCGGTTTGTAACGAGTGGTTATTTCAGTCAACGTTTGCTCTTCTATCAGCTTGAATCAGTCGGCCCATTCTCCTCTGACCTCTAGCATCCACAAGGCATTTTCGCCCACAGGACTGCAGCATACTGGATGTTTTTCCTTTTCACACCATTCTTTGTAAACCCTAGAAATGGTTGTGTGTGAAAATCCCAGTAACTGAGCAGATTGTGAAATACTCAGGACCGGCCCGTCTGGCACCAACAACATGCCACGCTCAAAATTGCTTAAATCACCTTTCTTTCCCATTCTGACATTCAGTTTGGAGTTTAGGAGATTGTCTTGACCAGGACCAACCCCCCTAAATGCATTGAAGCAACTGCCATGTGATTGGTTGACTAAATAATTGCATTAATGAGAAATAGAACAGGTAGATAAGATATACCGTATTTTTCGCCATATAAGACGCACTTTTCCCTCCCCCAAAAGTGGGGGAAAAATAGCAGTGCGTCTTATGGGGCGAAAGCTGATGATTTTGCCGTATTTTCAATGATACAACCCGCCGCGATGCCGTGCGGCGGGTGTATCAGCTGTGAGGGAGAGAGGGGCTGGGGGCTGGCATCTGCATTTATAATGACAGCGAGCCCGTGCAGTTACTGTATTCAACTACACGGGCCCCGCTCACTGTATAATCGTATCTGTATTCTGTAATAGTTAATTGTGTATATAATGTAATCGCATAATCAGCGCTACTTACAACTACAAGCGCTCGGTAGGTAGCAGAGAAGAGGGAGGAGGCAGGCCGGGAGGCGCGTCACTCACTACGTCACGCGCCTGCACCGCCCCACTTTATGAATGAAGCAGGCGGCGTGGGCGCATGACGTAGTGACTCACGCTGCCAGCACCCGTCCTGCCTCCTCCCTCCTCTCTGCTACCTACCGAGCGCTTGTAGTTGTAAGTAGCGCTGATTATGCGCTTACATTATATACAATTACCCATTACAGAATACAGATACGATTATACAGTGAGCGGGGCCCGTGTAGTAGAATACAGTCACTGCACGGGCCTCGCTGTCATTATAAAAGCAGATGCGACCCCAACCCCCTTGTATTGAGGGTCATTCACGACAGGGACACTGTTATGGAGGGGATCTGTGGATGACACATAGCATAAGATGCTATATATGTGTTATCCACAGATTTTCCCCCCCCCCCCCCATAACTGTGTCATCCACAGATTTCCCCCCCCCCCCATAACTGTATCATCCACAGATCCCCCCCATAACTGTCATACACCGATCCCCATAACAGGTGTCATCTAGAGACCCCATATACACATACATACATACACGAATATGTCCAATTCAGTGTATTACAGTATCAGCAAGGCGGATAATATTTTGGCAAAACATCCACATGCTGCTGAACACATTTGCGGTGGATTACACCACAGACTCTTACAAGCACGTTTTTCTATATACTTTTCCCCATGATACAGTGCACACACGGCTGGCGCCCGTATATTGGGGACCACAATACGGGTATGGTCAGCACACAGTTGTGTGGGTGAGGCCTTACCCAGAGATTCCCAGGATGACGGGCTTGCAAAAAACTTTGGGATCCCACATGGTGCAAATGTTGCGGATGCTCCACAGCAGAATTTAGGGTTGAAAATCCGCAGCATTTACAGTACAAAGTGGATGAGATTTTAGAAATGGTACCCACACACTGCAGAGAAAACCCACAGCATCAACTGACTTATATCCAATGTATGCTGCAGGTTATACCCATGGCTTTCAAACTTTGTAATGCAAGGTTTTAAAACAGCAGAGGACCTGCTGCGATCACTCTGAAAAAACCAGACCAGATGGCTGTTTTTTGATGGGTGCCATTTTTTCCCCAGATCCACAGCGGGACCGGGCACACAGTGGATGTACCCTTATACTTCTACCAGTGTACCTTTGGAATGACAGAAAGCGCAAGTAAATTTGTCCTACTTGCACTAGTGCAGGAAACAAGGAAAGGGCTGAAACAAGGCAGGGAAAAACCCAAACTTCCTCCGAGACGGTAAACACCTCGCCCTGTAGTGTTCTTCATACACCTGAAGCTTATGTAACATTTCATTCACCTTCCAACATGAGATCGGTTTTTTGGCTATTAGACAACGCTATACGGTATAACCATTCTCCCCTCTCCCCCTCCCCCAACGCCCAATATACATCAGATCAGGCCCTTTCCAATGTGTATGACCCCCCTTGTGCTAGTAAAGGTGTTGGCCCGACACAGGATCTCCACAGGACCGGCTGGCCCATCTAATGTATAAGTCCGTCACCAGGTCAGTCCATCAAATCAAGGCAGTTTTTAAGTTGACTGTTCGTCGGCACGGAGCCTTCGCCAGCAAAACCGCGTCGTCAATAACAATGGAGTCTGAAAACTGCATAGATCTATAGAAAACCCACACATGGTGTAGTTTTTCTGCTGTGCAATGGACTCCTGTGGGGACTCTTCTAGGAGGTGTATATGCTCTGGGGTTGTTATGGTCTGCGAGTTTTATATTGATACCTCAGGATACGTCATCAATATGAAACCGGAGGAAGTCCGAATATTGGGAACCCTGCTAATCAGCTGTTTAAAAAGAGGTCGTGGTGCTCCAGTTTACGCTGCGACCTCTTCCTAGGCCATGTGACATCATGTTCACCGGTCACGTAGCCTCGCCGCAGCTAAGTACCTGCAATACCAAGCACAACCACTATGTGGAGAATGCTGGGCTTGGTAAGCTGCGAGGAAGCCGCGGCCTCCTCAAACAGCTAATCGGTGGTAGTCCGACACCCAGGATCTGATATTAATGACCTCTCGAGGACAGGTTGTCAATATCACAATCTCAGACAACACCTTTAGCAGTTTAAAAAAATTGATGGCCTATCTTTAGGACAGCCCAGCAATATAAGGCCTCATTCACATGTCAGTGGCCGTTTCACGTCCGTGAAACAAAAAATAAAAAATAAATTCTGTGTTACATCCAAGAAGATGTCTGTGAAGGATTCGTGTTTGGACTGCGTGTCCGTTTTTACCCTCAGTGTGTCATCCGTATTCCACAGAAGCTGCTCAGATGCAAATTAATTTCCAGTGAAGAACGGATGCAACATGTGATTTTCACGGACCCAAAAACTTCAATGGGCAACGATGACCAAACAAGTGCGTGTCTTCGTGATTTTTTTCACTGACCCACAGTGTGAACAGACACATTGAAATAAATGGGTACGTGTGCTGTCTGTGGAAAATGCGGACGATGAAAATCTGAACACCACCTAAGATTTAGAGGCTCTGACTTACTGCTGGTGAGCCGTGTCAAGGGGCCATGGAGCTCGAGTTAGTGACCTCGGTACTATTCGTAGCAGCTCTGCTTAGTGCTGTACCACTGCGAATAGTTGGTCCCCCCCACAATCTAATACAGGCACCTATCCCAGAGAGGAGACTGATAAGTCGCAGCCCTCCTTGCGTTGTCCGGTGTGTTACCTGTATAGTGAAAGAGTCTTCCTCGCTTACACAATAGGAGCTAGTACACAAGCCAAATTACATTTTTACCTTGCTAATGTGCCTGCCCGCTGGAGACGTGATCTGCCTGCTGAAATGTTACTCCTGCTGGTGTGACAACAGGGAAAGTATGCCGCACTATTGTGAAATGGATACCAGCAACGTGTTGACAAAATACCGGAGTGAGTCACGTGGACGCACATGCTGAATGGGCCGCACGTTATACCAGGGCTTGACAAATTTCCTTGGAATCTAGGAGCCCGCTAAAAAAGTTAGGAGCCTTTTTTTGTTTTTTTTACCTTATAAAGCCTTATTTTCAGTGACAAAAAGAACACCTCTTAAATAAACATATAAAGAAATCTAGAACCAAACAACATGGGCATTAACAACACATACAGCGGCAGTGTACAGAACCGCACACGCATACATACAGCGGCAGTGTACAGAACCGCACACGCATACATACAGCGGCAGTGTACAGAACCGCACACGCATACATACAGCGGCAGTGTACAGAACCGCACACGCATACATACAGCGGCAGTGTACAGAACCGCACACGCATACATACAGCGGCAGTGTACAGAACCGCACACGCATACATACAGCGGCAGTGTACAGAACCGCACACGCATACATACAGCGGCAGTGTACAGAACCGCACACGCATACATACAGCGGCAGTGTACAGAACCGCACACGCATACATACAGCGGCAGTGTACAAAGTAGAGTTGTTGCGATACCAAATTTTTGATTCGATTTCGATACCATAAAAAAGTATTGCGATACTCGATACCACGCAAAAAAAAACCAAACAAACAAAAAAAGCCACGTGCATTCCGCATTTTTTAAAAATGGTGCATTGCGCAGTTTTAATTTTTTCTGTTCCGGCGTTCACCGCATAGATTTTTTTTATATTTTAATAGTTTGGACTTTTCTGACGTGGCGATATTTGATATGTTTATTGTTTATATATTTTATGTGTGAAATTGAAAAAGGGAGTGATTTATACTTAATATTTTTATTTATTTTTTTACACTTTTTATTTAATACCCATTTATCCCCTTAGGGGCTAGAACCTGGGATCTTTTAATCCCTTGTCCTATTCACCCCAATAGATCTCTATCAGGGTGAATAGGACCTCACACTGTTCCTGCTGCCCTGTGCTTTGTGCACACAGCAGCAGGGAGCAGACTATGGCTTCAGTAGCGTCCTGGCTGCCATGGTAACCGATCAGAGCCCCAGGATTACACTGCTGGGGCGCCGATCAGAAGCTGCCACTGCCACCAATGAAGAGGAGCGGAGGGGACCCTGTGGCCACTGCCACCAATGATTTTAATACTGGGAGGTTGAGAGGGGCGGGCGCACTGTGCCACCAATGATAATTAACCCATAATACAGGAGGCGGGTAATGGCAGCAGATCAGCGGCAGTTAACCCTTCAGGTGCCACACCTGAGGGGTTAACTGCCGCTGATTGCAGCTCCCTGTCAGAGGCAGGGTGCCGGCTATGTACAAATCCCAGATCGCCATGGCGATCTGGGATTTGTCGAGCCCTGCGTTACACCCACTACTACTAATCCGCACTCACCGAACCAAAGGGCTATTCCCATCATATCTACAGGCTACATCTAAACGGCCCTCCCTATCTGGAGAATAGGGCCCCATCTCCGGGCCACTGTGAATGGAGAAGTGGACGTGCTCCGTGGCTTTCATAACCTTCTCGGGGAGTTCCGGAAATAACAAGCGCTCTTACCAGGGCTATTTTTGGAACGCTCACAGAAGTAAATGGAGAGTACCATGCACGAGTGGTCACCTCTCCATTCATAGCAGATGCGACGAGAGTTCTAGCAGCCAGAAGGAACAATATTTTTTGTGCCCTTCCGGCTACTAGTGTTATCTGACATTATTCTATTCTAACATACCTGTCGGCATATTAAGCTTACTGATCAGCTTAGAACTGGAGGTTTTGAGTCTCTGGATTTACGTGAGAATGTTTCCACTCACTAGTAGAAATCAGAAATCTTGAAAATAGTTCGGGACTGAAAAATGGTTAGAAAAATTGAAACTCCTTTAAAGGGAACCTATCACCAAAAAATCTCTTATTAAGCTGTTCAGAGTACCTTATAGTGCTACATAGTAGTGTCCTATTGAACTTTTTCTTCGTTTTCCAGCATTTAGCCTCATTGAGAAATCGATGTTTTATTCAGCTGCTGCCCCGTGCTTCAAGTCGCGCTTGAAGTCAAGGGGGCAGCGGCCTAGGCGTCTCCAATCCTGCTCTCCCCGCCTGCCGCATCGACACGCCGCATCCGCGCTCTCAGCCCGCATGCGCAGTAAAGGGCTGCTGTAGCGCGATCCCAGCTCCGGCTCGTACACTCAGCCGGCTTCAGTCTCGCTACAGCGCATGCGCCCACTCTGTATGCGCAGGTAGAGAAGATGCCGGGCGCGAGTATGTAAGGCTGGCGGGAGCATGCGCTGTAGCGAGACTGAAGCCAGGATCACTCTACAGCAGCCCTTTACTGCGCATGCGGGCTGAGAGCGCGGTCCCGGCATGTCAATCAAGGCTGCAGGAGGCGGGGGGAGAGCAGGATTGGAGACGCCCAGCGCTGCCCCCATGACTTCAGCCCTGACTTGAAGCACGGGGCAGCAGCTGCAATAAAACATTGATTTCTCAAGAGGCTAAATGCTGGGAAAACGAAGAAAAAGTGCAATAGGACACTATATGTAAGCCTCTAAGGTACTCTGAACAGCTTAATAAGAGATTCTTTGGTGACAGGTTCCCTTTAAAGGGGTTTTTCCGGAAACGAAATACTGATGACCTGTCCTCAGGATAGGTAATTGGTATCTGATCTGTGGGGGTCCAACACCGGGATCCGGCCGATCAGCAGTCTGAGAAGGGTTTTTGGCAGCTTTTCCTAGGCCAGTGGATGACACATTCATCGGTTACATGACCTAGGAGCAGCTGAGCCATAGATATGAATGAGGCTGCGATACCAAGCACAACCAGCTATACTATGTACAGCACCCAGGCTTGGTGAGCTCGAGGGGACTCACGGAGCGCGGTGCCTTCTCAAACAGCTGATCTGACAGAGGTCCCAGGTCGATCAGATACTGATGACGCATCAGAGGATAGGTCATCAGTATTTTAAGATATCTCAGAAAACCCTTTTAAAAGGCCCATTCACACAACATATTTTTGACCAATGCGATCCGCATTTTTCGCGGATCGCACACGGACCCATTCATTTCTATGGTTCGCAAAATATGGCCAAAACCGCTGTCTCACAAAAAAAGATAGAACAAGGATAGGCATTGTTACAATGGGTCACAAAAAAACGGATGCAACAAAGACGGTCACACGGATCAGTTTTTTTTTGCGGACAGAAAAATACACACGGTCATGTGAGTGCACCCTCAGCAATTTACAAGTAGTGTACAGTGGGGGAGATTTATCAACTTGCTTAGTTGCCCATATCAACCAATCAGATTCCGCCTTTCATTTCTCAGAGCTCCCCTGGAAAATGAAAGATGGAATCTGATTAATTACTATGGACAACAAAGCCAGTTTTCCTTAGCATCAGTTTTGATAAATGTTATCCAGTAAGTCTTGCATGTTGCTTCCACCCCGAGCTCGGACTACCTGTACTTACCCAATAGCCAGTAGGAACTGATCTGCTATTCGCTTTCTATCTAGGGAGATCATGCACAGCAATCACCTGCTAGAGAACCAGAAAATCCAGAGACACCGGTGTGACATAGGGAGATTCAGCGACAAGCTATCCAGCGCATGGCATTTTAATTGCTTCTTAAATTCAGACAATGCACAACGTGACAACGGCTTGTAAGAACCGGAATATATGTGGACAGTCTTTGGCCTCGACCACATTTCCGTTTTTCACCGACGTGTGCTGTCCGCATTTTCCACGGACAGCACACATACCCATTGATATAAATGTGTCTGTTCACATTTCAATATTTTTTTTTATTGACCGTGGGGGTCAGTTAAAAAATAAATAAATAAATCATAGAGACATGCACTACTTTAATCCGTGATGCGAACCACGCACGCTCATACAAGTCTATGGGTCTGTGAAAATCTTGTGTCCGTTTTTCACTGAAGACAGATAGGAGTTTTTTTTTTAATTAAATTTTTCAGTTGAGCAGCATCAGTGAATTATGGATGACACACTGACCAACCACGGATCCTTGACGGACATCTTCATGGATGAAACACGTACGCTTTTTTTCCACGGATGTGTTCCTGACATGGAAATGTGGACGAGGCCTTAAAGGGGTTTTCAAGGAATTTTATACTGATGGCCTATCCTTATGATTGGTGGACTGAACTGATAGGTGGGGGGGGTCACACTCCTGGCACCCCCTATCAGCTGTTTACTTGGTCAGTGATGTCACAGTCATTGGTCACATGGCCTATTTACAGCTCAGTCCCATTCAAGTGAATGGGGCTGAGCTGCAATACCAAGCACGGCCACTATACAATGTACAGCGCTGTGCTAGGTATGTTGTGAGGAGGTCACAGCCTCTTCAAACAGCTGATTGAGGAAGTGCAAGGAGTTGTACCCTAACTATTGATTACCAATCCCTAAAATAGGCCATCAATCTCAAAATCCCAGAAAACCCCTTTAATCTAGTATCTGCAACACAAACGACCCATCACATATGGTCCGAGACATCATTTTAATTTGGAATCACCTGTTTAATTGGAATTTTTAAGACTCAAATGGGTTGTTTCCATCTCCGTGGTCCACTCATGGTGAACAGCTGATGTAGACGGGGAGGCCGCGGCCTGCTAGGCATGTCAGGCAATAGCAGTCTTTATAATACAAAGAAGGCTTGGATCCGCCTGAATAGGAGGCGCTTTCATTGGCTGATTCTATTCTGGATTATAAAGTGGGACCCCCCCCCATATGATATTCATATGCTGTTATAGGGCACATGAAACAACCCCTTTAAATTTGCCTCAAGTACATAGGAGGATAGGGAAAATGGGAACAATATAAGACCTAGTTCCCGCTGGGCAGTTTTAGGATCCATTCCTAGCTTTAGGTAAAAGGACCAAAAGATTGCTAGACCAAACCACCCTGTGTGAACCTGGCCTGAAGACTCACACACAGAAATGCCATATGAATGGTCCCATAATGCATTTGTGTGATACCATATGGTTAATGGGGTTAACTGGCTGTCAAAAAAAAGGGTCAGCAAGTACTACTGACCTCACTAAGTACCCGCTGCTCTCACATTTTATGGGTGCCCTCTCCCTGCCCCCTCAAAAAAAAAAAAAAAAAATCTCTATTTCATGATCCTTCTCAACAAGGAAACACCCACCATCTGCGGTCACTAACTGGCTGAGAAATCACACTCCATGCTGAGAAGGACCAGGAGGTAGAAACGTTGGGGGGTGGGGGGGCAGAAAGTGTCAGAACAGGAGCGGTGGCGGATCGTGAAGAGAGTATCACTATTTTTTAAAGTGTACCTAAGCTTACAACTAAACTTTTTTAAAACCTATTGTTAATGTGCTAAAAAGAATATTCGTAATGTTTGTTGTTTTTTTCACTTTTCCTGCGCTTGCTCTGCTCCGCTAATAGCCTGCATATCACATTGGTAGAGGCTAAGCAGGAGCTCATATATAGCACAAGGCTCCTCTCAGCCCGACACAGCCCCCTCAGGAGAGAGCCGCTGGTACAGGCAGGAGCTCATATATAGCACAAGGCTCCTCTCAGCCCGACACAGCCCCCTCAGGAGAGAGCCGCTGGTACAGGCAGGAGCTCATATATAGCACAAGGCTCCTCTCAGCCCGACACAGCCCCCTCAGGAGAGAGCCGCTGGTACAGGCAGGAGCTCATATATAGCACAAGGCTCCTCTCAGCCCGACACAGCCTCCTCAGGAGAGAGCCGCTGGTACAGGCAGGAGCTCATATATAGCACAAGGCTCCTCTCAGCCCGACACAGCCCCCTCAGGAGAGAGCCGCTGGTACAGGCAGGAGCTCATATATAGCACAAGGCTCCTCTCAGCCCGACACAGCCCCCTCAGGAGAGAGCCGCTGGTACAGGCAGGAGCTCATATATAGCACAAGGCTCCTCTCAGCCCGACACAGCCCCCTCAGGAGAGAGCCGCTGGTACAGGCAGGAGCTCATACACCACAAGGCTCCTCTCAGCCCGACACAGCCTCCTCAGGAGAGAGCCGCTGGTACAGGCAGGAGCTCATATATAGCACAAGGCTCCTCTCAGCCCTACACAGCCCCCTCAGGAGAGAGCCGCTGGTACAGGCAGGAGCTCATACACCACAAGGCTCCTCTAAGCCCGACACAGCCCCCTCAGGAGAGAGCAGCTGGTACAGGCAGGAGCTCATATATAGCACAAGGCTCCTCTCAGCCCGACACAGCCTCCTCAGGAGAGAGCCGCTGGTACAGGCAGGAGCTCATATATAGCACAAGGCTCCTCTCAGCCCGACACAGCCCCCTCAGGAGAGAGCCGCTGGTACAGGCAGGAGCTCATATATAGCACAAGGCTCCTCTCAGCCCGACACAGCCCCCTCAGGAGAGAGCCGGTGGTACAGGCAGGAGCTCATACACCACAAGGCTCCTCTCAGCCCGACACAGCCCCCTCAGGAGAGAGCCGCTGGTACAGGCAGGAGCTCATATATAGCACAAGGCTCCTCTCAGCCCGACACAGCCTCCTCAGGAGAGAGCCGCTGGTACAGGCAGGAGCTCATATATAGCACAAGGCTCCTCTCAGCCCGACACAGCCCCCTCAGGAGAGAGCCGCTGGTACAGGCAGGAGCTCAGATATATCACAAGGCTCCTCTCAGCCCGACACAGCCTCCTCAGGAGAGAGCCGCTGGTACAGGCAGGAGCTCATATATAGCACAAGGCTCCTCTTAGCCCGACACAGCCCCCTCAGGAGAGAGCCGCTGGTACAGGCAGGAGCTCATGGCTCCCCTCAGCCCTACACAGCCCCCTCAGGAGAGAGCCGCTGTACAGGCAGGAGCTCATATATAGCACAAGGCTCCTCTCAGCCCGACACAGCCCCCTCAGGAGAGAGCCGCTGGTACAGGCAGGAGCTCATATATAGCACAAGGCTCCTCTCAGCCCGACACAGCCCCCTCAGGAGAGAGCCGCTGGTACAGGCAGGAGCTCATACACCACAAGGCTCCTCTCAGCCCGACACAGCCTCCTCAGGAGAGAGCCGCTGGTACAGGCAGGAGCTCATATATAGCACAAGGCTCCTCTCAGCCCTACACAGCCCCCTCAGGAGAGAGCCGCTGGTACAGGCAGGAGCTCATACACCACAAGGCTCCTCTCAGCCTGACACAGCCCCCTCAGGAGAGAGCCGCTGGTACAGGCAGGAGCTCATATAGCACAAGGCTCCTCTCAGCCCGACACAGCCCCCTCAGGAGAGAGCCGCTGGTACAGGCAGGAGCTCATACACCACAAGGCTCCTCTAAGCCCGACACAGCCCCCTCAGGAGAGAGCCGCTGGTACAGGCAGGAGCTCATATATAGCACAAGGCTCCTCTCAGCCCTACACAGCCCCCTCAGGAGAGAGCAGCTGGTACAGGCAGGAGCTCATATATAGCACAAGGCTCCTCTCAGCCCGACACAGCCTCCTCAGGAGAGAGCCGCTGGTACAGGCAGGAGCTCATATATAGCACAAGGCTCCTCTCAGCCCAACACAGCCCCCTCAGGAGAGAGCCGCTGGTACAGGCAGGAGCTATATAGCACAAGGCTCCTCTCAGCCCGACACAGCCCCCTCAGGAGAGAGCCGCTGGTACAGGCAGGAGCTCATACACCACAAGGCTCCTCTCAGCCCGACACAGCCCCCTCAGGAGAGAGCCGCTGGCAGGAGCTCATATATAGCACAAGGCTCCTCTCAGCCCGACACAGCCTCCTCAGGAGAGAGCCGCTGGTACAGGCAGGAGCTCATATATAGCACAAGGCTCCTCTCAGCCCGACACAGCCCCCTCAGGAGAGAGCCGCTGGTACAGGCAGGAGCTCAGATATATCACAAGGCTCCTCTCAGCCCGACACAGCCTCCTCAGGAGAGAGCCACTGGTACAGGCAGGAGCTCATATATAGCACAAGGCTCCTCTTAGCCCGACACAGCCCCCTCAGGAGAGAGCCGCTGGTACAGGCAGGAGCTCATGGCTCCCCTCAGCCCTACACAGCCCCCTCAGGAGAGAGCCGCTGTACAGGCAGGAGCTCATATAGCACAAGGCTCCTCTCAGCCCGACACAGCCCCTCAGGAGAGAGCCGCTGGTACAGGCAGGAGCTCATATATAGCACAAGGCTCCTCTCAGCCCGACACAGCCCCCAGGAGAGAGCCGCTGGTACAGGCAGGAGCTCATACACCACAAGGCTCCTCTCAGCCCGACACAGCCTCCTCAGGAGAGAGCCGCTGGTACAGGCAGGAGCTCATATATAGCACAAGGCTCCTCTCAGCCCTACACAGCCCCCTCAGGAGAGAGCCGCTGGTACAGGCAGGAGCTCATACACCACAAGGCTCCTCTCAGCCCGACACAGCCCCCTCAGGAGAGAGCCGCTGGTACAGGCAGGAGCTCATATATAGCACAAGGCTCCTCTCAGCCCGACACAGCCTCCTCAGGAGAGAGCCGCTGGTACAGGCAGGAGCTCATATATAGCACAAGGCTCCTCTCAGCCCTACACAGCCCCCTCAGGAGAGAGCAGCTGGTACAGGCAGGAGCTCATATATAGCACAAGGCTCCTCTCAGCCCGACACAGCCCCCTCAGGAGAGAGCCGCTGGTTCAGGCAGGAGCTCATATATAGCACAAGGCTCCTCTCAGCCCGACACAGCCCCCTCAGGAGAGAGCCGCTGGTACAGGCAGGAGCTCAGATATATCACAAGGCTCCTCTCAGCCCGACACAGCCTCCTCAGGAGATAGCCGCTGGTACAGGCAGGAGCTCATATATAGCACAAGGCTCCTCTTAGCCCGACACAGCCCCTCAGGAGAGAGCCGCTGGTACAGGCAGGAGCTCATACACCACAAGGCTCCTCTCAGCCCGACACAGCCCCCTCAGGAGAGAGCCGCTGGTACAGGCAGGAGCTCATATATAGCACAAGGCTCCTCTCAGCCCGACACAGCCTCCTCAGGAGAGAGCCGCTGGTACAGGCAGGAGCTCATATATAGCACAAGGCTCCTCTCAGCCCGACACAGCCTCCTCAGGAGAGAGCCGCTGGTACAGGCAGGAGCTCATATATAGCACAAGGCTCCTCTCAGCCCGACACAGCCTCCTCAGGAGATAGCCGCTGGTACAGGCAGGAGCTCATATATAGCACAAGGCTCCTCTTAGCCCGACACAGCCCCCTCAGGAGAGAGCCGCTGGTACAGGCAGGAGCTCATGGCCCCCCTCAGCCCTACACAGCCCCCTCAGGAGAGAGCCGCTGTACAGGCAGGAGCTCATATATAGCACAAGGCTCCTCTCAGCCCGACACAGCCCCCTCAGGAGAGAGCCGCTGGTACAGGCAGGAGCTCATATATAGCACAAGGCTCCTCTCAGCCCGACACAGCCTCCTCAGGAGAGAGCCGCTGGTACAGGCAGGAGCTCATATATAGCACAAGGCTCCTCTCAGCCCGACACAGCCCCCTCAGGAGAGAGCCGCTGGTACAGGCAGGAGCCAGATATATCACAAGGCTCCTCTCAGCCCGACACAGCCTCCTCAGGAGAGAGCCGCTGGTACAGGCAGGAGCTCATATATAGCACAAGTCTCCTCTCAGCCCGACACAGCCCCCTCAGGAGAGAGCCGCTGGTACAGGCAGGAGCTCATATATAGCACAAGGCTCCTCTCAGCCCGACACAGCCTCCTCAGGAGAGAGCCGCTGGTACAGGCAGGAGCTCATGGCTCCCCTCAGCCCTACACAGCCCCCTCAGGAGAGAGCCGCTGTACAGGCAGGAGCTCATACACCACAAGGCTCCTCTCAGCCCGACACAGCCTCCTCAGGAGAGAGCCGCTGGTACAAGCAGGAGCTCATGGCTCCTCTCAGCCCGACACAGCCCCCTCAGGAGAGAGCCGCTGGTACAAGCAGGAGCTCATGGCTCCTCTCAGCCCGACACAGCCCCCTCAGGAGAGCCGCTGGTACAAGCAGGAGATCATGGCTCCTCTCAGCCCGACACAGCCCCTCAGGAGAGCCGCTGGTACAGGCAGGAGCTCATGGCTCCTCTCAGCCCGACACAGCCCCTCAGGAGAGAGCCGCTGGTACAAGCAGGAGATCATGGCTCCTCTCAGCCCGACACAGCCCCCTCAGAGAGCCGCTGGTACAAGCAGGAGATCATGGCTCCTCTCAGCCCGACACAGCCCCCTCAGGAGAGAGCCGCTGGTACAAGCAGGAGATCATGGCTCCTCTCAGCCCGACACAGCCCCCTCAGGAGAGAGCCGCTGGTACAAGCAGGAGCTCATGGCTCCTCTCAGCCCGACACAGCCCCCTCAGGAGAGAGCCGTGGTACAAGCATGAGCTCATGGCTCCTCTCAGCTCGACACAGCCCCCTCAGGAGAGAGCCGCTGGTACAAGCAGGAGCTCATGGCTCCTCTCAGCCGACACAGCCCCCTCAGGAGAGAGCCCGCTGGTACAAGCAGAAGCAGCGACGTGCCGGCCTGTACGGTGCCAAGAGAATCGTAATGTCATACACAGTGGTGTACGAGAACTTCAAGCGACAATTTTGCTAACAAACATAAAAAAGAAAGAAATAATAATAATTAAAAGTGCCTTCCCGCCCCTTCAACTAAAGTAAGTGGTGTATAGTGTGAACGATCTCAATGTGATTATTTGTATCTTCATACTCCTGAATGCTATGCTCCAGAAGCCTGCAGTAACACGCACAGGGCAGGACTCTTCCTGGAGTCCTCTCCATCATATGTGCACGCTCCAAAGAGTCCTCTCAATGCATTTTAATACTTACAAGCGGCGAAATATATGAGCATACACAATCAGACACGGCATGTCTTACCCAGGGATGGCTACCTCCGGCGCTCCAGCTGTGGTGAAACTACTACTTACTCCAGCATGCGTCATTATTTTCTATAGGATTCTGGAAAACAGCTAAACAAGTGTGCATCTTGGGAGTTGTAGTTTGACCCAGCTGGAGTGCCAGAGGTTAGTCATCACAGAACTTACCCTATACACCACTCTGATTTCTATTGAAGGGTGTGGACTTTGATGAAAACTGGGGGAATTTTGACCTTGAGGCCAGAACAATTTTTGGATTTTTCCCTCTTTGCATTTTGGTGTATTTCGGCACTTATATAGCGCTGACATATTCAGCAACGCTTTACAGACATTAATGTCACTCGCTGTCCCCAGTGCAGCTCACAATCTAAGTTCCCTATCAGTATGTCTTTGGAGTGTGATAAACCGGAGAACCCGAGGAAACCCACATAAACCATACAAACTCCATGCAGATGTCATCCTTGGTCGGATTCAAACCTAGGACCCCAGGTCCTGCAAGGCACCAGTGCTAACCACTGAGCCACTGTAATTTATGTTACGGTAATTTTTACTTGGACAAAAATGCTGAAAAAGCCTTTTTTTTTGTTTTTTTTAACATACTGTCAGTAAAATTCTCAGCCATTTCTGCTGGTCCCACAGAGTATGAATGCAGAAGCAGAGCACATGCTTGACGTGCCACTCCATCAGGAAGGGATTTGGCACAACTTTTATTTAAAAAAATATATATAGACTTTTTTTTTTTAATTTTTTTTTCAAACATTCATCTTTCTTTATTTTAGTTCATTGCTGGTCTCATGGGGATTTTTATAAAAAAAAGTAATGACATACAGTCCTGTTCATCTGGAAAGTGAAAGCGGTATGGAGCGTAGCATTATGCTGATATCAGCACCAACTCCTCCTAACTGTCTGCTCTGTCTTTCTGTTAACCAAAAAGTTATTGTAAATGAAACATAACTGTAGTAGGCAGAAGCTCCAACATCATTCGTAGCTTTGTGAAATTTGAATTGTCGATATAAATCCAAAAGATCCCGCTTTTTGGTTTTATTACTCAGAGTAAGGATCCATTCCCACGTCCGTAGTGTATTGCAGATCCGCAATACACCCGGCCGGCACCCCATAGAACTGCCTATTCTTGTCCGCAATTGCAGACAAGAATAGGACATGTTCTATTTTTTTTCCGGAGCCGCGGACCGAGATCGGGGGGCGCGCTCCGGGAATGCGGATGAGGAGAGCACACTGTGTGCTGTCCGCGTCCATTCCTGCCCCATAGAGAATGAATGGGTCCGCACCAGTTCCTCAATTTGCGGAATGGATGTGGACCCATTCTGCAGACGTGTGAATGGACCCTAAAGAGTCCATTCAAACTGAACTGATTATGAGGCAGATTATTGGGAACGACTCAGACATTGCCTGATCACCAGCAGGGCTGGATCTACATGCAGCATCACCTCGGCTGTGTGGGGACCGGCGATCGCTACAGCAAACGCTTGTCCCCTTAGAAAACTATTGCTCCCGCTCAGCAGATCACTGCTGCATACAACTGATGATTTTTGGAATGAAAATAACAGAAGTGCTGGATTTCAGCAAATAACAGACAGTACCAGCGCCTAACAGATCCCTATGACTATAATGGGATCCGTTAGGTTTCCTTTTGGAACTTTTTTTTTTAAGTGGAGAAAAAATGGAATGCAGGACTTTTCTCTCCACTATTTTTGATGAAATCTGTGACGGAAGCCCCGAATTGAGCTTCCAACGTAGATGTGAAAGTAGCCTAAAAAGCATCATATGTGTACTAACACACATTGCAATACGTGCAGTTTTAGGCGGCGATTCTCGTGCAGAACTGTACTAGCATACATGTATAAGATTATCAGAATGTTTGGTTCATTCCGAAAAACTGCTTGACGTATCGGTCCGTATAAAAGAACCCTTAGGGCTCTTTCACAAGAGCGGATCCAGTGCGTGGAATCCGCTGCGTGAAAGAGAGCCAAGCCCCGTTCCGGACAGCAGAGACACGGAGCATTAACATGATTGATAATGCTCTTATCTTTTTACTACAAAATGACAGTGAGAGAAAATTGTCACCGTGATTTTGTAGTAAGAAGATCACAGATAGGCAGAAGCATTATCAATCAGGTTAATGCTCTGTGTCTCTGCTGTCCAGTGCGTGGCTTGGCGCTCGTGTGAAAGAGCCCTTAGGCCCCTTTCACACGAGGGAGTATTCCGCGCAGATGCGATGCGGGAGGTGAATGCATTGGACCCGCACTGAATCTGGACCCATTCATTTCTATGGGGCTGTTCACATGAGCGGTGATTTTCACGCATCACTTGTGTGTTGCGTGAAAATCGCAGCATGCTCCTCTTTGTGCGTTTTTCAAGTAACGCAGGCCCCGTAGAAATTAATGGGGGTTGCGTGAAAATCGCAAGCATTCCGCAAACAAGTGCGGATGCGGTGCGATTTTCACGCACGGTTGCTAGGAGACGATCGGGATGTTTTACTATGCATTCTGTATTCAGAATGCTATTATTTTCCCTTATAACCATGTTATAAGGGAAAATAATACTATTTACAGAACACAGATCCCAAGCCCGAACTTCTGTGAAGAAGTTCGGGTTTGGGTACCAAACACGCGCAATTTTTCTCACGCGAGTGCAAAACGCATTACAATGTTTTGAACTCGTGCGGAAAAATCGTGGGTGTTCCCGCAACGCACCCGCACATTTTCCCGCAACGCCCGTGTAAAAGAGGCCTTAGGCTACCTGCATGCGTTGCGGATTACGTGCGCTTTCAGAGCAGACTGTCATACTGAAAAACCGCTGTGTAATAAAGTGCCAGCAAGGTGTACGAGACTAGACAAATCTCAACTCCACTTTGCTTTTTTTTCAGTGCAGGTTTAGTAAGCTGCAGCATGCCAAGTCTTTGTCCAATTTTTGTGCGGATTTCACCCTTTTCAATGCAAGAAAAACTGCAAGTTACACGCGTGGTTTTTGATGCCGAAACCTACATGAAAAACCATGCTGATTTTCGGTTTTGAAATCCGCAGCTGTGTCCGGGGAGCCTGGTGGTTTACAAACAGAAAATCCACAGATTTCCATGCAGATTCCTGTACATTTTCAGAGATCTTAGGTTAGTTTCACACTAGCGTTCATAGTTGCGGCAGGGGACAGTGCGCCAGAGCTTTTTGGATCTGGCATTGCTGGATACTGCCTGAATAACCGCCGGCCCCATTTACTATAATGGAGACCGGCAGAGATCCTGCAAATATGCAGAGAATATCCAGCCAATTCTCTGCCTAGTGTGAAACTAGCCTTAGGGTCCATTCACACGTCCGCAAATGGGTCCGTATCCGTTCCGCAATATTGGGAACGGGGGCGGACCCATTCATTCTCTATGGAGCCGGAAGAGATGTGGAGAGCACACTATGTGCTCTCCGCATCCGCATATCCGGAGCGCGGCCCTGATCTTCCGGTCCGCGGCTCCGCTAAAAAATAGAACATGTCCTATTCTTGTCCACAATTGCGGACAAGAATATGCATTTCTATGGGGGGTGCCGGCCGGGTGTATTGCGGATTCACAATACACTACGGAAGTGTGAATGGACCCTTACTTGTGTTTTTTGGTGCGGATTTGTTGCAGATCTCCAGATTTCCACATTGAAAAAAACAGCATGTAATCTGCAACATGTGCAGGTAGCCCAAGGGTCCTTTTACACAAACCGGTATATCAAGCAATTTTCGGGAAAGAACTAGACGTATTAATAATTACCCGATAGTCAGTGGAGATAAGGGCGGCATTTACGTGCAGCAGTCACTTCTGCTACAGCAATCGCTCATCCCCATGGAAAACCCTTAATCCTCGTTACGCCGGGCCATTTTACAACAAATTGAAGCATGTGCGATATGCGATATATTATTTTCTATTTCTATACAAAAAATACTAATTAATAAACTTTGCAAGAAATTTCATCAGCCCCATGGCATTTGCCATCAGTCAGCGTCAGCCCCATGGCATTTGCCATCAGACATGTCCCCCAGAGCCAGTGCCATCAGCCCCATGGCATTTGCCATCAGTCAGCATCAGCCCCATGCCATTTGCCAATTGCCATCATCAGACATGGCCCCCCAGAGCCAGTGCCATCAGCCCCATGGCATTTGCCATCATCTATCAGACCGTCTGATGGTGGCAAATGCCATTGGGCGCTGATCTGATGGCACTGGCTCACTGGGGGGACACATGTCTGAATAAGACATGTGTCCCCCAGTGAGCCAATGCCATCAGATCAGCGCCCCATGGCATTTGCCATCATCAGACATGTGTCCCCCAGCAGTGAGCCAGTGCCATCAGATCAGCGCCCCATGGCATTTGCCATCATCAGAAATGTGTCCCCCAGCAGTGAGCCAGTGCCATCAGATCAACCCCATGTGGCATTCACCATTATCAGACTCCATGTGTCCCCCAGTGAGCCAGTGCCATCAGATCAGCGCCCCATGGCATTTGCCATCATCAGACTCCATGTGTCCCCCCTGCTATATATTCAGACAGAGCAGCCGGTCTCACTGCCATCAGAAGATGATCAGGTTCTGGCCATCCTTTGCAAAATAATCCTTTCCTTATCCACTCACCTCAGTGATTAATACAAATATATAATACCAGATTCTTAATATCATGGATGAGTATTTATTTATTTTTTACATTTTTAGTAAACTCTCAAAAAAGACACTTCTTTATTCAAGACCCCCCCCCCACACACACCCACACCATTAACTTCCCATCCGCTGCCAGCACATCGCCATGTGTCAGTACTACATCAGATTGACCTTTGGTACAAAGTCTCTATCAAGATAAGTACATGCAGAGACTGCAAAAGAAATCTAGACGCTATCTGCAAAGATAAAAGTAGAATAAAGGTCCTTCTACACTGGCCGATTATACAGGCACATTTGGTTTGTCCTGATAATGCAATGACCATGACCATGAGCACAGAGGAGACTGGCGTCTGCATGAAGCAATAATCTCTCCGGTATGGGCATGAATGATCACTACTGCCATCACTTATCCAACACACAATAATTGCTTGCCGGGAGCACATCCCTGGTCAAAAATGACGACTTGCTGCCCAAGTAGAGGATTTTTGGTATTGGTACCAGCTAAGGGTATCAGCTTGGATTTGGTGACAAAAACCGGACAGAATCTGCTCTGAAATGTCCTCCCACTGTTTTCAACTTTTCAGTTCATGTGGCCAAGGGTTTTTGCCACACAATTTTCAAGACCACGCCAAGAGGGTACAGGTCCATTTTTGGCGCAGTTACCGTGCAGACCCCTCACAAATCCGCAGTGGGAGCCTGCTTGCAGTGTAGCGCCATGCATTGGAGCCAAACCTACAGCCAGTCCTCAAGAAAACCTACGGCAGCAACCACAGCACAGCCGTGGGGTACACGTAGGATTTAGTGCTCTCTAATAATATCTGATAATTGCCCTGTGTAAAAGGGCCAAGCATTCGTCTGAACGCTCATCCACAGTACTCGGCCCATGTAAATGGACTTGGAAGCGAAGAGCAGACCCGTTCCAGTCACTCAGTCCTATCTCGATACATTTTTAAGACATATGGTCCACTACAGAAACATACATGGGTCCCAGGTAGACAAGTGGGATGTCAACCCTAAAGGGCTGTTCACATGGTAGATTTAGACAGTAGAAACCTAGGCGGTTTCTGCTACAGTTTTTCCGAGTTAGATACTACGGACCTGCTCGCGGCTTAGCTCCATTGACTCCACCCAACACGCAAAAAAGTGAGGTGGCCCTTCTTGGCATGGTCCAAACTTTTAACTGCCCGGCTGTGAACTGAAGCGCTGTGGCAGTGGCATCCAGAATTGCGCCAAAAGTTCCAAGTGCAAGATCAACTGTGTGAACGACACCTTATTTTGCCAGTGCTGCCAAAAAAACTGAACTGAACTGTAATGTACATGTCCTGGACCTGGCACTACGGAGTGGACTGGGGCCTTCACTGAAGTAACGGATACAGCAACACTACCCTCTGTCACAGCTCCATGACGTCACAGATATTTCAATTTGGTAACTATAGGGAGGAAATCAAATTTATACATAAAGGGACATAGGGACTGCAACTCCATCTGCTCAAGGACTAGGGTCCAACGGTGGTCTATGTTCAGCTTCACTGAACCAAAGGGAGCAGGGATCTTGCGGACACAATATGGAATCTAAAAGGGGGCAATATAAAAAGAATAATCTGTATCCAATATAAAACTATACAACTGTCCAGAATCAGTATAATAGGATTACAGGTTGGCCCCAGGTCAAGACTAACATGTATACGTCATCTGCTTCAGTTCACTTACATAAGGCCGACCTGTGACTGATCCTCTTTATATGTAAAGGAAGAGGGAAAAAAGAGGAATAACTCGCACAGCAACGTTACAAGCATAAAGATAATTGTGATTGAAGGAGAGCTTTTAAAGGGAACCTGTCACCTGGATTGTGTGTATAGAGCTGAGGACATGGTTTGCTAGATGGCCACTAGCACATCCGCAATACCCAGTCCCCATAGCTCTGTGTGCTTTTATTGTGTAAAAAAAACGATTTGATACATATGCAACATAAAAGAGTCATATCTTACTTGTGTGACCAGAGAAGAGTCATATTTTCAAGCTCTGACTCATCTCAGGGTAATTTGCATATGTATCAAATCGGTTTTTTTACACAATAAAAGCACACAGAGCTATGGGGACTGTGTATTGTTGATGTGCTAGCGGCCATCTAGCAACCCATGTCCTCATCTCTATACCCAAAATCCTGGCGACAGGTTCCCTTTAAAGGGACGCTACCAGAAAACTTTTTTAATCACTTATTAACGGCTTATTTATAAAATTTTCTATGCAATTGTTTTTACATGATTTTCTGGATCTCTCTCTCTCTCTCTCTCTCTCTCTCTCTCTCTCTCTCTCTCTCTCTCTCTCTCTCTCTCTCTCTCTCTCTCTCTCTCTCTCTCTCTCTCTCCTCTCTCTCTCTCTCTCTCTCTCTCTCTCTCTCTCTCTCTCTCTCTCTCTCTCTCTCTCTCTCTCTCTCTCTCTCTCTCTCTCTCTCTCTCTCTCTCTCTCTCTCTCTCTCTCTCTCTCCTCTCTCTCTCTCTCTCTCTCTCTATATATATATATATATATATATATATATATATATATATATAGCGCCTCTTGACCTTCAGTCAGGCCATACAAGAGAGGGAAGAGGGGTGAAGGCCTCACTGATAAGTGCCGTGCTCTTCTGCGGCCAACTTCTCTAGGCCTATCAGGAGCTTTGTATCAGACACCCCGATGCCACAGACGGTTGTCAGGAGACAAGAGTTCCCTCCCGGCAGTCGTAAGATAGCTAGTGTAGGACACAGCTGCTATTACATGCAGCAATGTTCTCCGTAGCATGGGGAGGAGCGATCGCTATGCCATCGCTCGACACCATGCAGGGCAGAGGTGAGCCGGTGGCAGATCGCTATTACACAGCGTGATCTGCCGCTGGCAGTATTGTGATTTTTAAGCATGCTGGAAATAAAATAAATTCAATGATTGGCGGTTCAAGGCGCTTGTAAGCGATTATCGACCGAAAAATCGGCCAGTGTAATAGAGGCTTAAAGGGTTTCTGTCACCCTGCAAAACTCTTTTTTTTTTTTTTTTGGATAGTTAGATTGCTCATAGTGCGATAAAGCAGAATATAATGCTCTTACTTACTTTCATGCGGCCGATTCTTTCAGGAGGCTCGTATCCTCAGCACTCCCTCAGTGCGCTTGCGCCGATGATATCACCGAAAGAGAAGACGTCATCGGCGCAGGCGCACTGAGGAGACGAGCCTCCTCATCTCAGAGCGCCTGCGCCGAATGACGCGAGGCGCGCGATTTTTGAATTACTGACAGGGCCGGCCGGAGGAGGAGATCACGGCTGGCCCTGTCAATCAACACGGCGAGGGGGCGGATTTCTGCAGCAGCTACCAGCAAGTAGACGCCCTACTTGCTGGTAGAGCCCTCATTTACATATTATAAAAGTTTGTTTTATAAAGAATCGGCCGCATGAAAGTAAGTAATACCATTATATTCTGCTATATCGCACTATGAGCAATCTAACTATCCAAAAAAAAAAAAAATGAGTTTTGCAGGGTGACAGAAACCCTTTAAGAATGGTTTCACTATATGAGTTTTCTCTCTCTGTGCCGACTGCTACAGAAGGACAATATTCAGTGTTTAATTCTCAATGTTGTAGTACTGCAAAAGAAAAACAGGCAAAATTGTTTACATTGTTTCCTATGAATATTAAGTTTATACCTTTCTGACGGAAGTTTGCATCAGTCAGAGATGCGTCCTTCAGCTGCAGATCTCTGCACAGCTCTATGGTGGTCTAAAGGTGGCCAGAAAAATTACACCGGACCATAGGGTGGGTTGGGCATGTTGGATGCGTCAAGCAGCCAATTTTGCCAGGGAAAGCCGGCTCAATCAGACGGATGGCTGTCTATGTAATACAAGGACCTCAGAGCAGGAGCCGCTCTTCTAGACCTCCACAAGACAACCCCTTTTATAGGGCGCTGTTGTAATGAGGTCAGTGCTGGAATGGACTAAAACTTTGCAGGCTTCAAGACTGGAAAAACTGTAACCCTCCCCGAACAAGTGAGAGGAGTGAGTGTGCATTGTGACACGAGTGAAACCGTGCTGTCATGGCTATAACCCAGCTCTCATGAGGCAAGCAAAGAAGATCACGCCCTGTACAACGTAGTGGAAAGGTGATCCTACAGAAGGCACGCAAGCTTCTCCCTGCTCAGAAAGATATGCGGCTCACAACAACCGCTTTAGGCTAAAGACCGCATTCTTGTCACCTGAAAATTAGGGGACGAAGAAGAAAATGGTATTTGAGAAAGACCAAAAAAAAAAAAGCTAAAGTTTTCGCATGTACTGCATCATAAACCACCAAAATACACAGACTGCCTAAAGCCTAGGATACTGTTAACAAGTAAAGACCAGACTCTCAGGAGAATGGGGAGCGCAGCTAACTTTCCTGAAAAACCTGTTGCCACTTTGATCTCTATTGATTGAATAATGGTGGCACAGCCTCGCGATCTTCTGGCAATCATCTTAGATGAGGTATCCCCAAGGGCATGTGTCAGCAGATTTGTGCCTACATGCGCGCTTGGCAATCGAAGGCATCCGTGTTGGTCCCATGCTTACAGTATCTCACAAGAGTCAGTCCACCCCGCACACTTTTGGAAATATTTTATTATATCTTTTCCTGGGACAGCACTGAAGATGACACGTTGATACAATGTAAAGTAGTCAGTGTACGGCTTGTATAACTGTGCACATTTGGTGTGCCCTCAAAATAACTCAACACACAGCCATTAATGTCTAAACCGCTGGCAACCAAAGTGAGTACAGCCCTAAGTGAGAATGGCCAAATTGTGCCCGATTAGACATTTTCCACTCGTGTGTGGCGGCAACCAGGTGAGGAGTACAAAGACAAGCGTGTCTTACATACAGTCAAGCATGGTGGTGGGAGAGTCATAGTTTGGGACTGCATGAGTGCTGGCTGTGGGGAACTGAGAAAGTGGAGCCTCTAGGTGTAACGGCAACGCCCCCATTGCTCCTAGAGGCTAATTTGCATATATCAAAAATTCTTTTTTCTCAGCAATGTGGGCACACATGAACACAGGACTAGGGCTGAAACGATTACTCGGATTAATCGATTAACTCGACAAAAAAATTCTTGATGCAGATTTTTTGCATCGATGATTCGGTTGTATCATGTGACCATGGGGTGTGAGTGAAGAGCTTGCTATTACTCACGCTCCGTGGTCACCCGCACAGCGCTGCACTGGATCCTGACGTACGCCCGCAAGCACTATGGCCTGATGCGGTGTGACGTCAGGTCCCAGTGCAGCACGTGAAGAAGAGGATGGTAGATTTCTGGAGTGTCATCAGTGCCCCTACAGGAAAGGTAAGTATTTTAGTTCACTGGCGCTGCGGCTGGGCACTGATGGCTAGGAGGGGGAGTGGGGATACTGATGGCAGTGGGGGCAGCTGGTGGCACGGGGAGGGGAAGCAACTGATGACATGGGGAAGCTGGTGGGATCTGGTGGCATGGGGGGGTGATGGCACTGGGGGAAGCTGGTGGTACTGCTGGAGGAACTAATTGCATTGGAGGGGGAACTGATGGCAGGGGAGCTGATGAGTTTTTATAGAAAACGCTCTTTTAAATTAGCTGCTTCCTATTAGAGTACTCGATTAATCGTTGGATTAATCGGTAGAATACTTGATAACTAAAATCATTGATAGCTGCAGCCCTACACAGGACCCCCACAGATGCCTTCAGCTCCCAAGCGCACATGTAACAGGTCAGCCAGTGTCATAGGTACAGAACTGCTGACAGATGCAAGTAAAACTCCGGGACTTATCAATAAAGTAAGCACAGGACAGCTTGCCCATTAGGATACCATTTTATACATGTATTATACAGTATCATACAATAAGAAATAAAAATACACTTTACCCTAGAAAACACACTGGGATTTATTTATCTAAATGGGAAGAAGGAAAAAGGCGATCAGTTTTCCAGAGCGACCAATAAGAAGCCCTATGGAAAGTGAGAGCAGGGACTTGATTGGTGGCTTTAAAAAAAATAAAAAATAATAATAATTGTAAATCCGATTGTGTATGAAACGGGAAGGAAACTCCCATTTCCAATCTGCTTAGTTCTTTTCAGAGACAAATACCGATGACCAATCTTCTGGATAGATCATCTGCATCTGATTGGTGGGGGTCTGATACCCGGGACCCCCACCGATCAGCAGTTTGAGAAGGCAGCAACGCTCACAGTAGCATCGCGGTCTTCTCTCAGCTTTCCCTGGGCCGAGTGACGACATATTCGTCGGTCACACGACTTAGGCGCACTGAAGTGAATGGGGCTGAGCTGCGATACCAAGCACAGCCGGTATACAATGTACAGGGCTGTGGAGAGGCTGTGGCACTCACAGGGGCGCTGGTGCCTTCTCAAACAGCTGATCAGCTGGGGGTCCCGGGGCCCAACCAATCAGATACTGATGACCTCTCCTGAAGACAGATCATCAGTATTTAAATCTCGGAAACCCCTTTTATTGGTTAGAACTAGGGGTGGGCAATATGCACGATATGAATTTGTGCAACGATACAGATTTTGTCTATATCGCCGGACCGCGATATGACCACGGAGCGGTAGTGAATTGAAGAAGCTTCTAACTCACCGCTCCATGGCCTCCCGACTCCGCAGTCCGCACCGCGCTGTACTGGCCAGGGCCTGGCGTGCACACAGCGTCAGACCGCTGGCTAACGCTGTGTGTGACGTCAGGTCCCACCCAATGCATGCTGGGAAAAAGACGTGACACCTGCGGACTCCATCAGCCAGCTGCTGCCGAGCACCCTGCAGGAAAGGTAAGTATAATAACAGCGATTCTTCTGGGGGGGCTCTATTTGCAAAGGATGGCCATGGCTCTTGGGGACATGTCTGATGATGGCAATTGGCAAATGCCATGGGGCTGATGGCACTGGCTCTGGGGGACATGTATGATGAGGGCAATTGTCAAATGTCATGGGGCTGATGGCACTGGCTCAGCGGGACATGTATGAAATTTGTCTTACTAAGGCCTCATGCACACGATCCTGTTGTGTTTTGCGGTCCGCAAATCGCGGATCCGCAAAACACAGATGGCGTCCGTGCGCGTTCTGCAATTTGTGGAACGGCACAGACAGCCTTCAATAAAAAAGCCTATTCTTGTCGGCAAAGCGCGGACAAGAATAGGACATGTTATATTTTTTTAGTGGGGCCACGGAACTGAGCAACGGATGCGGACAGCACACAGAGTGCTGTCCACATCTTTTGCGGCCCCATTGAAGTTAATGGGTCCGCATCCGAGCCGCCAACAACGGCCGTGTGCATGGGGCCTAACACTTAGTCTTCATCTTTACATTGTTTGGAAAAAGATCTGTTACACAATACACATTAAAAATTTCTTGAAAATTTTTATTTTTGTATACATACAGAAGAAAATAATAGATCGCTATATATCGCACATGCTTCAAATTATATCACAATATAGATTTTAGGCCATATCGCCCACCCCTAGAACTTACAGGGCAGCGATCTTTAGAGAAACATTCTTCTTCCTTCTGGAGGAGAGCTAATTAGGAGGTTTTACAAGCAATGCATCCTGGGAAAATCTATGCTATGTCAGCTGGGGGTCCCAACAAAGAGATACAGTATCACCCAGGACTTTTTGGATCTGCATTGCCACATACATTCAATTGAACTTCAAAAAGAAATATTTGGTCCCAGCACTGTCCATATCAACCAATCTAATCACATGGATACCCTAAAAACGTACTCTGAAAGACAGAGGAAGCGGCAGAAAGGCCACGTCTACACTGCAGAAACTCCGCTGTGCGTCTTTCAGACACAGATCAGCATCCTGCGTTACAGCTCATCTGGGGCTTTTCCATTCGTAATACAGTGAATTACCTTCCATGTGATGAGAAACCCCCCATCTACTTACACATTCTACACGCTCTAGGTGGCGAACCAACACCCGAATCCTAAACGTGTGAACGTGGCCCTACAGGAGCCACACATTTCTGGGTACGCAGGCTACCTGCTAATCAGCTTTGTGAATATTACATGCCATCATATTAAAGTATTCAAATCTAGTCCGACGGCTTCTAGGAAGTCTAAAACAGTGCAGACGTACGGCTACAACGCAAACAAAACCACAGTGGAAATATTTCACGTATGCAAAATAAAACCTTGCCCTGTAAGAATATTAAAGGGATTCTGTCACCAGGTTTGACCCCTGTCAGCTAAACATATGCTGATGTTCAGGGTGTCTTCATGATTCCTAATGTGGGCTTATTTAGCTAAAAAACAGCTATTACTAACCTGTCAGTCAAACAAATAAGGTGCCCAAGGGGATGTTAATGGGTGCAAGATGCCCACCGCACCCACCGCCGTTCGTGCCCAGCGCCGCCTTTCCGGACTTCTGCGCCGCCTCCTAATTCTCTGTGCCGCCTCTCGCTCTCCCTCCCTCCCCCCTCCTCCTGCTGTAAGATCTCGCGCATAGAGGGGTTGAGCGAAGTGCCGGCGCATGCGCACTTCGCTGTAAGAAGCCAAATGGAGAAGTCGGCACGGGCGCATCAGGCAGAGCCCTGTGCGCAAGCGCGAGATCTTACAGCAGAAGGAGGTGGGAGGGAGGGAGAGCGAGAGGCGGCACAGAGGGTTAGGAGGCAGTGCAGAAGTCCGGAAAGGCGGCGCTGGGCATGAACGGCGGTGGGTGCGGCGGGCATCTTGCACCCATTAACATCCCCTTGGGCACCTTATTTGTTTGACTGACAGGTTAGTAAAAGCTGTTTTTTAGCTAAATAAGCCCACAGATGACATTTATAAGCCCACATTAGGAATCGTGAAGACACCCTGAAGATCAGCATATGTTTAGCTGACAGGGGTCAAACCTGGTGACAGAATCCCTTTAAAGGGAACCCGTCACATTGAACATGGTGCCTGAGCTACAGGTAGCGATAGATAGCTTTGATGATATATAGGGGGTCATTTAACAAACTGGTGTAAAGTTGAAATGGCTTTGTTGCCCATAGCAACCAGATTCCACCTTAAATTTTTCAAAGGAGCTGTCCAAAATGAAAGGTGGAATCTGATTGGTTGCCATAAGCAATTAAGGCTACTTTCACACCTGCATTTAGGTGCGGATCAGTCTGGTATCTGCACAGACGGATCCGCACCTATAATGCAAACGCTTTTATCCGTTCAGAACGGATCCGTTTGCATTACCATGAACAAAAAAAAAATGCAAACAGATCAGTTTTGACTTACACTGAAAGTCAATGGCAGGCGGATCAGTTTTCAATTGCACCATATTGTGTCAGTAAAAACGGATCCGTCCCCATTGACTTACATTGCAAGTCAGGACGGATCCGTTTGGCTCAGTTTCGTCAGACGGACATCAAAACGCTGCAAGCAGCCTCCAGAGCAGAATGGAGGCTGAACGGAGGCAAACTGATGCCTTCTGAGCGGATCCTTATCCATTCAGAATGCATTAGGGCAAAACCGCTTGTGAGAGCCCTGAAACGGATCTCACAGGCAGAACCAGAAATGGCAGTGTGAAAGTAGCCTTAGCCAGTTCTACTTTACACCAGTTTGATAAATGACCCCAATAGTTTTGTGGGAAAATCGAATATAATAAAGCTGAGTATGTATGTCCACTAAAGGAATCCGCACCGTCACATTTACATTCCCGAAACTTGGCACACAGGTACATCAGGTGTGCAGGAAGGTTTTAGATCGGGTCTCAGCTCTCTAGGACGTACCATTCCTGAGATATTCCCAAAAAATGCAAAATCGCACATCACATGACCTACATTAGCCAATAGAAGCCTGCAGGTCATTCTCTTCATATCCCAACTGGCATACACACGGTCACATTTCCCTTATCAGCCAATAGAAGCTTGCAGGTCCTTAGTCTCCACATACACACAGTTTTACTCCAGGTTTCCATAACAACCCAGCCCTTTTTCTTCACTGTGCTGCTGTCCGAGAGTGAGCTTTTCAAAAGGACACCCCTGTATCCATCCAGGCCCTGCGCCGGACGGAGGACAGGGAGTCTGAAAGCCAGACTGTCCGGCCTAAAACCGGACCTCTGGCTACCCTAGGGGCAGGCTGCTGTGGAGGTCTCATCAGGGGTTGTCTCATCGTGGACAACGGGAGCATATTGCTAGGATATGCCCCCATTGTCTTATAGGTGTGGGTCCCACCTCTGGGACCCGCACCTTCAAGGAGAACGGAGCCGGGGAGAGTTGTGGCTGGAGGACCCCGGGTTTCACGGGGTCCGTCCACCACCAGGCGCAGCTCCCCGCCTCTCCCATTGAAGGGAATGGGAGCGCACTGCGCATGCGCGGCCACCGCTCCCATTCATTTTGATGGGGCCGACGGAAATAGCCGAGCCAGCGCTCAGCTATTTTCGGTGGCTCCATAGAATTGAATGGAGGGCGGCTGCGCATGCGCAGTGCACCCTCCTCCACTTTCTCCGCTCAGTTCTCCTTGTAGGTGCGGGTCCCAGAGGTGTGACCCGCACCTATCAGACAATGGGGGCATGTCCTAGCGATATGCCCCCATTGTCTAAGATGGGATAACCCCTTTAAGGAGTAGGGGTACTCTGGAGGTCACTGTTAAGGGGGTGAAATGCTGTGGAGATGACTTAAGTGGGGAGGCCCCTGTGGAGGTCACTGTCAAGGGGGTGGGGTGCTGTGGAACTCACTGTTAAAGAGGCAGGCTGTTGTAAAAGGTCAAAGTTAAGGGGGTGGGCTGCTGTGGAGTAGGGATCGACCGATATTGATTTTTTAGGGCCGATACCGATAATTTGTCAACTTTCAGGCCGATAGCCGATAATTTATACCGATATTCTGGGTATTTTTATTTTTGAGGAAAAAAAAAAATTTCCTACACAAATCTGCTGAAAATTAATGTTTATTGTTAACGTGTATTATTATTTTATTTTTTTTGTAAATCTTTTTCATTTATACTTAATATTTTAGTGTTTTTTTTTTTTTTACTAACTTTTAGCCCCCTTAGGGACTAGAACCCTTGTCCCTTTCACCCTGATAGATCTCTATCAGAGTGAATAGGATCTCGCACTCTCCCTGCTGCCCTGTACTCTGTGCACACAGCAGCATAGAGCTGACTATGGCAGCCAGGGCTTCAATAGCGTCCTGGCTGCCATGGTAACCGATCGGAGCCCCAGGCTTACACTGCTGGGGCTCCGATCGGAGGAGCAGGGGAGAGGGGATCCTGTGGCCACTGCCACCAATGATTAGAACTGGGGGGGGGGGGCGCACTGCGCCACCAATGTTTTTACTATTGGGATGGGGGGCGCACTGCGCCACCTATGACTAATACTAGGGGGCTTGAGGGGGGGGGGGGGCGCACTGCGCCACCAATGTTTTTACTATTGGGGTGGGGGGCGCACTGCTTGAGGGGGGGGGGGCGCACTGCGCCACCAATGAAGATACCTCTCTTTCACATACAGGAGGCCGGAGCTGGCTGCAGAATCACATAGCCGGCTCCCGACCTCTATGAGCGGTAGCTGCGATCCGCGGCACCTAAGAGGTTAACTACCGCGGACCGCAGCTGCCGTTCATAGAGGTCGGGAGCTGGCTATGTGATTCTGCAGCCAGCTCCCGCCTCCTGTATTTGAATTAATGAAAGACTCATCTTCATTGGTGGCGCAGCGGCCACAGCCCCTCCCCTTCTCTTGTCTTCCGTCCTGTCATTGGAGGCAGCGGCAGCAGCATCACAGGGGGAGGAGACACTGCTTCCTTCTCCCCTGTGCTGCGGAGGGAACACAGAACGCGCTGAGAGCAGCGCGTTCTGTGTTCCCAATACGTTATCGGTATATCGGCAAAATAGATGCCGATACCGATAACGTTCAAAATCCTCAATATCGGCAAAACCGATAATCGGTCGATCCCTACTGTGGAGGTCCCATTTTAAGGAGACGGGGCACTGTGGATGTCACTGTTATAGTGGATACTGTCAATATATTTTAACGACACACACAAACATTAAATGAAATAGATTAAATATACGCGTGCGAAGACGGGTCCTTCAGCTAGTATTCAATAAAACTTAAAAATTTTTAAATTTATATCTAAGCTTGCTCTGGGGTCAAGGAGGCAGTCCGATCAGTGACTGACAGCCTTCCATCTATGACTGTGTATAGAGATAGCTGTCAATCACTGATAGGACCGCCTCCTCGACCCCAAAGACCAGAACGAGCAGAGATATAAATGAATAAATTAAAAGTTTTCCCATAAAATTATACATCAATCTGCTCCGCGCCTCCTGCTCTATAACATGCTGCCTGTAGCTTACACTGCAGTTTCATGGTGATAGTTGCCCTTTAAAGGATTACGCCTATCTTATAAAGTTATAGGAATATCCTAGAATATGCCATCCCTTTATAATCGATGGGGGTCTGACCTCTAAACCACCAAGCTCTGCAAGAACTTTAACCTGCCAAGCTGTGCCAAGGCAGCGCCTTCATTCTCAGGATCAGAGGAGGTTCCAGAGGTCAGACCCCCAGCGATCATAAAGCTCCATCGTTTCAGAGCGTCTTCTGTGGATGCACTGAACAGTAAGTTACAATGTTTGGCGCAAGCGAAGAAGAGGGTCTCTCCAAGGAATAGGCAGAGCAAGGAAACTTCCCACTGTACCGACATGCTTGGACCCTTAAAGGGGTTGTCGGAGAAAGAATCATGCTTACCCGCTTCCCACCGCTCCGGTCCTGTGCGCTGGCTCCCGCGTGTCCACCTTCAGCCCAGCATGGGTATGATCACCCGCGCCGCTGCAGCCAACCATTAATCGACAACTTCACGATTTCTAGGATAGGTTTTCACACTGCAGTTTGGATGCGCTTTTAAAGTCGCCAGAAGACCTCATCGGAAAAACGCATGCGGTTTTACTTCTGCATTACCAGCTGATGAATCCACCATCACCATAAGGCCAGAATGTGAAACCAATCTCAGGTACATACTGTATGACGGTATTCAGCAAAGCAAACATAACAAAGGTTCCTCAGTGAACACAACCTCCAAAGTCCACTGATAATCCCAGATATATCTAGTTTGCATACATCCGCTACACTACAATGCAAGCCGAGGGAGCAACCATCGTCCTAAATCCCTAAACTGTACCGATTATTTGCACAACACCAAGCAATGAGCACAGGTCCGGTACCAGAGCAATATGTTGCACTATATTTCATTGCAAAAAAAATGAACTTATAGAAACCCAGTGATGCAGTGTGGAGTGGGATGGCGGTGGCTGGTGAATGGAGTTGCCAACCAGTGCCCATCTTCACAGAGGAGACTGTGCTGATATATCTTTGAAGGTGGTTTTAGATCACAGCTACCCCCTAGCAGCAGTCTGAACCAATGGCGACATCTGCCACCATGACATTGACTACCAGTATATTTCCGGTATGCTTTTTTTTTTTTTTTTACCACTTCTTAGATACAGGCTGAAGCCTACACGTTTTAGGAGTGGTTAACCTATGACTGGAGGGTCATTTTATAGGGGTATTCCCTTCTGGACATTTATGGCATATTGATAGAAAATGCTATACAATTCCCATAGGTGTGGATCTGGGACCTGCTCCTCTCAAAAACAGGGCCCCGCTGTAAATGTACAAGAGGTGCATGCCGGGCATCCTCTCAATTCACTGTTATGTGTCCTTCCGAAAATAGCCGAGCTTGGCTATGTTCACAAATCTCATAGCAGCGAGCGGAGAGAACACTGTGCATGTGCAGCCAGCCTCCATTCACTTCGGGAAAAAGCCAGCGCTTCAGTATTCTTGGAAATCCCATAGCAGCGAATGGAGAAAGATGCTCCTGCACGGCTCGCTCTACCTTCGCGGTGGGGCCCCATTCTTGGGACAGTAGCGGGTCCCAGACGTTAGACAATGATGAAAATACTCAGCGACCTCCTGCACTCCACATGTTCACAAACTGCAACTTCCAACACTGCTCGGCTTTCCTGGCTACTCCCAAAAAAGAATGCTGGGAGTTGTAGTTTCACAACAGCTGGAGTGCCTGAGGTCCATGACCCCTGTTTTATTGAATGAATACTTTAGACAAACCTGATGGCGAATCGTCAATGCACTAGACTGCAATACAAGGAGCGGACGGCTTTGTGAAGCTACGACGAGTACTGATGCCGCATCTGCTGTAGACCCTTCTGCGCCGGCTCCACCAGTGCTCGATAGTGGTTCTCAGACAAGGGTTTCGAGCAGGCGACCTCCTCTACAACATTCATGGGCCCTCACAGACAGGAGCTGTCAAAATGAGACCACCAGTTGCGACAAGTTATCCCCTATCTCCAGGATAGGGGGGGGGGGATAACTCTTAGATCGGCAGGGGTCCTACCACCAGCACCCCCACTGATTAGGAGAACAGGATCCTGTACTCGGGCCATCTGAAATTAACGAAGCGGCACGTTGGGCACGTGCACTGCGGGCTCCATTCATCTCTATAGGAGTTCCAGCTCTACATGGCACCACCCTGAGGGTAGGTTCACGTAGGTGGCACCGGATCCAGAGCCTGACAGATTTCGCAGTTCACCTCTGGATCCCCATTGAGCATAATGGGGTCCGGATATGATCTGGCATAAATGCCGTGTTTCGGGTGGACAAATACCGCCAAGTGCTGCGGATTTTGTCTGACCGACAGCTACCATGTATGCCGGACCGGGCTGCCAGATCTGAATCACAACCGTGTACATGTCCTTCAAAAGAGCTGCATCTAGGGTAGCTTCAGGAGGCCGTGAGGGTTAAGGGTCCCCATTCTGATGACTGGAGCCCCCAGCGGTAGGACCCCCAACAATCTAATAATTATCCCTTTTCCTGTGGATGGGGGAGAACTAGTCACAACCCTCCAATCACCCCTTCCATCTCTGTATACTGATTGGCTTGTCATTCTGGGTCTATCAGCAGGTATGGCAGGGAGGGAATAAAATCCCAGGAGTCGGTAGTTGCTGACACGTAACCTGTTGTTCCTTATGGATGTCTAGATATTTCTAATCTACTAAAAAATTAAAACCGGCTTCTGAAGTTTCTGTGCCAGTCCAGACTAGGCTGATCAGCCCTGGGCAGAAGTAACAGGGATCTCTCCACAGTCCACCAGGACTGCCATGAGACCACGTAATAACAGCCACATACTACGAGGACATACCCACCGCTGCGTAGCTCCACAGCACCAGTCACAGGCACATGACAAGACGGAGCCACAAGCCACCGCACAAGAAAACGTTTACCCCCCGTTCCTAATGACACTTACCACGCCAGGGAACGGCCTGACACAACACAGCTCGGGCCCGAAGGCGCTGTCAAGACGAAACTCGCGTACTTGGCTCTTCCGCCCCGGTGAAGATGGCAGCGGCCGCTGCAAAAGGAGGAAACTAAAGTGATCACTGCGCATGCGCAGGAGGCAACACAACACAGAATGTCTCCACGCAATAAAGCTTTTTAGTTGAAAGAGGCGTGCACGGCAGAGCACTTGCGTAGTGGACGCGTTAGTACGGCGCATGCGCGGGAGTACTTGCGTCAGCTAGGTTTCAATAAAGTTTTTAATACACTTTTGGCGGGAAGCTTGAAAAGGGTGTGATGTACATTCTAGTGTGGCGCCGCGTTTTAGTCGGTGTATTGAAGCAACAACACTAAGAAGCCAAATTCATTATTTTTATAGAAATTCCGATCTATTCACACTATTCAATATTTGAAAATGGAAATTGGTGGCTCAAAAATGGAGACCCTTGGGTAATGCATGCAAATAAACCACCTCAGCTCCCCTAGCTTAAAGAGGACCTTTCACTTGTAAAAACAATGTGAACTAAGTATGCTGACATGCAGAGCGGCGCCCGGGGATCTCACTGCACTTACTATTATCCCTGGGCGCCGCTCCGTTCTCCCGTTATGCCCTCCGGTACCTTTACTCTGTAAGTTATATTAGGAGGTGTCTTCCCTTGTCCTGTGGGCGTCTCCTCCTCCTAGGATGTAGCGCTGGCCAATCGCAGCGCACAGCTCACAGCCTGTAGAACAACATGTCTTTGATAAAAAAAAAATGTTTGGGTAAAAAAAAAAATGGTTTGGGTAAAAGTTATAGCGTTTACAAACTATGGTACAAAAATGTGAATTTCCGCTTTTTGAAGCAGCTCTGACTTTCTGAGCACCTGTCATGTTTCCTGAGGTTCTACAATGCCCAGACAATAGAAAAACCCACAAATGACCCCATTTCGGAAAGAAGACACCCTAAGGTATTCGCTGATGGGCATAGTGAGTTCATAGAACTTTTTATTTTTTGTCACAAGTTAGCGGAAAATGATTATTTTTTATTTTATTTTTTTTTCCTTACAAAGTCTCATTTTCTGCTAACTTGTGACAAAAAATAAAAAATTCTAGGAACTCGCCATTCCCCTCACGGAATACCTTGGGGTGTCCTCTTTCCAAAATGGGGTCACTTGTGGGGTAGTTATACTGCCCTGGCATTTTAGGGGCCCTAATGCGTGAGAAGTAGTTTGAAATCAAAATGTGTAAAAAATGCCCTGTGAAATCCTAAAGGTGCTCTTTGGAATGTGGGCCCCTTTGCCCACCTAGGCTGCAAAAAAGTGTCACACATGTGGTATCGCCGTACTCAGGAGAAGTTGGGCAATGTGTTTTGGGGTGTCTTTTTACATATACCCATGCTGGGTGAGAGAAATATCTCGGCAAAAGACAACTTTTCCCATTTTTTTATACAAAGTTGGCATTTGACCGAGATATTTATCTCACCCAGCATGGGTATATGTAAAATGACACCCCAAAACACATTGCCCAATTTCTCCTGAGTACGGCGATACCACATGTGTGACACTTTTTTGCAGCCTAAATGCGCAAAGGGGCCCAAATTCCTTTTAGGAGGGCATTTTTAGACATTTGGATCCCAAACTTCTTCTCACGCTTTAGGGCCCCTAAAATGCCAGGGCAGTATAAATACCCCACATGTGACCCCATTTTGGAAAGAAGACACCCCAAGGTATTCAATGAGGGGCATGGCGAGTTCATAGAAGATTTTAATTTTTTTGCACAAGTTAGAGGAAATAGATTTTGTTTTGTTTTTTCTCACAAAGTCTCCCCTTCCGCTAACTTGGGACAAAAATTTCAATCTTTCATGGACTCAATATGCCCCTCAGCGAATACCTTGGGGTGTCTTCTTTCCAAAATGGGGTCATTTGTGGGGTGTTTGTACTGCCCTGGCATTGGAGGGTCTCCGCAATCATTACATATATGGCCAGCATTAGGAGTTTCTGCTATTCTCCTTATATTGAGCATACGGGTAATGATATATTTTTTTTCCGTTTAGCCTTTGGGCTGAAAGAAAAAATGAACGGCACAGATTTCTTCATTCGCATGGATCAATGTGGATGAAAAAATCTTTGCCAAAAAATGTGCAAAAAAAAAAAAGAGGGGAAAGGCGTCTGCCAGGACATAGATGCCCCGCCCAACATCCAAACCCACTTAGCCCTTATGCCCTGGCAAACCCAATTTCTCCATTCACATCAATCGATGTGGATGAATAAATCATTGCCGGGATTTTTATTTTTTTTATATATACACAAAGTGTTTGCCAAAGCATATGAACACCGCCCCTCAGCTCATATGCCTCGGCAAACGTGCTTACCGGTAATTTATTTTTGTTTTTTTACCTTTATAGGACAAACCTCTCCTTCCCCATGGGACAATGTGCAAAGCGCAAATCGCCCAAAGATGTGGTGAAGTACATTATGCACTTTGTCCCAGGTGAAAGGAGAGGTTTGCAGCAGCTGTGAGTGAAAGGGCCCTAATAGCCCTGTGTGCCTGTCCTGTGAAACGCAATCCCTATGCTAAGTGTACCTGTGTGTGGTACTTCCGGAAACACTCCCCAAAGCATAGGGCAGGGTGGTCAGGGCAGTCAGGACAGAAATAGCGGGTGTCACGCTTTATTACACTCCTGCTACAGCCACGGAACCTCCTGGATACAGGAGGTTCTTCATGATCTCTTCCTGAAATTTGAGGAAGGATCCTGTTCTCCCAGCCTTACTGTAGAGAACAAAACTATTATATACAGCCAATTGAATCAAATATATAGACACCTTCTTATACCAGCGTCTGGTCCTGCGGGAAAGTAGATAAGGAGCCAACATCTGGTCATTGAAGTCCACCCCTCCCATGAGCGCATTATAGTCGTGGACACAGAGGGGCTTTTCAATGACACTGGTTGCTCGTTCAATTTGGATTGTCGTGTCTGCGTGAATGGAGGAGAGCATGTAAACGTCACGCTTGTCTCTCCATTTCACCGCGAGCAGTTCTTGGTTACACAAGGCAGCCCTCTCTCCCCTTGCAAGACGGAAGACGGGTGGTAACGAGCCGTTGGGGGAAGCCCCGGCGACTAGGTCGCGCGGTGCCACAGCAGCCAATCTGTTCTAGGAACAAATGCCTGAACAGGGGCACACTTGTGTAGAAATTGTCCACATAAAGATGGTACCCCTTGCCAAATAAGGGTGACACCAAGTCCCAGATTGTCTTCCCACTGCTCCCCAGGTAGTCAGGGCAACCGACCGGCTCCAGGGTCTGATCTTTACCCTCATAGATCCGAAATTTGTGGGTATAGCCTGTGGCCCTTTCACAGAGCTTATACAATTTGACCCCATACCGGGCGCGCTTGCTTGGGATGTATTGTTTGAAGCCAAGGCGCCCAGTAAAATGTATAAGGGACTCGTCTACGCAGATGTTTTGCTCAGGGGTATACAAATCTGCAAATTTGGTGTTAAAGTGGTCTATGAGGGGCCGAATTTTGTGGAGCCGGTCAAAAGCTGGGTGGCCTCTGGGACTAGAGGTGCTGTTGTCGCTAAAGTGCAGGAAACGCAGGATGGTCTCAAATCGTGTCCTGGACATGGCAGCAGAGAACATGGGCATGTGATGAATTGGGTTCGTGGGCCAATATGACCGCAATTCATGCTTTTTGGTTAAACCCATTTTGAGGAGAAGGCCCAGAAAATTTTTTAATTCTGAAACTTGGACGGGTTTCCACCGGAAAGACTGGGCATAAGAGCTTCCCAGGTTGGCAGCTATAAATTCTGTGGCATATCGGTTTTTTTCTGACACAACTAAGTCCAAGAGCTCCGCAGTCAAGAACAGCTCAAAAAACCCCAGTGCCGAACCGATCTGAGCTGTCTCAACCCGAACTCCAGACTGGGCGGTGAAAGGGGGAACTACAGGTGCGGCTGAAGTTGGGGGCTGCCAATCAGGGTTTGCCAGCACCTCAGGGACTCTAGGGGCTCTACGGGCCGGTCTGTGCAGTGGCTGCGACGGGGGAACTAATGCACGTGCCACCGTACCAGCTTCAACTGCCCTTCTGGTGCTCGCCACTTCACCATGTTGTACGGCAGTGCTGGTACTAGGTCCAGGGAGGGCTGCGCTGCTGGTGTATGCCTCACCACGTAATCCGACAGCGCCAGCCCCACTCTGCTGCCCTTGAAGTGGATCCTGCGCAACCTGTGGTCTAGCAACACGGGGCCGGGTACGCCTGGTGCTATCAGGGACCTCAACCTCCTTGTCCGAACTTTGGGTCAGACTGCCACTGCTTTCTACAGGTTCATATTCTGACCCGCTGGATTCGTCAGATGAAGGTTCCCATTCCTCATCCGACTGGGTCAGAATCCTGTAGGCCTCTTCAGAAGAATACCCCTTGTTTGCCATTTGGTCAACTAAATTTAGGGGGTATTCCCTGAGACTACCCAAGAAAAAAAGCAAGCCTGTCTTACAAATGGGAGGCTAGCAAAGTACCGGAGGCCGCTGCGATTGATAAAAAATATCAAAACTGATTTTTTTATCGCCGCAGCGCTTGTAAAGTGATTGTGCAGTGATCAAAAAAAATATATTTTTTGTCACTGCGGCGGGGCGGGCGTGGGTGAACGCACGTGTGGGCGACCGATCAGGCCTGATCGGGCAAACACTGCGTTTTGGGTGGAGGGCGAACTAAGGTGACACTAATACTATTATAGATCTGAATGTGATCAGTTCTGATCACTTACAGATACTATAAAAGTACAAATGCTGATTAGCGGTACGCTAATCAGCGAATCAGTGACTGCGGTGCGGTGGGCTGGGCGCTAAACTATCGCTAACTACCTAACCAAGGGGCCTAAACTATCCTAAAACCTAACAGTCAATACCAGTGGGAAAAAAAGTGACAGTTTACACTGATCACTTTTTTCCCTTTCACTAGGTGATTGACAGGGGCGATCAAGGGGTGATCAAGGGGTTAATTGGGGTGATTGAGGGTGATCTGGGGGCTAAGTGTAGTGTTGGGTGTACTTACTGTGATGTGTGCTCCTCTGCTGGGACCAACCGACCAAAAGGACCAGCAGAGGAGCACAGAAGCCATTTAACACATTATACTTATAAATATAATGTGTTAACTGGCTTCTGATTCGTTTTTTTGAAAATCATCAGCCTGCCAGCGACGATCATTGGCTGGCAGGCTGATGACGAACTTGTCTTTTAACTTTCGACGGCCCGCGATGCGAATGCGCAGGCCGGCTTTGCCCAAAATCTCGCGTCTCGCGAGAGGACGCACCGGCGCGTCCACCCAGAATAACAGGGCCGCCGCAAAGACGCAATCCTGCGTACGGCGGTCCTGTAGTGGTTAAAGGAGTTTTAAAAAAATATATAATTCCCCCGACAAGAATGGTGATATAATGACATATATTCATCAATTTAAGCCCCCGCCTCTCCATTCTGTGCCTGTGTACGCCACGTCCACCTAACAGCTGCAACCAGTCAGTGGCCTCAGCAGTCATGGTGTAAACGGCAGAAGAATACCTGGCAACTTTCTCCGAACATACGCGAGGAAAGAACTCCTGAAAGAGATGCCAAACTTCCTGGAAAGCAGCCTTCCATGTAACTGTGGAGCAAGAATTCGTCATCATTACATGCAGCCCCAACACGCAAAGCCCCTTAAGAGTAAATGCACAGGTTCAAGATTTATGTGTGGACAATCTCCATTGAAATCCGCAGGTGTTCGCATGGAAATCTGTGTGGACAATCAGCATCAATTGGTGCGGATTTGGTGCTGATTTTCCGTCAGCAGATTTTACTCTCCTCATTGAAGAGAATGGAGAAAATTCAGTCAGAAAAAAATAAAATAAATTGACATGCTGCGGATAATAAAATCCACACCGTAGGTCAAAATCCGCACTGAAAAAATTTGCATCGTGTGCATGAGAATTTCAGATTCCCATAGAATACAATATACATGATCTGCGGTGAAAATCCGCACACAATCGTGATAGTGTGCATTTAGCCAGAGGGCAGGGAGATGCTCATGCGGTGGTTGGGCACAGCTCTAAAGGGGGCAGGACCTGTAAAAGAGGCGCAGATTTGAAAGAAAAAATGACAGTGGTAATAGAGAGTTTTTTACACCCTGTTTTGGTGCTATTTTTTTCTATTTTGCAATATTTAGAACATTGTTTTTTTTGCCATTTTTCTAGTCGTATATTGAAGCCTATGTAAAAATGCCACAAAATCCAACAACAAAATTGATGTAAATGTAAACTTTTCAGTAATTTGTTATTGACTTTAAAGTGGTTCTCCGGGTTTTTACTATTTTTACCTCAAGATAAGTCATCAATATCAGATCGGCGGGTGTCCGACACCTGGCACCCCCGCCGATCAGCTGTATGAGGAGATGGCGCACGCAGTGCGCACGTACCATCTCCTGTCTCTCTTCCTGTCCTCTGCTGCGGTCTATGGTCTTTATAGTTGCAGCGTCCCACTCAGGACACGTGGGAACTGCAAAATAACTTTAAAATTGCATTATCATACTGCATGTTATTTTGTACTACAAAATCTGTTGTATCCCTGTTCATAGGCTGGTCTGGTGTAATTTATACATCCCACCACTAGATGGGGATAGCACCTAAGTCAGGCCTAGTTAGTCAGATTAGAATAGACAGAACAGATCAGTGATCAGAAGTCAGTCTGCTGAGTTTGAGAGAGTGCAGATCTAGCACTTCTGCTCAGATGAATGTTTAGTCCAAAAAGGGACAAAAGAAAGAAAAGATTAACATCCAAAAGGATAAAAGCCACAATCCAGGCATAAAAGACCTTTGGGTATCCAGGTGAAGGATACTATAGCCACCGGCAACCTCACCAAATTACACTGATACTGAAACTTCAGACTAAGCTAAACCCAGCCAAACCTATTAATGATTATTACCCACAATCTTACCATTTACTGGAAAAAGGTAAAGGGTCATTCAAAGTATCCAGGTATGGATAAGGAAGGGAATGATCTGGCAGACTCCCTCACTAAACAAGCAGCCAATGACAGAGAAGTTTTGGATGTGGATGATCTCATGGGAACTGTCCAAGTGGATGCAACAACATGAAGTCAGGCCCAAAAGGGAACTAAAGCCAATGTGTTGCAATGGAGCCAAGATTCCCCTTGTGAGGATCTCATCGCGAGCCAAAAGGGGATCCAATTATTGATACTTTTTATAAACACATTGAAGATCCACAGAATTGTCCCATAAATACGGAAGATTGCGATGGCAAAGAGGAGTTACGGATTTTGATGAAGGGCAAGTCCCAATTTTCATTACAGGATGGATTGTTGATTAGGACCTCGAAGAATGGCATCACGCAATGGGTAGTACCCGCAACATACCGAGATTTGATGCTACAACACGCCCATGATGCCCGACAGCTGGTCACCGTGGTGAGAAGTTGACGTACCAGTTGTTACGGGACTACGCTTATTGGCCACATATGTTGCCAGATGTTCGCACGTATTGTCAAGGATGTCTAATCTGCCCTCAATTCCAGCCACAGACACCCACTCATCGAGCACCGCTGATGAAAAGGAGGATGTCCATGCCATGGTCAGAAATCCAAATTGACTTAATCGGACCAGTAACAACCTCATCAAAAGGCAACAGATATATGTTAATCGTAACTAGCTTGTACACAAAATGGGTGGAATAGTTGCCTTGTAAAACATGCAGTTCAAGTGTATGTGCATCTCTTCTCATTAACCACATATTTTCCAGGTTTGGTCTTCCCCAACGCATCAAGTCCGATCGTGGAAGTCATTTCACTAGTAAGGTGATGTGGGAGATACTGGGGGTAAAAAGGAAGCTACATATAGCTTATCGGCCAGTCTCTAGTGGTGGAGTGGAACGCTACAACCAATACATTGTGAACATTCTAAAAAAGTTTGTCAATGAATCCGGTAAGGACTGGTATGTCAAATTGCCTTTGGTTCTTATGGCCATCAGAGCCACCCCAAGCGCAGCAACCAAACTTTCTCCCTTCGAAATGATCACAGGCAGGAAGATGGTGTTACCCCAACATTTATTCTACCGGACGACAGACCACAATTTAATAAATGCTACAACATCTCATCAATATGTGGAAAATCTACGCAAGCACCTTCAGCATGCTTTTGCATTCGCCCAGAAGAATATAGAGAAAGCCGCAATAAGTGCTAAGACATACTACGATCTGAAGACTACACAGAAGGAGTATCAAATTTCCGATCAGGTTTATCTCTAAAATCTCGCTCGGGATCAAGTGAAGGAGAGGAAGTTCTTACCTTCCTGGAAAGGACCTTATGTCATCACCGACAAGTTGTCACCTGTGGTCTACAAGATAAAAATCCCTAAGGGGGATGAATTTGTGGAAAAATGGGTGCACATTAACCAGTTACGTATTTGTCATCCTAGCTCACGACTTCGCGAGATAGGAGTTGGATGAAGAGAGGTGGAGAGATTTTACAGTTCCAGCTAAAGACGGAAACCGGGATTGGTATTGTATGAACATGTGTATTAACCATCCTTATGTGTGTTTCCTTCATAACTATACATCTCTTAACTTACCTCTAAAACTGAGAACTTGCTCTGTTCAAGAAAAGAACCTATGCCAATCAAAGATACATGATAGCATTAACTCTTTTCTTGCAGGGTAAAAAGTGAAAGATGTATGTTTTCATGTGTCATACAATTCTATAGGTACAAGATGCCGACTAAGATGATTGCCATTGTTTATGTCATCCTAATCTTGGGGAAGGAGTTCCACGCCGAGCCGGTTGCTGTGCCAGGCCCTTCATCCGGGATCATGCTGCAGGACACCGCAGGATTCATACTGACAAACAAGAGGATTCTATCCCAGAAGATCTACATCAGCCTGGATCCACGCGTTTTTGTCGAAAGACAATTCAACGTGTCCAAGATCATGTCGCCGGAGATCCAAGCCTGGTACCAGACGCACATCGGATATTCCCAAGAACGGATTACGCAAATCCTGGAGCAAGCGAGAAAGACCTTGACCAGAGAGCAGTTTTCTACGAACCAAAGACCAAAGCGATTCATTTCTGCAATCGTAGCCGCTATAATCTTTAGCGTAGTAGGCGCTGTCATTGCCACAGGTGTAACAGTTGCCAATTCCATCTCTATCAAAACATTGGAACTTGAAATCGGTTCACTGAAGAGTAACCTACTAAGTATACATGTGGAGATGGAGAAACAGAAAAAACATTTATCGAACTTATATACTGTTTCGCATTATCCTGGGATGGTTGAGTTTATTGACCATCCAAGTGGTGCGTTGGATAAGATTCTTCAAAAAGACTTTGGCCAAGTTGTGGTACAAGCAAGGTTCACGCACCCAATCCTTAGAGCAGCGGTTCTCAACCTAGGGGTCGGGACCCCTTTGTAGGTCGATCGGCCCTTTCCGGGGGGTCGCCGGTGCTTGTTTTGCGGCTGAGTAACTCAGAAGATCCGATGTAATGGTTGTGGGTCACCACAACATGAGGAACTGTATTAAGGGGTCCCGGCTTTAGAAAGGTTGAGAACCACTGCCTTAGAGGATTCCATATGAAAAGCCCTTTTGGACATTCCAAATACATTCACACTTTATGGAACATTTTTGGAATGAAGGGGGATTTGTTGTGCATTTTCATAAGTATACAATATTATCTAATGATATTATAACCAAAATGAATGCTGAGTTGAGTTGAGTGAGAATGCCATGAGGAGACTTGAACAATTTCAGAAGCTTTTTCAATCATGGCTTGCACTGCTGCTACTGCGCTGACACAAGAGGGGGCGCCTCTGGCAACAGGATCGAGGCGAGCAGAAAAGTAGGCAACGGGGCGTTGCCGATCTCCGTGTTTCTGAGTCAGTACAGAAGTGCTATGCCCCTGCATTTCAGAACAAAACAAACAAAGGTTTGTCATATTTTGGAATGCCCACAGTGGGGGCAGACAGTAGGCACAGTTTCAAAGTATGAAAGTTATTAACAGCTTCTTCTGTAAGATGAAAGGGATCAGAAGACAATGCAGCCCCTGTATGACTGTTTAACATAGACGCGTGCAGAATCCAGTGGTGGCAGTATGAGACAAGACCCAAAAATACTCAAGTTCTGTGCTCCTTTGGGCACCTGTATCTTGTTTGGGGGTAAGGTGCCGGGCACCGTGCGAGAGGCAGTGTCCAAAAAATATCACCTTGTCTTTACAAAACTGCAGTTTGTCTAGAAGCTTTACATCTATTTTTTTGGAGAAAAATTAGGAGTGACAGAGTGGCAGCTTGACAGCTGGTCTCTGTTTCAGCACACAAAAAGTGAGTTAGTCATAGACATATTGCAATAAGACCACAGTTCCAGGAGGGGACCAGTTGGCTAGGACAGACTGTAGGGCCTGACTGTACATGCTGGGCGAGTTCTGGGCCCTCTGGGGTAAAACAGTCCATGTATACTGGTTCCTCTTGAAAGTGAAAGCAAAAAGATACTGACAATCTGGATGCAGAGGTACACAAAAAAATCAATCACAGTGAAACGGGTAGCTATGGATGGAACTTGGGACAGCAGAGTGTGGGGATTGGGCACTATTGGGGTTTGTAGGACTGTAACTTTGTTGACCTCTCGAAGGATCATGAACCATTCGATATGTGACTGGCTGACCCTTAACGGCCTTCTTCACTGGAAATAAGGGAGTGTTTGCCGGGGACAAGAACACCTGCTCAGAGAAAAACATCTATTTGGATTTTATATCAGCATGGCCAACATCAAATATATGTTAAACAATATCAATCTTTCTGTGAATTTGGACTTTGTTTTATATACATCATTTACTATCTTCGGATCCGCCAATTTTGATGTGACTGGAAGCATTTGTGAGATGGATGCGGATCCGTCACACAAATGCATTGCAAGAACGGATCAGTCTCTCCGCTTGTCATGCGGACAGACGGATCCGTCTTGCTTTTTTTTTACATTTTTACCGGTCTGCGCATGCGCAGGCCGGAAGGATGGATCCGGCATTCCGGTATTTTGAATGCCGGATCCGGCACTAATACATTCCTATGGGCAAAAATGCCGGCATTCAAGCAAGTCTTCAGTTTTTTTCGCCGGAGATAAAACTGTAGCATGCTACGGTTTTATCTTTTGCCTGATCAGTCAAAACGACTGAACTGAAGACATCCTGATGCAAACTGAACGGATTACTCTCCATTCAGAATGCATGGGGATAAAACTGATCAGTTATTTTCCGGTATAGATCCCCTGTGACGGAACTCTGTGCCGGAAAAGAAAAACGCTAGTGTGAAAGTACCCTTATTTATAGCTTCCCAGAAAGGAATAATGTGTGGGCATCTGCACCAGATGTGTGTGTAGTTACCAGTTTTATTTTTACATCTCCAGCAACAATCAGATATCTCCTGGTTGATCCTATGCATTAGGGCTGGAGTTTTGTACCAGCGAGTTGTTATTTTATATTGCATTTCTTGATAGTGATAAGATTTAGAGACAGTGAGGTATTTTTTCAAAATGTGTTCTGTTTGCATATTGTTAAATTGGGAGTTAAATTCCTTGTTCCATATACACAAAATCTGCAAAAATACAAGGACATATGAAGCACTTGGTTGGAATATTTGACTCCAGAGAAAGGTTCTCAATTACTGTCATGTTAATCTGTTTAATTGTACAAAACATTTTGTCCAAAGTGATAATACACATTGTATTAACTTACATATGAATATTTTGACTGGTACCTCCTTACCCTCTTCCCTCCCCCCCCTTTTTATTTTCACTCTTCCCTTTCCTTCCTTGTTGGTTGTATTATTCTGTTCTTGTCTTGCTTAATGATAATCGATATAACTTTATTTGATTGGAGTGAATTAACTCCAAATGTTTGTAAAGCATTATTTACTCTTATAAATAAAAAATTTTACAAGAAAAACATCTATTTGGCTGGACACTGCTATTTTCTGAGTGTGACTCAATGGGTACAGTTTAACTCGCGGGGGCTGACACCCGGGCTTTAGAGACATCATCACAGGGGACACAAGTAATTTGCCTATGTCAGTCTTTGAGGTGGCCCAAAGGCTCTCGGGGACCTGGCTGAGCAGACTCTTTTCAGATTCTGTCCAATCAGGAAGTTTAATTGGGCAGAGAACTTCTTCTGGGACTCCAAAGTCTACGTGACTAGTCCCATCTGGGTGTAGATGGATACTGGCCCTGAGCGCTTGGAGTACATCAGTTCCCAGAATAGGTTCAGGGAGATCATCCTTTACCAAAATTTGAGTGATAACCATACTGTCTTTGATTTTTCATTTGACTGGTTTAGACTCATGGACAAACACGGTTTTCCCAGTGAAACCTATAGCTGAGACGTGGTATGGACTGAGTTGATAGGGTTTTAAAAAAGTTCTGGTCAACAACTGTTTTGGCTGCCCCCGTGTTGACCAGGAATGGTGCTGCCTTTTTATTTCCTCTGGATATGTATTTGAGGGCCCACGGACTCTACTTTTACAGGCAGAACAGTCACTGGGGTACCAGTATCCTAGTCTAAAGACAGTGGTGATTGTGGACTAAATTGGCCACCGTGGTCTCTAGGTTTCCTGAGAGCACTGCAATCTCTTCATGTGACCTGGTTTGCCACAATTGTAACATTTAAAATCACGTTTGGGTTTGGGACCGGTGCCCTGCCCCATGTATTTAACCAGAGTACTGTTTTTCTTCAGGTCTAGTTCTAACCCTTTGGCTGCAGCAATTAATTGGGTTAAAGAGGTCAAACGCCATTCAGGTTTACAAGCTTTCAGCTTAGCCTGGAGGGTGGTTCGAACCCCTCCATGAATGCACGTCAACAGTTTTTTCTCCCATGTTTTCAGCTTGATCCCAACCCATGTTGGTCCAGATAGTCCTTAGTCCTGCAGCATAAGTCTCTACAGTCTCCTGAGGACCCTGTACTACATCTAAGACTTCGGGAACTTTCTTCTTCCCTTATACGTGCCCATTCTGTAAAAACCCTGACAAGTTCAGTCCCAGACTGTAAAGTCTTGACCCAGTCTCTAGTCATAATATCCATGGGGACATTTCTGTGTTCGTTCATATAGTCATTCAGAATTTAATGTTGTGACTCGCCCATCTTCAGCAACATCAGATCTTTCAAGTCAGTCCACGTAATCCCATGTCACCTGTATCTGTTGAAGTCCTAGAAGTAGGCATAGGTCTCGTCAGAGGGTCCGGCAGTCTGTTCAAAAGTCAGAGTTGGTCCTTCGGACTCCAGGGGTGGTACTCAGTCACACTAGTGTGAAAAAAATTCAGGTTCCCGATTCCGGCTGGTCGATCCAATGACTTGTCCAGGTGGTCCTGAGGTTGTATCAGGTCCTCCTCCCATCGCCTCCTGTTGTGGGTCGGAGTCTTGTCTTAGTCAGAACAGGGTAGTCCTACAGGTCTGTGGGGTCGGGGGGCAGCACAGGCTCGGCACACATTGGCCCAGTCTGGATTCTGATTGCCACAGACATTTCATGTCCATCCCTCCGGTCCATTCCCTCTTGGAGGTCTAGGGGCAGTTGGATATGGGGGAAGGTCATTCGTAAGCGTCATTGTCTTTTGATTTCTGAGTATACAACAGTCTTCCTCTGACTAGTTCTCCTCGCCACCCCTCAGTTTCAACTTCCCCTGCAACTTTAACCCAGGTATTAACTACAGGGTGGGTCATTTATATGGATACACCTTAATAAAATGGGAATGGTTGGTGATATTAACTTCCTGTTTGTGGCACATTAGTATATGTGAGGGGGGAAACGTTTCAAGATGGGTGGTGACCATGGTGGCCATTTTGAAGTCGGCCATTTTGAATCCAACTTTTGTTTTTTCAATAGGAAGAGGGTCATGTGACACATCAAACTTATTGGGAATTTCACACGAAAAACAATGGTGTGCTTGGTTTTAACGTAACTTTATTCTTTCATGAGTTATTTACAAGTTTCTCTTTGTTTACAGCCATTGACATGTCGCCGAGGTTAACATGTGAGGATAGAAATTGTGTTGATGTCTGGTGAATGCAGTAACCGGGTCATTGCAGCAGATTTCAATGCAAGACACCCTACAAGACCACCCATCTCCCATGCTACAGTTAGCAAACTGCTTGCTAAGTTTCGTGAAATTGGTTCAGTGTTGGATTTGCCAAAATGTGGACGCATGAAATCTGTCTCTAATGAAGAAACATCGGTGGCTGTCCTAGCTTCATTCAGCAAGAGCTCACAGCGTAGCACTCGCCGCATGTCACTGGAGAGTGGCATTAGTCGAACATCCCTTCGGCGGATATTAGCTACTCACAAATGGCACCCTTACAAACTCCAGCTACTGCAGCATCTCAATGAGGATGACCCAGATTGGAGCACTGAATTTGCAGAATGGGCAAAACAAAAATTGGAACAGGACCCTCAGTTTACGCAGAAGATTTTGTTCAGTGATGAGGCAAACTTTTATGTGAATGGTGAAGTTAACAAACAAAACCACCGCTATTGGTCTGACACTAACCCACATTGGATAGATCCCTCCAAGACTGTTGGAACAAAAAAAATTGATGGTATGGTGTGGTATATGGGGTACAAAGATAGTGGGGCCATTCTTCATCAATGGAAACCTCAAGGCCACTGGATATGCGAAATTGCTACATTATGATGTGTTTCCCTTTTTATGCACTGAAGCTGGCACGTTCCCTGAGTTTTTTTAGCAAGATGGTGCACCACCACATGGGTGTCAGGTCCGAGCATTCCTAGATGAACAGTTTCCTGGAAAGTGGATTGGTCGTCGTGGGCTAGTTGAATGGCCCCCAAGGTCTCCCGATCTGACCCCCTTAGACTTTTATGTTTGGGGTCATCTGAAGGCAATTGTCTATGCTGTGAAGATATGAGATGTGCAGCACCTGAAACTACGGATACTGGAAGCCTGTGCTAGCATTTCTCCTGCGGTGTTGCTATCAGTGTGTGAAGAGTGGGAGAAGAGGGTTGCATTGACAATCCAACACAATGGGCAGCACATTGAACACCTTTTATAAGTGGTCAGAAACTTGTAAATAACTCATGAAAGAATAAAGTTATGTTAAAACTAAGCACACCATTGTTTTTCTTGTGAAATTCCAAATAAGTTTGATGTGTCACATGACCCTCTTCCTATTGAAAAAGCAAAAGTTGGATTCAAACTGGCAGACTTCAAAATGGCCGGCATGGTCACCACCCATCTTGAAAAGTTTCCCCCCCTCACATATACTAATGTGCCATAAACAGGAAGTTAATATCACCAACCATTCCCATTTTATTAAGGTGTATCCATATAAATGGCCCACCCTGTACTTCCCAGCCATGATTCTTTATCCAACCAAAGTGTCCTTTGGAATCTTTCACAAGTATCCACATTCAAATTTCCATCCTTCATTCCTACCTTCAACACCCTGTCAATATTTTTCAAGCCTTCTTTTCCTTCCTTTTCTTCGACTAAAGTCTTAGCAGTTTTGTAACCCTCTGGTATACTGAAATTGTTCCCCACTTTGCATGTCAATCTTTTTCCACAGAAAGTTAAACAATTATTCAGACGTCTATTTTCCCTCAGTTTCCTCAGAATTTCCCCACTATATTTACCTAGTGTATTCTGTTACTGAGTTTCTTAAAGGAAGTCTTACATATACTGACCGTTATAGAACACTAACACCATTATCAGCATTATAGTCCCCATATGTGAATGCTACTTACTGTTTAGCTGGCCGTCGCTTATTTTCTTCAAAAAACACTTTTATTCAATATGCAAATTAGGTCTGAAGGTGCCCAAGGGCGGCGTTCTAGTGGCCAGTGCCCAGGTTCCTCATCGCTATTCATCTGAAACCCCTCGCCTTTCACCACTGTGGCCCTCCCTATGTTCTTCTGATAACCTCCTCCCTTCAGTGTGAAATGCCGCGCCTGCTCCGTGCATCCGAATCACTGCACCTGCGCACAGCATTACCCATTATGGGCATCGGCATCCGAGTTTTTATTGCGCATGTGCTGGCCCCAACATCCCGATCTAGCCGACTAGGGATTTAAAGGACCAGTAGCCCTAAATTACAGAGACTTACTGGTGTGGTCTCTGGTTAAGTGGACTTGGTTGCAGAAATGTCTGATCTCATGACCGAATATGTCAGACGGTGGATACATATAAAACGGCAAGAAAGCCTGGCCAAAGAGGTGAGTTATGCCCCAAGTGAAATGGTGTGCTTTGATGTGGAACGGGAGACTTTAAAGGCGCAATTGCAGTGGGCCCGTGAGACAAAGTCTTCAACACTGAGAGGACACTTTGCAAAAGTCAAAGGTGTCGGTGGTGTGCCTGGAGGATGTGCGGAGGAACCATGATGCGGTTGCTAGGAGAAACAACTACCTGGTGAAAGGTGGTCCGGTGTGGCGGAAAACAAGGGCCACAGAGGAAATAATGAAGCAGCTGGTGCAGGAAACTAGTTCCTTGTTGAGGAAGCAGAGTGCTGCACGTTGAGAGGCTTCTCTGAACTTGGCTGAGAGCGGAGTTCCGGTGGAAAAGCAGATGTATGCCGTTGCCAAGGGCAACAGTCGGGAAGACCAAAAAAAGGAGCAGTGTAGTTTTACGGAGTTCCTATATTAGCTGCAACTGTGCACAGAGTCCTAAAGGGTGCGGCTGGAGTGACTGTCCAGGAAAAGTCAGGACTCCGGGCCATACTGTTTCCGGGGCAACGGTTGCAGTACGGAGTCTGCCGGTGTTCGGGATACCAGGAACCAAGAGAAGGCTGGTGATCTTGGTAGAGATGTCTTGGGAATATCGTAGTCTCCAGAGACTACCGAATCCACGACGTCAGGCGGTAAGATTGTTCCTGTTGATAATTTTGTGGCAGTTCCAGTGACAGTGAGCCGGCCGCAGTGGAAACCGGCTGGGCCGGCGAGTGATAAATCTCTGAGGCGAGAAACTGTCTCGGAAGTGTGTGACATTGGGAAAAACACAGTGTCTGAACAGGCGGCTAATCCTGTTACGGTTTCTCCCTTGCAGGATCCTGCAGGGGAGATAGTTTCTGGGTCGACCAAAGAGACTGTGATTAAGGCTAGATTTGGGTTGGTGAAAGTCAGAGATCCCATGCTAGCACGGGTAAGATGTAGCATGATAGCCGTCCCAGAGACTGATAAAATGTTAAATGTTCGGGACAATTATACGGACTATCAGGTGGTTCTCACTGAGGGGGAGACTCCAGTGAGAACGGAGTCTTGTGAACTTGATGTTACAAATACGCTCATACATGAGGGAAAGTTGGGCCATAATTTCCCCTTATTCCTGGAGGTTTTGAGTAATGGAGACACTTCTGCAGACAGCGACAAAACTCCTGCAGAACCTGTCCCTTTAAATGATAATGTGAAGGAGCTGCACATTGAAAACAAGGGTGCAGATAAGATGCAAAGTGAAAGTGTCGAGTTACTTGAACGGCATAATGACAATGTGGATTTTTGTAAAAAATGTGAGCATGAGATGCCTTTTCCATTTCAGGTCATGGACAGGGGAGAAGCACCCTCTGGTGGAAAACATATAAATGATGCAGAAGTGCAGATAAATGAACACACAGAGTGGAGCAATTCTACTCTGGTGAACGTGCAAGAAAGGGTGGCAGTCCTAGAGGGTGTACCACACGTATCAGAGGTGGATATGCAGTCTCCACAGTGTTCTAGGGTCAATAAGCTAATGTCCCAGGTGGGGACTAGCTCATCGGTGCCCCTAAAGGTCAAGGTTAATAATGACCCGAGCGGTATAGGTGACTTGTGTGCTGTGACAGTTAGCAACTCCAAGAGGGAAGCTACCATGTTGAGGTCTTGCAAAATTGAGGTGGTTACTGGTAGCGACAAGACAAGGGTTGTACCTGACATGACGGAAGTTAAGTAGGGAGACTTCAGCCTAGTGTCTGAGACCCATACCCGGGCCGTGGTAGATGAGCTGACATGTCAGTACAGCTGCAATCAGGAAGAGGATTCCTCCCTCTCTACACAGTCCCTAGATATGATAAAGAAAAGACTAGCTGTCTTCACAGAGTCACCGAAGAAGGCTGCAGAGGGGTCAAGGGGGAGACCCCGAAAGAAATGAGTGAGCTGAAGGATCTATGGCCTGATATCTAGGTGAAGAGCAAAGGCTCCAAAGAAATAAAGAAAACTGCGGTAGACACCGATAAAGTGCTTAAAGGGACTCTGGGTGGAACCCCCACAGGGTCTCCAAAAGAGAATGGTGATACTCCTATATCTGCAGCAGAACCCAGCGAGGAACAGCTGGACCAGGAGGCCCAAGAGCGGGCCGCTTCCAACAAACTCGCGCAAAAAACTAAGAACAAACAGAAGAAGTTTGACTGGCCCCGGGCTGAAGAGAAATAAATCTTGGCCCGATATGCCAAAAAACATGACCAAGCGAAAGCGGATGCTCGGGGAAAAAAACAAGGCCCTCTCCTTGGCTAGAGCCCTTGAAGAAGCACAAGAGGAGAGAGATGAGTTTGAGAGGCTGAACAAGCAACTCAGAGCAGAGATGGAGGATCTCATGAGCTCAGAGGATGACATCAGGAAGAACGTCTATGAGTTGAAGAAGTCTAAGCCAGAGCCTATTAAGAAGGGGTCTGGAGATATAGGGAGCTGCGGTGCCGACCGAGGCAGAGAAGACTGAAGATCTTTCTGCTGAACCAGTTGATGGGGCTGATGTGGATGCAGAGGCCAATAGACTCATGGCAGTGCGTAGCCAGGACCTGGTCCCGAAAGACGTCCCCTCCGCCTGCAAGGCCTTCCAAGTAGTCAGCAGCCTTCTGGGGAAGGAATACAATGAGATGGACGACCAGTATGCAGATCCTCTCTACTACTGTGGGCTGGCTCTCCTGAATTCTTCCCAGAAGGAGAACAGTGTCCTAAGTGAGCCTTTGAAGAAAATGCCAGAAGTCAACGAGTCTGGTGAAGACCCAAGTGTTCCCGGTACCTCCTACCTCGATGAGAAAGAGGAAAAGGACTTAAGAGGGAAAGTATATGATGCCGGGTCCAAGAAAACCAAGGCTCAAGAAGTTAAGGCCGAGGTGTTGGAGGACGTGAAGTCCTCAGGTGCTGGCTGCAGTGACTGAAGGAGCGGCTACCTAAGTGAAAAAAAATATAAATAAATACACACTAAAGATGCAGAGGTTTCTGAAACTACTGCCAAAGCAGGGGAAACCACTGCTGTAAAGAAGGAAAAAGTGAATTGGAGGCACATAAAAGAAGAGAGCTGGGATAAGCCTGCTCTGCTGAAGGAGCTCCGCAAGTCAAAGGAGAAAAGGTCGGGACACGACCATGACTGGGAACAGTTGCAGCAGTCCAAGAAAGGACATGAGGAGCATGTGCAGAAGCCAGAAAATCTAAAAAGAGAGCCTGACGGTCGTATAAAAACCATCTTCTGAAAGAAGTTCCAGAGACCGAATGCCAAATGTGGAGAGGAACAGAAAAAAAGAAAAGAGAGACTACAGGTGCGAAAGTGCATCATCCTCGCTCGTGAAAGAGTACCTGCTCATGAGATGAGCAAGAAAATCCCATAGGTGTTATCTGCTCCGGAATAAATTCATGTTTGTGACAAACCAAGCTCTGTTGTCCTGGGTCTGGCAGAATAAGGGGAAGACTGTAGGCCAGGCCAATGCCTGCTCACGAGCATCTGGATTTGATGCTAGTGTTCACCCCCTACAGGCTTGAAAAAAGAGGGGGGGGGGGTATGTGAGGCAGTGACAGGCCTCATAGCTGCTAGGGGAGATTTATAGCAGGAGTTTCCATGTCTTCCCCGTCAGTCATCAGGTCTGAGGCAGCACCAGGTGACAATCAGTCTGGGATAAGAGCCCAGCCCAGACTCTCAGTCAGAGAGAGAGTCTTTGTGAAACAGAGTCCTGCTGTAGGCTCTGTACGAGTGGTCTCAGCCGGGCTGGCAGAGGGGCAACGGGGCTAGCTGCTAGCCGGGACGTTGAGGGAAGCAGTGACGCCTGTGAACAGGGGGTCACGAGGCCAGAGTCGGGAGGACTACTGGGCCACAATCCCCCAAAAAGGTGTTGAAGGATCACCTGGACTGATTGGCTGTCAAAGCCGCATGTGATGACCGTGTGTGAACGGTACTTTAGGTGAGTCAGGGAGACACAGTTCATCACCAACACCGACTCAGGTTCTCTCTCAGAATTGACACGGGTTACATCCACAAACACTTTAAAAAAGCAGCCTCCACGGAGGTCCCACCATGACTCATCACTAGTTCTGTACACCCTTCCAGCATACAGTCACCACCAGGTATTCTCTGTTCCCACACCAAGCTCACAGACTTGCCACTCATCTTGTCAGACACGTTCATCTCCTGGTTTCCACTAGCAACCACGTTCGTTTTACTAGACTGACATGGCAGCCTCACTCTCCGAGTTGCTATCGTTCACAGCACATACGTCTCATATATGTAAAATATAAGAAAAAGAACTGGATCGCACATCCTCAATACTATGCTTTTATCTAACTGCTTCTCTACATTTTATAAGTGGTCAGAAACTTGTAAATAACTCATGAAAGAATAAAGTTACGTCAAAACCAAGCACACCATTGTTTTTCTTGTGAAATTCCCAATAAGTTTGATGTGTCACATGACCCTCTTCCTATTGAAAAAACAAAAGTTGGATTCAAAATGGCCGACTTCAAAATGGCCGCCATGGTGACCACCCATCTTGAAAAGTTTCCCCCCTCACATATACTAATGTGCCACAAACAGGAAGTTAATATCACCAACCATTCCCATTTTATTAAAATGTGTATCCATATAAATGACCCACCCTGTACAATCGGTATATGGGAGGAGTTGATATCTCTGATCAGGTCCTCAAGCCATATAACGCCATGCGCAAAACCCGGGCATGGTACGAATAAGTTGCGGTCTACTTGGTACAGGTTGCCTTGTATAACTCTTTTGTGCTGTCCCAGAGTGCTCGCAACACAGGGAAATTCCTTCAGTTCTATGAGGCAGTCCTCAAGGCCCTGATCTTTTCTGACCGGGAAAGAGCAGCCGGAGTACCTCAGGAACTGGAGACGCCCGGATCGTCCCTGGCCAACACTGTCCAGGTGTGGTCCCACATACTGGAAAGAAGGGACGGTCCCAAAAAAGGTGCAGAGTGTGTCACAGGAGGGGGATACGTAAGGACACCACCACTCAGTGTGACACGTGCCCCGATCATCCGGGCCTCTGCATTATTGGTTGCTTAAGGGAGTACCACACTTCCATGGAGTACTAAATTTATAATCCCTTAAAAATGAGCCCCTACCTAAGACAATCAGCTAAAAAGAAAAAAAATGACTCTTAGACTATGGAGATACTAAAATGTTTTTTTTTTTATTGTTTAAAAAAGGATAATATAGTGTAAAACCTACATAAACTTAAAAAAGTAGACATATTAGGTATCGCTGCGTCCGTAAGAATCTTCTCTATAAAAATACCCCATGACCTAACCCCTCAGATGCACACGGTCAAAAAAAATAGAATAAAAAAGGTGCAAAAAAAGGTATTTTTTGGCAAACTTTCCATTTTAATCCATTTTTCCTGTAACAAAGCAAGGGTTAACATCCAAACAAAACTTAATATTTATTACCCTGAATCTGCAGTTTACAGAAACACCCCATATGTGGTCGTAAACTGCTGTATGACCAAACGGCAGGGCGCAGAAGGAAAGGAACATCATATGGTTTCTGGAAGGCAGATTTTGATGGCCTTTTTTTTGGCACCTTGTCCCATTTGAAGAACCCCTGAAGCAGTGGCGTAGCTATAGGGGTCGCAGCGGTCATAATTGCGACCGGGCCCCTAAGTCAGGGGGGCCCACGGGGCCCCCTCAAGCTAGGAGAACGCGGCCCGCAGCTGATAAATGAGTGAAATCAGAGGCGAGGCCGTGCGTGACTTGAACTGTGCAGGGCAGGCTAAGGGAGGAGTGGTGAGGAGGGAGGAGGAGTGGGGAGGAGGAGTGGTGAGGAGGGAGGGGGAGCGGCTTCAGTTGAGGTCGGAAGACGAAAGAGGAAGCTGTGTGCAGCGGTGCTGGCTGCCTGCCAGTGACTCACTGTCTGATCTGACTGACTCCGTCTCCTCTCCTGGCTGAGCGCTCCCCTCCTCCTATCCTGAGCCTGCGACTGCGACTGCGCCGCTGCCTGACTCCTGTCTGCTGAGGTGAGAGTGGCTGGACGGACCATCCGACCGGACCGGGGTCCTGGTGGTCCGGTCCAGACCAGTCTAAGTGTCTGTGACTGTCCCTACTCTCTCCCTGAGTGAGGGCGGGGGCCCTAACCCACCTGGTGGGAGCGCCGGTGCGGTGGCGGTGACATAGATAGTGATAACTTAAGCCCAGCAGCCCCAGACCAGACCAGTCAATACCCGTCCCATTCCCCTCCTTTAGGAAACAAATATCAGTCAGTACTACTACTCTCATCAGATGTGACTGCAGGCAGCACAGCAGCAGGCCAGAAGCGATCGATTAGCCAGGATTAATGTGCACAACCTGGGTGGGAGGCCCCCCTTACCCTGGCCTGGCCTTAGGCAAGTGACAAACTGCCCCCCCCCCTCCTCAATCTTAGGCAAGTGACAAACCCAGCTCTGCTACATCTACAATGAGCAACTACAACAAATGTAATGCCAAACTGCAGTTCCATGGGTCCAGTGGAAGCTATCCAAGGCATCACATAGAGGAACTGCAGTTTGGCATTACATTTGTTGTAGTTGCTCATTGTAGATGTAGCAGAGCTGAGTTTGTCACTTGCCTAATAATGAGGGGGGGCAGTTTGTCACTTGCCTAAGGGAGGCCTCCCACTGTGCACATTAATCCTGGCTGATCGATCGCTGCTGCTCTCACATCTGATGAGAGATTTCCTAAGGGGGTATTGACTGGCATTAGGGACGGGCTGGTGGATGAGGGCAGCCACTCAGTCCTGCCTATGGATCACCGAGTTTGCACTTAGCTATGCCCTAATTTTTTTTTGCTATATGGATAATGCATTTCTAGCTACGCCCCTGCCCTGAAGCACCCCTAGAGTAGAAACTCCATAAAAGTGACCCCATCTAAGAAACTACACCCTCAAGGTATTTAAAACAGATTTTACAAACTTTATTAACCCTTTAGGTGTTCCTCAACAGTTTATGGCAAATGGAGATGAATTTTCAGAATTTCTATTTTTGGTAACCTTGCCTCACAAAAATGTAATAAAGAGCAACCAAAAATCATATGTACCCTAAAAATAGTCCCAACTAAACTGCCACCTTATCCCGTAATTTCCAAAATGGGGTCACTTTTATGGAGTTTCTACTCTAGGGGTGCATCAGGGGGGCTTCAATTGGGACATGGTGTAAATAAACCAATCCAGCAAAATCTGCCTTTCAAAATCCACACGGCGCTCCTTTCCCCCTACGCCCTGCCATGTGCCCGTACAGTAGTTAACGACCACATATGGGGTGTTTCTGCAAACTACAGAATCAGGGCAATAAATATTGAGTTTTGTTTGGCTGTTAACCCTTGCTTTGTTACTGGAAAAAATGGATTAAAATTGAAAATTTGCCAAAGAATTGAAATTCTTACATTTCTTCTCCATTTGCCAATAACTCTTGTGGAACACCTAAAGGGTTAACAAAGTTTGTAAAATCTGTTTTTAATACATTGAGGGGTGTAGTTTCTTAGATGGGGGTCACTTTTATGGAGTTTCTACTCTAGGGGTGCATCAGGGGGGCTTTAAATGGGACATGGTGTAAATAAACCAGTCCAGCAAAATCTGCCTTCCAAAAACCACACGGCGCACCTTTCCCTCTACGCCCTGCTGTGTGCCCGTACAGTAGTTTACGACCACATATGGGGTGTTTCTGCAAACTACAGAATCAGGGCAATAAATATTGAGTTTTGTTTGGCTGTTAACCCTTGCTTTGTTACTGGAAAAAATTTATTAAAATGGAAAATTTGGCAAAAAAATTAAATTCTTAAATTTCATCTCCATTTGCCAATAACTCTTGTAGAACACCTAAAGGGTTAACAAAGTTTGTAAAATCAGTTTTGAATATCATGAGGGGTGTAGTTTCTTAGATGGGGTAATTTTTGGTGGTTTCTATTATGTAAGACTCACAAAGTGACTTCAGACCTGAACTGGTCCTTAAAAAGTGGGTTTTTGAAATTTTCTGAAAAATTTCAAGATTTGCTTCTAAACTTCTAAGCCTTGTAATATCCCCCAAAAATAAAATTGCATTCCCAAAATGATCCAAACATGAAGTAGACATATGGGGAATGTAAAGTAATAACTATTCTTTGAGGAATTACTATGTATTATAGAAGTAGAGAAATTGAAACTTGGAAATTTGGTAAATAAAATTGAATTTTTTTGACTCCATTTTACCAGTGTCTGAAGTACAATATGTGACGAAAAAACAATCTCAGAATGGCCTGGATAAGTAAAAGCGTTTTAAAGTTATTCACACATAAAGTGATACTGGTCAGAATTGCAAAAAATGGCCTGGTCCTTAAGGTGAAATATGGCCGTGTCCTTAAGGGGTTAAGGTCGCACCATGATTTTGGCTCACAATGTGCCATGCAACCAAGGATCACAGCGGCACGCTGGTACACTGCAGTAAGTTAAAATGAAAGGTTTTATATAGATGCGACCTGTACGTTTCTTACAATCATAATCCGAAAGTTACAAGAAATCCAGTAGGTTGGATTTTGTGTGACTGTGCACAACCCCATTTCCTTTTACTAGTTGCGATGTAGTATAGAGTTGCTGCAGTCTTTGGCTGCACAACGTGTGTTGCTGCCACAGTCACCTTGTAGTACCAGCTCAACACATACTGTACTTAATGCAGGCATTCTTACATACACATACATTCATACATGCAGCACTGTTACATGCACACACTGTCATACATGCATGCACTCTTTCAAACCAATTACAATACAGGTAGATTCCTTCCTCACCTCGTGGCCCTCTGTATTGCTAGTTGTGTCCCCAGGTCATGAGCCAGGCTCCTCCCCCTCACAGCAGCAGGGCTGGACTCCAGACTGATCACACAGGTAGCAGTCCTTCTAGCAGAGCTGCCTTATTGGAGAGGCCGTCAGTGCTATTGACCTACAGGTTTTAGACCAATCAGCACTCCTGGTCACAGTAAAGCTGTTTCCACATGATCTAATTTATATAAAATCGCTGCAAAATGCTATGTTTTTTGCAGCGATTTTATGAAAATCAGATCATGTGGAAACAGCCTCACTGACCAGGAGTGCTGATTACACAAAACTTGTCAGTTCCCATGAATCATTGCTGGAGTGAAGCCTTTCCTTCTCATTTAGGATGAATCGCAGGCAGCATGCATCCTACTGTGTATAGGGGACGGAACTTATCACAGACAGCTTCTAAGAAAGGAAGCTTACTTGCTGGTTCGGGGCCCACCGAGGATTTGCCCGGCTCCCCGGTGGGCCAGTCCGAGCCTGGACGTCACTGTGCTGGCTATGCCCCTCTGCACTACTGTCTGCTGCTGTCTGCTCTATCCCTGGATTCTTCAAGAAAAACATTAATCCCTTCAGCAGCACATACTCAGGGCTGAAGGCTTTACTGAGTAGCTGCAGGCAGTGAGGAGACAAATGCTGGGCACAGGAGCTGACAGACTAGAGGAGTTCTGCAGAGCATTGCACAAGTACAGGTAGGGAGAAGATCCTGTGTGTATCAGAAGTGTCATTGTACAGCTGGGACTTGTAGTTCTATACATACAACATGCTGGTGAGGCTCCCAGCAGGCAGACATGTCACTCAGGGCTGCACTTGTATTCACGCCCTTGGCAGAGCAGGGGGAGGGGCAGAGGTTGTTGTTATTGCAGGTAAACAAAGGGCCAGAAGAGAGCCAGGGAAATGAGGAAATATATATTGTTTTGCCTAAATCTTGCTTAGCTTAGTTATATACTGTATTGCTGCCCATCAGATTTACAGTGATATATATATATATTTTTTTTCAGAACTCGGACAACCCCTTTAAGGTTTTCTGTCAGAAAAATCCGCCAAGGAATCTGTGATAAAAACCCAAGGCTGACCCCCAGAATTCTTCTGTGGTTATATTTAGCAGGAAGACAAAGCACAAATCCAGCTCACCCAGTCTGGTTCACAGTATCTCTGCATGGTATCAGGAGTATCAGGTTTTCGGAAATCTAGCACCAGAAACAGTCCAATACAATCCACAGTTTATTTCTTGAAAAAAATATAAAAAATCCTTATACAGGAACCCACTCCCTGGTCTTGGGCTCCTGTATATGGACTTTTTGTATTTTTTTCAAGAAATAACCTTTGGATTTTATAGGACTGTTTCTGGTGCCGGATTTATTCCTATTAGAAAATGGATTCTAAGGAATTGATTTGTCTCATTGGCCAGACTTCTTCACTTCTGGAGGGCTGTTCCCAGGGACATAACTATAGCAGTGATGGCTAACCTCCGGCACTGTGGTGAAACTACGACTCCCAGCATGCTCCATTCATTTCTATGGAGTTCTGAGAACTGCCAAGCAAGTGTGCATCTTGGGAGTCGTAGTTTACCACGGCTGGAGTGCCAGAGGTTAGCCATCACAGCTATAGTGGAAGCAGGGGAAGGGCCACTATGGGGCCCGAACACAGAAGGTGCCTGCCTGGGAGGAGGACTGAAAGATTTTATTGTCAGGGCCCCGTCAACAGGATTATACACTGACAGTATATACAGTCACATGACCTACAGTATATATGTGTAGGAAACAGATGGAGCTGCTGCCGGGCCTGATCTTAGAAAGCGATCTTGACTAGCCACAGGACGGAGGGTTGCATGGGAGAAGGAGTTTGCTGGAGGGGAGGGGGGGGGGGGGTTAAGGCCACTGGCTGTCCCCACAGGTGAAGAAGCGCCCACCTACCATAATATTGACAGGGCCAGACATCCCGCCCAGCCCTGTCAATCTCCTGTTTATGCTGCAGCTACTGTTGGGAGCAGCTACTGCGCATGCACTGCAACACTTCCGGGTAGCGGCGCATGTGCGGAATATATACAAAAGGTATTTTCACCTAGAAGCATTGGTTTGTAATAAGATTCCATAGGTTCCCTGTATACTGTGTATTGTGCATGGTCCAAGCACAGGGCTTTGCCACAGGCATGAGCAATTTAATGGGATTGTACATTTTTCAAAGCATCTGCTTTGAAAAATGTACAATCCCATTAAATTGCTCACGCGGATCCGCAAAACACATACGGACGGAAAAACGCAAAACACATACGGACGTCTGAATAGAGCCTTACTGGGGGGTGATCAGGGGTTAATATGGGGTGATCAGGGGTTAATAAGGGGTTAATAAATGACAGGGGGGGGTGTAGTGTAGTGGTGTTTGGTGCTACTTATTACAGAGCTGCCTGTGTCCTCTGGTGGTCGATCCAAGAAAAAGCGACCACCAGAGGACCAGGTAGCAGGTATATTAGACGCTGTTATCAAAACAGCGTCTAATATACCTTTCAGGAGTTAAAAAATCGGATCTACAGCCTGCCAGCAAAAGATCGCCGCTGGCAGGCTGTAGATCAGCTCGTTTACCTACAGTTCCTGTGAAAGCGCGCTCCTGTGAAAGCGCGCTCCTGTGTGCGCGCGTTCACAGGAAATCTCGCGTCTCGCAAGATGACGTGCCGGCGCGTCGAAGAGGAATGAATGGACCGCCTCCGGAACGCAATCCTGCGTTAGGCGGTCCAGAGGCGGTTAAAGGGCTTCTGTCTCCCCCCTAAACTAATTTTTCACTTTTTGGCTACTTAAAATCCTTATACTGCGATCAATATATAGTGCTCTTACTCTTTTTCGTTCAGTAGTTTCTTCAAAAAACTGACTTTTATAATATGTAAATTACCTCTCTACCAGCAAGTAGGGCGGCTACTTGCTGGTAGCAGCCGCATCCTCCTTTTAAAAAGACGCCCCCTCCTCATGTTGATTGACAGGGCCAGCGAGCGCTCTCGTCCTCTGGCTGGCCCTGTCTGCGTTTTAAATCTCGCGCCTTCGCCGTACCGGTCTTCAGTCGGCGCAGGCGCACTGAGAGGAGGACGCTCGCTCGGCCGCTCCTTCCTCAGTGCGCCTGTGCCGGGGGTAGATGTGACGTCATTGGCACGTCCCCGGGAAAGGACGCATCCCCTGATCTGCCAGCTTGAAATAAATTGGAGCAATGAATGGGGAGATCTCTGGATCCATGTGAGGTACAGGGCAGGTTCTAGCTTTGTTAGAAAGAGATTGTCATGTAATATATGATGTCTGGTTTTCATTTGTTATATTAATCATGGGATAATTCCTTTAAGAGGATGTCCTTCTATCCAGACATACCTTCTGCCCTAGTTCTTCAATTGAGGGGTTCTCTTATCAGAAGTTCTGAAGTCGGACCCCACTGATCATAACTTTACCCTAGGAATAGGCCATAACATACCGGGTGATGCCCGAGAATGAGACGAGAGAAGCAACTATTTGCTAGAAACAACGTTAGGATTATTTTCACAGAAAGTGACATTTGCTGTTTTGGCGACGAGGACAGTGCACATTGCAGTGGGAGTATGCAGCTGACCAGATTTCATTGGGTCCGACTGGCGGAATATCCCAGGTTACTTCAGGATAGCTTGTGCTTGGGTTTTCTATTCTGGCAGGAATGTGAAATGCTCTGCTATTATCAGCGGCAACTCCTCATATCTGCTTCAAGCTACATTTGCAGAATATGTATTTTACACTCTCAGACATCGGATTTCTGCATAGCAAGATAATAAAACAATATATGGTTTATGATGTATTCTGGATTATTGGACATTAATAGAGTGGTATATAGAAGGGGTAGAAAGCCTTCAAAAATGGCCAAAATAAAATATTAACACAGATTCTTGTCTTGTGAAATTCCACATGTTAACAGATCTGCATTGGGAAGAGGTGCTCGTAATCAGACTTTAAGGACTGCTGGATTAAGCAATTTAAAGGGTGTTTTTGGTCTTTTTATATCAATGGACTATCCTCAGGATAGGACATCGATATCTGATCGGCGAGGGTCCAAAATTCTACTCCTGAAGATCAGCTGTTCTGCAGTAACTTTGATCCCCAAAGTCGGTGCCGGTAGTACAGCTCTGTCCATTGTATGTAATGGATGGAGTTGGTCCCTGAACTATAAAGAACAGCTGAGTGGTTTGGGGTGTCGGACCTCCTCTGACAGGGGTGGATTTACCAAAGACCTTACAGGGAAATTTCCCAGGCGGCCTCCTGAGCCTTCCTCATGGCTGACCAGTGGAAGTTTTTGGGGATGTATTGTGTGCGGCTGGCAGCAGTATTTTGTGATGGACTGTGGTATTTGGCTCTGTTGGGGTGGAATAATGTGCCTCAATATGATATTGCTGGCCCTGCCTTCCATCAATTTGGACCCGACTACAAAACGGGGCCATTTTAAGCTCCCAGTCCCACTCCTGCCCTCCAATCAGATATTGATGCCCCATCCTAAGACTGCTCATGGTAGATTTATGTGGTTATTTTTCTGGATTTTGTGTGGCACTGACATAAATTTACATCCAGGGCCCACCTCTAAAATGAATTATGGGGGCCCATCGTTTAGCTACATGCAAATATTTTGTGAGCAGTTGGTAAATTACAGGCTGCTGTATTCTCCATACACTTTAACAAAATAAAAGGTGGCTGCTTATATGGAGAGGGAGGTAGGTCTGCGCTGCTGGGGTACGTGACTGATTTACGGCGAGGAGCAGGTCTCATCATATATTAGGTGCATCCTCCGGCAGTCTGTGCGTCTTAATAAAATCTATATCTTAATAAAATTTTGTTTTCATTTGCGCCAGAAAACTTGGGCAAATAAAGAGAAATGTTCTGGCCTTGCTGGTCCTGCCCCTTGGCCTACCTCACCCTGCCCTCTTCTCTGCAAAGTGGCGAGGGCAGTGTAAAAACAGTTTTCGCGACCAAATTTGCTGCAAGTGGCGTTTCAAAAGTTGCCAACATGTGGTCTGCTTGTAAAAAAGTGGCGCAGGGAGATGATAAATCTCCTCCTTAGTGTGCTGTACTATGCATAGCTTGTGTGTGTGCGGTTTTGGCCTGGGGGCTAACTGAGGGGTTGCCCAGACCACTATGCGTTAGTCCGAGCATGGTTATTAGATATCCCACAGTAGCCTGAACACCTGGATGAGGCCGTGGCTGACACCTTTGGTCCTGGTGACATAATTGGAACCTGATTTGTTCAGTGTTTACCATGATTCTTCTGTGATAAACAATCATGGCATGCAAGGCAAACTGTTCTGGGGTCTATGCTGTCTATCCACCCCTAAAATCCACCCTCTCTTTTTGTCCAGGGTTGCCGCTGGGGGAGTGCAAACTGGGCAATGCCCATGCCCTGACACTACGACGGTGCAGACAACGTCCTGAGACTGGACAGCATCAGTGCACAGTACAGCAGCTGCGGGTGCCTGGAGCTGAAGGAAAGCCATAGGAGGGTAAGTATATATGAATGCTGCAGCACCGGTCTGGGGTCTGATTGTAATTTATTTTTCTCCGATCTGGGGTCTGATTTTTTGTAACTTTTTTTTTCAGGTCCAGGTTTTTTTTATTTTTTTTATACATTTTCTGGTCTGGGTTGGGGGCTTTTTCTATGTAATTTCTAGTCTGGGGTCTTTTTTTTTTATTTTTAATATTTTGTTCTGTTCTGGGTCTGTTTGTATGTTTTTTTTTCTGGTCTGGTTTCTTTTTTTAATACATTTTCTTGTCTGGGTTGGGGGGGCTGTTTTTTTTGTGTATTTTCTAGTCTGGGGTCTTTTTTCAATTTCAGTATTTTGTTCAGTTCTGGGTCTGTTTTTATTTTTTTTCTGGTCTTTTTTTTTTATACATATTTTCTATTCTGTTTAAAAAAAATTGAAATATTTTAGTATAAAAAAAATCATAAATGCCTTTAATTAGCAGTTTAGGAGGGGGTAATCAATGCTGTAAATAAAAATGGTTGCCATTACGTTATTCTGTCAGAAACTCATCCCCGAATGTACAGACATATAGATATGCATGAATTTGTTATTAACCCCATCCTGCCTGTCCCACATAAATAAATGGGCTTGAAACAGGCCTGCATGCTGAAACGCTGGTTTGTTTTTGGATTATGTGCTCAAGATAATGCAGCTTATACTTCATTTGGCGGTACCTTGGACTCCTCTTACAAGTTGACACATTCCTCAAAATCTTTTATACTTTGATGGCATTCCTGAGCACGTTTCCATCAACTGGATTGGTCTGTTACTCTGACAACCTAAGGGCTCATGCACTCATTATTTTCCACATTACAGACAAGGATAGTACTGTTCTATTAGGGGCCAGCTGTTCCGTTCCGCAAAATACGGAATGCACATGGACGTCATCCATATTTTTTGCGGACCACAAAATATATACGGTTGTGTGCATGAGGCCTAATTCTAACCGTAAGTTACAATATAATATACAGCATACTGTATATACTGAACTGCTGCACACAGATTGCAACCACTCACCCCTGTCCCCTTAGGCTAGGTCTACATGACGACATTTGTCTCGCAACAATAAGTCGTGCGACAGATAGGGCACAACTACACTGCAACATTTGTTACGCAACATTTTGTATAATAGGGCAACAATTTTTATAATGGTACCTCCCAGCATGCCTGCACAGCCAAAGGCTGTCCAGGCATGCCGGGAGTTGTAATTTGCACGCTGGTTGGTAAACACTGTTCTAGAGGAACACATTCACGTAGTTGGTGTGGCTGGGACATGGCAGACTGCCTGGCTGGGCTGTTAGGCCTCTTTCACACGGGCGAGATTTCCGCGCGGGCACAATGCGCGAGGTGAACTCATTGCACCCGCACTGAATCCGGACCCGATTATTTCTATGGGGCTGTGCACATGAGCGGTGATTTTCACGCATCACTTGTGTGTTGCATGAAGATCGCAGCATGCTCTATATTCTGCGTTTTTCACGCAATGCAGGCCCCATAGAAGTGAATAGGGCTGCGTGAAAATCGCAAGCATCCGCAAGCAAGTGCGGATGCGGTGCGATTTTCACGCACGGTTGCTAGGAGATGATCGGGATGGAGACCCGATCATTATTATTTTCCCTTATAACATAGTTATAATAGGAAAATAATAGCATTCTTAATACAGAATGCATAGTACAATAGGGATGGAGGGGTTAAAAAAAATAAAATAAATGTAACTCACCTCATCCACTTGTTCGCGCAGCCCGGCTTCTCTTCTGTCTTCTTCTTTGCTGTCCAGGAGGAAAAGTGCAGCGTACTCAAGTTGTGTGTAGAAAGGTGTCCCTGGGTGTAGTAGTGCAATAGACACTAACCTGAGACGGCTGACTCTCTGCATAGGCAGGTGATGGTAGGAAAATGTTCGTGACGCCAGTGCCAATTAAACGGTGGCACGCCGTTTGCTGATAGCAGGAATAAATGAGGAACACCGTGATGTTAAAACAGAACTCCAACTTTAGTAGTTTTCATAGAGACATTAACGGAAGCGCAGTTCCTTTGCATACAGTTGATTTTTCAATACGGTCGATGCAGGCAATACAGATTGAGCAAGGTGACTACAGAGTGTCAAACACACAGGACTTGCAGTACAGGAGCTTGCACTCTATCTCTGACTGATCCTGGAACATAGCAAATCTTCTCCAAGGTCCAATACCTTAACTCTGGCGTATATCCTTGGTTTTAGCTTTATAAAGTACCTCCTCTGTTATATTGAGTACCTCTTGCTTTCTTGAGTTTGCCTCTGTCTCTCTCCCTCTTTCCTCAGACTCTAGAAGTTTCTGAACAGTGGTCTTCCTGCTTCTGCATATATATCTATTCAGGAGGGGAACCTTCTCCTTGGATTCGGAACCCGGTTACAGGGACTGCAATACCCTCTCATGGTCCGCAGGCTTCAGGCCTGGACTTGTCTCTGACATAGTCTAAGCTCCAGCTTCAGACTACAGGCTGCAGCTTTAGACAGACACTTAGACTAGACTCCCTTTCACTTCCCTGACTGGGCCTTATATAAACTAGGGCTCTCTAGCTCCCTCTAGTGACTAGAAGCTGGAATGACACCCCTAGCAGGCCTGTACTTGCAAGTATCATAGTAACAGGGAAATACATAGCATTACATTACATGACAATTTATAAAGATGACATATACCAACTTCCCCATAATTAAGGAGGGACGACAGCACACCAAGCGACCCTTTTGTAGTGACGGGCATTACAGTCCCCGTACACTACAAAAGGACCTCTGGTGACGTCACTGCGCTCATCACATGGTGATGGATCATGTGATGAGTGCAGTGATGTCACCACAGGTCCTTTTCCTCAAAGAAGACAGAAGAGAAGCCGGGCTGCGCGAACAAGTGGATGAGGTGAGTTAATAATTTTTTTTTTTAGCCCCTCCATCCCTATTTTAGTAAGCATTCTGTATTAAGAATGCTATTATTTTCCCTTATAACCGTATTATAAGTGAAAATAATACAATCTACAGAACGCCTAACCCAAACCCGAACTTCTGTGAAGAAGTCCGGGTCTGGGTACCAAACATGCAGATTTTTCTCACGCACGTGCAAAACGCATTAAAACGCTTTGCACTCGCAGGGAAAAATCATGCATGTTCCCGCAACGCACCCGCATCTTTTCCCGCAACGCACGTGTGAACCCAGCCTTAGTCTTCAGGAAGACAGGGCCAATAGAAAAGGCGGTGGAGTGTGTCTGTGTGTTAGGGGTGATATGAAAGTGAGTGTGACAGAAGCAATTACGAGTGAAGATGGTTAGGATATTGAAAACGTATAGTTGGAATTACAAAGGGGGCTAAATAATGAAAAAATCTTATCTATACACAGATAGTTACATAGTTAATACGGTTGAAAAAAGGCATAAGTCCATAAAATGTGGCATCATTACAGGCAGGATTAGACTGACAGATGAGCAGGTAACTTCAGTAAAGTGATCTGTACAGAGCAAGAAGTGGTGTCTACTAGGCTTGGTAGCCAGTGCGAAAACTGCAGGATTTTATGTTTTTTGCTTAAATATAGATATTGACATGGAAAATGAAAACATCAAAAATTCTTTAAAAATATGTTAAACGTAAAAGCGGGATTTAAACAATAGGTAATTTTCTGATGACACATTCTCTTTAAGGGACTGTATACAGGAGTATGTGACTGTAAGTCCTCTTGCCTACGACTGTATGCCCTCCGAGATATACGGTCCGTGAGGGGGCCATATGTTCCGGAGCGGCATTGATCGTGCGCACGGGAGTGTACAGCATCATAGATTACAATGATGCTGTGCGCGTCGGGCAGCCCGCAGGACTATTGTCCTGCACTGATATGATCATATGAGTGCGGGACAATAGTCCCGCGGGCCGCCCGATGTGCACAGCATCATTGTAATCTATGATGCTGTGCGCTCCCGTGTGCACGATCAATGCCGCTCTGGGACATATGGCCCCCTCACGGACTGTATATCTCGGAGGGCATACAGTCGTGGGCAAGAGGCCTAAGGCCTCATGCACTCAACCATATGTATCTTGCGGCTCGCAAAAACGGATCCGCAAAAAATACAGATGACACGTGAATACGTGTGCATTCCGTATTTTGCAGAACAGAACAGCTGGCCCCTAATAGAACAGTACTATCCTTGTCTGTCATGCGAACAATAATAGGACATGTTCTATTTTTTTGCGGTATGGAAATACAGGCATACGGAAACAGAATGCATACGGAGTACCTTCAGTTTTTTTTTGCAGACCCATTGAAATGAATGGTTCCGTATACGGTCCGTAAAAAAACCGGAACGGACACGGAAAGAAAATACGTTCGTGTGCATGAGGACTAAATAATATAAGGCCTCTTGCACACAACTTTTTTCTTTTTTTGCGTTCCATATACGGTCCGTATTCAATTAATTTCAATGGATCCGCAAAAAAACAGAAGGTATGCCTTCCGTTTCCATATTTCGTTGTTCCGTTCAAAGATAGAACATGTTGTATTATTGTCCGCATAACAGATAGTACAGTTCTATTAGGGGCCAGCTGTTCCGTAAAAAAAAAACGGAATGCACACGGACGTCATCCGTATTTTTTGCAGATCCGTTTTTTGCGGACCGCAAAATACTGAAAAACCCATATGGTCGTTTGCAAGAGGCCTAAGTATCATGTATGATAGCCAGCACCAGTTTACCAAGGACAGAAGTTGTCAGACTACCCTGATTTGTTTCTATGAGGAGGTGAGTAGTAGCTTGGACAGAGGGGCGGCTGTGGATGTAGTGTTTCTGGATTTTGCAAAGGCTTTTGATACTGTCCCTCATAGATGCTTAATAGGTAAAGTAAGGTCTATTGGCTTGGAAAGTATAGTTTGTATTTGGATTTAAAACTGGCTGAAGGACCGTGTCCAGAGAGTCGTGGTCAACTATTCATATTCAGAATGGTCCAGGGTTATAAGTGGTGCACCCCAATGTTCAGGGCTGGGCCTTTTATTATTTAATTTATTTATTAATGATATTGAGGACGAGATTAATAGCACGATTTATATTTTTACAGATGACACTAAGCTATGTAGTACTGTACAGTGTATGGAAAATGTCCATATACTACAAGTTGACTTGAACACTCTGAGTGCTTGGGCATCAACTTGGCAAATGAGGTTCAATGTGAATAAATGTAAAGTTATGTATCTTGGTAGTAATAATCTCTGTGCTTCATATGTCCTAGGGGATGTAACACTGGGGGAGTCACTAAAGAAGGATTTGGGTGTTCTGTTCTTTTTCCTGCATAAATTGTGTCCAAAGATCATTTGTTGTAGTCCCTAAAGTTGTCATTCACTGCATGTTGCCAACTGAATTTCTTCTCCATCTCCAAGGACTCTGTAGCCGATTGTTAAACTCCTGTGGGCAGCTCTAGCCTGGAGCGCCCGTACCCGCGGTGGTCACATGGTATTCCTAAGAAAACGGAACACATGGACTTGCTTCCTCACTAGTCTACTGCAGATGGATGGAAGACCGGAACATACAATCTCCATGGTGAGATGGTGGTGGTCTGCTTCATGACTACAACCCCAGTGCTTCATTTTCCATCCATTGCACATCTTCACGGGTTAGCAGCAACTATCATGCATAAGGGATTTAGGTATATTAAAAGGGTTGCATGTTTCTTGAAAGAAAAAAAACATCATACTTGGGACTGGTGTCCCTACGATGGCACAGACAATGCTGTTTAGATAATGTCTCGTATCTAAAATTGTGCAATGCAGAGCAATAATGACATCTTTTTTTATATTCTAATTTTTTAAAGTTTTTTAAAGTTTTTTATTCTTTGGATTTTTTTTTAGAACTCAATGGTACTATTCAGACTACATTCCACGAAGTCTGGACACAACATTGAAGACACAGGCATTTGTACGTTGTTGTCACGAGGGTGTCAAGAGCCACGTCTGACTCCGTTATACCCGGGGTCAGGAAGTCGCAGCGGGTGGCTGCGCGCTCTATGTCTAAAGATAGTGCTGTTTCTTAATGGTAGCTTTCTGGGTTTGCCTTGCAATCCTTTTTGGCTCACTCAGGGATCCGTAGCTTCTCCTCCTCAGCTGTTTCTTGTCCAGCAATCCCAACCTCCTTATATTCCCCTCTCCCACTTCTCTGGTTGCCAGATATAGAGCTTCCTGCCTGGACTTCTATACTGACCCACTGGAGCTGTGATTCCTGGTTGTTGTTCCAGAGCGTTACCCTCCGGATCCCTGTTGGGCTTTTGTTGTCTGCTGTTGTCGCCCACCTGGGATTATATGTTTGTCTGTATTGTCTGTCCTCTCCTTGGTGTTTCCCTTTAGTGTTAGTGGTGCGGACTAGTGTTCCCACCGCCGTATTCACTACGTAGGGCTCATCTCAGGGAAAGCCAGGGTTTTGTCACGGCTGAGGATGGGGGAAATCCTCAGCCGTGCGATGAAGGAAGATGTCCAGTCGCTACTCGCCAGGAACACAGAATCAGGGAGCAGGTCACCTCCTGTTGCGTCCCTAACGCTGACCCTGTCTCCTACCTGCATGGGCCGACCTTGATGGTAAGAGGACCCATGCGCAGGAACCTCGGATCCCTGATATACCCTCCGACCGGTCCCTGGGCTAAGGAGCAGGGTAAGACAACCCACTCCTCCTAGGCACGGAGGAGCAGGAGTCTCACTAGCCAAGCAGCATAAAGAAGGGGGTACATAAACAGGACTATGGATAAGACAGGTGAACCAAACAGTTCCACACAAACCTGTCTCAGCCTTGCTGACTGGAACCCGTGCTAAGGAAAGGCTGTCCACACAGACAAAGGTAAACAGCACACACGTGAAGACACACAGGGACCAGGACATCCATAGCTGCACAAAAACCAAAGACACAAGACATCAACAACACATCACGGTATTAGAACTTATGACCGGAAGGGTGGCCCTTACAAGAAGATGGAAATCACAGGAGGCTGCAACAGCAAAGCATGACTGAAGCAACCTACTGAGCCATGCCAAAGTGAGAGGCTTTATAGGCCTAAGAGGCCACACCCAACGGTCAGACACACCCAGTGACATCACACACAGGGAAGGGAGTTAACCCTTCCAGCACCACAGGAAAGGGAAAACACCAACTTAAAGGAACAGTGTCCGACACAACAACCCAAACCGCGGGCAACTGTATGCGGCTCCCAAGGAGTCACGGCCAAAACCGTGGCCGTGACAGGTTTAGGCACGTGATCGGCGTACGGGTGAGAAACCCGTCTAGGGACGTCAGGTGCCAGCCTCAAGGTGAGTTAGGGGTCACCACCTTTCCCTCTCCCTTGGACAGGGCCTTCCCATTTCCCTCCCTTTGCGTCACGTATGTGATCGGCAAGCTGGTCATGACAGTTGCAAAGAGATGACTGATGAAATCCATATACCGACGGTATCAGCAATTACTACGACAGGCTTGTAATAACAGGGACCTTTTATGCTCACACGTCTGCTAATTGTAATTTCACAGTTCATGACTGTAAGCTTTTAATTGCTAGAATATTCTGCTAATATGATTTCTAATATGCAGGATTTGTGTCTACTGAAGCAGGGGCAAAGCTTGGTATTTGTAGGCACACAGGAACGGTCTGAGGTGCACGAGGGAAAAAGCATCCCTGCAGATGTGTACACAAGGAGACCACCGAAGGTGTGGTAGATCACTAAAATCAACGCCCAAGCTGAATATTCCCAGAATGCTAATATTTCTCCTCAACGGACTCTGTATCTCCAAGACAGGGCTGTACAACCAGTATTGCTCGAAGGGTTCCTGCTTCTCTCATTAAAACCTAGGCCTCGCTGCGCACTGGCCGGGGTGAGCTTCTCACCCAGGCACACTGACTGCCCGCTGGACATGTGGAAGGACATGAGTCAGCCTAATGGAGTGCAAGGGCGGGAGGCTACAGCATCATGGAATCTGCTCTAATCCTTCATACACCCCAGGGGCGGACTGGACATAGACCCTACAGGAAAATTTCCCAGTAGGCCGATGCGCTATGGGTATATTAACTCCTTCTTCCCCTATTCTGACTGCAGTTATCCAGTGCTTCTATGGTTACCACATATATTTGGTGCTTTAATTTTAACCCCATCCCCAGTAATCACTTTATTAACCCCCCTTCCCCCTCCTATTTTTCTTTTCCCTGTATACTCAGTATAAGGCCTCATGCACACGACCATTGTTGTGTTCCGTTCCGCAAAATGGGGTTCCGTTGTTCCGTTTCCGTTTTTGTTTCCGTGTGTCTTCCTTTATTTTTGGAGGACCACCAGACAGGAAGGAAAGTAAAAAAAAGTCTAAGTCAAGTTTGCCATGCAAATGATAGGAAAAAAACAGACGCGGATGACAATCTTGTGTGCCTCCGCGTTTTTTCACAGTCCCATTGACTTGAATGGGTCCGCGAACCGTTTTCCGTGAAAAAAATAGGACAGGTTATATTTTTTTGATGGACTGGAACCACGGATCACGGACGCGGATGACAAACGGTGCATTAGCCGAGTTTTCAACGGACCCATTGAAAGTCAATGTGTCCGCAGAAAATCACGATAAACGGAACAACGGACACGGAATAAAACAACGGTCGTGTTCATGAGGCCTAAGATGGCTGTTAACTTCCTCACTAGGATATGCCATCACTTTAAGATCCTGGAGGGTCTGACCTCTGAGACCCCAGGCGATCCTGAAATCACAAATATGGTGTTTTTCTTTACAAGGATACAGCACGTTTGGCCAGCTCTTTTCTGAGTTTTGCTATGGGGTTTTATCATTTTTGTGAATGCTCCTGATGCCAGGATTGGGCCTTGATTTGTGACACAGGCATCGTCTACCGGATATAGAATACAAAAAAATATATAACGGTGTTTTTTCAGTGCAGTACACATCACATTCAGGATTCTGAGAAACAAGCAGCATGCACAAAGCAAAGCCCAAAGTAACAGAATAAATCATTAGCCCAGTTTCAGTGCATTAAATATGCAGCATTCCAAGGTTCATCATCAGCAAATAAAGGAGAGAACACAACCAAGTAAATAATTAGGGATGTTCTGGTGCTCCATACACTTGTACTGATATGGCGCACTATACGGAACCAGTGGACTATGAAGGTGGGGTGCAGGTTGGGTTGGAACCATTAGAGAAACCTCAGTCAGAACTGTCACCAATGGTCATGATGTATTATGTAGACACTGTATAAGGCCTCCTGCACACGAACGTGTGCGCTCCGTGGCCGTATTGCGGACCGCACTTGCGGATCCGCAATACACGGGCACCATTCCGTGTGCATTCCGCATCACGGATGCAGACCCATTCACTTCAATGGGTCCGCAAATCCGGAGATGAGGAACGGAAGCACGGAACGTGGGGTTTCATCCCGTACTTCCATTCCGCAAAAAGATAGAACATGTCCTATCTTTTTGCGGAACAGCCGGATCGCGGACCCATTAAAGTGAATGGGTCTGCAATCCGCGGCGGCTGTCCCACGGACGGTGTTCGTGCATTGCGGCCCGCAATTTGCGGGCGGCAGCACGACCGCGGGGCGCACACGTTCCTGTGCAGGAGGCCTAAGGAAAAGCTGTGCAACTTTCTGGCATGTTCTTGGTTTAACCCCTTTCCCCCCTTATGCATCTTGGGCCTTAATGACCAAACTTTTTTTCATTTGTTCATCATCACATTCCAACAGCTATAACTTTTTTTTTTTTTTACATTGATGCAGCCGTAGGGGGGCTTGTTTTTTGCAGCACAAGTTGTAGTTTTTAAGGCTACCATTTTGGGGTAAACATAATCAATGATTAATTTTTATGAATTCTTTCTGGGTAGGAATGAAAAAAACATAGTGACGTTCACTTTGCAGTATAAATAACATGACAACTTAACCATTTGCCGCCACTGTAACGCCGATAGGCGTCCGGACGGCAGCGCTCTCAAGTCTCAGCGACGCCTATTGGCGTCATCTCGTAAAACCCGAGATTTCGCGTGAACGCGCGCGCATGTTCACAGCGGTGGGCAGCTCTGAAATTAAACTACAGCCTGCCAGCGCTGATCATTCGCTGGCTGGCTTTTGATGTTTAAAAAATCGCATCAGAAAGGTATATTAGACGCTGTTTTGTTAACAGCGTCTGATATACCTGCTACCTGGTCCTCTGGTGGTCCCTTTTGCTTGGATCGACCACTAGAGGACACAGGCAGCTCTGTAAGTAGCACCACACTACACTACACACACACCCCCGTCACTTATTAACCCCTGATCACCCCATATAGACTCCCTGATCACCCCCCTGTCATTGATCACCCCCCTGTAAGGCTCCATTCAGACATCTGTATGTGTTTTGCATCCGCAAAACACGGACACCGGCAATGTGCTTTCCGCATTTTGCGGATCCGCACATTGCCAGAACTATATAGAAAATGCCTTTTCTTGTCCGCAATTGCGGACAAGAATAGGACATGTTCTATATTTTTGCGGAACGGAAGTGCGGACCCGGAAGTGCAGATCCGCAATTCCGGATCCGAGCGGGACAAAGTCTGTCCCCATAGAAATGAATGGGTCCGCAATTCCGTTCCGCAAAATGCGGAACAGAATTGCGGACGTGTGAATGGGGCCTAAGGGTCCCTTATCACCGCCAGTTAGTTAGCTACTTGTTAGGTAGTTAGCGCTCACTGCACCGCAGTCACTGATTAGTCGCTGATTAGCGTCATCGCTGTCGCTAATTAGCACTAGTACTATATAGTATCTGTAAGTGATCAAGACTGAAGACAGATCTATATCAGTACATTAGGGTCACCTTAGGCTCTACAAAAAACGCAGTGTTTGCCCGATCAGGCCTGATCTTGTGCGCACACTTGCGTTCAGTCCGCCCCACCGCAGTGACAGAATTTTTTTTTATGATTTCTGTAAAAACACCGTAAAATCGCTGCGGCGCTATAAAGATCACTTTTGAGCTTTTTGGATCTTTATTAGCGATCGCAGCTTTACTTCGCAAGCACTCCTATGTCCTTTCCCCTCTTTTTTTTTTTTTTTTGCACATTTTTTGGCAGAGATTTTTTCATCCACATTGATTGATGCGAATGAAGAAATCTGTGCCGTTCATTTTTTCTTTCAGCCCAGAAAGAAGACATTTTAGAAAGAAGACACCCCAAGGTATTCCGTGAGGGGTATGGTGAGTTCATGTAAAATTTTATTTTTTGTCACAAGTTAGTGGAATATGAGACTTTGTAAGAAAAAAAAAATAATAAATCAATTTCCGCTAACTTGTGGCAAAAAAAAAAAAAAATCTTCTATGAACTCGCCATGCCCCTCACGGAATACCTTGGAGTGTCTTCTTTCCAAAATGGGGTCACTTGTGGGGTAGTTATACTGCCCTGGCATTTTAAGGGCCCTAAAGCATGAGAAGTAGTTCTTGTGCGTAAAAATGCCCTGTGAAATCCTAAAGATTCTCATTGGAATTTGGGCCCCTTTGTGCACCTAGGCTGCAAAAAAGTGTCACATGTGGTATCACCGTACTCAGAAGAAGTAGGGCAATGTGTTTTGGGGTGTATTTTTACATATACCCATACTGTGTGTGAGAAATATCTCTGTAAATGACAAATTTTTTATTTTTTTTATACAAAGTTGTCAATTTACAGAGATATTTCTCTCACCCAGCATGGGTATATGTAAAAATACACCCCAAAACACATTGCCCAACTTCTCCTGAGTACGGCGATACCACATCTGTGACACTTTTTTGCAGCCTAGGTGCGTAAAGGGGCTGAAAGTCCAATGAGTACCTTTAGGCCCCTTTCACACGGGCGAGTATTCCGCGCGGATGCGATGCGTGAGTTGAACGCATTTCTATGGGGCTGTGCACACGAGCGGTGATTTTCACGCATCACTTGTGCGTTGCGTGAAAATTGCGTTGCGTTGCGTGAAAATCGCAGCATGCTCCTCTTTGTGCGTTTTTCACGTAACGCAGGCCCCATAGAAATGAATAGGGTTGCGTGAAAATCACAAGCATCCGCAAGCAAGTGCGGATGCGGTGCGATTTTCATGCACGGTTGCTAGGTGACGATCGGGATGGGGACCCGATCATTATTATTTCCCCTTATAACATGGTTATAAGGGAAAATAATAGCATTCTGAATACAGAATGCATAGTACAATAGGGCTGGAGGGGTTAAAAAAATAATAATAATAATTTAACTCACCTTAATCCACTTGTTCGCGCAGCCGGCATCTCTTCTGTCTTCATCTGTGCTGTGAGCAATAGGACCTTTGATGGCGTCACTACGCTCATCACATGATCCATCACCATGGTGATGGATCATGTGATGGACCATGTGATGAACGCAGTGACGTCATCAAAGGTCCTATTGCTCACAGATGAAGACAGAAGAGAAGCCGGGCTGTGCGAACAAGTGGATTAAGGTGAGTTAAATTATTATTATTAATTTTTTAACCCCTCCAGCCCTATTGTACTATGCATTCTGTATTCAGAATGCTATTATTTTCCCTTATAACCATGTTATAAGGGGAAATAATACAATCTACACTACAACTAACCCAAACCTCTTCTGTAAAGAAGTTCGGGTCTGGGTACCACAGTCGGTTTTTTATCACGCGCGTGCAAAACACATTGCACCCGCGCAATAAAAACTGAACATCGGAACCCAATCGCAGTCAAAACTGACTGCAATTGCGTTCCTACTCGCGCGGGTTTCCCGCAATGCACCGGGACGCATCCAGACCTAATCCGGACACGCCCGTGTGAAAGAGGCTTTACAGGGTTGCTCACAAAATGCCAGAACAGTAAACACACCCCACAAATGACCCCATTTCAGAAAGTAGACACCCCAAGGTATTCACTGAGGGGCATAGTGAGTCCTTGGGAGATTTTTTATTTTTTTGCCAGAAGTTAGCAGAAATGGAAACTTTATTATTATTTTTTCCTCAGAAAGTGTCATTTTCCGCTAACTTGTGAAAAAAAATTAAATCATACATAAACTCACCATGCCCCTCCGCGAATACTTTGGGGTGTCTTATTTCTAAAATGGGGTCATTTGGGGGGTATTTATACTATCCTGGCATTCTAGCACCTCAAGAAACATGACAGGTGCTCAGAAAGTCAGAACTGCTTCAAAATGCGGAAATTCACATTTTTGTACCATAGTTTGTAAACGCTATAACTTTTGCGCAAACCAATAAATATACACTTATTGGATTTTTTTTTTTATCAAAGACGAGTAGCACAATAAATTCTGACACAAACTTGTATAGAAATGTAATTATACAGTCGTGGCCAAAAGTTTTGAGAATGACACAAATATTAGTTTTCACAAAGTTTGCTGCTAAACTGCTTTTAGATCTTTGTTTCAGTTGTTTCTGTGATGTAGTGAAATATAATTACACGCACTTCATACGTTTCAAGGGCTTTTATCGACAATTACATGACATTTATGCAAAGAGTCAGTATTTGCAGTGTTCGCCCTTCTTTTTCAAGACCTCTGCAATTCGACTGGGCATGCTCTCAATCAACTTCTGGGCCAATTCCTGACTGATAGCAACCCATTCTTTCATAATCACTTCTTGGAGTTTGTCAGAATTAGTGGGTTTTTGTTTGTCCACCCGCCTCTTGAGGATTGACCACAAGTTCTCAATGGGATTAAGATCTGAGGAGTTTCCAGGCCATGGACCCAAAATGTCAACGTTTTGGTCCCCGAGCCACTTACTTATCACTTTTGCCTTATGGCACGGTGCTCCATCGTGCTGGAAAATGCATTGTTCTTCACCAAACTGTTGGATTGTTGGAAGAAGTTGCTGTTGGAGGGTGTTTTGGTACCATTCTTTATTCATGGCTGTGTTTTTGGGCAAAATTGTGAGTGAGCCCACTCCCTTGGATGAGAAGCAACCCCACACATGAATGGTCTCAGGATGCTTTACTGTTGGCATGACACAGGACTGATGGTAGCGCTCACCTTTTCTTCTCCGGACAAGCCTTTTTCCAGATGCCCCAAACAATCGGAAAGAGGCTTCATCGGAGAATATGACTTTGCCCCAGTCCTCAGCAGTCCATTCACCATACTTTCTGCAGAAGATGATGTTTTTTTTGGAGAGAAGTGGCTTCTTTGCTGCCCTTCTTGACACTAGGCCATCTTCCAAAGGTCTTCGCCTCACTGTGCGTGCAGATGCGCTCACACCTGCCTGCTGCCATTCCTGAGCAAGCTCTGCACTGGTGGCACTCCGATCCCGGAGCTGAATCCTCTTTAGGAGACGATCCTGGCGCTTGCTGGACTTTCTTGGACGCCCTGAAGCCTTCTTAACAAGAATTGAACCTCTTTCCTTGAAGTTCTTGATGATCCTATAAATTATTGATTGAGGTGCAATCTTAGTAGCCACAATATCCTTGCCTGTGAAGCCATTTTTATGCAACGCAATGATGGCTGCACGCGTTTCTTTGCAGGTCACCATGGTTAACAATGGAAGAACAATGATTTCAAGCATCACCCTCCTTTTAACATGTAAAGTCTGCCATTTTAACCCAATCAGCCTGACATAATGATCTCCAGCCTTGTGCTCGTCAACATTCTCACCTTAGTTAACAAGACGATTACCAAAATGATCTCAGCAGGTCCTTTAATGACAGCAATGAAATGCAGTGGAAAGGTTTTTTTCAGATTAAGTTAATTTTCATGGCAAAGAAGGACTATGCAATTCATCTGATCACTCTTCATAACATTCTGGAGTATATGCAAATTGCTGTTATAAAAACTTAAAGGGCTTCTGTCAGCCCACTAAACCGTTTTTTTTTTTTTGTTTAATAATAATCCCTACACTGCGATCTCTGCATACATAAGTAAAATAATAATTTTCGTTCAGTAGAATTTGATAAAACGCTATTTTTATAATATGTAAATTACCTTGCTACCAGCAAGGATGGGGGGAAACTTGCTGGTAGCAGCCGCATCCTCCGATCCTAATGACGCCCCCTCCGCATTGTGATTGACAGGGCCAGGGAACGGAATCGTTCTCTGCTGGCCCTGCCTATTTTCATTCAATATCTGGCGCCTGCGCCGCGGCCGTACCTATCTTCAATCTGCGCAGGCGCACTGAGAGGCGGCCACTCACTCGGCCGCTCGCTCCTCAATGCGCCTGCGCCGGGTGTAGATGTGACGTGTGGCGCCCAGGGATAATAGTAAGTGCAAGGAGATCCCTGGGCGCCACTCTCCATGTCAGCATACTTAGTTTAGATTTTTTATTGTAATGAATGGTCCTCTTTAAAGGGGTTATCCTGTGACTATTGTAAAAAATGAAAATCCGAGATCATGTATACATGACAATCTCTTCATAACAAAGCTAGGACCAGCGATGTACCTCACATGGATCTCCCTATTCATTGCTCTGCTAGATTTATAATAAGCTGAAAGCTCAAGGGGCGTGTCCATGCTCTCCCTATCACAGCTCAGGAGGCAGTTGAAGGATGAAACTGAGCATGTGCGGCCATCTCAGTGAGCTGGTCAAAGAAATAAGGAAAGAAACAAACAGCAGGTGGCGATATCATGATACATTGTATTGAATAACAGTGGCTATGCAAAATTTTTAATTACATGCAATTGAAAATTAATTCAGATCCAGATGCTGGTTTGAAAACTGTACAATATTTTTCGTGGGACAGACCCTTTAACACTTTCACACTAGCGTTTTTTTTTTTCGGCATAGAGTTCCGTGCTAGGGGCTGATCAGGCATATCCCCATGCATTCTGAATGGAGAGCAATCCGTTCAGGATGCATCAGGATGTCTTCAGTTCAGTCTTTTTGACTCTACAGGACGGAGATAATTCCGCAACATGCTACGGTTTTATCTCCGGCCAAAAAAACTGAACACTTGCCTTAATGCTGGATCCGGCATTTTTTTCCACAGGAATGTATTAGTGCTGGATCCGGCATAAAAAATACAGCAATGCCGGATCCACATGCGCAGACTGGTAAAAATGTGATAAAAAATAGAAATGTATCAGGTTGTCCGTATGACAAACGGACAGACGGATCCGTTCTTGCAGTGCATTTGTGAGACCGATCCCCATCCGGCGACAGGACTGCTTGTCGGATCACTCTGCCGCAAGTAGATATAGTTAATGTACAGTACAGACCAAAAGTTTGGACACACCTTCTCATTCAAAGAGTTTTCTTTATTTTCATGACTATGAAAATTGTAGATTCACACTGAAGGCATCAAAACTATGAATTAACACATGTGGAATTATATACATAACAAACAAGGGTGAAACAACTGAAAATATGTCATATTCTAGGTTCTTCAAAGTAGCCACCTTTTGCTTTGATTACTGCTTTGCACACTCTTGGCATTCTCTTGATGAGCTTCAAGAGGTAGTCCCCTGAAATGGTTTTCACTTCACAGGTGTGCTCTGTCAGGTTTAATAAGTGGGATTGCTTGCCTTATAAATGGGGTTGGGACCATCAGTTGCGTTGAGGAGAAGTCAGGTGGATACACAGCTGATAGTCCTACTGAATAGACTGTTAGAATTTGTATTATGGCAAGAAAAAAGCAGCTAAGTAAAGAAAAACGAGTGGCCATCATTACTTTAAGAAATGAAGGTCAGTCAGTCAGCCGAAAAATTGGGAAAACTTTGAAAGTAAGAGCTATTTGACCATGAAGGAGAGTAATGGGGTGCTGCGCCAGATGACCTGGCCTCCACAGTCACCGGACCTGAACCCAATCGAGATGGTTTGGGGTGAGCTGGACCGAAGAGTGAAGGCAAAAGGGCCAACAAGTGCTAAGCATCTCTGGGAACTCCTTCAAGACTGTTGGAAGACCATTTCAGGGGACTACCTCTTGAAGCTCATCAACAGAATGCCAAGAGTGTGCAAAGCAGTAATCAAAGCAAAAGGTGGCTACTTTGAAGAACCTAGAATATGACATATTTTCAGTTGTTTCACACTTGTTTGTTATGTATATAATTCCACATGTGTTAATTCATAGTTTTGATGCCTTCATAGTCATGAAAATAAAGAAAACTCTTTAAATGAGAAGGTGTGTCCAAACTTTTGGTCTGTACTGTATATATAGTTAATTTTTTTTATGTTTTACTACTCTTGTACAATAAAACCCTTTTTTTTTTTTCATTCTAGTTAAAGGGAACCTGTCACCTGGATTTTGTGTATAGAGCTGAGGACATGGGTTGCTAGATGGCCGCTAGCACATCCACAATACCCAGTCCCCATTGCTCTGTGTGCTTTTATTGTGTAAAAAACTGATTTGATACATCTGAAAATTAACCTGAGATGAGTCAGAGCTTGAAAATATGACTCTTCTCTGGTCACACAAGTAAGATATGACTCTTTTATGTTAATTTGCATAAAAGGCGGGAAGTATAAAATGCATAATACTTATTGAATTCGTCTGCAAATGAAATTAAAAGTTTAATTTATATGTTTAGGGTAACACAATGAACATTTAGAAACGCTCAGTGAGGGTAGCATAGTAGAGGTGACAGGTTCCCTTTAAATGTATACAAGCTTTCCGTTTAGAAAGCTGCACATGGTAGAACAGATTCTCAGCCTTAGGGCTCATTCATACAACCGTGCCGCAAATTGCGGATCCGCAAAACACGGATGCTGCCCGGGTGCCTTCCGCAATTTGCAGAACGGAACAGACGGCCCATTATAGAAATGCCTCCCATTCTTGTCCGCAAAACGAACAAGAATAGGACATGATCTATAATTTTTGCGGGGCCACGGAACGGAGCAATGGATGCGGACAGCAACGCAGAGTGCTGTCCGCATCTTTTGCGGCCCCATGGAAGTGAATGGGTCCGCACCCGAGCTGCAAAAAATGCAGCTCGGATACGGAACCAAACCACGGTCGTGTGAATGAGCCCTTATGATGTAAATGAAAATGTTTTTAATTACCAGACTAGATTATTAAATGGGATGCTATAAAAGAAGGAACAACAAAATACACAAATGGACTTTTTTTTTTATGATCTCAGACAGCCCTTTTATACAGACACACTGGATCATGGACTCCTGTGCTGATGTGCACGGGCCAGGGCAGAGGTAGGACATAAAGCAAGGTCTGTGCCACCTAACATGGAAATCTCTAGTAGCGGACATGAGGCAGGACACCAGATCCAACAGCAGCCATGGAAACATTGTCATCAGGGATAGTACGTAACAAGAGCACTGTAAGTGAGCACGGTGTCCTGGATGTCATGTAATAGCTGCCAAGTACCCCTGCTAAGCAGCCTGTGCAGAAAGAAAGCCAAGTAATGTGTCTTTTCATGGCTGCTTATGAGAAGGTATTAGGGACACATCATCAGTCACACCAGCCCTTTGTCACTGATTTACAATGTAACCTTTTCCTGCTTCCAGTATTGTCGTACGGTGCTGATTATGAAGAAAGTAATTAGATGTGTCACCTCTGTCCTGGAGTCTTCAGTTAATAGATAAACCTTTATGTGTAAGTCATATATGGTATATACAGTTGCAAGAAAAAGTATGTGAACCCTTTGGAATGATATGGATTTCTGCACAAATTGGTTATAAAATGTGATCTGATCTTCATCTAAGTCACAACAATATACAATCACAGTCTGCTCAAACTAATAACACACAAAGAATTAAATGTTATCATGTTTTTATTGAACACACCATGTAAACATTCACAGTGCATGTGGAAAAAGTATGTGAAACCCTAGACTAATGACATCTCCAAGAGCTAATTGGAGTGAGGTGTCAGCCAACTGGAGTCCAATCAATGAGATGAGATTGGAGGTGTTGGTTACAGCTATCCTGCCCTATAAAAAACACACACCAGTTCTGGGTTTGCTTTTCACAAGAAGCATTGCCTGATGTGAATGATGCCTCGCACAAAAGAGCTCTCAGAAGACCTACGATTTAGAATTGTTGACTTGCATAAAGCTGGAAAGGGTTATAAAAGTATCTCCAAAAGCCTTGCTGTTCATCAGTCCACGGTAAGACAAATTGTCTATAAATGGAGAAAGTTCAGCACTGCTGCTACTCTCCCTAGGAGTGGCCGTCCTGTAAAGCTGACTGCAAGATCACAGCGCAGACTGCTCAATGAGGTGAAGAAGAATCCTAGAGTGTCAGCTAAAGACTTATAAAAGGCTCTGGCATATGCTAACATACCTGTTAGCGAATCTACGATACGTAAAACACTAAACAAGAATGGATTTCATGGGAGGATACCACAGAGGAAGCCACTGCTGTTCAAAAAAAACATTGCTGCACGTTTAGAGTTTGCACAAGAGCACCTGGATGTTCCACAGCAGTACTGGCAAAATATCCTGTGGACAGATAAAACCAAAGTTGAGTTGTTTGGAAGAAACACACAACACTATGTGTGGAGAAAAAGAGGCACAGCACACCAACATCAAAACCTCATCCCAACTGTGAAGTATGGTGGTGGGGGCATCATGGTTTGGGGCTGCTTTGCTGCATCAGGGCCTAGATGGATTGCTATCATCGAAGGAAAAATGAATTCTCAAGTTTATCAAGACATTTTGCAGGATAACTTAAGGCCATCTGTCCACCAGCTGAAGCTCAACAGAAGATGGGTGTTGCAACAGGACAACGACCCAAAGCATAGAAGTAAATCAACAACAGAATGGCTTAAACAGAAGAAAATACGCCTTCTGAAGTTGCCCAGTCAGAGTCCTGACCTCAACCCGATTGAGATGCTGTGGCATGACCTCAAGAAAGCAATTCACACCAGATATCCCAAGAATATTGCTGAACTGAAACAATTCTGTAAAGAGGAATGGTCAAGAATTACTCCTGACCGTTGTGCACGTCTGATCTGCAACTACAGGAAACGTTTGGTTGAAGTTATTGCTGCCAAAGGAGGTTCAACCAGTTATTTAATCCAAGGGTTCACATACTTTTTCCACCTGCACTGTGAATGTTTACATGGTGTGTTCAATAAAAACATGGTAACATTTAATTATTTGTGTGTTATTAGTTTAAGCAGACTGTGATTGTCTATTGTTGTGACTTAGATGAAGATCAGATCACATTTTATGACCAATTTGTGCAGAAATCCATATCCTTTCAAAGGGTTCACATACTTTTTCTTGCAACTGTATGCTTTAGGCTACATTCACATCAGTGTTTTCTTTTCCGCTATTGAGATCCGTCATAGGATCTCAATACCGGAGGAAAACGCTTCAGTTTGTCCCTATTAATTGACAATGGGGACAAAACTGAATCCATTCTGTTCTGTTTGGTTGCGTTCCCATGGGATGCAGAGCAAGTCAGATCCGGCATGAAGCATAATATAAGTTAATGATTCCGAATCCGTTTTCTCTGACACAAAAGAAAACGGATCCGTCCCCCATTGACATACAATGGTTTTAGAGACGGATCCATCATGGTTATTTTATGGTTCAATCTCTTTTTTATTGATGCCTTTTGACATTAAAGCAATTCAAACATTTGTGTGTCCTGATCTGTCCAGGTGTAGTGAACATCCGAGACATTGAAGAAACACACTTAACATATTCTAAAGTAATGTATCAAAATATAGTGTAGAACAGTGTAGGCATATACTAGAGTGATAGCACCAAAATACAATGTTATTCAATCTCGTAAAATACTGTAAACGTCGCTGGGGTTAAGTTTGAACTAATACGTATAAGGGGGGGGGGGGACAAGACAGATACATAAGGTAGGGATGAAGGAAAAGGATTCAGAGCCAACTACAGTCAGGTCCATAAATATTGGGACATGAACACAATTCTAACATTTTTGGCTCTATACACCACCACAATGGATTTGAAATGAAACAAACAAGATGTGCTTTAACTGCAGACTGTCAGCTTTAATTTGAGTGTATTTACATCCAAATCAGGTGAATAGTGTAGGAATTACAACAGTTTGAATATGTGCCTCCAACTTGTTAAGGGACCAAAAGTAATGGGACAATCGGCTTCTCAGCTGTTCCATGGCCTGGTGTGTGTTATTTCTCATTATTCTAATTACAATGAGCAGATAAAAGGTCCAGAGTTCATTTCAAGTGTGCTATTTGCATTTGGAATCTGTTGCTGTTAACTCTCAAGATGAGATCCAAAGAGCTGTCACTATCAGTGAAGCAAGCCATCATTAGACTGAAAAAACACAACAAACCCATCAGAGAGATAGCAAAAACATTAGGCGTGGCCAAAACAACTGTTTGGAACATTCTTAAAAAGAAGGAACACACCGGTGAGCTCAGCAACACCAAAAGACCCGGAAGACCACGGAAAACAACTGTGGTGGATGACTGAAGAATTCTTTCCCTGGTGAAGAAAACACCCTTTACAACAGTTGGCCAGATCAAGAACACTCTCCAGGAGGTAGGTGTATGTGTGTCAAAGTCAACAATCAAGAGAAGACTTCACCAGAGTGAATACAGAGGGTTCACCACAAGATGTAAATCATTGGTGAGCCTCAAAAACAGGAAGGCCAGATTAGAGTTTGCCAAACGACATCTAAAATAGCCTTCACAGTTCTGGAACAACATCCTATGGACAGATAAGACCAAGATCAACTTGTACCAGAGTGATGGGAAGAGAAGAGTATGGAGAAGGAAAGGAACTGCTCTCGATCCTAAGCATACCACCTCATCAGTGAAGCATGGTGGTGGTAGTGTCATGGTGTGGGCATGTATGGCTGCCCGTGAAACTGGTTCTCTTGTATTTATTGATGATGTGACTGCTGACAAAAGCAGCAGGATGAATTCTGAAGTGTTTTGGGCAATATTATCTGCTCATATTTGGCCAAATGCTTCAGAACTCATTAGACGGCGCTTCACAGTGCAGATGGACAATGACCCAAAGCATACTGCAAAAGCAACCAAAGAGTTCTTTAAAGGGAAAGAATGGAATGTTATGCAATGGCCAAGTCAATCACCGGACCTGAATCCGATTGAGCATGCATTTCACTTGCTGAAGACAAAACTGAAGGGAAAATGCCCCAAGAACAAGCAGGAACTAAGGACAGTTGCAGTAGAGGCCTGGCAGAGCATCACCAGGGATGAAACCCAGCGTCTGGTGATGGCTATGCATTGCAACCAAGTATTAAAAAGTAAAAGTTTGAGTTATGATTATTATTCTGTCTTATTACTTTTGGTCCCTTAACAAGTGGGAGGCACATATGCAAACTGTTGTAATTCCTACACCGTTCACCTGATTTGAATGCAAATACCCTCAAATTAAAGCTGACCATCTGCAGTTAAAGCGCATCTTGTTTGTTTCATTTCAAATCCATTGTGGTGGTGTATAGAGCCAAAAATGTTAGAATTGTGTCCATGTCCCAATATTTATGGACCTGACTGTATATGTTTTGTAAGAGATTTTCGTTAAGTATTGGGTTGTGTTGAAATGCCATTGGTCAGCCAAACCGAGAGTTGAGAGTGTTGTAGAAATATTAATAGTTGAAATCCGCTCTCATCAAAGTTTGTGCAAGGAAAGGCAAATCCCTATTCCCTGAACCGCAGTCAGAGTCAGACACAGGTGTTACCATCTTTAATTCTTCTGAGCAACTCCTCCTTCCCCCTGCCCAGTCTGTTTCTTTTATTTACTCACAAAAGGTGTAAAAGGGGCTGGCCCATAACAAGGATACAGGAAGTGATGACACAGGAAGATGAGACTTGTCAAAGGACAGGGGAGGGCATCAACGTGGCTGGACAGTGCAATGCACACACCCCATCCCTGTATAAGGAAGGATGAGTCATGTCCATTGTCTGATCAGCCAGGTGGCCGCCCATCCCCCATCACTGTCAGCATGGATCCCATTCAATACTGCTCAAAGTGACCAGTATCTAGTGAAGATCATTCTACTGGTTCTTATAGGTTTGAGACTATCTGCGAGACATTGCTACGGCTATTGTCAGTATACGTACGAGTATACCGACAAGGCAGATATGCATGTCTTAAAAGCAGATATGTATCCAGAAAGGGATAGCGAAGCCGCAGCAGAGGTATAATATGTATCTCTCGTTATGCAGACTTCACTTCTCTAATGTGTATAGACATTTGAAGGGAAGAAGCCCAGTGCATTGCACTTAGTGCTCACAAACCGTCAAACACCCCCCTACACACTGAGAACACGTCTCCAAGCCCATGAGAAGGTTTTCATACTGACGGTTTTACCACTGGTCCCGATTCAACCCAAGTACCCTCTGCTAGAGCGTTCTTTGGCCAAATCCGACACAGGGAGACAGATGACAATCTATAAAAACACACACACATCCTAAGATAAAATGTCTGCATAATAAAATTTCCACAACAAGAGGAATTACGGCACTGTGCCCCTATCTTCAGCTCCCAGCTCCTCCATGAGGATAAGAACATCAAGAGCAGTTACCCAGGCCAATTTCTGAAGACTCTCGGTCGACATCCACCAACTGCGAGGTATTATTTGCCTCATTGCCAAAACAAAAAATCTTAGCGTATCCTTCTTAACCTGTTGTATCCTGCCCGGAAAGACAAATAACAGGGCTATTGTGGGCGAGAAAGGTATGTGACACCGGTACAGAGAGTTGTATAGGGTGAACACTTCTCACCACAGGGGTGCAACTCCTGGACAATCCCACCATATAAGAAGCATTGTACCCACACCTGTCAAACATCACCAACAGGTATCAGAAACAAGAGGGTAAAATTGGTGTAATTTTACCGGAGTCCTATACAACCTCAATAGTATCTTGTAATTAAGTTCTTGCAATCTACATGATGTTCATGATTTATGTGTAAATAGTAGGGATTTTTCCCGCTGTTCTACTGTGAGAGTGATCCCTATCTCTTCTTCCCAGACATGAATAAATCTATATACTGATGGTGGAGTCTCAGTATCCCCGTCCCCAATTCTCCCGGTGCTCAACATGTTATATATGAGAGATATGGCGTGACCTGGGGCCGAATACGCCACACATAGTTTTTCAAAATCTGGTAAAGGGGTACATAGCTGCAATCTAGGTGCCAGAGACTTGAGAAAATTACGTAATGAAAAATAGAGAAACCAGCGTCCAGGAGAATGTGGTATAAGATGGGATAACTCGTTGAGTGTGCGCAGGCCATTGGTGTTGAATAAGTCTCTAATCTTAATTGAACTCTTGTTCTGTGGTCCAAGGCTCGGAAGGGATTTGAGACCTGGGGGCAGGTCTGGGTGTCCCGTCAAAACAGTGAGGGGTCCCGATGTCTTGACCAGACTAAGTTTGGATGCAAATCCACTCCAAATTTTCGCCAAGGAGAGAAGAAGTGGGGAGACTTGAGGTTTAGGTAATTAGGTCTGGATCTTCAATGGAAGCCAAAAAATGCCCAGAGGCAAGTGTGGAGCTTTTTCATGTTCTATCTCCGAGGGTAACCCCAATCTGGGCGAGGTTAGGTATAGGAGGAGATTGTCAGCAAACAGTGATAGTTTATGTTCGGATTTGCCTATTTGTAGTCCTTTAATGGACTGATTAGCTCTTAGAGCGTTTGCCAGGGATTCCATAACTAAGATATAGCGGAATGGAGAGAGGGGGCATCCCTGACGAGTCCCATTTCGTATGTGGAAGGCATCATAGAGCGTGCTGTTGACTCGCATGCGGGCTGATAAAGATAAGTAGAGTGCCAGGATCCTGTTTAACATTCTGTCTCCTAGTCCGATATGGGCTAGCGTCTCTTCTAAGAAGTCCCAGCTAAATCTTTTGAATGGCTTCTCAGCGTCAACTGTGAGTAGGCATAAAGGGGGTTTTAGCATTTTCGCTCTAGCTATTAAGCCTATGGATTTTAGTGTATTATCCCGGGCATCTCTACCCGGGACAAAGGCATCTGTGGATGCACCCAGGAATATGTGAGTGTAATCTCAGGGCAAGGAGTTTGGCGTATATCTTTAAATATACATTAAGTAAAGAAATAGGTCGATAGATGGCGCATAAAGAGGTGTCTTTGCCCGGTTTGGGGATAACTGTGATGTGAGCTTGTAAGGTTTGATATGGAAAAAGGAATTATTCCACTAATCTTTCATGACGGCACCAAAATGGAGGTTGCTCCCCTTGTCGCTCTAGGGACAGGAAACAGAGAGGGTTAAAAGGGCCCCTCCACCTAAAAACCACCCCAGTGCTTTTTCAAATTACTACCAGGATGTGAGATAACAAACCCAACACCAAAATTATAGGGTGGGAGTTACGGTGGTGCCGTCATGAAGGATTAGTGGAAACCGAATTAACGGTAGGGAATAATTCCCTTTTCCACAGCATCCCCCTTCTTGACGGCCCCAAAATGGAGCCATACCAGATAAGTAGCTCTAGGGAGGGACCACGGCCTGAAGGACCTTGCGTCCAAAGGAACGGTCATTGTTGGCCAACACATCCAGTCTGTAATGACGGATGAATGTGTGAAGGCTTGACCATGTAGCCACCCTGCAGATTCGATCTGGAGATGCGTCTGCTCTCTCGGCCCAGGAAGAAGAGACTGCTCTTGTGGAGTGTGCTTTTATTGCAAGAGAACAATTCTTCCCTTCTGCCTTGTAAGCCTGTATGATGGCTGACTTGATCCACCTACCAACCGTGTCCTTTGAGGCCTTCTTGCCTTTATTCTTACCCCCATACTGAACAAAAGGGTTCTTATCTAACCTCCACTCAGCCGTAGTTTCTAGGTACCTGAGAACTGTTCTCCTAACATCGAGAGTGTGAAACACCTGTTCTCTCTTATTTTTGGGGTTCTGACAAAAAGAAGGTAAAATAATATCTTGGCTTTTATGAAAATAAGAAGACACCTTAGGGAGAAAATCTGGACGTGTCTGAGAATAATCTTCTCATCTGAGACCCTAAAAAAAGGTTCTCTAATAGAAAGGACTTGGATTTCCCCTATTCTGCGGGCTGTAGAAACTGCAACTAAAAAAGCCGCTTTCCATGAAAGAAATTTTATTTCTGCCGCCGAAACAGGCTCAAAGGGACTTCTTGTTAGTCCTGCCAGCACTAAGTTGAGATCCCAACTGGGCACAGAGGGCCTAGACCTAGGTTTAATAACACTGACACCTTTGACGAACCTCTTCACTAGCTTATCCTCAGCTAGAGACACCCTAAGGAAGCTTGACAGAGCCGACAACTGTACCTTGATGGTGTTATACCTAAGACCCTTCTGCAGACCTTCCTGCAAGAAGTCCAAGATTAGGGGGATACTAGGGTTGTCTATGTCAAAGGGTCTATCCAGCAGCCAGGAATTAAACCTACGCCAGGTCCTAGAGAAGACAGAAACTGTAGAAGGTCTTCTCCCTGACTGGATAGTCGAGATGACTGGGTCTGACAGACCCCTCTGCTTTAGGATCCACCACTCAGGATCCATGCTCTCCCTACCTCAGGAAACCAAAGGGGACCCTGCTGGAGCAGATCTGGTCTGGACGGAAGCGGAAGAGGGGGAGCTATCGCTAGGGACTCTAGCAGAGGGCACCAGTTCCTCTTGGACCAACCTGGAGCTACCAGAATCACTACTTTCCCTTTCCCTTCCCCTATCTTCTTGAGAACTGCTGGGATTAGGGGAAATGGGGGAAAGGTATAAGCCAGGTTCAAATGCCAGTTCTGCCCTAGGGCATCCAGACCTGTGGGGAAATCTCCCCTGTTCAGGGAAAAGAATAAGGGGACCTTTCTGTTTTCCCTGGTAGCGACCAGGTCCACCTGAGAATGACCCCAGTTCTGGGCTATCATCTCAAACGCAGCCTTGTGGAGATCGCACTCCCCTGGGTCTACTCTCCTTCTGCTCAAGAAATCTGCCTGAACATTGTCCAATCCTTTCAGGTGTACAGCTGTGATGGAAAGGACTGTCTTTTCTGCCCAGGAAAATATCTCCTTGGAGAGATTCTGAAGATTCGGGTGACACGTTCCACACTGATGCTTTATGAAGGAGACTGCTGTTGTATTGTCGGAGTAAATCCTGAGATGTTTCCCGACTAGCTGACCCTGAAGGGACCTTAGTGCTTCCCAAACAGCTCTGGATTCCTTGTAATTGGAGGACCTCCGACCTATCTCTGATGTCCAGACGCCCTGAACTGAGCCCCATTGGGACACTGCTCCCCAACCTGTCCCGCTTGCATCTGTAGTTACTGTCACTACAGGAGAATGGGACCAGAAGATTCCTACAGACAGATTCCTTTTGTCCTGCCACCAATTCAGAGATCTTTTGGTGACTGAGGAAATTGGAATCTTTTTGTCTAGGGACGATTGACTTCGGTCCCAGTGGGAGAGAAGATTAGACTAGAGGGGTCTGGAGTGGGCCTGACTCCAAGCTACTGCTTGTATGCAGGAGGTCATGAGGTTCAGAACCCTCATGAAAACCCACATAGAAGCCCGAGACTTCCTCTGTAGGGATGACACCTTGAGGACAAGATTTTCTTTTTTGGTGTCTAGAAGAAAGGACATCTGGACTTCTGAATCTAACAATGTCCCCAGGAAAATCTTGCGTGGAGGGATCTAGGCAGATCCAGAGATTTGGATAGGTGTGACTGGATCGTCCAGATAAGGAAATATCTGGACACCCCGTTGTCTCAGGTAGGCCACCATCTCCACCACAAGTTTGGTAAAAACTCGGGGAGCAGAGAAGATTCCGAACGGGAGACACTGAAACTGGAACTGACAAATTTCCCCCCTCAGGGACACAGCAAACCGAAGATAGGGACATGATAATATGCGTCCTTTAAATCTACTGAACACATCAAGGCATTTTGATGAATCAGAGGCACTATGGTGCTCAGTGTCTCCATCTTGAAGCGTCCGTAGCCTATCCACCGATAGAGGTGTTTTAGATTTATGATAGTCCGGTATGACCTGTTCGACTTTTTCACAAGAAAACGTCTGGAGAAATGCCCCCGACCCTCCTGGTCTAAGGGTACAGGGATGATGGCTCCCAGAGACAAGTCCAAGACCCCCTTCTGTAACTGGGCTGACTCTGCCGGGGAGGAGAAGCTTGTGACCTGAAAATTGATGGGGGGGAAGACGTAGAAATTCTATTTTTAACCCTTGCCGTACTATTTGCAGAGCCCAAGGGTTTGAGATCACACTGGCCCATTGGTCCTCAAATTTGAGGAGTCTTCCCCCAACCTGATCGCTGTCATTTTTTTGCAGGTGCAGGGTCAGAACTAAAGTTGGAGTTGAGAAATTTTTCCCTTTACCCCCTTTTGGGTAACTCCAACGCCCTGCTTTTCCTTTTCCAGCTGAATTTCTGGAAGGACGTTTGTTGCTGCGAAAGGACTGGGTTTTTCTAGGAGCTCTCTCAACTGGAAACCCTTTCTTTTTATCTGCGGCATCTTCCAAAAGGGAAGGGAAGGGAATTGAGCAAAGTCTATTTTTTGATAAGGTGTCCCCCGACCAAGGCTTAAGCCAGAGTGCACGGCGGACAGAGTTAGACAAGGATGAGGATCTGGCGGCAAACCTCACAGATTCTCCGTAGGCATCAGCCAGAAAACCTGTGGCCATTTTAAGGATGGGAAAGGACTCTAATATCTTATCCCTAGGAGTACCCTTCCTAAGATGGTCCTCAACTCTGTTAAGCCAAACAAACATTGACCTTGCAATAGAAGTGGCAGCCACATTAGTTTTAATGGAAATGGCCCCGTTCTCCCATAGTTTCTTAAGTAACCCCTCTGAGCTACGGTCCATGTGGTCCTTAAGTTGGGAGGCATCCTCAAAGGTAATGGATGTACGTTTGCCTACTTTAGCGACCTATACATGTATTTTAGGGATTTCATCACAGATTTTTGCATCTTCAGGACTGAATGGAAGTCTATTCCTGAATTCGCTAGGGACCAAGAACCTTATATTAATGTCCGCCCACTCATCCATGATGAGTTCTTTCAGATTTGGGTTTACAGGAAAAACTTTACGCTTCCTGGCTCTCAAACCCCCAAACATTTGGTCCCGAATTGAGTGAGGTTGTACCTCCTCTTCAATGTCCATGGTATTACGGACGGCGGACAAAAGGGAGTCTATATTAACAGAATCAAAATAGTATTTCACTACAGATTCTGAGCCAGAGTCTTCCCTTTCCCCTTCCTCACATACTATGTCTGAGGAACCACCGACAGCCATAGGGGTGTCATCAGTATTGGAGGAGGATTCAGCGGAGATTCTAGGGCGCTTAGCGGGAGCAGCGCTAGGGCACGGTTCAGCAAGGGAAAGTTTTTCGTCCATAGAAGAGCGAATCTCTTCCCTAATCATGGACCTAATGTCCTGTATCATAGCTGACCGTTCCTCCCTAACTACAGTCCCTATACAGGTGTTACAGATAGGGCGCCTATATGAGTTAGGTAAGGGAATACAGCACATAGAACAAAACCTGGGCTGCCTCCTATCTCCTTCCTCCCCCCCTGAAGGCTCCTTGACCCCCTGAAGAAAAAAAAAGGGTCAGAGAGAACCTTATAAGAAAATAGTGATGGGAAGGGTAATGGGTGGACATACCACCTTACTCACTGTTACAGACTTTTTCCGGGCTTCTGCAGGGTCGGCACGATCCGCTTCCATGGTGCCTGTAGTCTGAGCGAGCGTGGCGCAAACACAGACTGGAGAGGTGTTCCACGTGTGGAAAGGGATCCCTCTATCACAGCACCGCCCTCCGCTGTAATTGTATTCACCTGCCTGGAAATTAGCTTCATAAAAAAAAAATAACAATTAAAAAGTTATAGTAATAGTATACCAGACTATGCACACACACATACACACATTTTTCATTCATAAAAAATTAAATAAAAAAATATATTAGCTTTAGCAATACTATAGAAGATGTGTGTGTAAGGCTTCCTGCACACGACTGTTTTTTTCCCCGTTTACTGGACGTTTTTTGCGTTCCGTATACGGTCCGTATACGGAATCATTCATTTCAAATCCGGAGATGCAGAATGCTGCGGAACAGAAGCACGGAACGGAACCCTACGGAAGCACTACGGAGTGCTTCTGTGGGGTTTCGTCCCGTACTTCCGTTCCGCAAAAAGATAGAACATGTCCTATCTTTTTGCGGAATGGCTGGATCGCTGACCCATTAAAGTGAATGGGTCCACGATCCGCTGCGGCTGCCCCACGGTCGGTGTTCGTGCATTGCGGCCCGCATTTTGCAGGAGGCCTAATTGTCCAGGCAACTTTTTGTGATTTTGTGCACGTGGTGGTTTAGTCACCCTAACTTTTTATTTGTTTGACTACCAAAATAATTTTTGCTATTTTTTTTTACTTGACACTTAGGACTTTTTTTTTTTTTTTTCAAATTTAAGTTTTATTGAAATTTTTCTGGTACAACCAAAATAGAGACAAATGCACATTCAAAAAATGTTATCAATTTAAACATAATGTCCACAGAATTGTGTTGGGTATACACCCGTTATCACATAGCTTAGCTCATGGAAGAATATGAGTGAGACGTATCTAAATGGACATGTAAAATTTCAGTAACATATAGACAGACAAGACATTAGACAAGGGATTAGGGGGGAGGAAAGGAGGGGAAAGGGTATAATTTCTGCTAAAGCGGTTAAACTTGCGCATCACGAAATGTGTCTGAGGAACGAAAGACTTCCCAGGGGCCCCAAGTCTGTACATAGCGTGTGGTGTCTGAGGGCGTAATACAAATGAGATCTTCCAACCTCTGATACAAGGCAATTTCGTCAAACCACTCCTCAGGTGAGGGGGGAGAAGAAGATTTCCAATGTCTGGGAATCACTGCCTTTGCTGCCTGAACCATATATTTTAGAAGGGATTTTTTATATGCCGGGACGTTCAGGACACTGTCGAATAACAGAAGGGCTTCTGGAGAGTTTTGGATAGGGACACCCGTGATCTCTTTAATCATTCTATGAACGAAGTTCCAAAAGGGCCTTAAGCCGCTACAGTTCCACCATATATGGATCATCGTGCCTTCCTCATTCAGACATCTCCAACAACGATCCGACACCGTCGGGAACCATTTATGGAGTAGTGCTGGTACTCGGTACCATCTGGATATAATTTTGTAGCTCGTTTCCTGAGCTTTGGCCGAAACCGTTGATTTGTGTGTTAGAAGGAAGCATCTGTTCCACTGGGCTGGAGTATAATGATTCCCCAGATCTCGCTCCCAGGCTTGACAATATGGGGGAAGGCATGAGGATCGCTGGTGTATCAGAAGTTTGTATACTGAGGATATGGGGTGTGAAGTCACTGAGGAGGAGATACACATCCGCTCAAACTCAGTGAGTTTTCTGTTCAGAGTATGAGTTCTACTTAGAGAGGCGTAGAAGTGTTGAAGCTGCATGTGTTCAAAGGAGTTGCGGGTTAGTGGAGCCTCTAAAATTTGGGATAGGGGTTTTAGTGTAGGGCCAGAGAGAACTTGGCAAAACCTGATCGGTCGGAATCTTGAGCTTTGAAGAAAATGTTTAGAAGAGTGTCCTGGGGGGAATCTAGGATGATCCGTGACTGGCACCAGAGGGCCTTTAGGGTCAATCAGTGAGGATGGGCGACCAATGGATGCTAAAGTTGCAAGGGTATGGTGAGCAGTGAAGGACAAATGTGACAATGTTTGGCGTGGAGAGCCCATTAGCCATGGGAGGGTTGATACCGCACACGTAGAAGTATCTTTTGTAATTTGCACCCACGCCTTGGGGGAATCGGTACATGTCAAGTCCAACAGTCGGGCATGTGCTGCAGAGTGATAGTATAGTCTACAATCTGGAAGACCTACTCCTCCCGTTTCCTGACACTTAGGACTTTTTATTAGAATGTTGTTGTTTTTTTGTTTTAATTTGGAGGAAAGCCAATATTAAAACTGACAGAAAAATTGAGTATTGCAATGGGTTCCCTATTTTGTGACAATCGTTTTGATATATAATATGTATAGGTTTGATTGAACAGGGCGACTATGGTGACGGTTTCCATTGGTGACTGCATTTAAAAAAAATAATTTCCACTGTAACTGTGGCATCCCTTGTGGGGGCATAACACACAGACAGAGCTGATAAAGGTCTCCTTAGAACCTGCAGCTCTGATTCTGCCCCTGACACCACCCGTGGTCACATGACAGCCAGGACTAACAGAGGAAGTGGCTCGGCCGCTTCCTGCTCTCCCCCCTGTACTCAGGTACCGCTCTTCTGCCGACACAGGAGAAGACAGAAGCGGTAATAAACTGCTCCTGTCTTCTCCTCAAGGTCCCCGCTGTGTCTGTCAGCGGGGACCCGACCTGCTACTGCTAGATTGCAGGAGCTGGGATTAAAGCGCTGCCTGCACATTTATATACGTGCTGTCTGCACGGGGAAGGGGTTAAACATAATACAACCAGATCTGTTGATAACAGATGCTGATGGTTGTATTAGCATGACGGAAGCATTTTTGCTGATCCATGACAGAGTATTTTAACCACAGAGTGCGGTGCAGTGGTTAGTTGCGCCACAATCTGCGACTTCTCCCCGCTCATGCCAGGTCTAAAAAAGTGGATGGGGAAGGGGCCAGGCCTGCAGGCCCGTCTCATTCATCATTTTCTACGCCTGTTTTAGGTATAGAAAAAGGTCTAAATGTAAGACAGCAAGAAAACTGTCCAACATTTAGAAGCGGCGCTGGTTGTGCCGAGGTTATGAAGAGGCCTACGCCTCTTCATAACTTTGGAGATCCACCGTCAGCCATGGGGCTTTAATAATACTGACGTCTAAAACGCTGGTCTCAATAAATGTGGCCCATAATTTTTTTCCAGAATTTTTCAGTCTTTTTTTAAATATAAAAAAATATATATTATAGCTGTCATCTAATGGCACAAAAGAAAGGTATAAGATGTCCTGTGAAATAAAGAGCAAATACATGTAGGTTGGCTCAGAAATGAGTTATTTGTAGTGATGTAGGCCAATGGTTAAAAACTAAAAAATTGGCCTGGTAAAGAAGGTGGGTTAACACTCTGGTAATGAAGTGGTTAAAGTTTTTTTTTTTTTGTGTCTGGAGGAAACCATGCAGCCTCCCACTAGTGTACGTGGGCACTGCAAATCTTGTTATATTGTATGTTGTGCTATGTTGTATTGCACTTTTGTATAAAGATCCCTGATAACAGGCTGTCAGGTGCACTACACATATTCCACCACTAGAGGGGGGAAGCACCACAGTATATATACCACAGTTCAGGCCTAGTGAGGAGAGAGAGTGTGGAAGTTGGAGGAGATGAAGTGAGGAGCAAGGGGGAAGGAGATGACCCCCTCCTCTCAGCTCTCTCTTGGGCTCCACGGCCCAGAGGGGCCAATTCATGGACTCAGTGTCAAGCCAGGAAAATAGGTAGAGGTGAAGTCTGTATTCTACCGTCTACTCTTCCGAAGTGCCAAGTGGATTTTATCATTTTTTTTATGTGGCAAAACAAAGGAAGGACAATAGCCATTATTCTAGGCTTTAGGCGCCTTTGTATCAAGGTGAAGAATTTATTAGCTTCCAGCAGCCTCACCGTTACTTCAAGGACAGACAGGCCATCTGTTGTAGCACTTGTGTGTAGAAGATAAGGACCTGAACCACCGTTTACTGAGATTAGAACAAGGCAAAGAGCTGACTACCAGTGAGTACACAACCTCCTACTATAGCCTGAGATATAGCCACATATACAGCCTGTTACCTGGAATCACAGCATCCAACCTCCATATTCATAAGAGACTGTTTATATCTGGATGTAAATTGCTGTCAAGATCCTGTTTACAGTAAAGTTCTTAGTAGGATTCGAACCCTGCCTCATTCTTCTATCTCCATACTACGACCACTCTCATCATTTTGCACCACCAAGGTGCTGGTGTAATGATTTTACCTAAGTCAGGAGCCCAGCTGCACAAGCACCCAGAAAATCAAATCACCATCAAGGCCACCTCGATCACCACCTGGCCGGTGTCCCCTGTAATAGAATGTGCCCCGGAGAATCTAGTGCTGTTCTCCTCTTTACTGCAGCCCGGCCCAGGGAGCCTCAAAACTGTGAGTAAAGAACTAACTGTTATTATTCCTTGGTACACCGTCGCCCTCACAAGTTATCCCCCTGCCGTCCCGGCTCGCTGCAACCAGACAACCACTGGAATAAGCCTGAAATAAAGAACATCGGTGTTGTTACACCTATAACATAAAGGCAGCAGTTGATGTTACGTCTACAACACGTGACCACGACAGCCGATCATTGGCCCAGTGGGGTGCAATGCTGAGGCCAGTGATTGGTTGCAGTGGTTGTGTGATGTGAAATTACCGCTGGGGCCCTCCCGGGGAAAAGGGAACGGGAGCCAGAGATCTGTCAGGTAAGTACTTGCCTGTTCTTTATTTTAGGCAGATCCCAAGGGCTAGTTACTTCCTGAAAAAAAACGGACAATTCCATCCCATTATTGACTGACATCAACATCCTGTTGGTGCCATGGGAGGACAGCAGCCGTCATGTTGTAAGATAAAAATCTGTTGAAGAAACAGCCGGTGCCAGTTAGCAGGAAATATCACCATTTAATTCAGTATTTTCCATCTGCTTTCATTTAGATACAGAACTGCTAATGGCCAGCAGGAAGCGGTTTATACTGATCCACAGCAAGATAAATGCTCCAGATCTCTAGGCACATTTATTGTAGCTGAACTTTATCATCTCCATCCATTACTTGTTTCTGTGTGGAAACACTGAACCTGACTTTCACGACCGCTACCCCAGCTGCAGTCGTGACGCACCAGATGGAGGGGAAGGGGGACCCTTATCTACGGATGGGAATAGTATGGCCACCCCTGACTAACCCTAAGCTGGCACCTGTCTGCCCTGATACCCTAGACGGGGTGTGAACCCGTGCGGCGAGCAGGATGCCTAAACCCTCAGTCACCCTAACAAGCCTAGAGTGGGGAAAGGCCAATGGGAGCACTAGTCACCATCACTCATGTCTAGGAGAACAGCAGGGGAAGACAGCAACAAACAAACTATATCAGAGATAGACTTATCCAGTCACGAGCAGAGAAGGCGATCCCAATCACGACAGTCCATGCCAGACAAGAGCTCCACAGCAACACCATCAAACGATCTCCTTCAAAGGTCAGAATAGAACTGGAAGTAAGGACTATATCTGGTAATGACTGCATGTGAAAGTGAAACTAATATAGTAGCTGGGAGTGGCAGACAGGACTCACCTGAGAAGGATGCCTACAAACTCCCAGTCAGGACAAAAAGGTTCACAAGGCAAAACCCAGATGACATACCCTGAACCACAAAGCAAACTCACAAGCTATCGCGAGTAGCAAGTCGCTGCGACCTTCTCCTCCCAGACCTGTCTGGATCAGTCACAGTCGTGACACTGACGGCTGGGTTTATGTGGTTAAGGTGCACAGTGTCATCAGGAGATCAGCAGCAGCTCAACCAATCAATAGTGGTGCTCCCAGCGCAAGGCTTCATGCCCACAAGCGTATTTTGTGTCCGCATCCTATTCACATTTTTTGTGGATCGGATGCAGACCCATTCATTTCTATGGGGCTGTATGTCTGTTTTGCCACTCCGCAAAAAATATGTCCTATTTTTGTCCGTATTGCGAACTTGTAGTGGTGGTGCAGTGTAATTACAAGTGCTGGTCCCATTCAAGTGAATGGGATGGGCACCTGTAAGTACTGAGTAGCACTGGGACGATGCGCAGTGTAATCTTAACCCCTTCAGGATCCTGCAATTTTTCACCTGTCCCGTCCCTGTCCCGTAAATCCCGCGCCTGCGCCGTCCCGTTTAGTATTTGGCGCAGTGAGGAAGTCGGCAGCAGGAGCGCGTCCTTCACTCACTGCACCAAATACTAAACAGGACGGCGCAGGCGCGGGATTTACGGGACACTGAGGAGAACTCGGACGTCAATCAGCTGTACATGGGCGTGCCAAAGGGTGAGAAGACGGAGCCTCTAGGTGCTGCAGCAATGCCCCACTAGCACCTAGAGGCTCATTAGCATATTATAAGTCTTTATTTTGAGGGAATGGCGGCAGGCATACTGTTATGTAGTGCTGACATTAGCACATCGCTAATGTCGGCCAGCTACATAATGATTTTTCTCATGACAGAAACCCTTTAACCCCTTAAGGACGCATGACGTACCGGTACGGCATGTTTCCCGAGTCCTTAAGGACCCATGACGTACCGGTACGTCATGTGTTGTTCCGATCACTGCCGCCCAGCCGGCTGTGATCGGAACACGGTGCCTGCTCAAATCATTGAGCAGGCACCTAGGCTAAATGCGCGGGGGGGGTCCCGTGACCCCCCCATGTCGGCGATTGCAACATTTGTTGCGATTTCTGCAGTTTCTGATCCCCGCGGTCCCTGACTGCGAGGATCAGAAACTTTATAATGCCCAAAATCTATCTGTATCCCCCCCCCCCTGCACCCCCGAGTGATTTTAGCCCGGTGGGAGGTGCAGGGGGAGGGTTGCGGGCGGTGCGGGAGGCAGGCGGTGCGGCAGGCGGGATTGCGATCCCCCGCCCGCCTCCCATTGAATAATCGTTGGTGTACAGTGGGTATACCAGGGTGCCAGCACATTGCTGGCACCCTGGTATAAACGGCTGACATCGGTGATGCGATGTCAGCCGTTTAACCCTTTCCATACAGCGGTCCGTACGGACCGCTGTATGGAAAAGGTTAACAGCTCAGGGAGCTCCCTCCCTCTCCGATCGGGGGGCTGCTGTGCCTTTGCAGCCCCCCGATGGAGAGGGAGAGAGCCCCCAGACAGCCCCCCGCCAGCCCCGTCCTCACCCTTCCCCGTCTGCGAAGTTGTGGCAGACGGGGAAGGTTCCCATGGCAACAGGACGCCGTCTCAGGCGTCCTGCTGTCCATGGTGCTGAACAGATCTATGCTGAAAGCATAGATCTGTTCAGTGTAAGTAAAATACAGTGCAGTACAATATATATTGTACTGTACTGTATTATACAGACATCAGACCCACTGGATCTTCAAGAACCAAGTGGGTCTGGGTAAAAAAAAGTGAAAAAAAACACATTTATCACTGATTAAAAATGAAAAAAATTAAATTCCCTACACATGTTTGGTATCGCCGCGTCCGTAACGACCTGATCTATAAAACGGTCATGTTACTTTATCCGAACGGTGAACGCCATAAAAAAATAAAATAAAAAACTATGATGAAATTGAAATTTTGCCCTTACTTCCCAAAAAAAGGTAATAAAAGTGATCAAAAAAGTCGCATGTACGCCAAAATTGTAACAATCAAACCGTCATCTCATCCCGCAAAAAATTAGACCCTACTTAAGATAATCGCCCAAAAACTGAAAAAACTATGGCTCTTAGACTATGGAAACACTAAAACATCATTTTTTTTGTTTCAAAAATGAAATCATTGTGTAGAACTTACATAAATTAAAAAAACGTATACATATTAGGTATCGCCGCGTCCGTATCGACCGACTCTATAAAAATATCACATGACCTAACCCCTCAGGTGACCACCGTAAAAAAATAAAAATAAAAACTGTGTAAAAAAAGCAATTTTTTGTCATCTTACGTCACAAAAAGTGTAATAGCAAGCGATCAAAAAGTCATGTGCACCCCAAAATAGTGCAAATCAAACCATCATCTCATCCCGCAAAAAATGAGACCCTACTTGAGATAATCGCCCAAAAACTGAAAAAAACTATGGCTCTTAGACTATGGAGACACTAAAACTTTTTTTTTGTTTTAAAAATGAAATCATTGTGTAAAACTTACATAAATTAAAATAATTGTATACATATTAGGTATCGCCGTGTCCGTGACAACCTGCTCTATGAAATTACCACATGATCTAACCTGTCAGATGAATGTTGTAAATAACAAAAAAAAAAACTGTGCCAAAAAGCTATTTCTTGTTTCCTTGCCGCACAAAAAGTGTAATATAGAGCAACCAAAAATCATATGTACCCTAAACTAGTACCAACAAAACTGCCACCCTATCCCGTAGTTTCTAAAATAGGGTCACTTTTCTGGAGTTTCTACTCTAGGGGTGCATCAGGGGGGCTTCAAATGGGACATGGTGTCAAAAAAACAGTCCAGCAAAATCTGCCTTCCAAAAACCGTATGGCATTCCTTTCCTTCTGCGCCCTGCCGTGTGCCCGTACAGCGGTTTACGACCACATATGGGGTGTTTCTGTAAACTACAGAATCAGGGCCATAAATATTGAGTTTTGTTTGGCTGTTAACCCTTGCTTGTAACTGGAAAAAAATATTAAAATGGAAAATCTGCCAAAAAAGTGAAATTTTGAAATTGTATCTCTATTTTCCATTAAATGTTGTGCAACACCTAAAGGGTTAACAAAGTTTGTAAAATCAGTTTTGAATACCTTGAGGGGTGTAGTTTCTTAGATGGGGTCACTTTTATGGAGTTTCTACTTTAGGGGTGCATCAGGGGGCTTCAAATGGGACATGGTGTCAAAAAAACCAGTCCAGCAAAATCTGCCTTCCAAAAACCGTATGGCATTCCTTTCCTTCTGCGCCCTGCCGTGTGCCCGTACAGTAGTTTACGGCCACATATGGGGTGTTTCTGTAAACGGCAGAGTCAGGGCAATAAAGATACAGTCTTGTTTGGCTGTTAACCCTTGCTTTGTTAGTCTAAAAAATGGGTTAAAATGGAAAATTAGGCAAAAAAATAAAATTCTCAAATTTTATCCCCATTTGCCAATAACTCTTGTGCAACACCTAAAGGGTTAACGAAGTTTGTAAAATCAGTTTTGAATACCTTGAGGGGTGTAGTTTATAGAATGGGGTCATTTTTGGGCGGTTTCTATTATGTAAGCCTCGCAAAGTGACTTCAGACCTGTAGTGGTCCCTAAAAATTGGGTTTTTGTAAATTTCTAAAAAATTTCAAGATTTGCTTCTAAACTTCTAAGCCTTGTAACATCCCCAAAAAATAAAATATCATTCCCAAAATGATCCAAACATGAAGTAGACATATGGGGAATGTAAAGTCATCACAATTTTTGGGGGTATTACTATGTATTACAGAAGTAGAGAAACTGAAACTTTGAAAGTTGCTAATTTTTCTAATTGTTTTGTAAATATGGTATTTTTTTATGCAAAAAAATTTACTTTTTTGACCCAATTTTAGCAGAGTCATGAAGTACAATATGTGACGAAAAAACAATCTCAGAACGGCCTGGATAAGTCAAAGCGTTTTAAAGTTATCAGCACTTAAAGTGACACTGGTCAGATTTGCAAAAAATGGCCAAGTCCTTAAGGTGAAATAGGGCCGAGTCCTTAAGGGGTTAAGGACCAGGCCATTTTTTGCAAATCTGACATGTGTCACTTTATGTGGTGATAACTTTAACCACTTCACATCTGGGCCATTTGCCCCCTTCCTGACCAGGCCTAATTTTGAAAATCTGACATATCTCAATTTATGTGGTAATAACTTTGGAACACTTTTACTGATCCAAGCCATTCAGAGATTGTTTTCTCGTGACACATTGTACTTCATGCTAGTCATAAATTTGAGTCAATATATTTCACCTTTATTTATAAAAAAAATCCCAAATTTAGCAAAAATTTAGAAAAATTAGCAATTTTCTAAATTTCAATTTCTCTGCTTTAAAACAGAAAGTGATACCTCATGAAATATTTATTACTTAACATTCCCCATATGTCTACTTTATGTTGGCATCATTTTGGAAATGCCATTTTATTTTTTTAAAACGTTAGAAGGCTTAGAAGTTTAGAAGCAATTCTTAAAAGTTTTAAGAAAATTGCCAAAACCCACTTTTTAAGGACCAGTTCAGGTCTGAAGTCACTTTGTGGAGCCTACATAGTGGATACCCCCATAAATGACCCCATTGTAGAAACTACACCCCTCAAGTTACTTAAAACCAATTTTACAAACTTTGTTAACCCTTTAGGCGTTTCACAAGAATTAAAGGAAAATGGAGATCAAATTTTAAAATTTCACTTTTTTGGCAGATTTTCCATTTTAATCAAATTTTTTCTTTAACACATCGATGGTTAACAGCCAAACAAAACTCAATATTTATTACCCAGATTCTGCGGTTTACAGAAACACCCCACATGTGGTCATAAACTGCTGTATGGGCACACGGCAGGGTGCAGAAGAAAAGGAGCGCCACATGGTTTTTAGATGCCATGTCCCATTTAAAGCCCCCCTGATGCACCCTTACAGTAGAAACTCCCAAGAAGTGACCCCATTTTGGAAACTAGGGGATAAGGTGCCAGTTTTATTGGTACTATTTTTGGGTACATATGATTATTTGATCATTCATTATAACACTTTATGGGGCAAGGTGACCAAAAAATTGGTTGTTTTAGCACAGTTTTTATTTATTTATTTTTACAGCGTTAACCTGAGGGGTTCGGTCATGTGATATTTTTATAGAGCTGGTTCTTACGGACGCGGCGATACCAAATATGTATACTTTTCCTATTTATTTCACTTTAACACAATAATAGCATTTTTGAAACCAAAAAAATTATGTTTTTGAGAGATTTTCTTATGTAGGGGCTCATTTTTTGCGGTATGAGGTGACGGTTTTATTGGTACCATTTTATGGGACATACGCCTTTTTGATCACTTGGTGTTGCACTTTTTGTGATGTAAGGTGACAAAAATTTCTTTTTTTGACCCATTTTTTTTTTTTTATGGTGTTTATCGGACTGGGTCGATCATGTGATATATTTATAGAGCCGACCATCACGGATGCGGCAATACCAAATATGTCTATTTTTTTTTTCTATTTTAACTTTTTTTTTTTATTTCTTACTTTGGGAATTTTTTTTTTTACATGTGAAACTTTTTTTTTTTTTTTTTTTTTACATTTTGGTCCCCCATAAGGTCATACTAGACCTCTGGGAGGACATTTAACTTCATTCTTTATTTTTTTTTCACTGTTGATTTCTCTTGTAACTGGGGCTGACATAGTAGCCCCAGTTACAGGAGAAATACACTGCCCAGACAGCGCTGTACAGCCTCAGTGCAGGGCTGATCGAGGTCTGTGAAAGACCTCACACAGCTCCTGCACTCTCCCGGCCCCGGCGGTCACATGACGCATAGCGCTTCCTGCTCTGTATACACAGTGCTCGAAATTGCTTAAATCACCTTTCTTTCCCATTCTGACATTCAGTTTGGAGTTCAGGAGATTGTCTTGACCAGGACCACCCCCCTAAATGTATTGAAGCAACTGCCATGTGATTGGATGACTAGATAATTGCATTAATGAGAAATAGAACAGGTGTTCCTAATATTTTTTTAGGTGAGTGTATGTAGTATATGAAATCCATAATAATGAATGAGTATCACGATATATGTAGTATATGAAAAACAAAACCAAGAACACAACAGACGAGATCTTCCTATCAGTCCATGGCAGTAGAGCCAGCGGGGTCCGGGATGAGAGTTGTTCAATGGAGATCCATTGTTTGAATGGAACGTGTCGGCACCAATCTACCACCCGCTGAAACATGGAAGCAGCATGATATTTCCATAAGTCAGGTATCCCCAATCCCCCCTATCCCTCGGAACATGCAGCAGGGATCTAGAAAGTCTCGGATTTCTTCCCGCCCAGATAAATTTGAAGAGGTCACGGTGTGCAGTATTAAAGAAACTAGCTGGAATGTGGATGGGGAGAGTTTGGAATAGGTATAACAGGCGCGGGAGGACATTCATTTTAAATATAGCACACCTGCCAAACCAAGTATATAGGCCTTTGGACCATCTCTTAAGGTCTTCCCTAATCCGACTCAAGAGAGGGGTGTTGTTTCTAGAAAACAGCTCCCTTAGATCTTTGGGGATCATCGTGCCCAAGTATCTAATGGCACCCGTCGTCCATCTGAAAGGTAAGGAGCCCGCCAATTCCGCCTCAAGGGAGTTTGGAAAGGATATATTAAGCGCCTCAAATTTTTGTAAGTTAATTTTCAAATTGGATAAGTTGTGAAACTCTTTAAATTCAGCAATTAGGTTGGGGAAGGTAATCCGAGGTCTGGTAATCATAAACATCAGATCATCCGCTATTTTAAAATCCTGACCATCCACCACCAAACCCGAGATGTCAGGTTTTTTCCTAATTGTTCCTCAGAAGAGGTTCTAGGGTAAGGATGAAAATTAAGGGTGATAGAGGGCAACCTTGGCGGGTACCATTCCTGATATCAAAGGGGGGCGAGAGCACACCATTAACCTTTGTGGCCGCCAAGGGTGAAGAGTAGAGAGAACGGCTCCATGATAACAGTGGACCCTCGATGCCCACATGGTTTAGTACTGCGAGTAACCAAGGCCATCCCACCCTGTCAAATGCTTTTTTGGCATCGGTGGATAGGAGACAGAGGGAAGAGCCTTGTATCTTGGCATGATAGATCAAGTTCAACACTTTCATGGTATTGTCTCTCGCCTCCCTTGAAGGGATAAAGCCAACCTGATCTGTATGTATAGGATCGGACAGGAAAGGGGTTAAACGTGTGGCCAACACTTTTGCAAATAACTTAATGTCAACATTAAGTAACGATATGGGGCGGTAACTAGCGCAGGCAGTTGGGTCCTTACCTTCCTTATGGATTACCGTAATGTGTGCATGCGACATATCCTTAGGGAGGGGGTTACCTGAGCTTATTTTATTTAGGGCGTTAGTAAGAGGGGTTTGGAGAAGGGGGAGATATCTCTTGTAATATGAGGCTGGAAGGCCATCCGGTCCCGGTGCTTTACTAGGCTGCATTGATTTCAGAGCCTCTTCTATCTCATCAGTGGTAATCGGGCCACAGACCCTCAAGGGCCTCACTCGGTAGTTTGGGTAGGCCTGATCTGGTCAGGTATGTACTCATGGCTGAATCTAGGGACGAACTCGTTTGATTAGACTGTGGGAGATTGTAAAGGTGCTGATAAAAGTGGGCGAAAGCCTCTGTTATGGAATCAGGGTTATTCAGAACATGACCCCGTGGTGCAATGCGGGGGACGTAATTCCTAGCTCTTTGTTCGCGTAATGATCTGGCTAGTAGTCTACCACACTTATTGCCATATTCAAAAAAAATTATTTTACCCCTTGAAAGGAGAAATTTCATACAGGTATCTAGTTTGTCTTTAAGCTTACACCTGGCCAGTAAAAGAGCTGAGCGAACCGATTGCACATGAGAGCGTTTATGAACCTGCACCAGCTGTGAAATTTCTTTTAGAATCTTGGAAATTTCCAATGCCCTCTCTTTCTTACGCCGAGCTCCATGTCTAATGAACTCCCCTTATCACACATTTGTGTGCAGCCCACACCGTAAGAGGTGAGGCATTGTTAACCTGATTTTCCTCAAAATAGTGAGAAAGAGCTAAGTTAATTTCTTGCGAAACTTCCAAATCCTGCAGCAGTGACTCATTAAGGCGCCACTGCCAAGATCTGGGAGATGGGATTTCAAGGAAACATGTAGCATGGCGTGGTCAGAGAAAGTGATAGGATCAATTGAGGAAGAAGTGATGAGTGGGACTGCCGAGTGTCTAAGCAAAAAATAGTCCAATCTGGAGTATACGTCTCTAGGGGCTGAGTAAAACGTAAAATCCCTAGCTTCAGGATTAACTGCTCGTCACACATCTACCAGCTGATGAGTATGAAGAAGGCTCTTAATGCGACGAATATAGGAGTAGGCTAGATGAGAGGATCCTTTAGAAACATCTACAAGTGGGTCCAAGGCGACATTTAGATCTCCTCTGACCAAGAGAGTGCCCTCTGCAAAATCATCTAATTTAGATAGAATTCCAGTTAGGGCTCTCAAGTGTTTTGTATTGGGCAGGTATAAGTTAGCCAAAGTATACACCTGGCCTCCTAATCTACCCTTGACAAACATAAACCTGCCAGTGTCATCTGAACTAGAGTCCAGAAATTCCCAGGGGGTAGATCTAGCAATAAGAATACTCACACCTCTCGATTTGGATATGTTATAACAACTGTGATAGGCATCCGGATATCTGGGAGAACTAAATTTCGGTATAGTATCCCTGCGGAAATGAGTCTCTTGAATGAAGGCAATCTGTACCTTTTTACACCACAAGAGCCGGATAATGGAGGAACGTTTCTCAGGAGTATTCAACCCATTGGCATTGATTGACGCAAAGGTAATTTCGGACATATTCAGGGCCTGTAGAAAACAAGAAATAAAAGAAAAGACAATAGGGGGAGGGAGGGAGGGAGGGGAGGATAAGAGACACAAGGGTGGGTGGACAGCACAGAAGATTTAAATCAACAAGTACAAATACGCCTAAAGGGCGAAATATCAAAACCGGCTAATCCAGTTCAGATAGAACCAATTTGAACAAAACTGTGGCAAGTGCAATCCACTATGCGACTCTTGGCAAGCCCAAGTCGAGCGAGCCAAGACTCACGGTCCTAGTAGGGGTTAAGAAGAGCAATCTATAAAGCTACCCTTTCCCCCGGCTCAGAAATTTAAGCAACAATAAGCTAATTAAGAGAGGAGGCACAGAGGACAGGTGAAAAAAAACAAAAAACGAAATTAAACTACTACCAGTGAGAGAGGGGAAAAAATAAAAAAGATAAAAATAAAAACCAACCAACCAGCTGGAAATGTTAAAACTATACTCTGCCCTCTGTATCTACTCCCTTCCTGGCACAATATCAGGTATTGTGGGTCATATAATAAGGGTTTTTCTCAACCCATAGAATCTATAACTACTTATAGAGAGGACAGTCCCCTATCCTGGAGAATGTTGAACTTGAGGCCGGACTCGTTGGGGGCCACTGTTCAGTCGTGGTGAAGGTCCAGCTGCTGGAGAAGTGAAAACTGGAACGTCAAGCCAGTCCGGTAGGGAGATGAGTGGACTGTCCAGAAACTGACTAAGCTCACCCGCCTGGTCCGGAGAGTGTAGAGCAAATGTAGATTCATTTTTACGGATTATCAGGAGGAATGGGTGGCCCCAACGATAAGTGGCCCCAGCATTGGTGATAATTTGCAGAAGGGGTTTGAGAGAGCGCCTCATGAGCAAGGTTCTCCTAGACACGTCAGGAAGGATTTGGATCTGTGATCCGCAGAATGATATAGGTCCTTGTCTCCAGGCTCTTTGCAAAAGTTCCTCCTTTTCCCTGAAGAAGTGAACTCTACATAGGACATCACGTGGAGCAGAATTTTCTGAACGTCTAGGGCCCAGGACCCTGTGTACTCTGTCCAGCTCTATTTCAGATTCCTCAGATCTATCAAGGAGAGAGTTGAAAATGGCGGTCACCGCTTTCCTTAAATCTGTGGCTGGAACCTCTTCAGGGATCCCACGAATTTTGATATTATTGCGTCGGCCCCTGTTCTCCTGGTCGTCCAACTGTAATAATAGGTGTCTGTTTAAGACCTGCTGCGAGGTGATGATCGTTTCCACACTAGTAAGGCGGGCATCTAGCTCAGCTGAGATTTGGGTTTGCGAAGTCACTTTGGTGGAGATAACTGTTAATTCAGCTTTGACTTCAGCTATAGCCTTATCATGTTTGGCCTCGACCCTCTGTATAATCACCTCCAGATCTGACTTAGTTGGGAGCAGACTAAGTAGTGACCATATGTCCTTCAGCTTAGGACGTTTAGCTCGTCTACCTTGGGAGGAGGAGGCAGATGATGAAGCCCCTGATGAATCAGAAGCGGCTGAGGGATGGAAAATAGCAGGAGTGGAGGGGAGATCCATTGGCAGAATCTGAGAAGGTCGTTCATCCCCAATTGCAGCCTGTGCATAGTTTTGGGCCTGCGGCATAGGTGTGTGTAGCTGGGACACCAGTGGAGCTTTGAGACCACCAGACTGTGAGGCTAGAGACTTAGAGTGGTAGGGGAGATGAGTCGAGGCCGGCAAATTGCCGGTATTCGGCCTAGGTGCGGCGTCACAGTGCATCTCACTCACCGGAGTAAGCGTGGAAGTCTCGTCAGAGTCCATGGACCCAGGAGCGGACGCAGAGGGCTGCAGGTGTAGGTCTCCGTAAGCTGGGGCGAGAGGCATATGGGCCGACTGCTGTGAAGTCAGCTTGGCAGAGTCCTGCGGACCATCCTGAAAGGTAGGAGCGAGGGGAGCAGCCATCTCTTGCGTTCCTTCTGTCGCCGTCTTGGACCATAAGGCCGCTTGAACGTAAGACTTCTTGCCTGGTAAGCATGTGTGACCTATGGTTGCTGAAGTCACTGCAGGCCAGTCTGAAGACAGTGAGAGCAGTGATGGGGAGACCGCTTGTGTTTGGGCTGAGCCGCCAACCACCTGGTTCATGGGAGCGGCCGGCAATGCTGCAACTTCCTCCATCGGCGCCATCTTGGTAGGTTCTGGCACGGGAGCCGGCGTGGCTGAGAAAAACCTTGCGATGTGAGGTTCTGAGGCCATAAATGTGGACCCACGGCGGCCCGAACGTCTGACCATTCTGTTCAGGTCAGTTACATCCAAATCGTTGCTTTTAGACGCAGATAAAAAGGCCTAGGGTCCGGGAGCTCTGAAATGTGTGTGTTCACGGCTGCATGCTCAGGCCACGCTTTCCCGGGGCTCATTTTTTTCAGTATGAGATAACGGTTTGATTGGTACTATTTTAGGGTGTATATGACATTTTTAACGCTTGGTATTACACTTTTTGTGATGCAAGGTGACAAAAAATTGCTTTTTTGATACAGTTTTTATTTCTATTTTTTATGGTGTTCATCTGAGGGGTTAGGTCATGTGATATTTTTATACAGCAGGTTCTTACGGACATGGCGATACCTAATATGTATACTTTTTTAAATTATTTAAGTTTTACACAATAACAGCATTTAAAAAAAATAAAATAAAATATCTCCATATTCTGAGAGCCATAGTTTTTTTTTTTTTTGGGCGCTTGTCCTAGGCAGGGTCTCATTTTTGCGGGATGAGATGATGGTTTGATTGGTACAATTTTGGGGTGCGTATGACTTTTTGATCGCTTGGTATTACACTTTTTGTGATGTAAGGTGACAAAAAATTGCTTTTTTTAAGGTGCCAATAGATAAAAGACCTCCCCTCCCCCCGTAGTGCCCATATGTATAATGCCCTCGGTTTTATTTTAATATATAATGACCCCTCTGTATTATTATTATTATAATAGCCCCCGGTGTATTATTATTGTAATAATTATGGCCCCCTCTGTATTATTGTAATAATTATGGCCCCCTCTGTATTATTGTAATAATTATGGCCCTTCTGTATTATTATTGTAATAATTATGGCCTGTCTGTATTATTATTGTAATAATTATGGCCCCCTCTATATTATTATTGTAATAATTATGGCCCCTCTGTATTATTATTGCAATAATTATGGCCCCCATTCTTTCTATATGTGATTACCTCCTTTGCACAATGTCCCCCACCCCCATAGTACCCACAGTCCATTGCCTCCATTCTTTCTATATATGATTGCCTCCTTTGTATAATGCCCCCCAGCCCCATAGTGCCCCCATTCTTTCTATATATGATTGCCTCATTTGTATAATGTCCCCCAGCCCCATAGTGCCCCCAGTCTTTCTATATATGATTGCCTCCTTTGTATAATGTCCCCCAGCCTCATAGTTCCCCCAGTCCATGGCCCCCATTCTTTCTATATATGATTGCCTCCATTGTATAATGTCCCCCAGTCCATGATCCCCATTCTTTCTATATATGATTTCCTCCTTTGTATAATGTCCCCCAGCCCCATAGTGCCCCCAGTCTTTCTATATATGATTGCCTCCATTGTATAATGTCCCCCAGTCCATGATCCCCATTCTTTCTATATATGATTTCCTCCTTTGTATAATGTCCCCCACCCCATAGTGCCCCCAGTCCATGACCTACCTATTAAAAAAATAAAATAAAATACTTACCTCTCTTCCTTACTCCGTCACCACTTATGGCCTGTCTTCAAGCGTCCCGGCGCAGGCGGTCACGAACACATCACTGTGACCTCCTGCGCAGCGTCATCACGTCATCTCGCGAGAGCGGCAAGACCCGGCGCAGGAGGTCGCTGTGAGGAAATCGCGATCTCCTGCGCCGCTTTACTGCCTCATAGGCTTCATGTCACTAGCCTGAAGCCTATGAGGCTGAAAGGAGGGGACGGGAGCCATAGGCTCCCATGACCCACATTGAAAGTCCTGCTGCCTGGCGCCAACCTGTATTGTAATGCATTGGCTGTCAGCTTTTATGCTGAGAGCCTGCCTGTGAGACCCAGCCTAAGGGCTGGATCTCACAGGTTTCCGTAGAAGGCAAGCTCTGTCTGATGCCTATGGAAGGCATCGGGCTGCCTTCTCTGCCATCGGGTCCCCATCACAGCAGCGCGGGGACCCGATGGGAAAGCGGAGGGCACCCGTACCCTCCGCATGCCGCAGTCAGCTTTGACTGTGGCATACAAGGGGTTAACACACCAGCATCAGTGTTTTCACCAATGCTGGCGTATGCAGCAGGGGCCCGGCTGTCAGTGACTGCCGAGTCCGTGCCACTGATCAGGTGGGCACAGCTCCTGCACCTGCCCGATCAGCCCGCCGTACATGTACGGCGCTGGTCCTTAAGTCACGTCCACCAGCGCTGTACATGTACAACGCGGGTCCTCAAGTGGCTAAAGAGGAAGCAGTGCTCGCATGAGAGCCACCTTCAAACAGCTAGTCGAGAGTGGGACTCCTGACGATCAGATACTGATGACCTGTCCTGAGGATAGGTCATCGATATGTACCGGCTACACAACTCCGGGGACAGATTAACCCCTTTCCGACCGCCTAACGTAAATATCAGTCGGCAGTCAGGTATTTAAAGCTAGCACTGTAGCCGCTGGGTGTCTGCTGTTTTAAACAGCATACACCCAGGACTAATATATGTGATTGACGATAACGTTGATCGCACACATTTAACCCCTCAGATTCTGTGGTCAAATGTGACCACGACATCTGGGAGCTCAAGAACCAGGAGCACGTGCTCCCAGCCATGCACTGGTTTCTCCTAGCTAGGATCAGGGGAGCCAGATGGTGTGTGCAGCAGCCTGGGTCCTCCTGAATGATCCAAGGCTGCCGCAGATAGGTTCCTATGGAGACCCTGCCTGTGGCAGGGCTCCATAGGAACACAGTGAAATTCTCATAGACTCCAATGCTAATGCATTATTAAAATAAAAATAAATAAAAATTCAAATCACAGAAAGAAAAAAAAGTAGTACAGTAAATACTACAATTTTTTTCCCCCTAAGTTTTTAAAAAAATGTAGTATTCAAAAGTAAAAAAAACCTAAACATGTGGTATCGTTGTAATCGTACTGACCCAGAGAATAAAATTAACAAGTCAGTTTTACTGCATAGGAAATGCTCTAAAAACTAAGTCCATAAAACTGTGTTTTTTTTTAAAATAATTCCATTCAATTTGAATATTTTTCCCGCTTCCCACTACATTGTATGCAACCGTAAATGGTGCTATTAGAAAGTACAATTCGTCCCGCAACAAGCCCTCATATGGCTATGTGAATGAAAAAAGTTATGGCTCTGGGAAGGCTGGGAGTAAAAAAAAACGAAAGTGAAAAAACTGAAAATGTCCAGTTCCTGAAGGAGTTAAGTGTCAGAAACAAGCAATCTGACTAAGCGACAAATCATAGGGCATATTAAAGGAATTAATCCACAAAAAAAACTGTATAGATGATAAATGTGTGATTCCTGGGGGTCCGAACGCCAGGTCCGCCACTGATCACTAGAACAGGGTTTACTATGTCTGAGTGTGAGTGGAGCAGAGGTCAGCCATGCACTCTGCCACTCCATTCAAGGTCTCTGGGACTGATGGAGACAGTGCTCCGTTCTCTCTTTCCCATAGATATTATATACAGGTGAAACTCGAAAAATTAGAATATTGTGCAAAAGCTCATTTACAATACCTTGCAAAATTATTCACCCCCCTTGACTTTTTTCATATTTTGGTGCCTCACAACCTAGAATTAACATGGATTGTTTGAGGATTTGCATCCTTTAATTTACAGAACATGCCCACAACTTTGCAGATGTTAGTTTTTTTTATTTATTGTGAAGCAAACAAATAGGACTAAATAACAGAAAAAGTTAATGTGCATAACTATTCACCCTCCTAAAGTCAATACTTTGTAGAGCCACCTTTTGAGGCAATCACAGCTCCAAGTCGCTTTGGATAAGTCTCTATAAGCTTGTCACATCTTACCACTGGGATTTTTGCCCATTCCTCCTTGCAAAACTGCTCCAGCTCCTTCAAGTTGGATGGGTTTAGCTTGTGAACAGCAATCTTTAAGTCTGACCACAGATTTTCTATTGGATTGAGATCTGGGCTTTGACTAGACCATTCCAACACATTTACATGTTTCCCCTTAAACCACTCAAGTGTTGCTTTAGTAGTGTGTTTAGGGTCATTGTCCTGCTGGAAGCTGAACTTCCGTCCTAGCCTCAGATCACGCACAGAGTGGTACAGGTTTTGCTCAAGAATATCCCTGTATTTAGCACCATCCATCTTTCCCTCATCTCTGACCAGTTTCCCAGTCCCGGCTGCTGAAAAACATCCCCACAGCATGATGCTGCCACCACCATGTTTCCCTGTGGGGATTGTGCACTTTGGGTGATGTGATGTGTTGGGTTTGCTCCAGACATATCGTTTTCTTTGATGGCCGAAAAGTTTAATTTTAGTGTCATCAGACCGGAGCACCTTCCTCCATGCATTTTGGGAGTCTCCCACATGCCTTTTCACAAACTCACAAAGTGCCTTATTGTTTTTAGGTAAAAGTAATGGCTTTCTTCTGGCCACTCTGCATAAAGCCCAACTCTATGGAGTGTACGCAGGGCCGGCGTCATAACCCGGCATCCCCGGGCAAGTGCCGGGGCCCAATGCTCCTGGGGGGGCCCACTGAGCTGCTATGAGCACTTCCATCAATACAGATGGGAGCTCTCACTGCTGTCATTTCACATACGCAGTACCCCTCTGGTGGGCCCTCTGAGCTGCAGAGACTCAGGACACGCCCCCTCTACACAGGACACGCCCCCTCTACACAGGACACACGCTGCCTGAGGAGACTGGAGAGAGACCGCACGGCTGGAGCTGGAGCAGAGAAGTGTGGAGACAGTCTGTGAGTCTGCACTGTGACTGTCTCTTCTCTGTGGGACAGAAGGAAAGGGGGGGACACTGCTGCTTCATTCTATTTAGTTGTGTTACTGTTTTATTAAGCTGATTGTCTCCATGACACCTGCCCCCCATATCCTGTCCTATATCACCCTTATGGAGCCCCTGCTGTCTCCTTTCCTCCCTCATGTATCCAGAGCTCCTGTTTCACCATCCTATCTCCTATTGCTGCCCTGCACAGACCTCCTGCCACTACTTGTATGAATCCCCCTCAGAGCCCCTTCAACCTACTTGCTGTGTCCACCCCTCCTGTCCATCCAGGGCCCCGGGCCCCTGTCTCACTCCTCTGCCTCTCATTATGGTGGCATCTGAACCGCATTCACCATAAGGACCTTCTAACATCACAGGGTCATGTGACTGTGCCCCCCACCCCGTACTGTGCCCCTTTATACCCTGCATTGTGCCCTCTTACCACACTCTGTGCAGTGCCCATAGTCATTCCCTGTACTATGCCCTCTTATACCCTTTTATCCGGTCACTGTATGGTGGTTTTATCCTTGTATGGCGGTGTTATCACTATATGGCGGTGTTATCACTATATGGCGGTGTTATCACTATATGGCGGTGGTATCCAATAACTGGATGGCCATAACTGTATCCCTTTCTGCCCACACCACTTTTTTTAGACCTGGCATGAGCGGGAAAAGATACAGATTGCGGTGTTAAGGACCTTTGCGCCACATCTGTGTCAGAAATACGCCTAATATAGACGTATTTCTATATAATAAATGACCCCCTAATCGTATGATTATTCGGGGGGTGGGGCTAATATCTTTATATTATATAGATTCTAGTGTATTATACTGTGCCCTGTATTTTCCAGTAGAAAATGATCCTTGGAAAGCACAGTCCTCATCCCTGACCACCAGGTAGCGCTCTGTCAGTACATGGCGGCCTCCCCTCTCCGCTGTGTACTGGGGCTTATTCTGACACTAGGGCTGGGTTCACATCACATTTTTGCCATCCATTTAATGCATACTGAAAATGTATGCATTGACAGATGCCTCAGACTGATGCCGTACAGTGGCGTCCGTTCACCATACAGTTCCATGGTAAAAAAACATATACGTTAACGTATGCATTTTTTACTTGACTCTGCAGGATACAAAAACGTGGAGTGCTGCACATGTGTATACACATCAAACCGATAGGAAAAACGTAATGTGAACACACATTGGGGGGGAGGGGGGCGTACTAAATTTCGCTGTGGGGCCCAGTCAGTTCTAGCTCCATCACTGCACATCTCCTTCTCTCCTCCAGGCCTGGCTCACTGCTGCAGCGGGCCGGAGGAGAGAAGGAGCGCAGGGAGCTGCGGTTAGTGAATGACAGGACCACCAGCTCCCCTGCAATGATAGGTATGTGAGGGGGCCACTGAGGGGTCATTCATCACACTGTGAGGGTCCCTTACACAGTATAATGACTCCCAGTGCCCCCCATTTAGTATAATGATCCCCATTGACCCTCCATTTTGCATAATGACCACCAGATCCCCCATTAAATATAATAACCCCTCGTGCCCCCTCCATACAGTATAACCCCCAGTGTGGGGGCGACTGGGGGTCATTATTCTGAATGGAGGGTCACTGTGGGGTCATTATACTGTGAGGGCCCTTTACATAGTATAATGACCCCCAGTGTCCCCCATTTAGTATAATGATCACCAATGACCCTCCATTCAGTATAATGACCCCCAGAGCCCCCTCCATACAGTATTCCCCCCGTGTGGGGGCTACTGGGGGTCATTCAGGGCCGGCTCCAGGTTCATGTGAGGAGCTGGGAGCTGCGGTTAGTGAATGACAGGACCACCAGCTCCCCTGCAATGATAGGTATGTGAGGGGGCCACTGGGGGGTCATTCATCACACTGTGAGGGTCCCTTACACAGTATAATGACTCCCAGTGCCCCCCATTTAGTATAATGATCCCCATTGACCCTCCATTTAGCATAATGACCACCAGATCCCCCATTAAATATAATAACCCCTCGTGCCCCCTCCATACAGTATAACCCCCAGTGTGGGGGCGACTGGGGGTCATTATTCTGAATGGAGGGCCACTGTGGGGTCATTATACTGTGAGGGCCCTTTACATAGTATAATGACCCCCAGTGTCCCCCATTTAGTAATGATCACCAATGACCCTCCATTCAGTATAAATACCCCCAGAGCCCCCTCCATACAGTATTCCCCCAGTGTGGGGGCTACTGGGGGTCATTATTCTAAATGGGGGCGACTGGGGGTTATTATTCTGAATGCAGGGCCACAGGTGGTCATTATACAGTGGGGGGGGGGAATTGGGGGTTCATTATACTGTGTGAAGGGCCACTAGTAGTCATTATACTGTATAGGGGCCACTGGGGTCATTATACCGTGTAGGAGCCACAGGGGGACATGTCAATGTAAAAAAAATGCCTCATGGGGGCCCACTGGGATTTATCGCCCAAGGGCCCACATGAACCTGGAGCCGGCCCTGAGTGTACGGCTTATTGTCATCCTATGTACAGATACTCCAGTCTCTGCTATGGAACTCTTCAGCTCCTCCAGGGTTACCATAGGTCTCTATGCTGCCTCTCGGATTAATGCCCTCCTTGCCCGGTCCGTGAGTTTTGGTGGGCGGCCGTCTCTTGGCAGGTTTGCTGTTGTGCCATGTTCTTTCCATTTGGTTATGATAGATTTGATGGTGCTCCTGGGGATCATCAAAGATTTGGATATTTTTTTATAACCTAACACTGACTTGTACTTCTCAACAACATTGTCCCTTACTTGATTGTAGAGTTCCTTTGTCTTCATGGCAGTGTTTGGTTAGGCCCCTTTCACATGGGCGAGAATTCCGCGCGGGTGCAATTCGTGAGGTGAACGCATTGCACCTGCACTGAATCCGGACCCATTCACTTCAATGGGGCTGTGCACATGAGCGGTGATTTTCATGCATCACTTGTGCGTTGCGTGAAAATCGCAGCAAGCTCTATATCGTGTGTTTTTCACGCAACGCAGGCCCCATAGAAGTGAATGGGGCTGCGTGAAAATCGCAAGCATCTGCAAGCAAGTGCGGATGCGGTGCGATTTTCATGCATGGTTGCTAGGTGACGATCGGGAAGGGGACCCGATCATTATTATTTTCCCTTATAACATGGTTATAAGAGAAAATAATAGCATTCTTAATACAGAATGCAAAGTAAATTAGGGATGGAGGGGTTAAAAAAAATTAAAATTAAACTCACATCATCCACTTGTTCGGGCAGCCCGGCTCATCTTCTTCTTTGAGGACCTGGGAGGAAAAGGACCTTTGGTGACGTCACTGTGCTCATCACACGGTCCATCACCATGGTGATAGACCATGTAATGGACCATGTGATGAGCGCAGTGACGTCACCAAAGGTCCTTTTCTTCCAGGTTCTCAAAGAAGAAGAAAGAAGACAAGTCGGGCTGCGCGAACAAGTGGATGAGGTGAGTTTAATTTAAAAAAAATATATTTTTAACCCCTCCATCCCTAATTTACTTAGCATTCTGTATTAAGAATGCTATTATTTTCCCTTATAACCATGTTATAAGGAAAAATATTAAAATCTACAGAATACCTAACCCAAACTTCAGTGAAGAAGTCCGGGTTTGGGTCCGGGTACCACATTCAGTTTTCTCACGCGCGGTCAAAATGCATTACACTCACGCGGAAAAAACGGAAGAACGCAACGCAATCGCATGCAAAACTCACCCCACTCGCAGGCAAAATCGTAGGATTTTCCCACGGCACACCCGCATCCTATCCGGCCCTCACACGCGACGCCCGTGTGAAAGAGGCCTTAGTGATGCCTCTTGCTTAGGTGCTGCAGCCTTTGGGGCCTTTCAAATAAGGTGTGTATATTGTGGGAGATTAGCTAGTGGGGATCACCTTTTTCTGAAAACAGACACGTATGCAGGCAGTTTCCTTGAAAATCTGGCTGGTTGCCAGGTTTATTTAGCCAAAAAGGTTTGTACAGCAGAAAACAAACAAAACAGAAAGTAAATCCTTGCCGTCCGGCTCTAAGCTATACAGTCGTGTCCTGACTATACGGTGCGGGGCTGCTCCCCGACACCCCCAACATAAATGGTAAAGCAAAGCTTTTATTTTTCTCGCATCCAAACGTAGCTCTCTCTTCAGCAACACAGGTTATGGTTCTGAGACTCAGCACATGAGAGCCCTGTTGTTCTCTCTTCCTGTTTATTTAAAGTCCACCTGGAGGTGAACTCCAGTGGACCACAATCTCTGGACCGGAACCAAGCCTGCCACTGAGGCTGGAAAAACCCGGGCCGGATTCCGGTTCAGTCCCTGACAACAGAGCGCATGCGAGGTGAAACATACCTATCATCCACCACCTCGCCTCGCATACCGTCACAATATGTAATGACAGATCATGTGACACTTAGATTGCACATAGGTGGACATCATTCCACTAAAGGGGTGAATACATACGCACATGCCAATGTTCTGTTTTCTATTTCTAAACAATAGTTTTATTTATATATTTTTTCCATTTCACTTCACCAACTTAGACTATTGTGTTCTGATCCATCACATAAAATTCAGATTCACAAAACATTGAACTGTAATGTACATTGAGGCTGTAATGTAACAAAATACGAAAAAAATCAAGGGGGTGAATAGTCTTGCAAGGCATTGTATTTCAGTATTGCAATAGGTGAAACTAACGTATGAGATAGACTCATTACATGCAAAGCGAGATATTTCAAGCCTTTATTTGTTATAATTTGGATGATTATGGCTTACAGCTTATGAAACCCCAAAGTCACAATCTCAGGTCCCCTTTACTCAGGGGGTATGGACTAATTACAGTCATGGCCGTAAATGTTGGCACCTCTGAAATTTTTCAAGAAAATGAAGTATTTCTCACAGAAAAGTATTGACGTAACACATGTTTTGCTATACACATGTTTATTCCCTTTGTGTGTATTGGAACAAAACCAAAAAAGGGAGGGTAAAAAAAGCAAAGTGGACATAATGTCACACCAAACTCCGAAAATGGGCTGGACAAAATTATTGGCACCCTTTCAAAATTGTGGATAAATAAGATTGTTTCAAGCATGTGATGCTCCTTCAAACTCACCTGGGGCAAGTAACAGGTGTGGGCAATATAAAAATCACCCATGAAAGCAGATAAAAAGGAGAGAAGTTCACTAAGGCCTCTTTCACACTTGCGTTGTCCGGATTCGGCGTGTACACCATTTGCCGGAATTACACGCCGGATCCGGAAAAACGCAAGTGAACTGAAAGCATTTGAAGACGGGTCCGTCTTCAAAATGCGTTCAGTGTTACTATGGCAGCCAGGACGCTATTAAAGTCCTGGCTGCCATAGTAGTAGTGGGGAGCGGTATACTTACAGTCCATGTGATCACGTCATCCATGCGCGTGGGGCGCCCTGACGTCACTCTGAAGCGCCCCGGGAGCCGCACAGACGGTAAGTATACTGCTCCCCCGCTCCCCACTACACTTTACCATGGCAAACAGGACTTTAGTGTCCTGGGAGCCATGGTAACCATTCAGAAAAAGCTAAACGTCGGATCCGGCAATGCGCCGAAACAACGTTTAGCTTAAGGCCGGATCCGGATTAATGCCTTTCAATGGGCATTAATTCCGGATCCGGCCTTGCGGCAAGTGTTCCAGATTTTTGGCCGGAGCAAAGAGCGCAGCATGCTGCGGTATTTTCTCCGGCAAAAAAACGTTCCATTCTGGAACTGAAGACATCCTGATGCATCCTGAACGGATTTCTCTCCATTCAGAATGCATTAGGATAATCCTGATCAGGATTCTTCCGGCATAGAGCCCCGACGACGGAACTCTATGCCGGAAGAAAAGAACGCAAGTGTGAAAGAGCCCTTAGTCTTTGCATTGTGTGTCTGTGTTTGCCACACTAAGCATGGACAACAGAAAGAGGAGAAGAGAACTGTCTGACGACTTGAGAAGCAAAATTGTGGAAACATATCAACAATCTGAAGGTTACAAGTCCATCTCCAGAGATCTAGATTTGCCTTTGTCCACAGTGCGCAACATGGTGCCATAGGAGCAATACCTTTAACATTTAAATTAAACCAATAGTTAAATAAACACACAACAACTTTTCAGGTGGTGAAATAATGGCCACGGTCCTTTATTAAGGGTTAATCTCCAAACCAATAAATATTCAATTAAAATAATTAAACGTTCACTCAATAAATAACCATTAAAATATTACTGTCCCCCCAGAAAAGCTGGGTGACTAACCCCCCTCTAACTCAGGACCGCGACCAAACAATATTAAGGGTGGGTGGGTGGGACGTCGTCTTCTCTTCTTTAGGTGCTCCAGGGCAGACAAGCTCCGGGACCACGGGCACCTGCTTAAAGGGCGTCTACCACCAGAAATACTGTTATGTAGCGATGCGCTAATGTCAGCACTACATAACAGTATGTTTCTAACATTTGACCCTGCAGCCATTTTTGTTAAAAAAGCACTTTTATTATATGCTAATGAGCCTCTAGGTGCTATGTGGGCGTAAAATCAGCACCTAGAGTATCCGTCCACTCACGCTTTATCCCGCCCAGGTCCCCTGTTCTGCCCGCCCCGCTCCTCTTGATTGATGGCATGGTCCACCGCATCGTTGACAAAATCCCGCGCCTGCGCTGTTCCGCCTCCATTCCGCTGTGGAGGCGGACACCAAAATGCTGCTTGCAGCGTTTTGATGTCCGCCTGACGATGCGGAGCCAAACGGATCCGTCCTGACTTACAATGTAGGTCAATGGGGACGGATCCGTTTACATTGACACAAATATGGTGCAATTGTAAACGGATCCGTCCCCCATTGACTTTCAATGTAAGTCAAAACGGATCCGTTTGACTTAGACTTTTTCTTGACTAAGTTATGCAGACGGATCCGTACTGAACGGATACAAACGTTTGCATTTATAGGTGCGGATCCGTCTGTGCAGATACAAGACGGATCCGCACCGAGCGCAGGTGTGAAAGTAGCCTAAAAAGATATAGGAGGAGATTTATAAAAACTGATGTAAAGGAAAACTGGCTTAGTTGCCCATAACAACGAATCAGATTCCACCTTTCATTTTTCAGCGCTCCTTTGAAAAATGAAAGGAGGAATATGATTGGCTGCTATGGACAACTAAGCCAGTTTTCCTTTACATCAGTTTTGATAAATCTCCCCATAATGCACATCTCTCCTATTTTCCATTAGCTAGTGACCGATATAAACTGTAGAATATACAGCAATTTGTATGTGAGGGCATGTCATTTTACCATAACTGGGGCATCGCTTTGTATGGAAGGGCAGGTAGAGGGCATATTGCTGGCATTTTGTATTTTGGGAGTCCTGTGGCTATCAATGGTCATTAGTGGTCATGCAACTATGGCTATATGAGGTGGAAGTGTTGGGTTGTCGTCGGATCAGCCCTATTACACCCTAGAGTAGGGTTGATCCTGCAGATTGCACTGATACTTGTCTCGTGAAAATCGGCTGCAGCATTCCAGAGTAAAAAGACTAACTTCTTATGCAAACAAGGGGCGTGGCCAGAACGACAAAGCTGAGTAGCTGAGGTCCCGCCCCTTGGTGCACCGAAGCCCTCATTTGCATATTCAATAAAAGTTTTTTTCTTCTGGGGAACACCACAACCAATTTTCACAAGATAGTTATCATTTTAATCGGCAGAATCAACCTTACCAGGCGCTGTGTCTGATGTAATAGGGTTGATCCTGATGACGGGTGCTATTTTAGGACCTAGAGAGCCAGAAGAGCAATAGGATGTTATCTGGAAGTTGTTGAATCTGTCAGGCGGCCAGTCAACAGCCAAGACCACGCTGATCTGCATACATTGAAGGCTTTCCGCTCAACACGTCATGGAAAGTTTTGTTCAAAATCTATTCTAGAGAAAAAAAAAAAAATCATTTTTATTTCCATATTTTAATGAAAAGTCAGTTATTACTAATGTACTATGCCATTTAAAGGGCTACCCTCGCTACAATACCAATACTTACTATAGTGAGTGGGAAGACCCCTTTAATGATTGCTGTTTCATTTCTGCAGAGCTGTGGGAGAGCGGACAGCCGCTGGACGTATCAGAGGCTGTATGATAGGATGGGAGCCAATCACTTATACCTTCAGCCTGCCGTGCCGAACCCTTGGGCCTCTTGCACACGACCATCCGCAAAAAATACGGATGGCGTCCGTGTGCATTCCATATTTTGCGGAATGGAACAGCTGGCCCCTCATAGAACAGTCCTATCCGTGTCTGTAATGAGGACAATAATAGGACATGTTCTATTTCTTTGCGGAACGGAAATACGGAAACGGAATGCACACGGAGTACCTTCCGTTTTTTGGGTGGATCCATTGAAATGAATGGTTCCGTATACGGTCCACAAAAAAAACGGAACGAAAATATGTTTGTGTGCAAGAGGCCTTACACCCAGTGACCATGCGCATTCTGTGCTGTTTGTGCTCTGGCTTCTACAGACGTAGCCGTCTCAGGCTACTGTCACACTTGCGGCAGAGTGATCCGGCATAACGTATGCCAACTGATGGCATTAGTAAGACTGATCAGGATCCTGATCAGTCTTAAAAATGCATTGAAATGCCGGATCCGTCTTTCTGGTGTCATCTGGCAAAACGGATCCGGCATTCCGGTATTTTGAATGCCGGATCCGGCACTAATACATTCCTATCGAAAAAAATGCTGGATTCAAGCAAGTCTTCAGTTTTTTTCCCGCCAGAGATAAAACCGTAGCATGCTACTATCTGTACGGCACTACTTATAGGGGGCACTAGCTGTATGCCAGTATTTATAGGGGGACTAGCTGTATGGCACTATTTATAGGAGGCACTAGCTGTATGCCAGTATTTATAGGGGGACTAGCTGTATGCCAGTATTTATAGATGGCACTGGCTGTATGGCAGTATTTATAGGGGCCACTAGCTGTATGGCAGTATTTATAGGGGCCACTAGCTGTATGGCACTATTTATAGGGGCCACTAGCTGTATGGCACTATTTATAGGGGGCACTGGCTGTATGGCAGTATTTATAGGGGGCACTAGCTGTATGGCAGTATTTATAGGGGGCACTGGCTGTATGTCAGTATTTATAAGTGGCAATGACAGTATTTGTAAGGGGCACTAGCTGTATGGCAGTATTTATAGGGGGCACTAGCTGAGGGCCCCAGCTGTATGGCACTATTTATAGGGGGCACTGGCTGTATGGCAGTATTTGTAGAGCCCACTAGCTGTATGGCAGTATTTATAGGGGGCACTGGCTGTATGGCAGTATTTATAAGGGGCACTAGCTGTATGGCAGTATTTATAGGGGCCACTAGCTGTATGGCACTATTTATAGGGGGCACTAGCTGTATGGCACTATTTATAGGGGGCACTAGCTGTATGGCACTATTTATAGGGGGCACTAGCTGTATGGCACTATTTATAGGGGCCACTAGCTGTATCGCACTATTTATAGGGGGCACTGGCTGTATGGCAGTATTTATAGGGGGCACTAGCTGTATGGCAGTATTTATAGGCTGTATGTCAGTATTTATAAGGGGCAATGACAGTATTTGTAAGGGGCACTAGCTGTATGGCAGTATTTATAGAGGGCACTAGCTGTATGGCAGTATTTATAGAGGGCACTAGCTGTATGGCACTATTTATAGGGGGCACTAGCTGTATGGCAGTATTTATAGGGGGCACTGGCTGTATGGCACTATTTATAGGGGGCACTATCTGTATGGCACTATTTATAGGGGGCACTAGCTGTATGGCAGTATTTATAGGGGGCACTAGCTGTATGGCAGTATTTATAGGGGGCACTAGCTGTATGGCAGTATTTATAGGGGGCACTGGCTGTATGGCAGTATTTATAGGGGGCACTAGCTGTATGGCACTATTTATAGAGGGCACTAGCTGTATGGCAGTATTTATAGGGGGCACTAGCTGTATGGCAGTATTTATAGGGGGCACTAGCTGTATGGCAGTATTTATAGGGGGCACTAGCTGTATGGCACTATTTATAGAGGGCACTAGCTGTATGGCAGTATTTATAGGGGGCACTGGCTGTATGGCAGTATTTATAGGGGGCACTAGCTGTATGGCACTATTTATAGAGGGCTCTAGCTGTATGGCAGTATTTATAGGGGGCACTAGCTGTATGGCACTATTTATAGAGGGCACTAGCTGTATGGCAGTATTTATAGGGGGCACTAGCTGTATGGCACTATTTATAGAGGGCACTAGCTGTATGGCAGTATTTATAGGGGGCACTAGCTGTATGGCACTATTTATAGAGGGCACTAGCTGTATGGCACTATTTATTTATAGGGAGAAGCAACGATTTTAGGAGAATAACAATAAAATACAGCATGTAATGGAGCCTACTATGATTTTTGGATGTAAATGCAATACTGTTGAGATCTCGGCCATGCGGGGTACAGTGTGACCCCCCCAGACCTCCATGGGCCCCATATTATGAATCAGCATAGCCTCCATGTTGTATGGGCCGATAATACACGGCAAGCATCCCTGTAATAGCTTTACTCCCAGGCCTGCGGTCTCTGGTACTGATACTAAGCACCGAGAACACTGGATCCAGGGGCAGCAGATGAACAATCATTAATGGGAACACAAACACCGCCACCCGGAACCTTTGCCCGCTGATACGTGACGTCACTCCGCCCCAAGGTCCACCGGCGACAACCAATGACAGCTGGAAGGAGGCGGGTCGTGCGCGCCAGAAACTTTTCGCTCGCGATTGGCTGCGACACTTGTCATTCAAATTGGTCCGTAGACCGGCCCTTCTGTCAGATGACATAGGCCACGCCCCCTTTTGCCTTATATGGCTTAGAGCGGGTTATTCTTAAAGGGACCTCGGCTGCACGCCTTCTTTTCGGCTGCTGGCTCACACAGGCTTGGCGTGTGGTCTCCTTGCTCTTCATCATGTCTGAAAAGCTGCCCTACAAAGTCGGTAAGCGGCGCCCGGCATGAGCTCTGCCCTTCTGTGCACTTGCATCGCCTTTGTGGCGGATTGCCGGGGGACTGGTGTAGAACTACAGCTCCCAGCACATTGTAATGATTGCGTTGCTTGCTGGGATTTGTAGTTCTTAAGCAGGCCTTCCGCTTGCTTTGTTAGGGTAGGGATATAAATAAAGCTTTTTGATGTGCAGCTGTCTGCATTAGGTTAGTCTCTTTCCATTGGGGTTATCGGCAATCTACAGCCACCTGGTTGTCGCTCACTTGCTGGGCACCGTTCCCCTGCTTTATGGCAGGGATTGCCAGGTTGGTGACATGGCTGTGAGAAAGGCACTGATCTGTAGTGAGGTCTGTGGCCCCTGGGTCTGGAGAGGTGCAGCCCCTCATGTAAGCATGGCTCTGCACTGCTTCATGCCCAGCTCAGCACACAGCAGCCTCCTGGGAGCTGTAGTTTAGTCTGTGGGCTGCTGGCTGCTTGTTTTAGGCTTGAGAGACTTCACCTCCCAACATGCATCACAAAGCCGGCTGCTCCCATGAGTTGGCATGTGTTGTAACAGGAGCTGTCAGCAGCCTGGGCGCAGATCTGTGTGGCAGAGCCCACCTCCTGTACTAGAGATTATCTAAGGGTACTTTCACATTAGCGGTTTTCTTTTCCGGCAGAGAGTTCCGTCACAGGGGCTCAATACCGGAGCAGAACTGATCAGTTTTATCCCCATGCATTCTGAATGGAGAGAGATCCATTAAGGATGTCTTCAGTTCAGTCACTGAACGGCGTTTTGGACAGAGGAAATACTGCAGTATGCGTAGACCGGTAAAAATGTAAAAAAAAATAAAAATACTTAAAGGATTTGTTTCTCCAGATGACATCCGGAGAGACGGATCCGTTCTTGCAATGCATTTGTAGGACTGATCCGGATCCGTCTACAAATACTGTCCGGCGACGGAACTGCTTGCCGGATCGCTCTGCCGTAAGTGTGAAAGCAGCAGAGAGCATCCGGTATGGCTTTGGATTACGGCACAGGAGCATCTTATTTGGCTAGGCTGTGAATGCTGGAGATGGGGAAAACTGCACGGGACCTCCAGATCTTCTAAAAAGTAGAGTTTGGGGTTAGATAATTTAATGTGTCTCAATATTTTTTTATTTTTTTTATTATTATTTTTTTTCCTCCTGCAGGCATTGCTTCTGCGTTCTGAGACCATTTTAGGGTGTTGTAGCCTAAGGCTATATTCACACGACCGTGAGGAAAAACTGCTTCTAAAAATTGATATATATTTTTTTAAATTAATTTTTTCTCAGATGCTTTTCTGAGAAACGGACATTAAAAACCATCACCTTCAATGATGTGGATTCTGTCAGCCTGTAAAATAGGACGTGCCCTGTTTTTGGACGGCAGTTATTCCCAGCGTGTGAATAGAACCTTACACTGCAGAGTTTTGGAAGCGCAGCAAAATCCGCATGCGGACAGGAAGGCCATTGACCATCTGGGGGCCTTCTAGCGTTAAGGGGTTATCTGAGTTCAGAGCTGAACCCGGACATCACCCCGCTGGCCCCGCTGACATGAGCATCGGAGCATAAAATGCTCTGAAGCTCATATCAAGGGAACTGTCTGGGTAAAAATGGGGATATGTCCGGGTTCAGCTCTGAACCCAGTTAACCTCTTTTGGATAGGACAGCATAAATATGATAGATTCCCTTTAGAGGTTGCCTGAGATTTTGATATTGATGACCTATCCTCAGGATAGGATCAGATCAGCAGGGTCCGACTTCTCCAGTGAGCACCTAGGATACTGACGTCATGTTCATCAGTCAAGTGAATGGGGCTGAGCTGTGATGCCAAGCACAGGCGCTATATAATGAACAGCGCTGTGTTTGAGCTGTGAGGAGGCCACGGTACTTAACCGGGGTGCTGCAGCCTCCTCAAACAGTGACACCTGGGACCCCTGCTAATCAAATATTGGTGACTTACCCTGAGAATAGGTCATCAATATGAGAATGCCGGCAAACCCCTTTTTAAATAAAAGTCCATTCTATAGTATGTAGGTAACTACATTGCCTCTTACCTTCGTTCATGACTGATTTTAATATTTGAGGAGGATAGGACATGTCTGAGCCCGAGCACCGTGCCAAGGTTTCTCAAGTAGCTCGGGGACCTAACACTCACCTACCTGTGCCATATGGGCAATACCAGGAGCTAGTGGGCAAATTACAGGAGCATGAGGCTGACTCACAAACAGCTCACCAGTTACCTCCAGCATGTAACCATGCTAGTAATGGGAGGAGGGAGGAGGGAGGAGTCTGCGAGTCCCACTCAAGACTGGCTGATAAGGCCCAGGCCTCACAGGTGCACCTAAATGTAGCCTGTAGATGGAAAGCGGGCTCATTTAAATTGGAGTTTATACACCTCCAGGCATCTCCATAAATACAAACTGAAAAGAATGGTGTGGTGTTAACCAAGCAGGAAGCGCTCAAACCCACAGGTAGGTGAGTGTTAGGTCCCCGAGCTACTTGAGAAACCTTGGCGTGGTGCTCGGGCTCAGACATGTCCTACACCGTAGGACATGTTGGCTAATCTCTAAATTTTAAAATCAGTTTGAGGGTTTAGTAAAACCGCAGAGTGCACCTGTCTTTGCTATTATTTTGTTATATCGCTGTATTGATTATCACATCCACATAATTGCTATCTTGTGTAGGATGTCTATTGTGGTTCGCTGTGGGCATCCTCCACCGTATGCATTTTTCCTGGGGATCGCCATTAGCAACGGGCCACAAGTGCAGGATTTGCGCATATATATATATATATATATATATATATATCTGCATGTGGGTTTGAGCATTTCCTGCTGTTTAATACCTTGCCTTTCTTTTCAGTTTGTATATTTTGAGGATAGCCCTGAGAGCCCAGAACCTGTGCGCCCTGTTCTCAGGCTACATTATTCAGATTATTACATAAATGCTAGTGGCTTGTCACACCATGCAAGAGGTTTGTTCAGTAGCATGTGATTTACTGCTACAGGCAATATGACACATGCGGTATAGTCAGAGGCGTTATAAGACGGATACACACACTATTGAGATCTAATTTATATTCATGACCTGTCTGTTAAGGATATCGTTAAAAGGACGCTCCACGATCTTTATATTGATGGCAGTGCTGCAGTAACCACTCCACCATGGATCGCGCTGTGTGGTTCCAGCAGCGGAGCTACTTCAGAACAGCTGATTAGTGGGGGTTATGGGAGTTGGACCCCCCTCCTCCCCCAATCTGATATTAATGACCCATCTAAGCATAAACTGTTGGTGTAAAAATCCTGTAGACCGTTAGGTCTTGTTGGACTACTACCAATCTTCAGTGACATGGCGGTGGTACTTGGTATTGGCCTCCCTTGGCTTTTTCCCAAAACAGCCCCCCGCCTGACCTTGTGCTGCATCAAGCTTACAACAGAACCAGACGGCGCGCGGCGCGCATCACTGTGCACATGAGATGATTCACTCGCTCTGGATTATTGCCCTGCCATGTCCAGTCTGCAGCTTTCTGTGCCCCGGGCTGTTGATTTTAATCTTGACTCTGGTTCATGTGGACAGCACAAAGACAGGCTGCAAAAAAACAAGCTGAAAAGTCGCTTAACCTGTTCTTGCCCTGACTTTTTAGAGCAAATATCAGCTGATGGGTAGAGACATTGCACCTACAAGTGGGTGAAATAAGGATATTGAAGTAAATGGCTATTGACATCGGTAACAACCCATCCAGGCCACACAGGCAGAGCAATCAAACCCTAGATGTCCGTAAATCATGTACCATGGCAAATCTGAGGGACCTGACATCTTTCTGATTGCCCATAAATGTAAGACTATGGCTAAGATTCTTGTTTCTGTAGCTGACATCACCTTGGCCGAATGGGGGCGGAAAGCAATTGAGATTGCCGAAAATGAGATGCCCGGACTGATGAAGATGAGGGAGATGTATTCTGCGACCAAGCCTTTGAAGGGAGCCAGGATCGCTGGATGCCTGCACATGACTCTCCAGACGGCTGTCCTTATAGAGACCCTGACGGCGCTGGGAGCGGAGGTACGTGATGGCTGCCTGTCTCCAGTTTGGCGCAGAGGTGGAGATCTTACCTGGTCTCTGGCTGGAGTTTTGCTGCACAGTGGGCTGAGACCTGCAGAACACTTCTGTCTATGTAAGGGATGTCGTCTTATATAAATGTACCCTGTATTCTTTCTCCAGGTGCAGTGGTCCAGCTGTAACATCTTTTCTACCCAAGATCATGCTGCTGCAGCCATTGCCAAATCTGGTGTGCCAGGTGAGTGGTACTGAATCGTCAGTCTCCATGTAGACTGCTATAGGATCTCTTGGCTATGCTCACAATGCTTGTCTACTTTCAGGACGAGACCGGACAACTTTTGGAAGGTGCCTGCAATAAAGACTAGATGATCACTTGCCTGGCAGATCCTGCACCACTGCAATGGTTCTCCTGGGCTGGACTGTTTGCCCAGTTGCAGCAGTGAAATTGCATTGACAACATGTGACTGCTGCAGCCAATCACTGGCCTCAGTGGTGCACTGCTGCAGCCATATTCAGTCTGGGAGAACCGTAGCGACTGTGTGGGATCTGCTAGGTGATCATTTTATACTTTTATTGCAGGAACATCTCAAGTGTTGTCTGGATTCCTCCTGAAACTGGGCAACACCTTTAGTCTGCAGCATACTTCCTTCCGTAAAATGGCCATTTTACTTGGCGCAATACCAATTGCTTTCAATGGGAAAGAAACTCCAATACGTCCACATGGCCACCTTTCTTGTACAGATGTTTTCGAGTAAGCTAAAGAAATGGTATGCTACTACTACTTTTAAGGGTGCTTTAGCATGTTAAAAGGGTTGTCCAGATTAGAAAAACATGGCTGCTTTCTTCCAAAAAACACCATGTCTGGTGTTGCAGCTCTGCTCCATTAGTCAATGGGGCAGAACTGCAATACCGCACACAACCTGTGGACAGGTGTGGTGCTGTTTTTGGATGAAGGCAGCCATGTTTTTTGAGTCCTGGCCAACCCCTTTATTAGGGAGGTTTAAAGTAGGTATCGCCTACTTTAGGCCTGCTCTGCTTCTCCTGCTCTAGAACATGCTGCTTGCAGATCGGACACCATGTTCAGAGTGACAGGTGCCCTTAAAAGGGGTTATCCGAAACTATAAACTGCCAGGCCCCTCACACGGAATATACTTGCCCCTCTCCCTGCATCACGGGTGACGCTAGGGAGACTCGTCCCCGCCTGCCATTGGCTGTTCCACCCCCCCAACACTGGATGTTTTCATCGTCCCAGGGGGAGAAGAGGCGGTGCGGGGACCAGGAGTGACACAGGGAGTGGGGTAAGTATATTCCATGTGAGGGGCCCGGCACATATGGGGGGGCAGTTTATAGCTTCTGATAACCCCTTTAACTATATGCATGCAATCTAGTGTATTATGGCTGTGTGCATGACCCATGGATCCTGTATGTGAGATCAGGACAATCTTTCCCAATGTGGACTCTGAGAAAATTCCACATTGGGAAAGGCTTCCCTGATCTCACAGGACTGGATTTGATTCTGGTATCGGTTCTTAAAGGTGTCCCCGGGCTATAGATATTGATAGGCCTCCACTAGTTTCTGGTGGCTGCCTAAAGCAGCTGATCATTTCAGAACCCCGTTTATCTGATATTGATGACCTATAGTCAGGATAGGTCATCAATGCCTGGAGAACCCCTTTAATGTACCGTTCATATGTGGAGCTGTGATGCGGTTGTGTGCATGAACTATGAATTATCGTATTAATGTGATGTCCTCGACTCTGTTAGTCTATGCCTGGAAGGGAGAGACCGATGAAGAATACATCTGGTGTATAGAGCAGACCCTGTACTTCGCAGATGGCAAACCCCTGAACTTGATCCTCGATGACGGTGGAGACCTTACCAACCTCGTTCACACCAAACACCCGGAGTTATTGAAAGGTGATGAACCAGCCGGTTTCCAATGGGCTCTTCCCATACGGATTGTCTTTTGTAACGTATACCTTCCAACTTTAGAAAAGAAGGAAAAGGGACGCTATTTGCTGTAGCTTTTTTTCCCCCACTAGGCCATGCCTCTAACTCTGCCCAAAACATAACTAAACACCTAATCTCACCCAGTGAATTCTTGGTGGATTTTCTTGTACAGCGCATGGTCTTAGGCTTTAAAGCTCTGCCATTGTAAATGCACAGAATGGGTTTAAAGTCCCTGCAATCAGAATCTGTTCTGGTCCCTGTCTACTTTCTGTCTGACAGGATATCTTTCTCCCCCCCCCCCCCCCCCCCATGGGACCT